>NC_083223.1:96152241-96847241 GCF_032191835.1 Heteronotia binoei | reverse complement strand
TTTCTATGGTAAAACAATCCTAGAGTAGGTCCACTTCTTCAATAGTTACTTCCTGCTTTGCTTGTCCTGTCACATTCTCACTGGTAACAAAGTCTCACGATACTTGACGTACTATTTCCTGTGTTGACTGTAGTCCAACTTTTAAAGTTTTTTCTTAATTTGTAATCAAAGTATGAGCAGAACAGAGGGGTTAGAGCAGAGGTGGCCAAACTTGGTTATCATAAGAATCACATAGAATAAACATCAGATGTTTGAGAGCTGCAAAACATGAAAGTCAAATGAGTGAGAGCTGCAAGGAAGGAAGGGAGGGAGGGAGGAAAGGAGAGAGAGAGAGAGAGAAGCAAATAGATGGGGGAGGGGGGCAAGGTTGAAAGAACTTTAACTTTAAATGCATTCTCCAAGCTGCAGGCTGGCTTGGCTTGGAGAAGTGATTTAAAGAGAGAAATGCTTTCTCCAAGTTGGACAATGGGGTGGTGGGGGCTTTGAGTGCCACACAATATGTGTGAAAGAGCCACAGTTTGGCTACCCCTGGGTTAGAGCTTCCCTGTTTATACATGATCTTAATACTATATTTTCTTTAATTTTCCTTAAAATATTTTATGCTACTTTTTTACCCAACTTAGTATCCCCAAGAACAATCGAAACCCTTAAAACAAGTTACCCATAGGGCTTATTTTTTTTGTAGCAGGAACTCCTTTGCATATTAGGCCACACACCCCTGATGTAGCCAATCCTAAGAGCTTACAGGGCTCTTATTACAGGGCTTAGTGTAAGCTCTTGGAGGATAGGCTACATCAGGGGTGTGTGGTCTAATATGCAAAGGAGTTCCTGCTACAAAAAAAGCCCCAGCTACCCATATGGGTAGGTTCATATAGAAGTATCCAGTCCTCAGGTATGTTGGTCCCAAGGTGTAAAGGTCAATACCAGCACCTTGAATTGTGCCCAGAAGCTGACTGGGAGCCAGCATCGTGGACCAAGACTGGAGTGATACAGTCCCTACAACCCACTCCAGTCAGTAGTCTGACTACACACTACTAGTTACAGTCTCTGGATGCAGCAGTAAGGGGAAGCAGGGCAGCGGCAGACAGCATGGCACTGAGTACCTCCAAGTACACATGCTGCTGCGCTGCCCCCACAAAGCCTTCCGCACCACCACCTGCTCACTCACAGGTAGGAAGAGGAGGATAGTGGAGAGGTGGGTGGTAAAGGTGAGCACCACAGTGGTAAGGAAGGGCACCTGGGGGGGCACATGCAGGGAGGGGGCACCTCTGGCCACCGCTAAAGCCAGGTAGTGCAGTAGGCAGCTGCCTACCTGGCCTACTGGGATGTGCCAGCCCTGCTTCTGGATAATATTCTAGGAATCCCCTAATACCTATAGTAAGTACCACTGAAACAAGGGGTATTCCTACAGCATCACTATGGGCATCATTTCCAACCATTTCTTCTCCTGCCCCTGAGCTTATTGGGGGTGGGGAATTGGAACTAAAATTGAGGGTTCAACCACTGCAGGAAGGCAAATTGTGGCAGTCTCGCATAAAAAGGTGTCATAGTCTTCTCTAGCATTTTAAAAACCCTAGAATCTGTTTGACCACATGTAATACTGGAAGAAAAGCAATATGTGTACTATCCATGGAAAGTGATGTCTCCATCAAACCACTCACAATTTTTTTAACTACTTTTGTGGACTGTTTCCAGCCTTAGTTGTTTGATTCCACATTTACTTTCAGAACATGAATTCCCTGCCCCCTGATCCTCTTCTTTTGAACTGTAATGTGTGGGCAGGCTGTTTCCCTTTCTCCGTTATGTTCTTCAGACAGAAAAGGAAATATATTGTTTAGGTCTCAAGGTATGAGCCAGGCATCTTGTAACATCACATCATTCTAGCAGTTAGCCTTTTTATGATTGCTTGTTCTAGAAAAGCATTTCTGCACATTTTTGCCTCAGAAAAATGTCTACAACCTGATTGTCTCTGCTAATTGTTATGTAATAAAGTAAAAGCGTTTATTAGGTTTGTGTAGGTTTCACAGCTTTGGAATTCTGTAAGGAGAAAGAAAGGATATAAAAGTCTGTTGTGCCCAGGAATGAAAATTACAGTCTTTCCCCCCATCTTTTTTTACAGTGATACATTCCAGAAAATATAAGTTAGTTCCCTTCCCTCCAGTCTGCCTGTCTGAGCTACAGATGCATGTTTTCATTCTGTAGCCAGCTGTAGCTAATTGCATCAGTGCCGCCTTTAGTGCTGTACATGAAAAGGAAACCTGCAATTTATTGCAACAGACCACACCACTTCTGCCATACATCTTGCTTCTTCTGTCATTTCCATGAGCACATTTTTTTTATGGTGCATTGGCAGCTCGGCAAGTGGAAAACAACATCACTCGAAAGAAATTCCTCCATATGTTGCAGCCAGATATTGATAAAAGAACAAACAAAAAAACATGTTATTTATTTGTAAGTGGGATTTCTCTATGAGCCAGAAAGAAGGCAAAGCCAAATCAACGCTTTGTATAAATCTGCTTGCCAGTTAACTGCATCATTGGCTAGGCACCAACACTATGTGGGGCAAAGTTTCAGTCAAGATGCCATATTTTAAAGGATGCAATGGCACTGAAATCTATGAAAGTTTACTCCATCAAAAGATCTGCTCCCTTGCCATCTGTGTCTATAAGAATTTATTAATCAAGATTTTACAGTGTGTTTTCTTCCTATGCATCTGTGGCTTTTATAGTCAGGACAAGGCTTGCATGTGATTGTGACATTTTTCCTTTTGCTCTTTTCCCTTTTGTCTTCTCTCTCTCTCTCTCTCTCTCTCTCTCTCTATATATATATATATATATATATAGAGAGAGAGAGAGAGAGAGAGAGGGGGGGGTCGGGGAGGGTTGGGGGGGGGTCGAAACCCTGAGGAATTTTTTAAATGGTTTGTCTCATTTGTAACCCAAAAGCAGGGGGGATGGGGAGCAGAGAAAGTGAGCCATCTCCATGTTGCCTCTGCCACCTCCTAGCCTTTCCTGGACTTCCTCTTTTGGGAGAAAAGGCAGCATCAGCCGCTAAGACTAAGCTTTCTCCTATCTTCATTATTATATTCCAAGATAGTAGACAAAATGTTAACAATTTATATATGCAGGTTTGATTTTTAGGGTTGTGCACAAAGCTTTGTGTTTTATCATTTCAAAAATCTTAATTGTCCCCCTCCCCCACTGCTGTCATTATCACAATTCCATTTGTTTTTCATTCCCATGACAAACACATGAGGCAGGCTAGGAACCTATTGATGGCCTAAATTTCAACTTTAGTAGGCATACTGGAGAAGAAACCCCACCCTAAAAAAACACGCACACATACAGAATGCAGAATAGAATGGTAAGGAATTTGGCAACTCAAAAAAAAAAAAAATCAGGTGAAGGTAGCATGGAAGAGGGGGCACAGAATTTGCACTTAGCAACCAAGAAATCAAGCAGCGATGAAGAGCAGAGCACAGGAAGGCAAGGACCAGGATACATTTAGCAAGAACTGGGAGGCATTTACAGAGAGGCAGAGATGGACAAGCATTACAGGTGACAAGCAAAATCTTGCTTGCATCTGCTAAAAAGCCAATCAACTGAACAGAAAGGAGTCTCCCTTTATTTTAACTTATGTGTTCCTTTTCTTGATGTAATTATTTGCTTAATTTATCCATTTAGGTTATATATCCAATAAAAAGACGGGAAGGGAAGAGGAAGAGAAAGCAGAGACAAAAAGGCAGAATTAACATTTGGTAGCCCCACTGCTAGTGAGTGCAAGCCATAGTGGGTCATATATGATTGTAAATTCCAATTAATGATTTATTTATTTTTTAAAAAGCGAGACATATTGGCATTTTACATGCCCAGGAGAGCAATACAAAATTATAGGCTGAAGTAAATGTTTTGCTTACATCCACAGGAAAACTGGCAGCATTGCAGTATTGGGCAGTGGGAAGCCTTCAGCCTACAAAGGGTTTGTAGGTAAATGATGAGCTAGCCTTGCTGTCATCCTTGGCACTAGCTCACCCCTCACCCCAAGATTAAGTGCACAACTCTTTTGTAGGAAAAGAAGAAGCTGAATGAGAGCTTTGCCACTACAGACAAGGGGTTGGATCCAGCACATGGACTCTACTAGGACAATGTCAGATTTTCCATCTCCCCAGTACCCATCTCCAAGCCTAGGCAAGTTTGTTGCAAGAGTCACAGGACCTGAATGGAGTAACAGTCATTTGGCTTGTGAAACCACAATGCAGGAAGCGAAAGCATGTCAGTACCGTGTTTCCCTGAAAATAAGACACTGTCTTATATTTGTTTTTTTCAGGGGATGTCTTATTTTTTATTAAGTATGAAACAACAATCTACATTTATTCAAATACTGTTAAGTCATCTTCTGGAACATTGTCATAACTCTCCAGGTATTTCAGTCTTCCTTACCACTCTGCGCCGAAATGCATGGTGTGGCTATGCAGATATGCTGCATAGCCACGCCCATCACTAGGTCTTATTATCGGGGTGGGGCTTATATTTAACAAATGCATAGAAATCCTGCTAGGGCTTATTTTTTGGATAGGTCTTATTTTCAGGGAAACAGGGTAGATCCCATAATTTATTTATTTATTTATTTATATTTACATTTATATCCCGCCCTCCCCGCCTAGGCGGCTCAGGGCGGCTAACAACATTTCACATATTTAACAAAGATAAAACTTTAAAATTTAACAATTAAAGAAATTAAACATAAAAACCAGTTAATTAAGTTAAAATAATTAAAATACATGATTCATTACATAGAATAAATCTGGCAGCAATGAACTTGTTTGGCGCTGGTTCTGCCAGTTTAGATGGTTCCATAGTCGTATAGTAGATGGCGGCTCCTTATTCTTAGCAACTCAGCAGATATCAGCATAGGCTTGTCTAAAAAGAGCGGTCTTGCAGGCCCCGCGGAACTGGTCAAGGTTCCGCAGGGCCCGCACTTCCTCCGGAAGCTGATTCCACAGTACAGGAGCCGTGGCTGAGAAGGCCCGAGTTCTGATGTTTTGAAGTTTGACCTCTCTCGGCCCAGGGATAGTCAATTTATTTTTGCCCATCGACCTCAGTGCCCTCTGGGGTTCATATGGGGAGAGACGGTCCCTTAGGTAGGCTGGTCCTCGGCCATATAGGGCTTTAAAGGTAATAACCAACACTTTGTACTGGACTCGGTAGGTAATTGGCAGCCAGTGCAGTTCGCGCAGTCCCGGCCGTATGTGCTCCCATTTTGAGAGCCCCAATAATAGCCTGGCCGACGCGTTCTGCACCAGCTGCAGCTTCCGAGTCCGGCACAGAGGTAGCCCCAAGTAGAGGGCATTACAGTAGTCCAGTCTTGAGGTGACCGTTGCATGGATCACTGTTGCGAGGTCGCGACGCTCCAGGAAGGGGGCCAGCTGCCTTGCCCGCTTCAGATGGAAGAATGCTGACTTGGCAGTGGCTGCTATCTGGGCCTCCATTGACAATGAAGGCTCCAGTAAAATGCTCAAACTCTTTACCTGGCGCGCGGGTTTCAATAGCGCGCCGTCGAAGGTTGGGAGAGCTATTTCCCCTCCTAGAGCGCCGCGATCCACGCAAAGGACCTCTGTCTTCGCTGGATTCAATTTCAGCCCACTCAACCTGAGCCACGTCGCTACAGCCTGTAAAGCCCGATCTAGATTCCCTGGGGCGGAGCCGGGCCGGCCGTCCATTAGCAGATAGAGCTGGGTGTCATCAGCATATTGATGGCAACCCAGCCCAAACCTCCGGACAATCTGGGCAAGGGGGCGCATATAAATGTTAAATAACATTGGGGAGAGAACTGCCCCCTGAGGCACCCCACAATCAAGTGTGCGCCTCTGGGATCGCTCCCCCCCAATAGCCACCCTTTGTCCCCGACCGGAGAGGAAGGAGGAAAGCCATTGCAAGGCCAACCCCCCAACCCCTATGTCGGCGAGGCGGCACTTTAGTAACTGATGGTCGACTGTATCAAATGCTGCCGACAGGTCTAGTAACATCAGTACCGCAGTGCCGCCCCGATCCAGATGTCGCTGGAGGTCATCTACCAAGGCGACCAGCACCGTCTCCGTCCCATGGCCCGGTCGGAACCCAGACTGGCACGGGTCAAGGACGGAAGCGTCATCTAGGAACCTCTGAAGCTGCAACGCCACTGCCCTCTCAATGATTTATTTATCAATAATGTACTGCATCCTCTCTCCCTCTTCTCCCCCTCCCATCAGTGGAGCTCTACTCATGTAAGAAGCAGGAGGGAATCTCCCCACTACAGTCTTCAGACCCAACTTAGCCAAAACTTTGGTTTATTTAGCCTGTGTATGTACTGTGACTGGCAGCACCTCCACAAGGTTGCAGGCAGAGGATTTGCCTAGTGTTGCTACCCAAAATCTTTTTGGTGGTGAGCTTGGAGATTGAATCTGGGACCCTAAAGAATTCTGTGGCCATAAACGATGGATCATCTCAAATATACACCACAGAGTCAGATAACGTGGTTTTATCATGCAGGATATTAAGTCCTCTGAATGGTTTAGATGCTTTAAAATGTAAGAGGCTGCTACTCCATCTTACTGCAAACCAAAAGAAGACAGCCCAAGTAATCTCAAAAAGGCAAAGAACAGACCTTGAGTTTGATATAACTTTAATTTTTTACATTGAAATTCAAAGGATGTATGTTTCCTTTAAAGAGAGATGAAGGAAATAGTTACTGCCATATAAAATAAAAATATGTGATTAAAAACAATCACTAACTTTAAAGCTCAACTAAGCAACTAATACTCATGAAAGCTCATATTCTGCCACAATTTTTTTTTTCATTCTCTAAGGTGCTCTTTTCTACTGCTAAAAAGGTACAGGTAGTCCCCTGTGCAAGCACTAGTCGTTTCCGACTGGGGTGATGTTGCTTTCACAGCGTTTTCACGGCAGACTTTTTACGGGGTGGTTGCCATTGCCTTCCCCAGTCATCTCCGCTTTCCTCCCAGCAAGCTGGGCACTCATTTGACCGACCTTGGAAGGATTGTAGGCTGAGTCAACCTGGAGCTGGCTACTTAAACCAGCTTCTGCTGGGTCATGAGCAGGTCATGAGCAGAGGGCTCCGGCTGCAGTACTGCAGCTTTACCACTCTGCGCCACGGGGCTCTAGTTCATATGAACATATGAAGCTGCCTTATACTGAATCAGATCCTTGGTCTATCAAAGTCAGTATTGTCTTCTCAGACTGGCAGCGGCTCTCCAGGATCTCAAGCTGAGGTTTTTCACACCTATTTGCCTGGACCCTTTTTTGGAGATGCTGGGGATTGGACCTGGGGCCTTCTGCTTCCCAAGCAGATGCTCTACCACTGAGCTACTGTCCCTTCAGCTACTGCTCACTGCTACAGAGAGACTAACAAGGCTATCCATCTAGATCTGTCTAGAGAACTGCATTTGATTCTGTACTCCTCCACATGAGGCCTGCTAAGTGTTCTTGGGCCAGCCGCGGTTTTCTGCAAACATTTTCATTTTCTACCAATTCTCCAGTCTCGGGTCCGCTCTCTTAAACGCTCACCACTCTGCCTCTAGATTAGGAGTGTTGAACTCATGAGAGCCGGATCTGACATAAATGAGACCTCGTTGGGCCGGGCCATGTCAGGTTGGGCCCTGTCATGTTGGGCTGGGCCATGTGTTAGGCGTTAATAATTTTATTAGGGCCTGAATTGTTCAAGCTGGGAAGGGACTTGTGAGTCAGTATTTAGCATCATGATTTCTTTCTTTTTCCTCCTCTCTTCCCTGATTATATATGCTATGACGCATACATATATTAAACTGTAAGTCAAGTTTGAAGCAAAATGCTAAGTTTTCACTTTCTTCTTTATAAGACAGAGGCCTGGCTCAATGATAGAGCATGTGCTTTGCCTATGGGTCCCAGTTTCAATCCCTTGGCATTTCCAGTTAAATGAATGAGGTAAGAGTTGGACAAGACAGTTAGGACTATGATATGCCAAGTGGTATTTAGTATAAAGCAGCTGTATAATCATACATGTATGTATGATTAAATACAAAGTCCAAGTAATCTATAAAATAATAAAAACCCTTTTGTCTTGGCAAAACCAAGCAACCTGATTGTTTGAGGTTGGGTGGGACTGTGGTGCATCAGCCTTTGGTCCACCAAACTATCAGTCAAGAGTACTTGCATGCCATTGGTTGAGTCCACTGCTCTCTCACATCCAAGTGGCTGTTGCTAGCCAGCAAAGCGGATTCTGTCATTAAGAGGCAACTGACCTTAGTTCTGGCAGTTACTGGCTCTCCCTGCTCTCTCACAAGCTGAGCCACCTGTTGCACCACTTCACAGAGGAGAGAAAGAAACCCTACCCTTGATTATCGGAGGGAGGAGGAGGGGAACAGCCAGAAAAAGGCTTCTCTTTATTCCCTGAGGACTCCACCCTATCCTCCTCTGGAAAGGGGGTGGGGGAACGGCATCCTGTGGCAACAGACCAGATACAGAGAGAGGCATACGGAGGGTAAACAATATATATACAGAGAGAGAGACTGAAGTACTGTGCTTAAGACCAACAATGTTATCAGACACAGACTGAGACAGGCAGAACTCATTGGGGCCAGTCCTGGCTACGGCTGCCAGTTCCAGATTGGTGGAAAATCCCTGGAACTTCTGTGGTAGAGTCTGAGGAGGACATAAGAGTTAAGGCTTCAGAGCGAGGTCTGCCATACAAAGGTTCTTGCTGTGGAAGCTGACTGGATGATTTCAGACAGAAGAACATAAGAGAAGCCATGTTGGATCAGGCCAATGGCCCATCCAGCCCAACACTGTGTCACACAGTGGCCAAAAAACCAGGCACCATCAGGAGGTCCATCAGTGGGGTCAGGACACTAGAAGCCCTCCCACTGTGCCCCCCCCCAAGCACCAAGAATTCAGAGCATCACTGCCCCAGCCAGATAGTTCCAACAATACGCTGTGGCTAATAGCCACTGATGAACCTCTTCTCCATATGTTTATCCAATCCCCCCTTGAAGACCAGTCACAGATTTCCAGCCTAACCTGCCTCATGGGTTGTTGTTCAGATCAAAGTGGGGAGAGGAGAATGATGTAAGCTGCTTTGGTCCCCCCACACGCACACTGTGGAGAAAGACTGCCCTTTTCCTATGTAGAGGCTGCAGGGAGGGGGAAGGCTATGGAAAGCTGAAGCCAGAGGAACAGATAAAGGGAAGGAGATAGGGTTGCCAACTCCAGGTTAGGAAATTCCTGGAGATTTGAGGGGTGGAGCCTGGAGAGGGTAGCTTGAGGAGGGATGGGACCTTAGACAAGTACAATGCCATTTCCTCCTTGGAAACCACTGTTGCCAATTTTCAGGTGAGGGCTGGAGATCACTCAGAATTATACCTGCTCTATAGATCAGATCAGCTCCCCTTGAGGTGGTGATGGTGGGGAAAGAATGCCTTTACTTGGGTGAGTGGGAAGACAGCAAGAAGGCAGTCACCCAGAGCCTCTTTCTAGAGCCCATTGTATTTTTCTCCACAATGGGCCTTATTTCTAGTATTAACATAATATTGTTCACCTTTTTGTATCTTAAGGTGAAAGATAGTTGGAACTTGCACAAGGATGACATCAGTGAAACTGATAAGCTCCCATAAGGCTATCAGGTCCAACCCAGAAAATACCTGGGGATTTTTGGAATGGAGCCAGGAGACTTTCCCATTCCCTAAAATAAATAAAAATGCAGCACTGCCATTCCCCAGAATACAGTCTTCTTTTCCTCATTCTCTAGCAGCTGCACTTCCACTAAATGAAAGTGAACACACACACTCCCAAAGCAGCCAAAATAAGCAGTTTGCAAGCCCACACTTCTGTGATCTCACTGGGGCAATTGCTTTACTCATGGGAGTTGATAAATGCAACAATCTGCTGTATTTCTACCAAATTCTTCAGACTAACACAGGAAAATAAAAGTCTAGGGGAGAGAGATCTAGGGGGTGCAGTTTTCATCCATCCCATAATCAGGTTCTAGTTAACTCTTTACTATCCATTTAACTATACAAATGACTTCTGAAACAGATGCAGCGATTGTGCTCTCTACCATCGGCGTAAACTATGCAGGGGCTCGGGGCTCAAGCCCCCCCCCCCCCGATTTCCCCGGCAGGGGCTGAGCCCCCTCCAGGTAACCAATACAGGAGTTGGGGGCTTCCACTTTAAATTTTCAAGGAGGAGATTATCTTCAAAGGCATGGGTGGGGTGGTAGAGTATGTGTGATTTTCCCTCTGGGCTGCAAAGAAGTCAGTGGTGATCTTACAACCTCAGCTTCTTAGAAATGCTAATTGAGCTAGAAGACACAAATGGTTTAGATATTTGGATGGAGAAACTTCTACTCCCTGGTGCCAGAGGCTAGGTGTCAATATGCATATTAACCAGTGTTCCTAAGCTCTAATTGGGTAAATTAATACATTAGCAGGGGGTGGGAAGATCTGGTAACTTTCTGGCAATAGCGTTTGCTATTTCTTCAAGCCTGTGATTGTTTACATTCATTTAAGTGGATGCTGAACCAGATCCTTTTGAAAATTAACGGCCCCAGCAAGCCTATTTTTTTTTCCAAAATGACTACACTCTTAAAAACTTGGTCAAGTAGGTGTGTATTGACAATTGTTCACAACCTAGGCATAGGGTTGCCAATCCCCAGTTGGGGGCAAGGGATCCCCCAGTTTGGAGGCCCTGCTCCTGCTTCAGGGTCATCAGAAAACAGTGGCGGCGGCGGGGGGGGAATGTCTGCTGGACACCAGTGTTCCCTCTAAACTGAGTTAATGTGAGCTAGCTCACAATTTTTTAGCCTCCAGTTCACAGATTTTTGTCTCAGCTCAGGAAAAGTGGCCCAAGAGCAAACTAATATATGCAGTAGCTCACAGCTTGAATGCCAGGAGCTCACAGCTTGAATGCCAGGAGCTCACAACTTGAATGCCACTAGCTCACAAAGTAGAATTTTTGCTCACAAGACTCCACAGCTTAGAGGGAACATTGCTGGACACACCATTATTCCCTATGGAGATTGATTCCCATAGGGTATAATGGTGAATTGAACTGTGGGTATCTGGAGCTCTGGAGGGCCTGTTTTTTGAGATAGAAGCACCACATTTTCAGCATAGCATCCAGTGCCTCTCTTCAAAACACCACCCAAGTTTCAAAAACATTGGACCAGGAGATCCAATTCTATGAGCCCCAAAAGAAGGTGCCCCTATTCTCCATCATTTCTAATGGAGGGAAGGAATTGAAAAGGTGTGCAGTCCCTTTAAATGCGATGGCCAGAACTCCCTTTGGGGTTCAATTGTGCTTGTCACAACCTTGTTCCGGCTCCATCGCAATGTCTTCTGGCTCCACTCCAAAGTCTCCTGGCTCCACTCCAAAGTCTCCTGGCTCTACAAACAAAGTCCCCAGATATTTCTTGAATTGGCAACCCTACCTAGGTAGCTACAACTAAAATGAACTGGTTCCTAAGCATATAACAATATTATTGCGGCTTACTTTACATGGTGGTTTTTTGCACATGGTATGTATATTTGCAGATCTTAAAGTGACTATTGTAAAAGTGAATTTCAAAAACAGGACACAGCAAGAGACCTTTGAGATACCATTATAACCACTGGCCAACTCCCACCTTTTCCTGGGTTTGGCCTGGTCTATGGGCATTGTTGGGGGGGTGCACCCTAAATTTATGGGGAGGGAGCTTCTCCATAAATTCATAGGTAGTGATAATGGAGGCCCATCCCTGTGGTGTCACTGGCTCCTCCCTATGATGTCATGGAATCAAATGGCTCTGGCTGCCCCCCCCCCCCCCCCAGAAATTGAAAAGTCTAGGCCCCTGCTCTCTACCTCTCTCACACGCTCAATGGGAAGACCAAGGTGGCTCTGCCTGTTTCTCCCTCCTGTGCAGCTTTTGTGTTCTGCTTAGATTTAAAGGCACATACACATTCCAAAATCTTCTTTTAAACTTGCCCAGATCTAAAGGCACATCCTGGCTGTTGGACAGGACTTCCTCTCACCAGCAGCTGGCTGGAAGCAAGGCAGGGCCTGAAAAACCAATGGATCCTTGCCCAGATCTAGAGTTTTTGGGCATCAATAAGAAGAGGCTGTGTTCCTGCTTAAAATGAAGACTGGCTTATAAGAAATTCATAATTATTTCCCTTCATGAAGTCAAATTGCTGCATTGCTTACATTTTGAGAGCATTAGGCCAACTTTAGAATTGATGACTTTATTCCAGATAAAAGAAAAATGATTGACAACTCCATATAGAAAAGTAAATTGCAACAATGGGTGGTTCCTTCATGGAGAGTGTTTTGGCCAGCAATGAAATGGAAAGCTTTGCACAAGTTTTAAGAAAAGATACTGGCTTACTCCTTCACTACATACAGCTCAACAGGAAGAAGACATTAATAACACTGAAGAAGTGGCAACACGAAATGCATCTGTTATTATTATTATTAGTTAATAACATGCTGTATGACTAATCAACAATGAGCTGTATTGAAAATTGTTTTTATTGTCTATTATTGTGAAATTTATAAGTAAAAGTATGGTAGCCCTTATATCACAGTTTTATTTTGTATTTCTTGTAGCAGACCTGGATTCTGGCAAGCCTAAACCCTCATAAGAACGAAGTCCTTCCTAAGCAGACTAATGAAACTAATGCAGCCACTTCCACTCAACATGTAAGAATACACTCATTGCCTCCCTATAATTAATCACAGACGGTATGAAACTAAGTAAAATGAAGATATTAATAACTGATATATGTGTTATGGCGGCAGTCTTCGATATCATCAGACCATAGGACTCACTGATGATCCCAACCTACTACATGACCCACTTTTAATTATGTTACTATTTTTCTTTCTTTCAGTGTCTGTGTGCTGACATCCCATTTCTCCTTATCATTCCCTATTGTTTTAAAATGTATTTATTCATGTATTTCATTCAATTTGTATCCTGCCCTATCCCACAAAAATAGTATTAAGATGACAAAATAAAATGGTGGATTTGTCCTATAGTGTCATCCATTTTAGGCTGGTCTGAAGAGCCCTGTGTTCAGTCCCAGACTCTGAAGCTGAATACTCTGTATTATAGGAAAGACAGAGCTGGCTTCTAAAATGGCAGCTCTGCATTTCCTCCTTCTGGTTCCCTGGGTAACCTATATTTTTAAAATATTCCTGTGCTCTGAGTTGCCCCAGTCCTGTTCCACTTCAGCCAGCTCATAACATGGATAGTTCCACCCTGAAATGTTCACTCATTCAAGTAGTAAAGTCCTCTTCTATGTACCACCTGAGTTTTCCAATACCCTCATGTGAAAATGATACTATGGGGTATCATTAACACTTCAGCAAGTCAGCTTGGTTACAGATGGCACTTTTATACACACTAAATAACACACTTTCAATCAACATTCAATCCATTTTGCAACTGGATTTTACTGTATTGAATGGAGAAATCCACTTGCAAATGGTTGCTGAACTGGATTGAAACATCATTATTTAGCATGGGTGAAAGACTGCATAGTAATACAGAGTGACACAGTGAAGCCAAAACTATGTTTTGAGTCTTCAGGGCTAAATGGGATATTATAGTGGCAGATCTGTATGCTGGAAACAGGCTTGCATGATTGATGTGGAAACCATGAGTAACACTGTTTCACTATATGGATTTGGAGATTTTCTCATAACAGAAAAAGCACCTGTAGAAATTAAATCAGAAAATGATTATGCCAGCAATTCCAAGGAAGTTTAGGAGTTGGGTACTGAAAATCCTTCATGAAGATCTGCAACTCTCCCACATTAGAATATGGGCCCTAAGGGGGAACTACTACTAGACAAGTTTGTCTATCTGTACATATATCCATCCATATGTTATCCGTACTAGGTGAACCAATCCACTTTTCAGACAAAGTTTCACGAGCCAAAAGGACATAATGTACAATCCATAGCCCACTGACATCAATAAAAATACCACTCATTTCAGTGATGCTGAACTGCAGCCTTAACATGGAGCAAAGTTTATTACAATTAGTGGCTTGTGGATTTCTTTAACATTACTAAACTTCTAGAGGAAAGACTGCTTTTGTTCTGATTACTTCACTAATTAATCACAGGATGCTTGAAAGGGGAAAGCCATGTTTGAACATGTTGGTGGTCTTAAGAACTGATGTCATACTAATGTTGTAAGTACTTGCACTACTATTACAAGCAACTATTAATAGTAGGGTCTTCTGCATTGGTCCCTCAAATAAAAATGAATTCCACCATTGTGGAATGTGTAGCAACTACTACACACCTTTTGTTTCATCTTTCACATAAGATTAGAAACTAATGATCAGAAGGGAAGGGCATCTACTAGCTCATTCTCTTTTCCTGTGGGCTTCACTACCTTTCCTCAGCTCCTGGAAGCTCTGAACCTATATATATACAGAGAGAGACTCTTTTTCTATGGGCTTCACTACCTTTCCTCAGCTCCTGGAAGCTCTGAACCTATATATATATAGAGAGAGACTATAATACCTTTATCAAAGCAGAACTCCAGTAGTACCTGTTATTTATAGAAATTTCTGTACTGATGTCTGGATGTCTATGTAAGACAGCAAAAAGCTCTTCCATAAAGGCTAGCCTTCAGGCTTCTTGTGTAGATGGCACATATTCTATTACTTTATTAAGCAACATTTGAAGCCTTCTTCCAACATGAGGATCTCCTCCATGGGAAGAAGAACAATTTAAATTGGAGATAAACTCAACAGGCTGTAAGACTTTCCTACCACTCAATGTTTCGAATAGTATTTTGCAGCTGAGAACAAAATGTAAATCTGCACTGATATTCTCTGTGAGCATCATGGGACTTCACGGCATGCCAATTTTTCTGTGAATGTCAATGTCTTCAAGAGTTGAACTCTATTTTCACTAGTACTTTAGGAGAAATTATCCATGTAATAATGAAGCAGATGATAGGAAATCCTAGAGCAATAATCCCACTAGGCCACCCAATGAAACAAAGCAAGTGAACACAGCCACATTACCACATCATATGTAGACAAGCAAGCAAGGCAATGAAACCACTGGTCTAATTATATGACAAGTATTGCGGCAAACCAGATCCAGTTGTCCCAACCACTGTGCATCTGTTTCTTTAGAAGAAGAAATACATCTTGTAATATCCAGTTGCACATTGTTTTATCAGCTGAAGACTGAGGCTACAATTCTAAAAAATACTTTAGAGTCCAATAGTTGTGTGTTAAAGTCAGTGGAGCTGACAGATGTGGGAGTGCTTACAGGGTTGCAGCTGACAGTTCATGTGGCTGGAACATTAGAAGATCAAAACTAATGTCTTAATTTCTGAATTCATTATTTGATGTTTCTTTCCAACCATTAGCTTGATGTAATGTTATTCAGAAAACTGTTATTTTTTTTTCATTTGAATATTTGTGATGCATCTTTTGAACAGCAGAGAGAGTTGA
Source organism: Heteronotia binoei (assembly GCF_032191835.1). Classification (NCBI taxonomy): domain Eukaryota; kingdom Metazoa; phylum Chordata; class Lepidosauria; order Squamata; family Gekkonidae; genus Heteronotia; species Heteronotia binoei. The sequence goes on along the minus strand of NC_083223.1, from coordinate 96,831,751 downwards.
AAAAGAGAACTATACTTTAGGCCTGGTCTACACATGCTGCAGAAAGTGATAAGCAGAGTCTTCAAGTATAAAATGGACTATATCACATCAGAATGCTGCATAATATTATATAATTTTGAAACAGAGAGTGTGGATCAAAAAATCTACACAGTGAAGCCAGGGATAAGACGGAAGGAATTTTGCTACAAGTCTGTGGGAGACCCCAGATCTGCAGGAAAGCATAAAATATAAAACAAACAAAAATACACATCAAGAGTTTTTAAAGACTCAGAATCATAGAAGCAATGTCTGTTACTTTTAAAAAGTATTGTACTGAATCCTCACAAACTATTTCGTGAGATTTTGGTGACCGTTTTGATTAAGCTTTCAGGCTTAGTGTCTGTTAGTGTGTGTGCAGGAGAGGGCAGGGGGACAGAGAGGCTGTGGTCACATAAGCAATTCATGTCGATATAGCTGTGATACCTTGGTGGGTTTAAAGAATACAATCAGATAACAATATCTGCCTTCTGTGCCCCAGTCATCAGCACCCCGCTTTGCCTCATTTTTGAAGTATAGTAGCCTGGTATCGGGGAAAGTCCAGTATTTACAGATGTCAGCACTTCCACTCCACATTTCCAGCTGTTTGAACTCCCCACTTGTGAAGTCAAGTATTTTGGGATATCTGAGCCTTCCTTTCCATTTCTGCCCTCCCCCGCCCTCTGATCAGGTAGCAACATTTGCATCCTTTAGTCATAAAACCAAAGTTGTGGTGGCAAATTCCACTGTCCTGATTCGTTGCAGTCACCGGGACTGTACCCGCTATTGGCTGACACTCTGTCTGTCACCACTTCCCACTACCATTGGGTAGTCTCTCTGTCACCCACCCACCACTGGCCCTGTCAGACAAGAACCCCATCAGATGGCAACTGACCTTTGAGTGAGACAGTTCTCTGCTGACAGATTCTCCTGCCGGCTTACACTCCTCAGGGCCCTGTCTATCTTCCTCCTTTTCATTTTTCTTTCACTCCTTTCCCCCTCTCTTTTTTCCGCCTCCCTCTTCTGTTCTTTCTCTCATTCTTTCTCTGTCTTTCAGTTTTTTTATTTCATTCTGTCTGTCTACCTTCCTCCCTTTAATTCACATAAACAGTAGCAGCTAACATCTCTTCAACTGACAAGGAATCTTTGTTCACAGCAGGGAGGGGCCACTTCAGAGGCAGCGAAAGGGAGGCTTGCAATGGCTTTCTTCACAGTGTCAACTGCTTGATGCTACCAGCCATTTCCTCCCAGGGAACCTCTGTTGCCAACCTCCAGGTGTTTGTCCCCCCCCCCCCGCCACTGTGAAGAAGAGATGCATGTGTGCCTTCACTTGTCTGGGTGGGAAGACAGCAAGGCTGATGAGGGGGCACTCACCCTGAAAACTTTAGTGGTACCTTTTCAGGTTGGTGGGAAATTCCTAAGGTATCAAAACAGGCCTCTGAGAAAGAGGTCTTTCCTCCTGGGGAACCAGTGTTGCCAATCTCCAGATGAGGGCTGGAGATCTCTTAGAATTACAGCTGCTATCCAAATAGATAGCAGAGATCAGCTCCCTTTAGGTGGGGGGGGGGTATGAATGCCTTCACTTGGGTGGGTGGGAAGACAGCAAGGCTGGGGGGGGGCACTCATCCAGATACCTTTAGTGGTACCTTTGCAGGTTGGCGAGAAACCTGGGGAACCAGTATTACCAATCTCCAGATGAGGGCTGGAGATCACTCAGAATTACAACTACTTTCCAGGTTGGTGGGAAATTCCTGGAGATTATGTGGTAGAGTTTGAGGAGGGTATACAAGTTAGGGCATCAGAGTGGGGTCTGCCAGACACAAGTTCTTGCTGTGGAAGCTGACTGGGTGAGTTCAGACCAGTCATGGACTTCCAGCCAAACCTGCCTCCCAGAGTTGTTGTTCAGATCAAAGAGGGGAGAGGAGAAAGTTGTAAGCTGCTTTTGTCGCCCCCACACTGTGAAGAAAGACTGTCTTTTTCCTATGTAGAAGCTACAGGGAAGGGGAAGGTGATGGAAACCTGAAGTCAGAGGGACAGATAAAGGGATGGCTCCACCTGGAGGTTAGCTACCCTATGCCTGGCTGCTTGCTACTGTTCAGCAGCAGCCACCCTATGGCAGCCACTGTGTCACAGGAGTTATGACTTCAGTGTGGGATCTGCCAGATCCAGGTTCTTGCTGTGGAAGCTGACTGGGTGATTTTGGACCAGTCACAGACTTCCAGCCTAACTTGCCTTACAGGGTTGTTGTTCAGATCACACAGGGGAAAGGCGAATGATGTAAACTGCTTGGTCCTCTCCCCCCAATGTGAAGAAAGACTGTCATTTTCCTATGGAGAAGCTGCAGGGAGGGGGAAGGCAATGGCAACCTGAAGTCAGAGGGGTAGATAAAGGAAAGGAGATAGGTTGCCAACTCCAGGTTAGGCCATTTCTGGAGATTTAAGGGGTGGGGCCTGGAGAGGGTGGGGTTTCAGGAGGGATAGGACCTCAGGCAGGTACAATGCCATTTCCTCCTTGGGAACCACTGAAGATCACTCAGATATACAGTTCCTCTCTAGATGGCAGAGATCAACTCCCCTTGAGGTGTGTGTGGGGAGTCAATGCCTTCACTTGGGTGAAGACAGCAAGGGTGGCAGCACTCACTCAGAGCCTCCTTCTAGAGCCTATTGTATTTTTATCACAATGGACCTTACTCCTAGTAAGTGCATAATTCCCCTTGCATTGCCAATCATCACAGCCAACTAGTCATTCTGGATCATATGTCCACAGGGGACTTGTTTTCAAGAAACAAATGCCTCACCCCTCTCTTGTTTCTGCATCAGAGTCTAAGAGCATCGCATGCTTGACAAAAGGATAAATGCACTGGTCAATAGGACTACTCTCATGTAAATGTGCACTTTACCCTGGCTTTTAACTAAGACGTTCTTGTGGGGTATTTTGTGGTCTACTCCTGAGACTGCTCTATTATTATAATTTTAGGCTATTTTATTTTATGAGCTTTTATGCCCTGGCTCTTTTAATTGACTTGGCTTGGTTGTTGTTTTTTTACTTCTTAAATTGATCTTATTTTTTCTACAGCGTTGGCTGTTTTATTAACTAATTTTTATTACATGAGTTATTTTATTTTATTGATTGTTTTTGTTATACTGTTTTGAGCTGCCTCTGTAGGTCTGGAGAGATAGCAGACAAATTTTGCTAAATAAATAAATAAGATCATTAAATGGGTGGGAGAGAAGGAGGGCTGTCACAGGGCGAGAAAGCTGCTGAGGGGGAAGGGAGAACAAGTAGTAGGGGGACTGGCTGCAGGCACTTCCAGGAGAACGGAAGAGGAAAAGTAATAAGGAAAAGGGGAGTGGGGAAATTAGATCCCACCACAAGTCCTTGTGAGTCTCCATCTTGTAGATAAATAATATTCAACTCCTTGCAAGCAGAAGCCAAACCAGCAGAGTATGACTTGAACCATAGAACATTTCTCTTTGATGTTCTAGTCCACCCCCAACTGATCTTTTTTGTATTCAAGATTCAAAATTGGTACACCCTGCTGTTTTAAGTGGCATGGTCCACTATACCACATCACAGTATTACCACTTCATTCCGTGAACACCAGGAAGCAGATCACAGAAGAGATAGCTACCTTTTTTATTTTGGGCACTGACTTCTCTAGGAGGTGCTCAAATTGTGTGTTTATGGCTTGTATAAATGTATTTTTATATAATGTAATTGTATATATGTGCCTACAATCAACTTTACACATAAAATGAGATTTATACAGTTATGTTTCCATTCCATAAATTTTATTATTTTGTAGTTACTTCTCAATTGAAATAATGTGGAGAACAGTTTTTAAAAGGGATTATCACTTATGCAAATGTATTATTAATAAATAAATACTTGGGGATGTGTAACTTGGAAAGTGTCCAGTGTCTGTTTAGCCAATCTAATGAAATGGTTAGTGCTTTGAACTAGAATCAAGAAAACCTGAGTTCAAATCCCCACTGAGCCATAAACTCTAATTGGGAGACCCCTTGGCTAGCCATGGTCTCTCAGCCTAATTTACACAAAAAGATTGTTGTGGGGATGAAATGTGAAGCAGGATCCATGTAAGCTAGGGATGTCAGCCTCCAAGTTACCCTGAAATTAAAGCTGATTTTCAGATTACACAGATCCATTCCCCTGGGGCAAATGGATGTTTTGGAGGGTGGCCTCTATGGTATTGTACCCCTCTGAGGTCCTTGTCTTCCCTGGGTCCACCACCAAATCTCCAGGAGTTTCCCAAAGTGAATAGGGGGGACCTAAATTTACAACCCTAAATTGTAAGCCCACCTGAGCTTCTTGAGGAATGCTGGGTGTTAGGGATACAAATCAGATTGAAGGATAGATAATTGTAATATTTATATTCTGCCCTTCTTTCAGTTCAAAAACAGTATGCTTCAAGGTGAAAGTATAATGAGATATATACAATATCCAATAAACCCAGCTAACTCTAACACAATATTTGCTACAGTTACAAAGTCTATAAACTGACAAATTTTCCGAAACAACTGTCTGTTATTTTAAAAGCCATATGAAAATTTCCATCTTACAAGTTTTTCTTCAAGTTAACATAATGTTGAAATAACAAATGAGAATGTTTAGGTATGGGCAAAACCTGAGCAAATTCTGCTGTGGGATAGGCTATTGAGTAGGCAATGTTCAGAAGAATCCCGGTAGTAAATAGGATAATGTTTGGCTGCATTATGCATCCTTTTATACAAAGATTGGAACTCTCTCTCTCTCTCTCTCTCTGTGTATGTGTGTGTGTAAGTGACTGTTAAAAATGGTTATCTATCTAGATATGAACAAGATATACAGTGCAATTCTAAGTAAAGCTAATCACTTATAAAGTCTATTGACAATGGATTTAGAAGAATGCAACTCTATTTAGGATTGCATTAACTGTGTTTTGCTGGGGATTGTATACACGTTTTACACAAAGCTTTGGCAATTCTGAGGAAGTGCTAAGATTTGGAGAAGAAGTGAGGGATGGTGGATTGTCCAAGGAAGTTATTTTCTTCTGTGATATAGCATTGTAATCCTTCGCCTTGATGCAATAGCCTAATGACACTGTAATAAGCCAAATAGAACTTTATATCTTACATCAACAAAAGAATCATACATCCTTAAAACAGGGCAAATGGAGAGAGCCATTTTCCCTTGATTGACCTACATTTCATGTTTTCCCTACTGTTTGCATAATTGCCTGCATGCTAAGTCTTAACTGTTGGGGAGGAAATATGTGTGCACGCATGCACACCACTGTTCATTTCCATGAGTGAAAAGTTTCAGATGGTCTCACAGTCGTGGTTCATGACTGAGAAGCCACAGAATTTCTTTCCTCAAGAACAAAGTCACTTCCTTGATCTACAGGAACAAATAGACAAAATGAGTCAGCTATAATTGGAAACAAAGATTAGGGTCTCCAATTAAAGCTGATTATCATTCATAAACTCTGATTCAATTTCACTCAGCTTACATTCTATAAATACTTTTCATTTTCAAGCCTCCATCTAGGAATGGGCATGAACCACAAAATGAACTGAAGTTTTATTTGAACTGGGCAGGTTCGTGGTTCATTTGGACCCAGTTTGTTTGGTCACACCATTCCTGAACCAACAATGAACCACCATTTTTTTCTGTGGAGGTTCAGGTGGTTCATTAGAGTGGTTAGTTAGTCAGACAGCCTGGCACCAATTCAATCAATTCCTAGGCAATGCTGGGGGTGGACTTGTGGAGAATGTAGAGACACCCATCGTAGTTGTCCATAGCCTTATTGGCAGCTCTGGAAATCCCTATGGGAGCAGATTGTATATCACATTCTGACTCAGCTGTTTTCACTCTGCAGCAGGAAGAGAGAGGAGTTAGTTGTTGAGTGAGAGAGATAGTTAGAAGAAGAGGAATTGCTTGTTGCTAGCTGATTCAAGAAGAGACTTTGAAGGACTCCTCCCCCCCCCCCCCACACACACAGTATGACAATTTTTTAAACATCTCTCCTGCCTGGGAGGGCAGGTGGAAGTGGGCCTGTTGAAAACTCCCTGTAGGTTTGGCATTAACTCATGAGGGGGCTGTCCTACCACCTCCCAAACTCATGAGCCACACAAACCACAAACTGGTTCAGCAAATGGAAAAGGTTGTGAAAGTTCATGGAACTCAATAAACCATGAACTGCCATTTCCCAATTTGTGCCCATCTCTACTTCCATCGAGTTTTTTTTCTTTCTTTTCAAAACGCAATGATTAAGAAGAGTGAAATAATGTCTCTTCTCACTTTTGTCAACAAATGATCAGTGAATCCATTCTAGAACAATCGTGTCCTATCACTGCAATCATAAGCAGAGTCATGTCCTTTTAAATTCATTGAAGTGAATGGCTTAGAACAGGATTGCCAACTTCCTGTTGGGGCCTGAAGATCTCCCAGAATTACAACTTATCTCCAGGTTACAGAGATCAGTTCTCCTGGAGTGAATGGCTGCTTTGGCATTATACCCTGCAGATATCCCACCCCTCCCTGATCTCTATTTTGGTCAATCTCCACCCCTTACCAGGAATTCCCCAGCCCAGAGTTGGCAACCCTGGATGAGAAGGGTATAGTTCATTTTCAGTTTGCATTGTAAAAGATATAAATTATGACATATGATATGACAGTTAATCTTAGATATAGCACCTATTTCACAAGATCAGTCAGAGTCCCTCCTCCATAGTGTCCAGAGAAATGATTTTTTATTCCCAGCAGTTCCTCAGACTCCTTTACCTAGTCAATTCAGTGGGGCTTGCTCCCAGAAAAGAGTTCTGAGGATGGCACTGTTTACTGAGAGTTAGCAGAATTGTTCCTCTACATGTGATTTGATGCTGAAGTGCCGAGTCAGGGAACAGGAGGCTCTTACGTAAAGGGAAATCCTCATTGCTGATTGAAATACCAAACAGGACATGTGGTCAGGGCCGGCCCTTCCACTAGGCAAATTAGGCATTTGCCTAGGACGCTGACCCTGGGGTGCACAAAATTGGGTGTCCCCAACACTCACAAATGCCTTCCATGCTCTCCCACTGCCCTTCTCGGTTTCCCCCAGGCTTGCCTTCTCTGTCGCCACCCTTCTTGGTCTTGCTCCAGCTTCCCCGCCACCCTTCTCAGTCTCCCCCAGGCTCCCCCGCTCTGCCACCACCCTTCTCGGTCTCCCTCAGGCTTCCCCATTCTGCCTCCACCCTTCTTGGTCTCACCCCAGCTTCCCTGTGGCACTTCTTGGTCTCCCCCAGGCTTCCCCACTCTCTTACTGCCCTTCTTAGTCTTGCCCCAGCTTCCATGTGGCCCTTCTCAGGCTCCCCCAAGCTTCTCCGCTCTCCTGCTGCCCTTCTCGGTCTCACCCCAGCTTTGCTGCTGCCCTTCTCAGTCTCACCCCAGCTTCGCTGCTGCCCTTCTTGGGCTCCCCCAGGCTTCTTCACTCTCCTGCAGCTGTTCTCGGTCTTGTCCCAGCTTCCCTGCTGCCCTTCTTGGGCTCCCTCAGGCTTCCCTGCTCTCCCACAGCCCTTCTCAGTCTCCCCCAGGCTTCCCCACTCTCCTGCAGCCCTTCTCAGTAGTTCTGGGGTAGCTTCCCTGTTGCCCTTCTTGGGATCCCCCAGGCTTCCTCACTCTCCTGCAGCCCTTCTTGGTCTCACCTTGGCTTCCCTGAAGCCCATGTGTGCAGCAGGAAGAGGGCAGTTCAGCCGCCCTAGGGTTCTGCTGGGCATCCCTTTGACCCGGCTCCTTTGTCTTGTCAGGTGATGAAATGCAAGGAGTTGGGGGGGGAGGTAGAGAACCCTAACCAGGGCTTTGCTAACAGCAACACAGTTGAGGTGTGCTGGAAGATAAGGACAATCACAGGGTCCCTTTTGGATACACAAATCTCCCACTCTCCTGCTGACCTTCTGAACTGCTTGCTGGGGAAATTGCCTCCCTCTCTGCTTTACTGGAGATGCTGTATTTTTCCATTTTTAGATGCAAATGCCTCCCTCCCTCCCTCCCTCGGGATACCCTTCTGCTCCTTCCAGCCTCTACAGCCAGCCAATGAGACAAGTTCGAGATCTGCAAACACTTCACTTCAGCTCTGCAAGAAGGGTAAGGGAGCTTTTGATCCATTGAGCTGGAGTTTGCCCCACGTTTCTGGCACTGGCGGTGGAACAGAGGGCTATGGGAACACTTTGGGTTGAGTGCCTTAAGTAGCGGTGTGTGTGTGTGCGCTGAGAAGCATTCGATGGGGAGTTTCCAAATCTGAGGGCAGAATTCAAACCAGGAGCCTGGAAGCTTCCAGCATGCAAGTAGGAGCTTGCAGGGAAGTTATAATTCTGGTTGCTGGATTCTGCAATTCTCTGGAACCCACATCCTTACATTCCAGTTGCCCCAGGATCATTCAAGTGCCTCACTAAGGTACTTGTAAAAACAGCCCAAAAACTTAAAGCAGTCCATCTCACTGTGAAGATTAAATTGAATTTTTGGGATAAAACACTCAGTTCCCTCTAATGGCATTCCCAAATCCTCTCTTCTACTATCATTGACTCTTCTTATTTTCTACTACCCTAGCAGTTGAATCTTTCTGGTCTCCCATCCAAAAACTGACAAAGTGGCTGTGGCTCACAACATTATCTTCTCAATTTTATTTATCCTCCCATGAACACTGTGTTGTGGATTAGTTGTGAGAATGGCCACAGGTCACCCAAGAAGCTTTCATGGTGGCATTTTCCATCAACACTCATGGGGAGGGGGGTTGTTACCTATTTTAAAAAAAATATTCAAACAAATGTTTGACATTTCTCTTGGAATTTCCCAAGCCAGAGTTGTGAAGCCTAGCTCAACCACTCAATCGGAGCCATAGCTAAGGCTGCCATCCTTCAGGTGGGACCTGGAGTTCTCCCTTAATTACAGCTGATATCCAGATTGAACAGAGATCATTTTCCTTGGAGAATATAGTGGCTTTGGGGGAGCGGGGAGGTGGATTTTATGGTGTGTATGTGTGTGTTGGTCTGCAGTAGAAAAGCTAGATTCAAATCCAGTAGCATCTCAGAGAGCCACAGAATTATTAGGGTGTAAGAATTCAATGTAAAAAACAAAACAAAAACCTTTCTCTCCCTCAGCTACCCAGATTTTAAGGCAGGCAGTGAATTTGTGGTTTTACCTATGCTTGCGTTGGGAGAGGGTGAGTGTCCCCTAGATGATTTTTAATATACTCTCCCCCTTGCAAGTAGTGTGCATGTGTGTGCGCGTGCATGCACACCTGGAAGTCATGTCAACCTTTGATGACTGACCTCTACTGGGGGCCTGGAGGATATTCAGAGAGGGGGGATGAATAGAGTCTGCCCTCCTAACTTTGTTATTTCAAGGAGGTCTCCGATCCAAATATTTTCCAAATGCTTGGCCCTGCTCAGCTTCTGACCTTTGACAGGATCAGGCTTGTCTGGGCTATACAGGTCAGGGAGCAATTTCGAGTTTTGTGCTTTTTATTTTTCCCATGATCCATCTGTTTTTGAAAATTAGTTATCAGTGGGGCCAGTGGGGGGGAGGCGCCAGAAGTTAGCCTTGCCTAGGGCACCAGATAGTCTAGGGCTGGCCCTGCATGGGATATCTCCTTCTGTCACCTCACACGTATGGTGAAGATGATATGATAGAATGGGGCAGGACGACATCAGAAGTTTCAAGCTCATCGAAAATTAGCATTCCAAGCAGTAGGATCCTTCTTTTTATTTCTGTGAGCTTTGCACATGCCAGTGGTTTTTAAATGGGCTTGCTTTCAAACAAGTGGATTCCCCCACATACATCTCCAAGGCAGTGCATACTGTGCCTTGCTGAGTGTTTGAATTATCTTTGAATCATATGATTAGTGGTGGCAGGGCTTGTTCCTTAACCCTTCTGTTCTTTGTTGTTCCCCCCTGCCTTAAGAAACCACACAAAAGGACTCCATGGAGATCACACACACCAGTGACCAGTTCATTTTATTTGGAATTATTAATCCCTCACATACACACACTTCCCCATACACAAACAAACAGTGTCAGTAGTCACTGACGGCAGCATTCTAATCCCTTCCAGCGTCATACTGGGAACCATCTGCCTTTCCATATAGGAACAGAAATGAGATTTAATGATTCACTAACATTGTTGTTGTTTTACATGGTTAAACATATTGCACTGTACTCATATTTCCCTCCATAATGAATAAAAAGTTGGGAACATGTGGATTCTGACCACAAAAATGGCAAGGATCAGATTATTCTGTATTCTTTACACATAGCGACACTTTGAAGGTAATAAAAATAGTCTGGAATTCTTACTTCATTGGACTTTGTCATGCATATGTATTAAAACCCACTTATTTAATTTTTGATCTCTGTGATGGTGTTCTGTATGAAATGTTACGGGAATTTCGATTCTAGGAAAGAATGATCTTCAGCGCTTGGAAGATTTGGATACTTCCAATTTTAATAACTCTGGATGCTGATAGATCACTCTGGTTCCTGTTGTATACTCCCACTTTCTGGCAATAAGAGCATTGCAAATGGTTTGAAAAATGTAGGCTTCCTGCTTGTTTTGTTTGTCCTGCTGTCATAGTTTTTGTGGGGTTTTGATAAAGTAATTTATTAATGACAGACAATTGTGGGATGAAGTCAACAATGTCACTCATGCCTTTTTTAATAGCGAGAAAAGCTGTTTTCTATCTGTCTCTATTCTGACTCTAAAGTCAGTCTATGAGCTATTTTAAAATTCCTTAGCTGAGTGTAGGGTTGACAAGTCCAATTCAAGACTTGGGGACTTGGTGGTGGAGTCAGGAGACTTTATGGGTGGAGCCAGGTGCAATGGTGTGACAAGCATAATTGAACTGCAAAGAGAGTTGTGGCCATCACACTGAAAGGGACCACACACCTTTTAAATGCCTTCTTTCCATTGGAAATAATAAAGGATGGGGTACATCCTTTTAGGGCTTATAGAATTGGACTCCCTGGCCCAATCTTTTTGAAACTTGGAGAGTATTTTGGGGTGAGGCACTGGATGCCATGCTGCAAATTTTATGCCTCTACCTCAAAAATCAGCCTCCCCAGAGCCCCAGATACCTGCAGATCAATTCTCCATTATATCTTATGGGAATTGGTCTCCACTCGGAATAATGGAGTTCTAGAGTGAAACGGGGCATCACATACAACCCTGTCATGGTTCTTCTTTGCCTTGCTGCAAATGGATATTACACTGGCTCCATTTGGAAAGAGTATTTGGAGTGTTGGACTCTGTAGAGAAATGACCTATTGTACTACTGCCTGGACCCACCATTTTGGAGTGAGCAGCATTGACTGCAGTTTGAAAGACTTTGAGTGCAGGCGTGGTCAGCGTTCTTGTGATTTGAATATGATTGATTTCAATATTATTCAACAAGGTTTCTGTGATTTTGCATAAAATTTGTAATAAGTATATTTCATATTGATAGAGACTGTTTTTTTGCAGATGCTTTCATGTTTTTTCCCTGCCCAGTCTGTTGAGTGGGTACTGACATTCTTATCTTCCATGGATTTTTTAGTCCTTTTCTAAGTGCAGGTATTTTAGGTGACCAAAAATTGTCTAAAATAACTCTCTTTTTTTCTTTTTGCACTAGAAAATTCATTATGTCTAGATGTGATAAGAGTAAAACAAAATCCTGTTCTGATTTGATATGAAATATGTGTTTGCGTATGTACATTTTTGTATTTTGTTCTTTCCTGTTGTGACAAGTATTTGTTACATCCCTTTTAGTGGAGACAACAAGTAATCAGACTCTTCACACTGATTTGAGACCTGCAGCAATGGCTAGATCAGTGAGATCCCATTGGTATCTGTAAGGATCAGATTAAACTGGCACTGGATTTTCTGGCATCCTGTTACCTAGAGGGCTAGGAATGTGAAACCCAAGAACAATGGAAAGGCAAATGACCACTGGGTGATATAGGTTATTTTCGAGGAAGTAGACTGGCAAAAGATAGAGCACATAAGAAATGATATGACTGCTTTCTGTCCATTATCCTTATATAGGGTCAACGGTGTGATATCCAGACTGTGTTGTGGGCATCACTCTATTTAAGCGTTAGCATCACCCCTATACTTCATGCCTCTTCTTTTCTGTTTGAGCAACACTGTGTTCCTTCTTCCACACCACAGATCTCTACTGTCCCTATTTTTAGTGTTTTAATTTGTTTGATCCAGAGTTTTAGCATAACCTTTGCAGATTGAATAGTATGGTATAAAAAAAATTTAGAAAGCTGTTTTGCTACTGTTATGTATGTGAATCTTGTGTTACCAAATGGTGTTCTACCTGGCTCATTGGAGCCTAAAGGACTGAGCTTGGGGACTTAGGAACTATGGGCAGTAGGATCCAAATCTCAACTGCCTCACTCCAATCACAGGCCCCCTACTGGTTTGAATGACCCAATAACATGCTAGCACAGGAACCCAGTGTTGTATATAGTTGGCCCAGTGGGCCCTGTTCTCCAGTTCAGTTAGTGCAGCCACCACTATGCTGTACTCAATAAAGAGCTTGCTATCACTACCACCTCGCCTCTTCAGTGCCTAAGAACCCACTATATTATAGTGGCGATGAGGATGGGATCCTGGTAGACGATCCAGCAACCGGCACCGCACCATGCCTCGCAGCAGCTGCTTCCAGCTCTATGCACTGCACCACCATTGCTGAGAAAGATCACCAAACCAGGACCTGAGATGAGCGAAGACTGAGCATCCAGCACCTCCGTGCCTCTTGCTGACCATCCACCGATGGCCCCCAACATGGCTAGCCAGCCCAGCCCACAGGGGTTCATCTGGGAGTTCAAACCCGAGCAACAGGAGCAGTGGGAGAGATGGGAAAAGAGGCTGAATGACTTCATCCTATACCATAAAATCACAGATGAAGAAAAGCAGAAGCACCTACTGCTCAGCTGCTGTGGCGAAGACACGCTGGAGCTGACTGAGAGTTTACTGTCTCTGAGGACACTGTGTGAAGTCACCTACAAGGCTATCATGGGGAAGCTTACTGACCATTTCTCACCCCAGCCAACCTGCGTGTCCCGGCACATCGAGTTCCACAAGTAGAACCAAAAGGCAAGAGAATCGGTCACTGCCTTCCTTGAGGAGCTCTGCTGCTTTGCTCGTGAGTGCACATTCATGAGTTTAGAAGAGGCCTTGTTAGACTGTTTTGTAACAGGCCTCCATGATGAATGAATGCAGGCAAAGCTGGTGGTCAAGAAGACCCTCACCTCAGAGGATGCTGTAAGTGAAGCCGCAGCCTACAAGAAGTTGCATAAGGAGCGGCACTCCACCGGGACACACCAGGTCACCAGCGGATCCAACCAAGATGACTCTAAAGAAGACAATGGCCTCAAGATGCACCAGGCCAACCCAAAGCACCAGCAACCATGTGCAACAGAGACAGCATTGACCCGAGGTTGTGCCAGTTGCAGAGATGCCCACAAAAGATGCTTCTGCAAATACCACGACGCCGTTTGCCACACGTACGGCAGGACCAGCCATCTGGCTCGAGTTTGCCATTCGAAGTCGAACATGGGAAAATCATGTAATAAAATGAATAGAATGATTTTTTTTTCAAAAGTGGCAGACTGGGTCTGCACATGGAGCAGAATGAAGTGGAAATGAATGGGAGGAAAGGTGATAGAATGGAATGTACCACTCCAACCTACGTGTATGTGGGAGAACCACTGTTAAATTTTCTTCAGGTTAAAGAAAACTCTCTGCTTATAGATAACTAGTGCATCAGAGATAAGGGGTATAGCACATACCTTTACTTGTTGTGATGCTTTTTCTATTTGCACTGAATGTTTAATTTTGAGGAGCATTAAAAATGAGTAGGTATAAATGGTATGTTTTGTTCTACCACCTCTGCCTTCTATCAATGCATTCCCACCTCAGTCTTCTGCATGTGTAGGCTCAGATCACATTTGCTGCTTAAAGTATGGAGTCTTGGAAAACATATTCTGTGTGTTTTGTGTAAACGTTGCATAGTAATTCTTCCTTTGAAGTAGCATTCTTCCTTTAAAGTAATAATGACAAGGAAGATCTATAGATATAATGTGTGTGTAATTAACATGATGGCAGAACTGGACTACAAACTTACAAGAGTACTTCAAACTGAGTTTAACATCTATCATCATCCGGTGAACCTGAGCAGCACAACAGAGTGAAACATTAATCTTGTCTTTTGAAGAACCATCAACCTCCATGCATCAAAGTGGGAAATAGTAAATGATTCAGTTTCCTGGAAATCAGAATTTGATGAGACTTTTTTTTTGGGGGGGGGGTCTGGAAAACAACGTTTGGGTGGTGAAATACTAGATTTTTGGACTTTGTTGGCCAGTGAGGAAGAGGCTGGTCAGTGTTCTTTATACAAAAACAAGCTCCAGTTCATTCTATAAAATGGGGAATGTAATGTACAGAATGGATGCCATACCACGAAAAGTCTGATGGCGGCAGTGACTAATATTTTTATACAGTATTGAGTAATCTGATGGAGTCTGATGAAGCAGCAGGGAATGATTTAGCCCAACAGACACAGGAAATTGTCTTAATGAAAAATGACACTGTGGCGCTTTCACAGTTGTCTCAAATAAGCCTGAATGGCACTCAAATAGTCCTATTACTAGCCTTTACTGATCTTATTGATGAATTATAGTTGGTCAAGGTTGTGAAGAGCTACAGTGCTCATTCCCATACAAAAAGCTCCAGTTCATTCTATAAAATGAGGAATGTAATGTACAGAATGGACACCATACCACGAAGAGTCTGATGGCGGCAGTGACTAATATTTTTATACAGTATTGAGTAATCTGATGGAATCTGATGAAGCACCAGGGAATGATTTAGCCCAACAGACACAGGAAATTGTCTCAAATAAGCCTGAATGGCACTCAAATAGTTCTGTTGCTAGCCTCTACTGATCTTATTGATGAATTATAGTTGGTCAAAGTTGTGAAGAGCTACAATTCTTGATCATCACAGCCTCAGCCTGGATCTGGTCCATGTATTCATATACCTCAAATTTTTTATATGCTTGAATTTCCCATTCATTGCCTGGTAATCTGGAAGAGCCCAGGCATTAACCCACCCTCCTCTGTCACCTGGTGATGTCCCTCAACTTCCCATTAGGAATTCACCAAGGAGGCTGGTGAAGAAGGAGGCCAGCAGTGGAGAAGGGGTGGTCAACTAAGGTGATCAGTGGAGGAGGTGAATGCAGCAAGCCATGAAGCACCAGCAGGTCTGCAGCTATGGATGGCAGTACAGTGGACAGGCCCACCCCAGGAGCCTAGGGCAGGGAAGGTGGTGCTGGCAGGGAAGGAAGCCGCTTCAGTCCAGGGATCATGTGGGTTGGACATCTCCCATGGCTGGCCAGCTTTCTGTTGGGTCTGGCTTTGCTGCTGCCAGTGGAAGATGCCCAAACCATATGTTCCCCAGGGTGGAGTGGCCTCCTTCCCCACCCTCCTTCTCCAGTCTCAGCTCAGATACTCATACAAAATAGCACCAGGAGGGAGATATTTCCCCATTTTTTATGGGTTCACATGGTATATTTGGTGCACATGGAGCAGAAGAAACAGGAAAATTACTCCCTCCTCAGTGCCGTTTTGGTGCAGGAAAATGGCTGCTGGGGAGGTAGGTCCTTTCACCCCCTGTGGTGGCATTCAAAGCCCAAGCAGTCTCTGCTTTATTTCTTAGTAGCCATTTCCCACACATCCTGTATGGCTGCAGGGAACCTGAGCTGGGACCAGGGATTCTAGACCCAAATCTTTAAAAACAGAGATCATCTAGTTTGGCCCTTGACAGCTACATAGAGAGATTTGAAATCTTTATTAAGAACAACTTAGAGAAGGGTGCTTTTGAACATCTTCATTCTAACTCAGCAGTTTTGCATGGTTGTCTCTTTGAAGTTCTGTAGGAGAACTTTTAGATCAGCAAATGAATGCACTGAAAAATTTAAAAAAAATTCCACTGATTTATGAATATTGTATCTATCGGTCCACGGAGGGTGCGGTCACACGTACCATTAGTGACGACACAGCTCCGTCTGGCTGACAGATTAAATGTGTTCGTTCAGACATGCACATCTGGCAATCAAGTGTCATCCGGGGTCATTCCGACTTGCTGCGGATCAGTGTCGCATTAATTTGACAGTACATAAAGTCCGGCCCTTTTTCAAAACAGCGGCACAAGATCGGCTTTTTGTTGTTTGGACAGCTCACGTGCGATACTGCCTCTCACCTTTAAAAAAAAAAAAAAAGCCCCAGCAGACATGCGCATTGCCAGATCATCCGGGAATCTGAGGTGACGCTTCTGCTTCTCCAATCAACACAGGATTGGAGGGGGGGGGGAAACATTATCCCACTATTCAGAACAGGAATTTTTTTTTTTTTCAATGTGGAGGATTTCAAGATATCATTGTCACTGTCAATTTCTAGGAAAATAATTCCTGGCAGTTCCATGGTTTGGATCGGCAACGTTAATTCTGGAAACTTTCGCCCTTCCCCTCTGCCTCTGAAGAAAGTTTTGATTTCCCAGCTCCAAACAGTTGGGCGCATGTTCAATGGACCCCCTCCCCTCCCAGAAATCACCATCTGATTACGCATGCTCCAAGAAATGAGTGTGATAGTATTGGATGTCTGATCGCGCACAATAAAATGAATCGCATTCTTGGATGCTCGTTTGAACTTCCCTGCATCGAATCAATATTCAGCAGTTCAGATTTGAGTGCTACACACACGCTTTTAATGGTACGTGTGACCGCACCCGGTATGAAACAACCAAGTGTCACAATGGTTACTTTTCCAGTTGTCACACACACACATTTCATGAAGTAACATAAGAATACTGATGAATTAGAGTTAGTGTCAATATAAGAAATAACATCTTCACAGAGTATTGTAATCTTAGCGGAAAAAAAATATTTCCATTAAGATGCTATGAGGAGCTCTGTGACAGGAAGAGTATGAGCCAAGTAGGTCTTTACTGAGAGTTCTCCAGACGATAAAAAACTATTGTAATCCATCCATTTCCTCCTCAGGACCATGTTTGTTTAAAGAGGAGTTAATTATACTATCCAAGCTAATATCTTTGATGTAGTCTTGAAGCTGCTGCTATATATATAATTCTTAGTGAGGCCAAACCTATGGATACTTAATACAGAGACTGGAGCTATGGACAGAAAAGATGGGTTTGCAGAATGTATCTGAAATCTTTAAACCAAAAAAACCCTAAAAACACTTCAGGGGATTAACTCTACCATGATAAAAGCAGTGACTCCCTAGCCCTAAGAAATGAATGCCCCCAATCACCATTGCTAGGCAACCAGAACTGTACTGCCATAATTCAAACCTTAGTTTGTGTCAGTAAAAAGCAGGGATGGGGGGGCAGCACATTCCAGGGCTGTTTTACCCTTATCAGGATCAGGTCTGGCAGCAACCACCAGGTGACTTCTTTCACCAACCTGCACAACTCACTCAGGCCCTGCTCCTTGCTACTGTTCAACAGCAGCTACCCCACAAAACTTAGTGTGGTTTTCTGCTAAGAGTTTCAGATTATGATGTGTGCTTGGAATCCCCACTTCTGCCATGGAAGTCCAATGGATAACTCTGGCCCAGTCTAAGCTCCCACACAGGGTTGCTGTTGTGAGGATTAAAAGGAGGCAAGGAGAATCATGAAGCTGCTTTGGGTGACTATTGAAGAGAAAGGTGGGTTATAAATGAAGTAAATAAATAAATATAACTGAAGATAAAGAGGCTGATAAAACAGCATTATAAAAGCATTTTTTATACTTTCAGTCATGCCTAAATAATACGGGGTAGATAATTTTTCTCTGTCCCTTTTTCCAGGGCTTTTTTTTTATAGCAGGAATTTCTTTGCATATTAGGCCACACACACCCTGATGTAGCCAATCCTCCAAGAGTTTACAGTAGGCCCTGTAATAAGAGCCCTGTAAACTCTTGGAGGAGTGGCTACATCAGAGTGTGTGTGGCCTAATATGCAAAGGAGTTTCTGCTACAAAATATGCCCTGCCTTTTCAATTTAAAACAGATAAGAGGGCACCAGATTTTATATAGGATTTGTTTAGAAATATAAGCTACTGTCACGTTCTCAGGGCGCAGGCAGGCAGGAGTCCAAAGCCAGTCCAAGATCAAAGTCCAGGAAGTCAAGCAGGACACAAGTCACCAATGCAGAATCACAAACCGGAATCAGAATGATTTAATGATGTATAGTTACAACAAATGTTTGATTTTAATTATATATTGTGAAATGTTAATTTAAAGTGTAATTTTATACTTTTATGTTAGTTTTATATATGTTGTAAGCCGCCCTGAGCCACTCGGTGGGAAGGGCGGGATATAAATCCCAGATAAATAAATAAATAAATAAATAAATAAATAAATAAATAAATAAATAAATAAGTCAATGTCCAAAAGCCAAAAGGTCAGGGTGCCAAGGAAATCAAGCCAGTCAGGCTCAGGAAGGAGCGTGGATGCAAGCCAGAGAATAGACTTGTTGCTTCCACAAGGTTACCAGGTCCTGGGTCTCAATCAGCCTGCTCCCTGGGTGGCAGTGACTCTGCTAGAACTCAGGGCTCAGAGATCTGAAGCACTGGCGTGCCTCATGACTTCGCTCTGAAAGTTCTTTCCGAAGCCTGCTTCGAACTCTTGAGATGGGAGGAGGAGAGCTTGGAGGAGACTGATCGTCAACAGCTGACATTGGTGCCTGGAGAGTGATTGATGGGCCAGCTGCTGTTTGTTCAGCTGCGGAACTGGCTGGTGACTCTTCCAGGTCTGTTAACCCTTCCAGCTCTGCCTCATCAGGGCTCATGACACTATCCCCTCCCAGAGGACCCCCCCCCAACAGACAGGCCAGGCCGGTCAGGGTAAGCTGTGTGGAACTGCTGCATGAGGTCAGGGGCGTGTAGGTTGTCCGTGGGTTCCTATGAGCGGTCCTCGGGACCATAGCCTTCCCAGTCCACAAGGTATTGGAGGTCCCCGTGGTGGATTCGGGAGTCCAGGAGCTGGTGGACCTCATATTCCTCCTTGTCATTGACCAGGACAGGAGGAGGCAGCACTTGAGGTGGTGGTCGGATGGGATCCGGTGGTGTAGCAGAAAGGAGGAACCAGTGGAAGATCGGGTGGATGGGGAGGGTGGCCGGCAGCTGTAGCCGGAAAGCAACGGGGTTGATTTGGTCTGTGATCAGGTAAGGCTCCACAAAATGAGGGTCCAGCTTGCAAGACCGGCCTGGCCGACACAGGTAATGAGTGGAGAGCCAGATGTGGTCCCTGGGCTTCAGTGAGGGCCCCACCTGTCGCTTTTGGTCAACAGTTGTCTTGTAGGCCTCTTTAGCCTGTTGGAGTTGCTCTCGGAGCAAGTCCTGGAGAACCTGGAGTTCCTGCAGGTGTGCATCAGCAGCAAGGACTGCTGTGGGGGGCAGGACTGCGGGAAAGAAGCAAGGGTGGTAACCATAGGTAGCAGCAAATGGAGTCTGTTGCATGGATGCATGGACAGCGTTATTGTAGGCAAACTTGGTACATCCTTGGCCCGCCGGCAGACCTCACAGGAACCGACATAGCGGGCCACGTCGGCATGGACGCAAGGCCACCAGAACTCCCACAGGTGCAGAGTCTTGTGTTGGCTGAGCAGGTGCAGGGTCTTGTGTTGGCTGAAGTGCCCCGCAGGAGGGGAGTCATGGGTCAGGCGGAGCACGTTGTCTCAGAGGGGTCCTGGAGGCACGTATAGGTGCCCACTGTGCAGGAGGAGACCTTGGCAGGAGGCCATCTTGCACTTCCAGGAGGCGTTGCTGAGCCCAGGAGTCTTGGGCTTAGCTGGCCTGGATGTCTGCAGCCAAGGCCAGGTGAATTGTGGTGAGTTGTGGTGGCAGCAAAGACCAAGGGTGCAAGGATGAACCCAGTTGGGGTCTCCTCTGTTAGAGGCACAGCGTACTCCGGTTTTCGGGAGAGGGCATCTGCTTTCCAGTTCTGGTTCTGCAGGATGTAGCTAATCTGGAAGTCAAACCGGGGAAAGAAGAGGGACCACCGTATCTGATGCTGGGTGAGGTATCGAGCAGTCTGTAGATGCTCCAGGTTCCGGTGGTCAGTCAGTACCTGGACGGGGTGGCGGGCCCCTTCAAGGTGATGCCTCCAGATCTCGAAGGCGGTCTTGATGGCCAGAAGTTCCTGCTCCCAGATGGTGTAGTTGCACTCTGCGGGTGTCAGCTGCCACAAGTAGTATGCGCAGGGTTGTAGTGGCTGGGAGGGGTCCTCCCGCTGGGATAGCACTGTGCCGAGGGCCATGCTGGAGATATCGGTCTCTACTGTGAACGGCAGCTGTGGGTCTGGGTAACGCAGGAGCGGCTCAGTGGTGAAGCAGGTTTTCAGGGTGGTGAAGACATGGTAATGGAAGCTGTAAAAGGTAAGAAGGACTCCTTAAAGCGGTGAAAAGCTAGTCCAAGTGAGATTAATAAAAAGGAACATAGGCTGTGGCAAATCAAATGCAAGACTGTGATCAGGCAGGCAAAAAGGGACTAGGAGGAGCATATTGCAAAAAACATAAAGACCAATAAAAATTTCAGGGCTCATAGAATTGGACCCCCTGGTCCAATCGTTTTGAAACTTGGGGAGCACTTTGGGGAGAGGCACTAGATACTATACTTAAAATTTGGTGCCTCTACCTCAAAAAACAGCTCCCCCAGAGCCCCCGAAATCTCCAGATCAATTCCCCATTATACCCTATGAAAATTGATCTCCACATAGGGAATAATGAAGTGTTCAGCAGATGCCCCCCCCCCCAGTTTCTGGCAACTCTGAAGGGAGGGATTGGCCTCTCTACTCACGAGTTGCAGCCAACTTCTTCCAAGTAGCACAGACACCCCATCCCAAGAGGACGCCTCTCCAATCGGAGACTGGAGCCTCCGGAGGAGGAAAGTCACATGGTGGCTTTGGGGACGGGGCTTCCCCCCGCCAGCCAGCTGACTGGCAGCAGGAAGGAGCCTGGGAAAGCGGAAGAACCCCTGCTGGGACCTGGGGATTGGCAAGCCTATATGGACCCCCCCCCCTTCAGTCATAATGGCATTAAAATGTCATATGACAGCAAATCACATAACTGACCTGGCTCCATCAGTGCTCAGACTAAGCAGGCCCTGCAATGTTGTCCCTCTAGTCCCCCCTCCCTCCACAATCTAACATCCAATATGGTATCTTAATTTTTCAAGGTAAACTTCAGGTTCTCTCACAACACAGTTTTGTGCACAGTTTGGAAATCACTGGTCTAGCATTAAGTATTGTTCTCTCTTAATTACCATTGACCCACATAAATATATCAGCATTCTGATTCTTTGGATCACAAGTACATTGGCTGAAATGTTTCCTGACCAAAAAACAAAACAAAACCCTTCAGTTTATATTCATGAGTTCAGGAGATGCTTAGGCAGACTGCCAGCTTTCTCTAGATCATCTGCTGCTTTGGAAAGCATACTATTGCATCCCAAACCAACATTATAGGAGAAATTAATCTCATCTCATCAATTTTACCAAATAAATTAGTTTAAATCTTAGCAGAGGAAAAACTGTGACTTTGGATAAAACTCACATGCTGAGATGCAGGAAGGTGACACAGAGGTGATTTTCCTATTAGTCATGCTGTCTGCGCCCATACCAGGAATGAACTTCCCCTAAAAATAAAAGTTGAAGGAAAGGAAGAGTGTTAAATATCCCTTGCCAATTTCAAAAATAACAACAACATGGCTGAAACTACCAAAAAGAAACAAAAAGGTTTCAGTTTGCAGTTGGCAAAGTTAAGAACTTTTGGAGAGAATAATATGGAAATCACTGATGGAAAGATAAAGGAGTCCTACACACTTACACGCACACAGTGCAGAACCTTAAACATATGTCCATGCACACACAGACAGATTTGCTCTAACTAATTAATGCTGTGAAGATTATTTCAGCATCTCAATAGCTACAGCAAAAATATTGACTTCCTAGATTAGTCATAACATTTAAACATACTGCTTCACTGCATGAGGGTCCTATGTGATCTGCCTGTCAGCTTCAGAGTACAGATGATGGAGAAATCTGTGGTTTCCACATGGAGGCCTGTATACACTTTGGTGTCCAAACTGGAGTGTGCATGGTGGGATGTTGCTAGTTTGTTTTTTTAGTATCCATGTGACATTTTGCTCTAACTGGACTCCAGTGCTTAGGAAGCTTTCTCTAACCCATTCTATGATTTTTTTTAAAAAAAATAAAGAGCACAATCCAAGCATATTATTGTGCAACCTGAACAAGGAAGTATGCATTTTTCAAAGGCCACACTGACGCTGCTGCGATTTTCCATCTGTCAGTTACTTGCTGCTATCATTTTGCCCCACTGGAGATCTTTCTGTCAGGATTTTATTAAAAAATGAATCCCAGTGTGTGTGTGTATATATATATATATACACACACACACACTGGGATTCATTTTTTAATAAAATTTTATATATATATATATATATATATATATATATATATATATATATATATATATATATATATATATATATATATATCTGTGTGTGTGTGTGTGTATATATATATATAAACAATCCCAAGAGTTCTATGATGTAGTGTCATTTACTGATAAAAGACCCTCTGGTGGCACAACAGGGCAAAATGCATGAAAAACAGCAGCTGACACGGGGAAGTGTGCAGAGAACTCCTGTAGGAAGCTCCATTGCCAATGTGAATGCCTCTGCATCAGCAACAGCAATGAATGCAAAACTGTGGAGGTCAGGGGTTTTGAGACATGCTTCCTACTAACAAAGAGTTAAAAGGCAGATGTGGATTTTAAACGTTTAGTGATTCAGCATAACTCTTTATTCAGAACAAGCCTACAACACACATGGCAAGCCACAACTATATACACAGAAACTCCACCCAAAACACACCTCCCGCAATGAAGAAACCAATAGGAAAACAGGTGCTCAGAATCCTTATTTGCAAGGGCATCATGCAACGGATGTTACCTGATTGTCTGGCTTGGCAAGAGTGGCCAATCTGAAAACAGCTGCAAGGAGCTTCTCACACAATGGGTGCTCCTTCAAAGCTCATGATACATAACAAAAACTTTCAGGGCACACCTTCACTGGAGCTTGCAGCCAACCAAGGCCTTCCAGCAAGTATGCTGAAGAATTAGGATTTTCACAAATAAGAAATCAAATTTATCTTGTCTGCAGTGCCTTTTCCCTTCCTAGTCGACTACCTTATGCAGTTGTATGGATGATTTGTTTTCTATTTTAAATGAACAATCTTTAATTTTGCATCTGTGCTGCGGTCCCATTCGACTCAGTTTCTGGCACACACTCATGGTTTTTTGGCTTGCCTTGATTCTGTAAGTCCCAGAGTCATTATGGGCAGCTTCATGGGCATGAGTTGATCCCCACCCCCACCCCCCCTGAATGGATTGAGAAGATGGAAAAGAGGTAAACTAACAGGCACTGCTGTGGGGAAGCAGTATGAAGACATACATGCCAGTGAACACAGTTGATCATTAGAAAAGCCAAGGATTGTTGCGTGTTTGCAGAGGCTGCTTGCAGTTTGCAAACCAACTGCAACAGAAGGTTGTTTATTCTGTTACAAAGTGTGCCCTAGTCTTTAGGAATGCACATCTGCCAGTCAGACCTTTTATTCTGGCTCAGAAAGTTGATGCCACCATGCCAGATGAAAACTGAAAAGAACACAACAGATGTGATTGCTATGTCAAGTGTAAAGTAGTTCTGAATTAATCAGATCACTGTGTTTTCTGCAGGCAGTTCAGACAACAGCAATGAACCAGTGTGGTATTCTGGTTAACATTAGGGGTGTGCATTCGGTTCAGCCAAACCGAATCAACTGCCGAATCACCCCTGATTCGGCTGTATACGGAATCACATACAGCCGATTCCAATTGGGGCCCATTATGTGGGAGCCGAGTATAGCTCCCCGTATACTTCCGTATAAATATTCGGAAGTCAATGCAAAAGGTGGGAAAGGGGCTCCTGCAGCCTCAGGGGAGCTGCTTGCTTCCTTTTCCGCCTTTGGTAGCCTTTTCCCACCTCTCCCATAGCCTCCCTGGGATCAGGGAGGGGGGGAGAGGGAACAGGAGCCCCAGCAGCCAATCCAAAGCATGCATTTGCAAAATGCATTGCAAATGCATGCTTTGAAGGGCTTTTGTGTAGCTGATCCTCCAGCCATCAGCAACAATGTTGTTCTTTTGTCTGTGTGTGAGAGAGATTGTGCTGTGCTGGCCCTTGGCCTCAGGCAGCTGCTGCTGCTCAGCCTTACCAGACTTGCTTGGAGTAAGAGAAGATGTCTAAAAGGTAAGACAGTCTTGGGGTTCTTGTTTTTATTTTAGTTGGTAAAAGGACTTTTTAAGACTCAGAGTCCCTTTACTTGTCCAGATTTGGGTGGTGGGTACTAGCTTATTTGGGGTTAGAGGGTTCTGCTGGGGTGGGGTTTTTTTTTTGTCAATTTGCCCATATCTTACTTTAGTGAGAGGACTTTTAAAAGTGCAGTGTCCTTTTACTTTTCCTGATTTGGGTGGCTTGGATTTCTTGGGGTTAGGGTGAAGGGTTTTTTTGGGGGGGGGAGGGGTTGGTAAAGTTCCTGTATTGTTAAAAGTTAAGTTTTTTACTGTTTTAAAAGGATTCTGTGTTTGATTTGTTGCTGCTGTTGTTCCTTTTCTCTTCTGGTTCTGGTTCTTGGGGGGGGGGTGCTGTTTGGCCTAATTTTCATTGTTTAAAAGGCCACTTTTTTAACAGTTGAGTTTCTTGGCCTTCTCCTGTTGTCTCTTTTCCTGGTTCTGTTTTTTTTTTGGGGGGGGGGGGAGCTGGCACCTGGGTGAGAGACCCAGAACCAGCAGGCTTGTTGTGCTTGGCCAGTTCTCCCCGTGTTGTTTGGGGCAGGTCTGGAGTGCTGGCATCTGTAGATTGTGTGTTTTGTGGCAGGGAAGCTGGCACCTGGGTGAGAGACCCAGAACCAGCAGCCTTGTTGTGCTTGGCCAGCTCTCCCCATGTTGTTTGGGGCAGGGCTGGAGAGCTGGCATCTGGGTTTGCTGCAGCCAGGTCTGCAGAGCAGACCTTGAGCAGATTGTGTTTTGTGTGGCAGTGACGTTGGCAACTGGGTTTATATTGGTTCCAGGCCTGCAGGGTTCATAGAGTAGATATAGGGATGTAGTGCATTTGGGTCCTATAGAGATTATCTGGTGTGAAGTTAGGTTTTGCTTTGGGTGCCCCAGGAATTGGATCCCCTGGTCCAATTTTTTTTGGGCCTTGTGGGTTTTGTGTGGGACAGTGCCCTGAAGCTGCACAGCAGTTTGGGGGGCTCTCCTCAAAACCTTCTGCTCCCCAGAGCCACTTTTCCCACGACAATTACAGTGAGGAAGTGGCTCTAATTGGTTTTTTCTCACCATTGGGAGCAGTGTTCCTTTTGGGGTGCCCACAGATGGGTGCAGTCTTTTTGGGCTAGGGGGGTTTCATGCTGGGGAGTCCCCTGAAGCTGCCCTGCAGTTTTGGGGCCTCTCCCTCAAACTCCCCTCTGGCCAGAACCACTTTCCCCACAGCAATTATAGTGGAGGAAATGGCTAATTGGGCTTTCCCCATCATTGTTGGCAATAGGCCTTTTGGGGAGCCCAAAGATAGGGACCTCCTGGCCCAATCTTTTTGAGACTTGGGGGTTTTGTAGGGGAGAGTCCCCTGCAGGTTCCCTGCAGTTTTAGGGGCTCTCCCTCAAACCCCCTGCCCCCCAGTAGCCTCTAATTATGCCCAATGTTGCCATTGATTTCAATGGCCCATAGGGTATAATGGTGGAATAGGGGCACCTTCTTTGGGTGCCCCTGAAATGGGACCCCCTGGCCCAATCTTTTTGGGACTTGGGGAGTTTGTAGGGGAGAGTCCCCTGCAAATTTGGGGGCTCTCCCTCAAACCCCCTCCCCTCCAGGTGGCTTCAAATATACCCTATTTGCCATTGATTTCAATGGCCCATAGGGTATAATGGGGCCATATATTCAAAAATAGCCGCGCATCTACCGTATATGCGGCTATTCCGACTACAGAATTCAGAAATATACGGGATTCCGAATTTTTCCCCCCATATACTTTCGAATTCGTGTACTTCCGAATCTTTTTTTTTTACACATCCCTAGTTAAAATACTGAACTAGGATCTGAGGAGACCCAAGTCTGAATCCTTACAGTGCCATGCCACTTCACTGGATAACCTGGGCCAGTCACTCTGTCTCATCTTACCTAACGTACCTCTCAGGGCTGTTGTAGGGATAAAATGAAAGGCTGGATCATATTTTAAGCTGTTTTGGGTTGCCATTTAGGAGAAAAATAGTGTCTAAATATCTAAATAAGTACTTCCATTAATTATAACATCTGAGGGCAAACACAATTACTGCATGCACACAAACTGCTGTGTATTACAGCATAATTATATATATAGTTTTTATATATATACAATTGGAATAAGGCCTGTTGTGAGAATAAATACAATGGGCTCTAAAAAAAGGGGCTCTGGGCAAGTGCCCCGGCCATGGCTACTCAGGGTCCATTTGCTGTGACGTCATAACATCACGACAAGCATGTAGATGCTGAAGCTCAGCATTTAGAGCCAGTTTGGTGTAGTGGTTAAGTGTCCTGACTCTTATTTGGGAGAACTGAGTTTGATTTCCCACTCTTCCACTTGCAGCTGCTGGTATGGCCTTGAGACAGCCATAGCTCTCACAGGGCTCTCCTTGCAAGGGCAGCTTCTGGGAGAGCTCTCTCAGCCCCACCTACCTCACAGGGTGTCTGCTGTGGGGGAGTAAGGTAAAGGAGATTGCAAGCTGCTCTGAGACTCTGAGATTCAGAGTGAAGGGTGGGGTATAAATCCAATATCTTTACAGCACATTATAAAGAATGGGTATTGGGTTGTAACTGTTTTTAATTCATTGGTTTTATTGATTTTATGTAACCGAGACATCAATATAATGTGATCCGCCTGTGTTAAAAAAATCTTTTCCATAGCACCAGATATTTAGTTTTAAATTGTTTACACATGTTTTTATCATTTTATTTATTTATTTATTTAGGATTTATATCCCGCCCTTCCCAAAAGTGGCTCAGGGCGGCTGAAAATTGTAATTCAAATTGTAATTCAAATTCAAATTGTTTTTACCAAGACTGCTAGTCGCCCAGGATCTGTGGAGTGGGCGACATATAAATCCAAAGTAAATAAATAATTTTTTTTGTGCATTGCCTAGAGCCCGGCATTGTCAGGATGAGGCGATTCACAAATTTAATAAATCATTATCTTCTTCTTCTGTTTGTCTGCAGTGTGTTGT
The DNA here is from genome assembly GCF_032191835.1 of Heteronotia binoei. Taxonomy (NCBI): domain Eukaryota; kingdom Metazoa; phylum Chordata; class Lepidosauria; order Squamata; family Gekkonidae; genus Heteronotia; species Heteronotia binoei. The sequence goes on along the minus strand of NC_083223.1, from coordinate 96,804,350 downwards.
TGCTGCCTTTGCTGTTATATTCGGCCTTCTGGCATTTAGCATCAGTGTAGGCTTGCGGCATGATCTGTTTTTTTGGGGGGGGGGGGTTGCTTGGCATGGTTTTGTTATGGCATTCCATAGAGCAGAAGTCCCCAACCACTGGGCCACAGGCCGGTACTGGTCCATGGCATAATAGCAACCAGGTCACACTGTCCCCTATCGCCCCACCCAGGCCCCAGGTGGATGAAAGAGGTGGCATAGCCTCACTCTGAAGCTGCCTCCCCTTGCAGGGGAGGCAACCTCAGAACAAGGCTACGCCACCTTTCGTCCACCCAGTTCTGGGCTGACAGAAGGGGCAGCATGGCAACAACCTTCCCTTACCCCACATTTTTTTTTAAACCACTTGATTGGTGGGGGTCTTTAAATGGGAGGGGTGGCAGATTGGTTGCTTCTGCCCCTCACTGCCCCAGGGAGAAGTAGCCCCAGCAAAAAACCCCCAGCACTATCCCCCCTGGTCCCTGGAAAAATGGTCTTCTAGGAAACCGGTCTGTGGTGCCAAAAAGGTTGGGAACCGCTGCCATAGAGTATGCACTTCAAGATGGCCATTTTCTGTAGGGGAATTGATCTGACTTCAGCTTTCCATCTCCTTCTCCCTTCCTGCAGCCTCTACTAGGAAAAGTACAGTCTTTCTCCATAGTGTGGATCAAAGCAGGAGGGAAGCAACCTCAACAGGGTATAATGAAAAAGGGGAAGTGATCTCTCCCATCTGGAGAGCAGCTGTAATTCTGAGTGATCTCCAGCCCTCACCTAGAGATTGGCAACAATGGTTCCCCAGGAGGAAATGGCTGGTTTGAAGTGTTGAGTTTATTGCATTGTAGCTATCTGAAGTCCCACTCCCCTTAAGCCCCACCCTCTCCAGGCTCCACCCCTCAAATATCCAGGAATTTCCTAACCTGCAGTTGGCAACTCTATCTCCTTCCCTTTATCTGTCCCTCTGGCTTCAGCTTTCCATCTCCTCCTTCCTCCCTTCAGCTTCTACCTAGGAAAAGGACAGCCTTTCTCCACAGTGGGGACAAAAGCAGCTTACATCATTCTTCTCTCCCCCTTTTGATCTGCACAGCAACCTTGTGAAGTAAGTTAGGCTGAAAGCTTGTGACTGGTCCACAGGAAGAACCTGAGTCTGGCAGACCCTGCTCTGAAGCATTGACTGCTATGCCACACTGGCTGTTGTAGGGGAGCTGCTGCTGAATAGTATCAAGGAGCCAGGCCTGGTTAAGTCATGCCAGTCAGGTGGCATCAGATCACCCAGAGGGTGCTGCCAAGCCTAGGGTAGTCAACCTCCAGTTGGAGCCTGAAGATCTCCTGGTATCACAACTGAACTCTAGACAACAGATATCTCTTCCTCTGGGGAAAATAACTACTTCGGAGGGTGGGCTCTATGGCATTATAGTCACTTGAGGCCTCTCTGCTCCCCAAATTCTGACTTTTTTAGACTCCACCACAAAATCTCCAGGAATTCTTCACCAACCTGAAGCTGGCAACCCTAGTCAGGACTAGAGATGTGAAGGCCCAGGGAAAAAAAACCTAGAAAAATTCTGAAAAAAACACATTTTTTTCCTGAAGCCTTCCCCCCCCCCCAAAAAAATGGAAAAATTGAAAAAAAGAAAAGAAAAAATGGATTATGGAATGTTTTATTTTAACATGATGAATAAAATATTTTAAGACAAGGTGTTCAAATATTTTCCAAATTATTTCTAAAAAAAGGTATGGTATCAGATTATTCTAATTTCTGTGCACTGAGGACAAGCAAGTCCTTGGTTACAAACTGAACTTTCCACTGCAAGAATAAGATGCATTTCTTTCTTTAAGAGGTGCTATTGTCACAAGAAAAGAAAAAGGGTTCAGTTTTGTTTTTTCATGTAGGTGGGTATACTGCCACTCAGGCTTCACTAGGCCTCAAAGCCTTGGAAGAAAATACAGAGCAACAAAAGGGACCTGAAAGTAGGGTTGCCAAGTCCAATTTAAGAAATATCTGGGGACTTTGGGGGTGGAGCCAGGAGACTTTGAGGGTGGAGCCAGAAGACATTGGGGCGGAGTCAAGATCAAGGCTGTGACAAGCATCATGAACTCCAAAGGGAGTTCTGGCCATCACATTTAAAGGGACGGCACACCTTTTCAATTCCTTCCTCCCATAGGAAGTAATGAAGGATAGGGGCACCTTCTTTTGGGGCTCATAGAATTGGACCCCCTGGTCCAATCGTTTTGAAACTTGGGGGGTATTTTGGGGGGAGGCACTAGATGCTGTACTGAACATTTGGTGCCTCTACCTCAAAAAACAGCCCCCCCAGAGCCCCAGATACCCGCAGATCAATTCTCCATTATTTCCTATGGGAATACATCTCCATAGGGAATAATAAAGTTCCCAGCAGACATTCCCCCCCCTCCCCCCCCCCGCTTTCTGACGATCCTGAAGTGGGGGGAGGGCCTCCAAACCAGGGGATCCCCTGCCCCCACCTGGGGATTGGCAACCCTACACTGGGAGGAGGAGTGCCCAGACCCCCCTCGGGTGACCCCCACCGGGCAGGGTGAGGAGGGGATACCTTGCTCGCTGGGGATGTAGGTCTCATCATAGTCTTCCTCCAAGATGAGCTGGTCCCCGATCCAGATGGTGGTGGTGGCAGCGGCGGCGGTAGGACCAGCCATGGCAGCAGCCCGCCCACCAGCGGCTCCCCCCTCGCCCCAAGTGGACCTGGGGGGTAGGCAAGGAGCCACCCCCACCCGCCCTCCCTGGGAGCCGCGCTCCCACCCCCCAGGAGGCCAAGCCAGCAGCTGCCGGGTGGCGGGCGAGCGAGCCTCTGTTTGGCGTTGCCCTGGAGACCGAGCAGGAAGGGGAGGCACTTCCGCACGCGGCCTGGAGCGGCCCTCTTGCTTTTCCTCCCCCCCCCAGGAGGCCGCGCCAGAAGGTGGCAGGCGGGCAGCTAAGGCGTCTGACTTAGGTTGCCCCGTAGACCAAGTAGGAAGAGAAGAAGGCACTTCCCAGCACAGCCTAGAGCGGCACACTCTCTCTCCCACCCCACCCCCCGCCATGCTCCTGGCCCGCCCCCCCCGGCCGCCCCCCCACTCCACTTCAGAGGTGGCGTGGGCGATGCCCTGCACTGCCGCCGCCCCCTCCTCGCCCCATCCCAGCTGCTCCTCTGAGATGGGCCCAGCCTGAGCCCATCTCGGAGGAGCAGCCATGGTGAAGCGGAGAAGGGGCAGCTCGCTACACTCTTTTGCGCCGTTTCTTCCCCCGCTTCCATTTTTTTGGGGAGCGGGGGAAGAGGCTGGAAAACCTGGGGTCCCCCGCTAGGGCGGGAGGGTTGGGACCCCTACCTGAAAGTATATACTTAATTTAAAAAGGTAAGAGTTTTCATTTATCTGTAAAAAGTAAAATTGTCCATAGTCATATTTTATGTTCCTAAAGTAACAGAATGACTTTCAATCTGGAAAAGAAAAAAGTGCTACTGCAGCATTTTTTTCAACTTTTCTGAAAATTTCCGGAAATTTTACATCTCTAGTCAGGACCGGCCCTCTGACTTCTCTCCCTGCTTTTTATTGACAGAACTAAGCTTGGAATACTATGTTACCTGGCAACAGCTACTGAGGGAAATAAAGGACCTGGTGAGATGGGCCAATAGGATGCAAAGGCAGCTTCCCCAATGGCCCAATTCTTCTCTGTCCTTGGGCTGGATGAAGGGATGGCTCTATGTGGAGATTGAGCAACATGCAGCTCAGCCAATGGGAGAGTAGGTGAGTCATCAGCAGGGGTGGAATTCTTGCAGGAGCTCCTTTGCATATTAGGCCACACACCCCTGATAAGAACATATAAATCCAATGAACACATGAAGCCGACTTATACTGAATCAGACTCTCAGTCCATCAAATCAGTATTGTCTACTCAGACTGGCAGCAGGTCTCCAGAGTCTCAAACTGAGGTTTTCCACGCCTGTTTGCCTGGGCCTTTTTAGCTAAAGATGCTGGGGATTGAACCTGGGACTTTCTGCTTACCAAGCAGATGCTGTACCACTGAGCCCCCATCCCTCCCCTAAATTAAAGTTTCACATATGAACATATTGAACATATGAAGCTGCCTTATACTGAATCAGACCCACGGTCCATCAAAGTCAGTGTTGTCTACTCAGACTGGCAGCGACGCTCCAGGGTCTCAGGCTGAGGTTTTTCATGCCTACTTTCCTGAACCCTTTTTAGTTAGAGATGCCGGGGATTGAACCTGGGACCTTCTGCTTACCTCCAAGAGCTTACCGAAGAAGAGTCATCTAAGCTCTTGGAGGATTGGCTACATGGGGGAAGTGTCCTAATATGCAAAGGAGCTCCTGCTAGAATTCCATCCCTGGTCATAAGCAAAACAGCTTGTGTGTGTGTGTGTATACATACATACACGCACACATACACACTCATTCAACTTAGGTATATACACAGAAACCATATTTTCTGTGTAATATATAGCTGCAGGGCTTTTTATTTTTTTTGTATCAGGAACTCCTTTGCATATTAGGCCACATACCCCTGATGTAGCCAATCTTCTAAGAGCTTACAGGGCTCTTCTTACAGGATCTACTGTAAGCTCTTGGAGGATTGGCTGCATCATGGGTATGTGGCCTGATGTGCAAAGGAGTTCCTGCTACAAAAAAAGCCCGGTAAAGCTGTCTTAATAACCCAAATGTTAGAAGTTTCCAAAGATTGGAGGCACACTCCTAAATGTGAGCAAATATTTCAAAAGCTACAGGCATGTTGGTGCTCAGGTATACTTTTTTCCTGCTCTACCCTTTTGTTATGATGCCTAACAAATCAAAATTTATTAGATATGATCACCTCTTAAAAAAACAAAAAACAAAACAGATAATGCACAAATCAATAAAACTGCCAAAGCCTGGGACCCATTTTCACAGGCTGCCTTTGGCTCAGACCTACAGGCAGAGAAATGCTACTTAAGGTTCATGCTATTTTTCAGTTAATACAAAAAGGTATTCATGAGCTGTACTTGATTGAGAGTCTTTTGCAAATGGGAAGTAAGGTTAGGATTTGACTACCACGCCAGCATCAGAAAGAATACCATCAAGATAACAGCAAGATTAGGGCTTGGATTTACTGATTAAAGTCCTCATCTAGCTTGCAGGATTTCAGATGTTGCTCTTTTATGCTGTTTCTTAAGATTCCAGAGTCAGGAAGCCAGTCAGACTTTCCAAGAATGCAATGACGCTCAAGTCCTGTAAACTGGAAACAGCCATGTACTGTGTACCTTCCCAATCCAGTTGGCTTCTTTAGCTGGCAGAGGCTCTGGGGTTTTGAGCAAAGGCCAAAAGAGCAAACCCAGAAGGCTGGTCAGACACATTCCAGAGGGGTAACTGCTGCTGTCTTAAAAATAACAAATATCTCGTGACACCTTCAGGGTTAACTGATTTATTATGGTTTAATTGTTTGTGTACTAGAGCCACATCAGTTGCACAGAGTATTATCTTCAATCAGCATCTATAGTCTTGTCTTCATAAGTACAGTACACAAGGAGGGAAATGGTACACAGTGGAGCCTAAAGGACATCAAATGCGGAGTGGTTCTTTAAATTTCTTGTGTGGTAGGATCCTCATAGGATCTAACAGAGTCCTGGTTTCCCACATCCTTCCATGACATGTCCGTCTGGGTACAAGCTCAGGTAGTTTAATATGACATAGAAGATATTGGATTTATATCCCGCCCTCCACTCCGAAGAGTCTCAGAGCGGTTCACAATCCCCTTTACCTTCCTCCCCCAGAACAGACACCCTGTGAGGTGGGTGGGGCTGGAGAGGGCTCTCACAGCAGCTGCCCTTTCAAGGACAACCTCTGCCAGAGCTATGGCTGACCCAAGGCCATGCTAGCAGGTGCAAGTGGAGGAGTGGGGAATCAAACCCGGTTCTCCCAGATAAGAGTCCGCACACTTAACCACTACACCGAACTGGCTCTCCGACATGGTGGAGATGCAATATTTGTGCATGTCTCTCATATCTTATTAGGAATGTTTGATCACCCAACATTTCTGCTTACAATTGGCTCATTAATTATGGTTAGTACAGTTAAACAATGACTTGTGTTCAAACAGCTCGGCTACATTTGATCATGCACACATATACAAGTACACGCCCCCCCACAGCTTCCCTCATCTGTCCTCACATCCATCACCACTGCAACCTTCCAGCAGTGATACCACCACAGATACCACCAGGTTCTTTAAGTGCACAAAACATTAACACTTCATAGTTAGCAACTATGAGTTGTGAGATATTCCCTTGTGCCCCTTATTGCTGCATGATGTGAGAGTTCATAAATGGCAAAGGCCAGCAAACTGATCTAGATTGATTCATATATGTGTATTATTGAACTCTTTCAGGAACTGAAGTTACTTTCCAGAGGAAAACCTGTCAGATTCCAAGGGATGAGGTAACTCAGGAAGGGCAGAGATCCATCTCAGTCCAGAAGTCAGGTGAACTGAAGATCAGAAGCAGATAAGGGGTCCTTGATATGGCAGAAACAATGTTAGATCAGGTCAGAAGTTAGGCAGGAATTCCAGGGTTCAGCAGAAGCATAGGTGTGAAAATCAGTAAAGTGATACAAGTAAGGCCTGTAGGCATGATTGCTCCAGAATGCTCTCTACCATCCCGCAGAGCCCAGAATGTTCCTGGTTTACTGAGGAGGTTGGTGCAATTATGTGGTTGTTTCATGAGTGGGGGGAATCTCAAAATGAATATGACTGATAAACAGGTGTGACTCAGCACAAGTGAGAGCACATTACTGTGCCTATGTTGTGGTAGCGGCGGCAGCACTTTGATCTCATTTATCCATCACCACTGCATCCATGAAATGCTGTCTAGTGAAGCTTTTCTGGGTTGTGAAGGGGCTCTTATCCTGAGCTCCTGAAAATGTAGACCCCAAAAACATACAAGCCCATGGTGATGCTTTTGTAATACATTCTGTGGAGTAAATCAATTGCATTCATAGTGATTTAGATTCCACTTTTAGTGCAGTTTGATCTTAGGATAGCAGAGTGCAATCTGGTCCTAGTTGTATGCAGAGCCTTTTTTCTTGGGGAACATGGCAGGATGGAGTTCTGAACCTCTTTGTGGTGAAAAAAAATTCTCAAAAAATGTTTAAAAGTTCATGAGGGGCATCTGCATGTTTCTCCTTCATTTCCCTCTTGAGAACTTCTTTTTTAAGAAGTTGTATGGATGAGGACTGAGGAAACAAGCTGCTCAGAAGTTTGCATATTAGCTCAACCCTTTGTGGCTGTTACTACTGAACCAGGCTGGTTTTTTCAAATGGTCCAGGAGGTAGTGTCTGATATCACTGACCATGGTATCCTTCTGGAGATGCTGGTTGAGTTGTGAATGGGGAAGTAGTATGCTTTGGTGGTTCCTCTCTTACTTGACTGGCTGATTCCAGAAGGTAGTGCTAGGGGACTGCTGCTCAACCCCATGGCATTTGTGCTGTGGAGGTCTTCTTTTCTCCCATGCTGTTGAATATCTACTTGAAACCACGGTGAGAGGGAATCTGAAATAGGGTGCCACCAATATGCTTAGGGTTGCCAAGTCCAATTCAAGAAATATCTGGGGACTTTGGGGGTGGAGCCAGGAGACTTTGGGGATGGAGACAATGGGGTGGAGCCAAGATCAAGGCTGTGACAAGCATAATTGAACTCCAAAGGGAGTTCTGGCCATCACATTTAAAGGGACGTCGCACCTTTTCAATTCCATCCTTCTATAGGAAATAATGAAGGATAGGGGCACCTTCTTTTGGGGCTCATAGAATTGGACCCCCTAGTCCAATCTTTTTGAAACTTGGGGGGTATTTTGGGGAGAGGCACTAGATGCTATACTGAAAATTCGGTGCCTCTACCCCAAAAAACAGTCCCCCCAGAGCCCCAGATACCCGTGGATCAATTCTCCATTATTTTCTATGGAAATAAGTCTCCAGAGGGAATAACAGAGTTCCCAGCAGACATTTCCCTCCCCTCCCCCCGCTTTTTGATGACTCTGAAGCGGGGGGAGGGCCTCCAAACCGGGGGATCCCCTGCCCCCACCTGGGGATTGGCAACCCTAAATATGCTAATGACATCCAGCTCTATGTCTTAATACAAGGGAGTCAAACATGTGGCCCAGGGGCTGGATCAGGCCCCCTGAGGGGTCCTATCAGGCTGGTGAGCAAATGGCTGTTCTCTGCTTCCTTCTCCCTCTCTCTTGCTTCCTTCTGCAACACAGCTTGCTTTGCCAGGCCTGCTCAATCACACAGGAGCTACAAAGTCTCTATTTTCTCCATTGGCGGAGGCTCTTCCTTTGGAAAGGGAGAGCTTGCTTTTCTAGGCTCTTTCAATTGCAAAGCGAAACTACTGAGCCAAGCCCTCTCTTTCAGCTATTGGCTGAGGTTTCTCCCTCTCCTCATTCCCTCTTCTCATCCTCCCTCTTCCTCTGCTCAGTTCCCTTGATCACATGGGAGAGATACAAAGCACCTTTAAGACCAGTAAAATTTAATTAAACGTATGAGTTTTTTGCCTTGCTAAAGAGAGTTTTGTTGGCTCATTATTCCACGCTTTCCTGGGTGCATCTCCACCATTTCATACTATGCTGCCTGAGCTTGTACTCAGATGGTCATATCATGAAAGGCTGTGGGAAACCAGGACTCTGTTAGGTCCTATGAGGATCCTACCACACAAGAAACCCTTGAAACTCTCTCACCATGGTTTCAAGTAGATATTCAACAGCATGGGAGACAAGAAGACCTCCACAGCATAAATGTCATGGGGTTGAGCAGCAGTCCCCTAGCACTACCTTCTGGAATCAGCCAGTCAAGTAAGAGAGGAACCACCAAAGCATAGTTTGCCTTTATCACTGTATTCATGTCCTCATGACCCAGTCTTTCTCAGTAGGAAAGCAATGTGAACTATTTAGATGAGGAATAACTACAAGCCAGTGAGGTGGATGAAGCTGAGTGTGTGTTGCCAGACCAAGCTCACCCAGCACATTTGCTTTGTAGACTGGGGATTTTAACCCAGGCTCCTCAGATAAGTAGGCAGATCCTGACCACTATACATGGCTCTCTCTCTATTCTTGCACTGCCTCATAGGAATTGCAGTTATTTTTCTGGGAGGATTATAAGAAGAAGAAGAAGAAGAAGATATTGGATTTATATCCCGCCCTCCACTCCAAAGAGTCTCAGAGCGGCTCACAATCGCCTTTACCTTCCTCCCCCACAACAGACACCCTGTGAGGTGGGTGGGGCTGGAGAGGGCTCTCCCAGCAGCTGCCCTTTCAAGGACAACCTCTGCCAGAGCTATGGCTGACCCAAGGCCATGCTAGCAGGTGTAAGTGGAGGAGTGGGGAATCAAACCCGGTTCTCCCAGATAAGAGTCCACACACTTAACCACTACACCAAACTGGCTCTTTTTGTAGACAAACACATAGCCTTCACTCTGTGTCATGATGCCTCCACAAAATATTTCATATACAAAAGCTCACAATACCCAGCCATTTCTTCTGGGTATTGACCATGAGATTTCTGTAATGAATATCAATAAATCAAAAGTAGTTTGTAACTTACAGATACACACCTGAACAATATCTGAACAGCATACTTGATTGTTGCAGCACAGAGAGCGTCTCCAGATTTTGATGCAATAATTCAAAGCAAGAGGGGTCAGTTATCAGAGACAGTTAAATAAACAAAATACTACAAGTGCTAACCTTTTAAGCATGTTTAGTTTTAATTTTTTTTAAAAAAATATTTAATTATGTTTGTCTGTGTCCTTTATAAAGTTTATATCTCTGCTACCTGGCATAATGTTTTATGGCACACATGGCCCGATCCAACAAGGTCTCATTTATGTCAGATCTGGTCCTCAACAAATGAGTTTGACACCCTTGCCATAACAGATCAGTCAGGTGGTCTGGAAATCCTGAACAGGTGCCTGGTGACAGTAATGGCATGGATGAGGCCAAAAAAAAAAAATTACAGCAAGAAAAAAAACGCCAATTGTATGCTGCTATAATGATATAACAGTATAACAATATGCATAACATATTATTTGAATTCTGTGTCTGAAGAAGTGAACAGTGACTCACAAAAGCTCATACTCTACCACAAATTTTGTCAGTCTTTACTTGGACACTTACTCTTTCCTATTCCTACAGATAGACTAACACAGCTACCCATCTTGATCTATTTGAATTCTCAATTTTAATTTGTTAAATGTCTCTAATACCTTGTGGAGATAAGGCATATCTCTGCAATGAAAGAGGCTACTAACTTACATTTTATAAATCAAAGCTAGGAATGCAGAGAATCTGTTACACATATAATAGCATGTCAATGCAGCAATATTCAATTGCTGATTTTTTTTAAAGTTGAAAAACAGCAGTGATCTGGGGGAGGGGTATGGCAACTGCTGAGGAATTGGAATAGGGAAACTGTGGGGAAACCTGCCACTGCGCTGTATTGGGAGCCACACCAGAAACTGGGAAACCTCACAAGCCTTTCCTCATATGAAAATAACCAAGATCTCATGCACTCAGGTGTCTATAGAGCACAGAGTAACTGTTTAAGTTAATGGCACACCAGAAACTCTCTGCTGCATCATGGCGCCTCCTTAGGAGACTACTGGCTTGGCTACCACCAGTGAGAGATGGCTTTAAGGTTACTGGAATACAGAGTATTGGGATTGCCCTTATAAGAAGTAGCAGAAAACCACAGACAAATATATTTGGCTTTTTAGAATTGAAGAAGGGGACTATGGTCATACAGTTTCAGGAAGATGATGAAGGTTTTTCATTGTAACAGCCTCCTTCTAAAACGTTTTGAAACCTGGGGCAAGGGAATTCATGTGGAGTGGTGTGACATATTTCAAGAGCAGCCTTTACATGGAAGACATTTTCCCCATCCCCTAAGAGAGAGAGGTAATGTACAAACCTTGCATTAAGGTGAGTGAGGTGGAGGAGATTATTTGCAGTGTTAACTTATTTCTTTGTTTTACGGTTTATCTATATAACCAGTTGAACACTGAAGAAGAGTCTTGGCTTCCCTGTACTTGTGGGATTTTTTAAAGTAAACCCTAATAAAATGCTTCCTGTCATTCTGGTTTATTGGAACAAGGAGATTTCCCACAGAAAGCGTGCAAACCCAAGAGGGGCAATAAATCCACTGGAAGACATTTTAATATCCCAAAGTATAGTGAGTGAATAAGCAATAAAATGTGTTTTACCATGTCTTAAGTTATGGGGCATTCTGTATTTGTCTAACACATTGATTTTAAGTCCTATGGCTCTGATTTAAAGCTATTATATTCTTTAGCTTTCTTCCCAAAAAGAAACTGTAACTATGGAAAGGCACGCCTTTGAAATTTATTGCAGGTCTTGTCAGAATAAATGATATGCAGCCTAATAATGTTTCATTCAAGAGACTGTGTGCACACAGATATATACAATGATCTCTTGCATATATGAAACTGCCAATTTTACCAGGGAGTAAAGGCAAAGATAGTAGAACCACACATGCGAACAATGTACATGCTGATTCACTCCCTCCACTGAAATGAATGGAGAAGCCATTCAATGGCTGGACAGTCTGTGTATGCATGCAGGCACACCCAGTCTTGGAAGGACACTGATTTTTATAGATAATAGGACAAATAACTACAAGCTTCTCTTGTAAATTCAAAATTAAATGCACATATTGCCAGCTCTTGTTTTTCAGGATGCAATTTACAATGGAAGAGTTCACATGTACACTTTTCATTAAAATATGTGTTTTTTAATAGGCAAAATACAACGTTATCAACCCATTTTAAATACCAGGAACAGGAAAGAGGTAGATTAAATTATTTAATACCAAAGAACAAATGATTGAGATATGGGTTTTTTTAATAGATACTAATCATGATTAATCAAAGGAATTAGATGTCTTTTCATAAAAATAGCAGCAAACTCATTTTAAATACAGGAAAATAATTCAGGACCTTTAAAGTGGGTTGGGACTGAGGAAGAACCTGCTGTTTTGTTGTACCAGACTAGTAGCAGCTGAGGCCTCTCTAGGCTGACTTTACTCTTCTCTCTTTCTGCAAGCTGAGACTAGAAGTCTAAACTCTTGGGAAAGGGCTCAACTGCTCTTAGCTCACAGCCTGGGGCCTGTGAAAATCCCCTTGGCAAACCTGGACCAGTCTGAATTTGTTTGCTTTTATAATTTGGAAATTTTTTCTTTTCTTTTTCTAAGATGCTTTGGATCCTCCTGGGGAGGAAAGTGGTCAACAAGTAACTAAAAACCTGCATTTTCTGTCAAGGAAAGCCAACAACAACAAAAACAACTATTGCTCATTGAATTCAGTACTGCTGCTGTTGTTTTTATGAAGCACCATAGGCACTAAGAAAGGAACACTGGAAAAATTTCATTTAAGCTTTCTTCTGTCTGTATGTGTGTATGTTCATATCCTCACTGTTGGAAATAGCTGTCATCCCTTCCTTCCCTTCTGTTCTATTTAGTCTTGAGGTCTCAACATTATATGTTTGCTGGCTTCTGTTCTGCAGCCTTTGTGAGACTGAAAAATACCAACATTGTGATGGCAGACTGAAAGTGAATTGTACTTCAACAGGAGAAGAGGAGAACTAGCTGTGTTTTCAGTGTCAGTCAGTTGTATATTGTATGTCTTGTTCCAGCCTTAGTATACCAGCAAGTCGTTGTTTGTGGTTTCCCTTAGTGGTGGGAAAGATCAGTGTCAGGCACTTAACGCTAGCTACCGCGCATCTCAGATTTCATATATGATATGGTACATGAGTTCAGTCTCAGAGTTAATGTCAGCACATTCATTTGATACTTTTCACTTTGAATGGATTTGAAATTTTTGGTTTCTCCCAAACAGTCCAGGCAGCTTTTCCTATAGATAGTGTTGGCACCATTTGTTTCTGCACTTTGCTTTCACTTCCCACCCAAAAGCCTTAGAGCTGCACCAAGCCAATTATATAAATGCATCACATCCATCAAGGCACCAACTTTGCAGGTCCAATTAGACTAATCCTGAAATCCCCTTCGTGGCTTAAGTACATTTAAAGCACATTTATACTGAGCTATGCTGTTATATTTATAGATAGACTGATAAGCTCAGTGCTCCTACTTTGAAGAAACATGCATAAAAGTAAAGAAGACAGGTGAAGTAAAAACAAGAAATGAATCATGGCCCACAGATAAAATTAATGAGAAAATGAAGTTAAGGTGCCCGATGCCTGTGGTCTCAAAGCTGGACCTTTGGTACACAGACTGAGGCACTCTATGCAAGTAGCACCATGACCCCTTAACAGAAGAGGGACCTGCTGGTTGGCCCACTTCAACTCTTAGAGACTGCCAGTGCGGCTGACCAAAAGACAGTTCTACAACTATTCAGCAACTGTCATGTGACACTATGTAGTCAATACAGTTCCAGCTGGCTTTCTAAAGATTCAGATATTATTTGGCTCCTCAATCTGAACAGCTTGTTACCTAAGTGAAGACCAAGTTGTTGCCAGACTCTCGCCTGCTTAGGCTTTGCTTTGCTTTCAGACAGTCAGTCCTCACATTAGACCATGTACTTGTATTGAGCTGCTGTTGCCGTAAATTGCAATAAATGCTCCTTTTAGATTATTTCAGGTGGGAAATAAGCATATGGAGTGAAATATTTGACAATGGGCAGAGACAAATCAGTGCAGAAATCTAATGTTGTTTACACTGTTTTCTAATTCTGTAATCCTAGTCCTATTGTTTACTTTTTATATTGTCTGACTGAATTCTTTTGCAATCCACCTTGAATCGCAAAGAGAAAGGTAAGCTATAAACTAAGTAAATAAAGAATGCAGAACTGACCCTGACTTGGATGGCCCAGGCTACCCTGATCTCAGAAGCTAAGGAGGGTCAGTCTTGGTTAGTACTTGGATGGGAGAAGACCAAGAAAGTCCAAGGTTGTTATGCAGAGGCAGACAATGCAAACCACCTCTGGACATCTGTAGCCTTGAAAGCCCTATGGGATTGCCATGAGTGACCAGTGACTTGATGGCTCTTTCCACCACCAAAAGTACATAATTATTATTATTTTGAAACACAATGAGTTGGATTTTATAAAGGATTAATTAATTCAAGCTGGTCTTCCCTTGCCACCAGCATTTACCTTATAAAAGTGCTAGGGAAGCTTGTTTACAAAATACAACTGGGTGCAAGGGCTACAGTGAAGAGGAGGAATCATTTGCACTTTCCTCTCCTCTGTCTTGCACCAAGGGAAAATTTGCTGTGCCACTCTTGCTCCTTGAGCCAAAGAAGGAGGTGAGGCAATTCTATCCTGTTGCCATTCCTAAGAACATAAGAGAAGCTTTCCTGTCACAGCATCAGTTTCATGTGGGAAGCCTGTTGTCTGAAATTATCCCCACATGAAAATTACAAAAGTTGTTTTCTTAAGGGCCATCCTAGTTTGGAAAGATTTTCTCTGATGTGGTAACTTTGGTCATTTTCACATGGGGATATCAGACAAATGCCTCCTCTCATGAAAAGGTGATGGTAAAGTCACTGTATGGAAGTTTTACCCCCCTCAGATACACATGGATGAATCATCTCTTGTCCTCAGAATTTCAGGCCTTTTCTCCAAAGCCAGTAAACATTTCAAGTGTACTAGTCATGTGATTCTCTTGTCTTAATGCCAGCACTTCTAAACCATATCTCAGAGCTTCATTTGACTGTTCCATCTAAATAAACCCACTCTGACCTTGTAGTCAGTTAATATATCTCTCATGGCTATACTGCTGAATGCCTCAGATGAAACACATAACAAAACCCCTTAAAGGTTTCAGTCCCAGTTCATAAACTTATTGGGTGATCCTCCTTATGTGGAGAGAAATGGTCCAATATTCTTGAGCCTCATGTCTACCATCACAGTAGTATTGGAACCATGGAGGAAGAAAAACTTCAGAAATACACAACCAACTTTCCATGTACCAAAAACTGAATAGCAATATATTTAAATACCACTAAATGCCCAAATATAACATCAACTGTCACCATGTATCATCATAGAACATAGTAATGGAAAAAATACAAAAGGAAAGCCATGTCAGTTACTCGTTGCAGCTACTGTCCACATAAGGCAAAAATGCCAAAGTCCTTGCAGATAGTCCAACGGCAGGCTGGTCCAGTTATGGAAACCGTTTTGGATATAAAATCCTTCTTCTCTGGACCTTTTATATTATTAATAATTTCCACTGGTCCAGTGGTGCAAGAATTCATTGTGATGATCCTCAGGCTTCCTTCAGTCTTTATACATAGTTCTACAAGATGCTGCTGTTAATTACTATAGTATAGTTGGTTCAATGCAATGAAGAGACGAGGTGGTAGTGATCATCAGCTCTTTATTAGGTACAGCATAGTATAGGGTTGTATTCAAAGACTGAAGAACTGGGCCAAAGACGCCAACTATATACAACTCAGGGTTCCTGCACAAGCATGTTATTGGGTCATTCAAACCAGCAGGGGGGCCGTGATTGGAGCAGGGCAGCAGGGATTTGGATCCTGCTGCCCATTGTTCCCATGTCCCCAAGCTCCCATTCTAATGGTTCCAATGAGCCAGGCAGGAACACCCATATAAATCTTCACTTGAGTCATCATAATTGCCTTCCATATCAGCACTGAAGGCATCCTGCTACCTAGCATTATGTTTTATGACACACATGGCCTGGCTCGACTAGGTTTCATTATGTCAGATCTGGCCCTCATAACAAATGAGTTTGACACCCCTGCCCTAAAAGATACTTTGCCCGGGAAACAATCATTGAATGACTCTTTCCATGGGTCAGTAGGAATTTCAGAATGTACTTTGAGAATTTAAAACATTCATGGAAAACTCTGTGGTGTGACATACCAATTTATAGCAAGAAAAATATTGCCATAAGGGGGAAAAATCATGCCTGACTAATAAGAAAATATGTTTCACTTTTAGACACCTACTATGTGAGTCAATGACCATAATATAGACAAGACAAGCACATGAGGAGATGCTAATCTTATGACAAAGAGTCTCATGACAATTTCTACAGATAAGCTTTATCTCTTCAGAAAGGTAGCTCAGTCAATTACAAAGGAAAATTCCTGGACTGGTTCTCTTTTTTGCCTCCAAAGGATGGTTCATCTTTTTGCATGAGACCAAAAGGTAAGAGTCACCTCACAAAATCCTTTGTTCCATGTATAATGTGGGAACCTTTTCAATCTATCGTTTCAGTATTCTGAACAAATACAAACACAAATTTCAATCAGGGTACATTATTTGTACATTCTGAATGTTTTATCAGGCAACACACACTATATATAGATGTCATTAGAGATGAGCCAAGCATGTTCATTAATATCTAAGTCTCACCAATTTCAACGCGAGAAATGAAATTTTCAAGATTAAGTTGCCCACTGAAATTAAAAGTATTGAAATATATTTAAACTTTGGTTGGATCATGTCTAAACAGTTTAGCTATCTGATTATTATCTGGAATGATCGTAATGGCATACATTTTCTTTTGACACATCTGGTTTTGAATAGGCATATTGACAGTATTACTGAATCAAATCTTCTGGTGTGCCCTACTGAGGATGGAGATTCTCTTGGCTGGATTGCTCTATGAGCATTGATTATGTTATATTATTACACAGGCACATAAAGTGAAAATAATAACTGCTGACGTCTACTTCTAATTCTCTGCACAAGTTACTAGATGATCTATGTCTCCGGGGAGCCATTTTACACATACTAATTCATGAAAGTCCAGCTGCAAGTCACCTCTGTGATAAAAACTGTAAGGATTACATGGTCCATTTGGCATTATTGTGTCAGGGCTAGACTACACATTATGGTTTTTAAGGAGATGTTACTCTCCCCAGTGCCACAAAACAATTGTTGAGAATGTCATTTTAAAAATAAAGGGAAAATCCAATTCAGCCGGGTACTGCAGTGAGGGAAGGATGACTCCTGCCTCCCTTCAGCAATTCCTGAGCTGAAATGCACCATGAGAATGGCAGAAGGCCTTCTCCCCGCCCCCCATACTGCAATTCCCTACTGAACTGGGCTCTCCTTGATTTTTAAAAATTACATTCCCAGCAACTGTTTTGTGGCTGCAGGAAAAGAGAGCCAGGCCTGGGGATCCCAGACCCGACACTTTAAAAGTGTGAAATCCAGGAGGTTTTTTGAGCAAGAACACACAGGAATGCAGTTGCAGTTGACTTGGCATCAGGGTGTGTGGCCTAATATGAACATGAGTTCCTGCTGGGCGTTTTCTACAAAAAAAGCCCTGTAAGGGTCTAGCTTGACGCTTAGTCAGTTCAAGTGACAGTTAGAAAACCTTCCCTTCTTGCAATTGTATCATAGAAGTTATGCATAAGCACACTATGGGAAACCAAGCCTGCCAGTCTCCAGGTCCCAGCAGGGGATCTCCCACTTTTGTAGGCTCCTTCCCACCACCTGCCAGCTAGCCAGTGGGGGGGGGGGGTGGAATCCCTGCTCCAGCAGCCACCATATGCCTTTCCACCTCAGAAGGCTTAAGAAGCTTGGAAACTCCTTGTGTGTGTGTGCACACCTTTAAATCTCATCTAAAGAAAGCTGTATGGGGGCAAGGTTAGCAGGCAGAGGGATATTGGTCTTCCTGAGGAATCTGTGAGAAAGGAAGTAGCTCAGCCTTTCCATTTGTTTTGCATTCTTTTCAGAAGTCATTTGCACAGTAAAATAGATAGTAAAAAGTAAACTAGAACCTTTCGTTTCCCAGTGTTAGTCTGAAGAACTTGGTGCAATTACTGCAGAGGGTTACATTCAATAACTCTGGTGAGTAAATTGTTCCAGTGAGATCACAAAAGTGTGGGCTTGAAAGCTGTTTATTTTGTCTGCTTTGTGTGCGTGTATGTGTGTGTTCAGTTTCATTTAGTGAAAGTGCAGCTGCTGGGGGACAAGGAAATGACAACTGTATTCAGGGGTACTGCACTGAAGTATTTTTATTTATTTATTTTAGGGAATGGGAAAGTCTCCAGATATTTTCTGAGTTGGACTTGACAACCCTATGGGAAGCTCTCTTGAGCCTCTGGCAGATAGGGTGTTGCTTCCAGAGCAGCCAGTCCTTTTTGCTGTTGCTGTTTGCTTCTTGCAGTATTCTCAGGGCTATCTTGATTTTTGTACATTTGGGAAAGTTAATCTACATAAGCTTTTTTAGGGAAGCCATCAGACAACATTGAAGAAAGGTCAAATTCAGTAAATAATCCAGACATACCTCTGTCTGACTTTCTGATAACAAGAATTTAAAATAATTATGAGATCTGTTCCCTTCTCATTTATGGTGAAGTAAAATTTTCAACCCCTTTGTTACGCTGTGGTCCATATTCTCCATTTTAAACTAGATTTAAATATATGTTTACTGACAAAAATAGTAGCCATTCATCTAGTTCCCCCCTTATGGCTCTAATATCTAGTTCAGAAAGCATGCGTTTTATTTATTTATTTAATCTTAGAATTGGAAGAGATCACCAGGAACATCTAGTACAACCCTCTGCCAACACAGGAACTACAACTATATTATCCCAGACAATTAGGTACCCAATTGACTCTTGAAAACCTCCATCAACAAAGAATTCACCACTTTACTAGGGAGACTGTCCCAGTGTCAAACACACATCAAAATCAGGAAGTTCTTCAAATTTAGATGACATCTCTTTTGCTGTAATTTATGTCAATTAGTCTGAATTCTGTCCTCTGATTAAAAATACCCCATCCTCTGCATCACATTTCTTTAGGTATGTGCTGTGGTATTTGCTGTGCTGTGTGCCTCCCTATCCCTGCTCCACATTATTGGTTAACCATGTAAGAAGGGAATGCATGATTTGCTCACATCACACATATTTTCCCTTAACTGGGTGTTACAGAAACAGCAGCAGGAATTAAATGTATTGCTAGCATTTTCAGTGGCAAACTCACATTTAGGTGACTTCAGTTCTAGTCTTTGATTATGGATTTTGTGGGAGTGGGGTGGGGACGCTATTCTCCACTTAAAAAAAAAAATTACGAAAGAACTAGACCCTGTAATGATTTTAAATACTTTCCTTGACTGGATAAACTTCTGAAATTGATCATTTGTTAAGCTCAAGATGAACCCATAACTGCAATCAGAAATATTTTATAATAAAAATCATAAATAATTTAGAAGTTGCTTTAAAAGCCTTGTTTACTTTTATCTTTAATATGCAAATCTTTTCAATGTTAAAAACTCACCAAAAAAGGTTTAAGATTTCAGTGAAGAGGAAAATAGTCTTCTAATACATTTAGAAAATCTCGATTTCTGGAACTTTTCAAGGTTACTGTTCAAATGCTTTTCTGAATAGATAGCATGTATGCCTTTTGCTAATTCTGGTAAATTCTACCTGTATGGTCTCCATGTAGTCCAAAAGACTGGGAAATGGAGAAAGTTCCTTATTAGGGAGTGCCCTATAAAAAAGGTGTTAGGAATCCTAATCTAGTTCAAATCCCAATGTTAAGCATTAGTTTTTCCCTCTTTCCCACATCAGGCCTTTTGTTTGAAGAGTCCTAGAATCTCCTACTTGCAACCCAGCTTCACTTGGCGCACTCTTGCCGAGGCAGTTTCTTCATTTTTCAAGTTTTCTGTTGCTTAATTATCCGTTAAAAGGATCAGCTGTTCCTTTATGAACCTGGTTCCTGTTTTGCAAGAAATCAGAAAGTACATAGTGAGACAGAGATTACTTATCAGTGTTTGGAAGAAATTTTGATTTCCTTACTTCGAAATAAGAAGGTGTTACAATTACAATTTACTGCCTGCAAGATATATGCTGCATCTGTTTTATCCCTTCATTTGTTCAAAACAATATTTTATGTATCAATAACAAAGTCATATCAAAAATAGAAAGAAAAATGATGGTTTCTTTACAGATACAGCAGTTATTAGGTAAATCATGACACTGCTAAGATTAGTACATGTAGATCTTGATGGAAGTTCCTGTATATTTATATGTTGTCTTAATAGAAAAACATTTAGAGACAAGTTTCTTCCTGCAGCAGAGCAGCTATACTTTTCTTAGCACCTAGTTATAAAAAGCTAATTAGAATTTTAGGGAGCAGGATCTGAGAATTTTAATACACACTGACAAACTTGGGTGGTTATACAAAGAAGTAATGGAAGCAGGGAAAGAAGGTTAAAAACCCATAAAAGCTCAGCTGGATCAGACTGGTGGTCAATCTAGTCCAGCATCCTGTCTCACACAGTGGCCAGCCAGTTACTCTGAAGGTCCAACAATGGGGACCACAGAGGCTGACGCCTTCCCCTGATGTTGTTTCTGGCACTGTTGTTCAGAGTTTTATTGCTTTGTTCTGAATGTGAAGGTTCCCCTTAGTGACCACATCTGGTAGTCACTGATAGGACTATCCATGAACCTCTCTAATTCTCTTTTAAAGTTATCTATGTCTGTTGCCCTCACTATGTTCTCTGCCACCAAATTCCACATTTTAATCACTCACTGAATAAGAACATAAGAGGAGCCATGTTGGATCAGGCCAATGGCCCATCCAGTCCAACACTCTGTGTCACACAGTGGCAAAAAAAACAGGTGCCATCAGGAGGTCCATCAGTGGGGCCAGGACAATAGAAGCCCTCACACTGTTGCCTACCCCCCTGCAAGCACCAAGAGTACAGAACATCACTTGCCCCAGACAGAGAGTTCCAACAATACGCTGTGGCTAATAGCCACAGATGGACCTCTGCTCCATATGTTTATCCAATCCCATCTTGAAACTGGCTATACTTGTAACTGCCACTACCTCCTGTGGAAGTGAATTCCATGTGTTAATCACCCTTTGGGTGAAGAAGTTCTTCCTTTTATCCATTCTAACCCGACTGCTCAGCAATTTTGTTGAGTGCCCACGAGTTCTCATATTATGAGAAAGGGAGAAAAGTACTTATTTCTCTATCCCATGCATAATCTTGTAAACAGGGCCGGAGTGTGGCGTTCTCCTGCCTGAGGCAAAACCCCAACACGTGCCCATCCCCTCCCATGGGGAAAATTTTCACACACACACTTTGCATGTGGCATGATGATGTCACCCGGAGGTGACATCATCATATCGGTCACTGAAGCGCTGTTGTTTCTAAGCGCTGAGGGGCAGGGGAGTTCCTTCGACCCTTCAGTGCCCAGAAACAATTAGCGGCACTTTCAGGCCTCGGTGTTCTCTGAGTTTGGGGAACCCCAAGGCCTGAAAACACCATTGTTTCTGGGCACTGAGGAGTGGGAAAGTTCATCCGACCCTTCAGCACTCAGAAACAATGAGCGGCGCTTTCAGGCTTTGTCATTCTTCGAGTTCGGGGAGCCCCAAAGTCTGAAAACGCTGTTGTTTCTGGGTGCTGAGGGGCCAAGGGCGCTTCTCCAACCCCTCAGTCAGAGGCTCTGGGATGGCGCAAGTGGGGAGGGGGTGCCTACCCTCCTCCACCCCTGTTGGGAGCTGGTGCCCTTGGCAATTGCCTAGGTCACCTACTCCCACACACCGGCCCTGCTTGTAAATCTCTACCATGTCACCTCTCAGTCGACATTTCTCCAAGCAAAAGAGCCCCAAGCATTTTAACCTTTCTTCATCGGGAAAGTGTTCCAACCCTTTAATCATTCTAGTTGCCCTTTTCTGGACTTTTCCCAATGCTATATATATATTTTTTATGTGCGGTGACCAGAATTGTACACAGCACTCCAAAATAAGCCCATACCATTGATTTATATAGGGGCGTAAATACTTGTTTCCTTTTGCTTGTCCTGGATCAATAGCCAATCAACTTCACAGGATGCCCTTAAGTCTAGTATTCTGAGAGTAGACACAGTTCTCTCTGTCCACTATCTCTACCCTATTAATAATTTTATAAACTTCCATTATATCTTCCCATAGTCGTTTCTTTCCTAAACTGAAAAGTTCCAGAGTCTTCAGCCTTTGTTCCCATATAATAGTCATCTTGGGTGCCCTCTTCTGTATATTTTTCTAGCTCTGCAATAGCCTTTTCGAGATACGGTGACCAGGCTGCACAAAGCATTTCAAATAAGGCCATACCATAAATTTATATAGAGACATTATAATATTGTTGTATTGCAGCATAAATCTATACAGGGCTGTTGTATTTTCAAACCCTTTCCTAATAATTCCTAGTTGAGAATTTGCCTTTTTTTTCATTGCTGTGGCACTTTGGGTTAACATTTTCATTGAACCACCCACTATGACCCCAAGGTCTCTTTCCATCTCAGGCTTGATGAGTTCTAAGGTTGCCAGGTCCAAATGCTACACCAACAGGGTGTGGGAGGGAATTTTCTGGGAGTGGAGTGGAGCACCATGATGGGCTGCCATCATGTGGAAGTGATGTCAGCATGTTGAGGAAATTGCATGACAATGCGTTGGTTTGGGAGCAAAACTCTTTGGTAAAATCAGCTTCAAACGACTGAGTTCTGCCCCCAAACAAGAGCATTGCTGTGCAACATCCTCAATGTGCTGATGTCACTTTCACATGATAGTAGTGCATTGTGTTTATTTCCAGTGATGTTGCTGTTTGGGGGGCGGAATTTCCTTCAGCTGGCCAGGTGGCCAGTGGCAGGCAGAAGCCCCCACCCCAAATGGGGAATCTAACACTGTGGTTCCCAGTCCTGCACCTGCCAGGAAATTTTTAGTGCTTTAGATGCCTGCAGAAACTAATAGGTTTCTACAGTAGTAGAAGTTATTGGACTGTACTCTAAACCGCAATCCTAATCTCCATATGTGGACCTCCTATGCAGAAAGATTTTTGTCTATGATATTTTACCCCACCTTTTTTCCATGGAGCTCTAAGCAATATAGATAGCTTTACCCTTCTCCAATTTATTCTCACAACAACCCTATAAGGGTAGGTTCACCTGATAGCTAGGTGACCTTTATGGTAGAGCACAATTAAGCATAGGGCTTCCTGGCCCTAAATTCTAAACAGATTAACTTGAATGGAAAGCAGGAAACCCTTGTAGTCAATGGAGCTCCATACATACAACTCAGCACCTACATTTATTAGAAATTGCTTGATCAGAATATACAATGCATACAGCGTTACGATATTTCATCACATGAATAGATTAGTATGTGCTAGTCCATGATTGCTTTAGACAGTTGAACACACTGTCAATCACTATTACTATTAATGTCACCCTTTTAATGACTTCCATTTTAAGATGTGAAGGTCTTACGATGCCATTCTAGAATCAACTCATAGAATCAGATCCCAGTGACACAGGATGGCTATCACTTGTCCTGTTGCAAATGCACATGGAAACTAAATGAACCTTGCTGGGTACCAGATGACAGTTCTTCTCCCCTGTGCATATCAGCTATGATATGCATTTCAAGGTGGCTCAGGTATAGGGAGAAAAGAGCCGATAATACGTCTATCCATTGACTTCTTTATAGACCTTTTAGTCCATAATGCTGATACATCCATGCATTATTCGTCCCTACACGCACACGCACACAATTAGGCAAGTTTATGGCAAGGGAGACCTGTACAAGAGACATTTGCTGTACTTTCTGTTAGCAGAAAGTCATTCTAATGCAAACTATTGCTTAGCAGAAAAAGAAGCTGGTCTACAGAACTCAGCAACTCCTTATTTATGCAGTAAACTTCATACTCTGTATACAACCATATTTCCTGAACAGCATTGAGCTGAGCCAAGAGAATCCTTTTGTTATGGCAATGTTTTCTGTAATCACATAAGGGAAACTTGTGAGAGAACAGCCTGAGGTAGCCTTGGAATGTTGAGGGTGTTACAGTTATAGAATTACATCACTTACAGTAAGACTGGGATGTTCTTTCCTGCCCTTCTCTTTGAATGACTGCCACAAACTTCACCCAATCCCCCCTCCTTTCCATTTCCCACCTTCTGACTTATACTTGCTAGGGTATGATCCTCAGGTGTTTCCAAGGATTTATTTGCATTTTGGGTGAAATCCATATGCATTTACATAGCTTGTGTTTGATTAAGAAGGAAAAGGCAAATAAACCTGAGTGCTGTGGTTTCTTTGAATGTGTGTCTGTCTGCAGGGTGACAGAGCCAGCACTCACAGTCTCAGCCACAATACCTTGACTCATCCTGGGGCTGTCTAGAAGAAAGGAGCCATTCCTTTTGGCAGGAGCTGAGCCACATCAGCAAAGCCAAAGGATACAACTGGTGCTGATCTCAGTGCTGTTTCTCAGTGGGTTTCAGCCCACTCTCACTTACTCCACCTTCAGAGGAGAATGTTCACTACAAATGTTCTCATACCATGTTGTAAATAAAAGTCTTAACTGTTCCTAAGCCAAATGTAATCTTGGAGGGGGGGGATATCTCTGTTTACCTTGGTTGTTAAAAGAGGCCAGTTATTGACTTCGGTTCGTTTATGAAGTAACCCTTAATATTGTACAACATTCATATGCTAGGCAACTGGGCTGGGCTGCATAGTTAAGATACATCAGCAGGTATGGATTTAAGTGGTATGGCCATTTTAAAGCACAGAAGCCAGCTCTGGGCAGTGACAGTCCTGGTAAAAACTGGATACAGCCTTAAGCTTTCAGTGCTATCTGGTTTTTGGTCAAAACTCTATGGTTCGATGCCGATTTCACCATAGAGGTTTGCCAAAAAACTCCATGTGACATCATTGCATTGGGAACATTGTGTGGAGTCCCACCCCACTCCTGGAAGGCTCCCTCCCACATAATCAGCTAGCACATAATCAGCACTTGGTAACCCTATCAGGACTGCAGGCTCTGGCCAAACCACAATACAAAGCTGGTACATTTGATGGACAGATCACAAGTAGTGTGGGCTTATTCTAAGCAGCCATCCAGGCATCATTTTGTAGAGTACAGCTACTGGCAAGAGGGAAATGAACTACATTTCCAGAGCCTGAATTGCTCTGGTGATCATGAGAAGAAAGACGGACAACTTGCTTCATTTTGTTCCCATGGCTTCAACTGGGAGGATGCCTGAAATCTTGAGGCTTCAGTAACTGATTCCTCTCTAGGAATATATAATCTCTCATTTTAACCCTTTGTTTGACTTGAACTAATAGCAAGTAATATGCTACAATCTACTCAGGGGCTATGTTTTCCGCTTACTGAGGGGCTAAACTGAGTTATTATGGATTCCGAGAGTCAATTCTCTCTTCTGTCCCATTAAGGACTTGTGAATTCTCACCCTTCCTTGGATGTGTGTCTCTCTTCCTTAAATGTGTGGGGGGAAGGGGGCAGAGGAAATCTTTTGATAGGGACCCAAGGTGGCTCTTGATAATCTTGGACACAGCAAAGAAGCAAAAGAGGAAGGAAATTGTTGAAAAAACATAAAAGAAATACAATGTCAAACATAACACCTGTGAAGCTAACAAAATTGATAGGGCTAATAAATAAAACAAAAATATTTCAGGTATAGTTCTTTAAAGATCAACTAAAATGGAAGGTGTAGTCTTTTTTTTCAGTTAAACTGCAAGATTATAAAACAAAACAAGCTGTACAAAGAGAGAAAATGACCCCACTTTGTGTTATCTCACTTTGAACCACTAGTATCTGAGGTTGTGTTTAGGAATGCATTATTGCAAGGCCAACAGATTTTACACAGGGATTTACAGCATGTCTTGTAGATTGTATTGCAATAGGGGCATTTTTCCTTGAATATATTGCTGCATGTTAATATTTGACAGATTTCTTATGAAAAATATCTGCTAACATACAACCCCAGCCCAAGTGAAAGAAACACCATAAGACCCATGGAGAAGCCAAAGAGGTTTGCTGCTGCTAATCAAACCACACAGGGTACAGTGCCTAAAAATGCATGTGGCAGCTCCGTGCAGTGTACCTCTACTATGGTTTGTTCTGATGTTGTTTTACTCCCCACCCTCCTCATTATATAAATAACCCCAATTTATTTATTTATTTATTTATTTATTTGGTGACTTCTATCCCGCCCTTCCCACAAGTGGCTCAGGGCGGCTTACAACAACAATAAAACAATAAAACAGTAAAATCAGAGCAAGTTATTACCTCTAAAATCAGACAATT
Organism: Heteronotia binoei; assembly: GCF_032191835.1. Classification (NCBI taxonomy): domain Eukaryota; kingdom Metazoa; phylum Chordata; class Lepidosauria; order Squamata; family Gekkonidae; genus Heteronotia; species Heteronotia binoei. Next base: position 96,778,237 of record NC_083223.1, on the reverse strand, counting down.
AAAACCTAAAAACCTTAAAATTAAACATTAAACTATACAGTATAAACACAAAAATCTGGTAGCTACATTATCTCATCAGGCATAGGCTAACCGGAAGAGGGCTGTCTTACAGGCCCTGCGGAACTGAGCAAGGTCCCAATTGTTTCACATATGGTAGAAAAGGGAAATTGTGTTGGAGGGAAAGGAGTTTTGGGCTCTACATGCAATTCTATTGGATTTCAGAATTAATTTTTGGCAATTTTTTCAGAATAAATTTGTTTGATCTAATATTGTTACATTAATATGGACTTTTATGAGTTGTGTCAGGTCCCAGGGTATGGTTCAAACATACACAATGTAGTATCTTTGTTCACGTTAATCAGTGTCTGGATAGAAGATCTCCTATAAACCATATGCTGCCAAGTTCCATGATGGGATGTGCATGTAATAGATAAATAGTAAATGTATATTACATTAGTGATAAACTACAGTTATCTTGTTACTGGACTTTATATTTCTTTTGACCTTATTTATTATTTATTTAGTAAGTAAATAAATGCATTCTCCTAGATCAGGGGTGGCCAAACTTGCTTAATATAAGAGCCACATAGAATAGACATCAGATGTTTGAGAGCTACAAGGCATGAATGCCAGATGTTTGAGAGAAGGAAGGAAGGAAGGATGATAAATGAATGAGGGAGGGAGAGGTGGAAAGAAAGCAGCTTTAACTTTAAATGCATTCTCCAAGCTGCTGGCTGACTTGGCTTGGAGAAGTGATTTAAAGAGAAAAATTCCTTCTCCAAGCCAGCCAACAGGGCAGTGTGGGCTTTGAGAGCTACACAATATGTGTGAAAGAGCTTAATGTGGTTCCCAAGCCTCAGTTTGGCCACCCCTGTCCTAGATGCTATTTGGCTTTCCCTTGTTAGAGATATGATTATAGACTAAAACTCTAGCCCTGGCTTTTAATGATGATGCATAGTGACATGGTTAAATGATTACAGAGGTCAGTCAAACCTTATTCAGGTTCTTACCTACTCAGGGAAGAAGGACTTTATTAGAAGACGCAAGTTTTATTTCCTTTCAAGTGGCTTACTATGAAATCTTATGTCTGGAGTCTCAAAACCACTTGCTTTACAGTAATCTCATCTGCTTCAGAATGCTTGCAGATTTTACTATGTGGTCTATATGCCATATTAAACTATAAGAGAAAGAGATTCTGAACACATCTTTTTTTTCATATGCTTCCACACAGGGCTGGCAGACACAGTGCAATCCCAAAGTTACCTTTCTACACATTGATTAATATGGACTTGAAAGGGTGTAACTCTGCTTAGAATTGTACTGTTAATCTTTATGGTACAGTAAATGTCTAAAAAAAATGGAATGTTGACTATTGCAGACGAACCTTGTGATTGCCAGGAAACTCAATACCAGTTTATATGATACAGCTGACATGGCTTGGGAGTTCTATGATAGAAACTTAATTCCCAAATGAGCAGGGGCCCAATTCCGATCAGGTTGTGACATGCTGGGAGAGGGAACTTGAGCCACCTCTCTTCATGTGTTTTCCTGACCTGAAATGCTTCAGGAGCTGCTGTTTGCAACACTGATTAACTTACAAGTAGCCATGAATGAATGAATGAAAGCTTTATTTGCAGTCAAAGACCATTAAACAAATGAGTACACATGTAGCCATCATTACACATAACTTTCCCCATTGGGGCAAATATTGGATCCCAGCCATTTCAGGTAGAGAAAATAGCACAGGTACAAGAAGCTGCCTCTCCCTATGCACTGCAGTCTGTACTGAATCTGAATTGGGCCTTCACATTGCTGGGAACTGAATACACAAAAGTCTTTGTTGTGGCCACTTGGTCACCATGTGGATTTTGGAATGTGTGAATTGATCCTCAGAGGTACAGCAGTGAACAGTGACAGCATCTAAGGTGATTGGTGGCATTCACATACACCTGCCTGAAAACTGTGGTGATATACATCTTAGACATTCACAAAATTCATCTGCGAGTCAGCACAATTTCCAAACCTTCCCTAATGTCCATACTTGTGCTTCAGATATGCATTCAAATAATCTGCTAAAGCCTTAGTGCCTAGAGACTTTTTTTAATTGCAAGATTACATTTCTAAACATATACATGTGGAAAAGGGGGGAAATGGTTTTTAAAATGTGACACAATTACCTGAAAGGGGGAAACAATTTCCAATTGCCATCAACAAAGAACAATCCATGTACATATCAGGTCTCAGAAACCAAAATACAAGAAATTCTAGAGAAGCTCAGCAGCAAATAAAAAAACCCTAGAGAAAACAGTAGAGGTACAAAGCCTGTCTGGAACATTTCTGCTGTTCTGGCCTCTGCTCTCCAGCAGACTCCTGGTCAGATAAGGGGTGATGTGAAAGTGCTACTATCCACTATTACAACACGTTCTGCAGATTTTCACAACTTGTTCTTGTGCATGGTTACCAGTGGAGAGAGCTTCTTGCAAGTCATGTCTGAACAGAAACACAGAACACAGGTCTACCACTGCAGAAATGTTCATCATTTTGTTCTCCCATTTAATCAGCCAGTCAAGAAAAAGTCAGATCAGTTGCACCTTGACAAAATGACATCCTAAATGAAGTTCTGCATTTTTAGCCTCTGTTGAGAGGATGGGGGAGGGAAATGGAATGAAGCCTGGTTACTTTTCTAATCATGAAGAATGAGCTTGGATTTCACTATGCATGAGTAAGTGAGATGTCTAGAGAGATTAGGAGAGATTTCTAAGTTTAAACATAAGCTTCATTTCCCCCTAAAATGTATAGATATGAGAAACAAGATGTTCCTAAAGGAATAGTTCATGGATTTTATGAGTCAAGAGAAAGTAGGAGCCTGCCTAGCTGATCGACTCAGACAGACCTGCAATAGCCTAACCACAGTGCAGACAAAGAGGTCACGGACATCAGAACATCCAGGGGATTCAAGAAACAGCCAGAAGCTGTGGGAAGAAGCTGTCTTATGGTGATTTGAAACCACCAGACATGAGTACATCCAAAGTATTTAGAATGGTGGGTGAGAACTTATTTTGTTAGTTTCTATTCCCCACTATTTATCAAGCCAAAGAAATGTACTGGCACCATGTTGTCCTAGGCTCCTAATTATATACACAGACTGGTAATTTTTCCTTCTCCTTTTTTTCTCCTTGCTTCATTATCTGTCACTAATCCTGAAGATGCTGATTAAGAGCAATCATAGAGGTGATCTTTGGGATAATTGCTGTACACGTAGCACTGATAAAGAAAAGGTATTCTTAAAGATAAACTAGGCAGACACATGCATTTTACTGGGACAGTTTCTGTTGAAAAGAATGGAATATATAAATGGATGTTCACAGATGTGGCTACCATGAATAAAGTACTGACCACCTTTGGTGACAGCTATGGGAGGGCAGTGTAAGAACATAAGAACATAAGTAGAGTCTGCTAGATCAGACCAGTGGTATCACTTAAAACAAGCAAGATCAAAATGGCAGCAATTTACAGCTCTTATTCAGTTCTATGAGTCATGCACAGGAGCATATCTTTCTACCAGCTTTGAATATCACAGTAATATACATGACCATGCACCAACAAAGCCAAATTCTGTAGCAAAAGCAATGCAGCTTGTAAAGTAAGAAAAGGCAAGTTGTTTGAATTAATCATGAGAAGACATTAGATGCAAGCAGGCGTTTTGGCCCATCATAGCCACCCCCATATTTAATGTGCACAGACATGTACATCTGTCTCCCAGGGCCCACCCATCCTTACATCGTCTTCCAACAGCCTGAGGATGGATTAAATAGCCACTGGGAACTTCCCAGTGGCAAAACTTTGCAGCACTTCCATGGTGCATTTCCATCTGTCTGCATGTGGGCACTGTCTGATTGCTGCAGCGCATCTCTTCCTAGAGCAGCTTTTCAAAACTGGGAGGCTGCTGTGGCTAAATCCACATTTAATCCCTGCCATTGTTATGCTTCTAGTCTAAACTGGTGATATCCAGCCTGAACCCCTCCTGGATGAGTAGTTTAGAGTAAAACTGTTCCTGGTCTCTCTTTAGGCTGCAATAGTTGTAGCAAATATTGTCCGTGTGCTGGGTTGGGGGCAAGTATTGTCCAGGATGCTGGGTTGGGGATGTTCTTGGGTGTATAGTTATCTTCACTGACTGGCATCTAAGATATCAATAAATACATTTCTTTCCCATTACTTTTTAACAGGCATATTTTAAAAATGTAGCTGGAAATATATTCTTATCTGTAAGATCCAGGGGTTGTTTTGTAGAAAAATTGGTAGCAGAGCTCATTAGCATAACTCATTAGCATATGCCACCACCCCTAGCCAAAAGCAACCTGATGCAAGAAAGAAGACCCCCTGGGTGAGCGAGGCATGCTTGGGCTGGCTAGAGATCGAGCCAGTCCAAGCAGGCCTTGCATGCCTGGGGTTCTTCTGGGCTGCCCTCCCCCCACCCAGTCAAAAGGCCAGGAAGCCACTCACTGCCCAAAATCTCATAAGAAGTGGACAAAGGGTGGTGTGGGCTTCTCCAGGGGTTAGTGAGTGCTGCTGGGGGTGTGGCAAAGCCCCTGGTGGCTGGCTGGCTGCCCACTCTCCTAATCCAGGGATTGTTATGCAGCTGCACCTACTATTCAATGGACAAGATAGGTGGGGAGGAAGAGGGGGAACCCTCAGAAAGGTTCAGGAGCTGTGCTCCTGTGACCTCCTGCTGAATCTGAGGCCTGGTAGGACCCACAAATAAAGGCAACAGGGATGACATTCTCATGGGTTGTTACTTTAACTCAACGGATGCCTTCCAAAATTGTGGTTTACAAGAACATTGGTCCTTGTTTGGCAAACCATTAAAATCCCCACTTGGACAGTAGATACAGAGACTCATGACTGGTGTATGAGAAAGTGTTTCCCCCCTTCTCTAAAACCTTCAAATGCATGGTTCATTTTTCAACAAATATCAAGTGTGAGATTGAAGAGAGCTAAGTATGGAAAATTTGTGAGTGAAGTATCAGGACATATGGATTCATTGGCACAGCTTGTCACAGAGGGAATGGAGGGAGCTGCACTTTCATCTTTGATTTCCCCCTAGTCCACCTTACAGCCTTTCCCATCTTTGCCTGACCTGCGTACAATCCAAATGAGTTTAAAAACAAGAGAACAATAGAAGACAATAGAAGAATGAATAATATTAACAACAAGTCATTAAAACAAACCATACAAGTCCTCCCAAAGCCTGTGAAGACAGAACAATAACTGGAAGAAAGTGAAACAACAACATATAAATGGTGAATGATCTGGTTCCCAATATCCTTCTTACAAGTATAAGTCTCCTCACTATGGAATCTCCTCACTGTCACAGTCTCTCCTGGTTGCTGCTGCCTGAGAAATTGCAACCAGACAGCAAGGTTCCAAAATAATCTGAATAATATTCACAAACTAGTGTTCTTTGGGGAAGATCCAGTCATAGTCTGTTTTGCTTACTGGAATTTCTACCAAGCTGTCTATCAAAGTTGTGAGAAGAACCATTAAGAGAAACATAAAGGACATATGATAACTCGAAATCTGCATCAGCACGTGGGGATTTGCAATCCTCTCAGGGAATCCTGTGTAAATACAACCACTTGTCTTATGAATGCCAGCTGATTCCAAAAAACATAGAATGGTTGATCTGTTTTATTATGCCCTGATTCTTACATGTGGCTGCTAAGCTGTTAATTCACATTACTGCTGCTGCATTCCTGCTTAATATGGAATTCCTTAGTCTGCTGCTTCTTCAAAACGGTGTGAATTTGATTTTGAAGGTGGTGGCAGCGGGGAATCCATAAATATATATATATATCCAATATTCCTTAAGATGCATATTATTTCCCTACAAGCCATACAAGCCACATGTATTTAATTACAATTTAGTATTTTAAATACATTTAAGAAGATGTTTTAAAAAGTATTAAACAAGCTGTCATAACCTAACCCAGCTATCTTATCACTGTTATTTACAATCCACATGGGGATGCTAAAGGTCTGGAGTGGGATTGGATCAGTGTGCTATTTATGCCTAGTTATATTATTCTTTATCAGCAGAGCTACAAGACTTCACTGCAGTTTTAAAACAGAAATTGGAGGCCATTATCAAATAGATGAGGCAAAAATGGTAATAGGGAAATAGTGACATATAGAGAGAGTTTGTGTGATCAAGAGTGATGGGCTACCCAACACAGATAGGACTCCCTATTCCTAAGTAAACATGCCCACAGCCTGAGGGTGTTTTTGGAGTCAGCCAGAATGCAAGACGGCCAAGTGGCAGCAATGCTCAGGAACACCTATTACCATTTTTTTCTTATAGAGAGACTGTATCCATTCCTAGAATAGAGGGGTTTGTGCAATTGTCATTGGCTGCTTTTATCCATCTTGGCTTCCAAATGGGGACCTTTTTTTTAGAGGTATCCACATGATGTTGTCCTCTAATTGTTCACTCTAGATTTTCCCTGCTAGCATGCTCTTTCTGAAACTTGTTTGACTACAATATTTCAAAAGAAAGGCAGTTCAAGCATGTTAGTGCACCATCTGAATAGAAAGATTTAAAGTTCTGCTCATTTTCTTCAATCCTCACACCTGCCATTTTCTCTGCCATTTCAGCAGAGGGCTTTTTGAAATTGATTACTGCTATAACACCATTAGCCTACAATGGTACAATGCTAGAACTCTATTACAACTGTCTTTTTTCTTTTTTAAAAAAGCCCTCTGTTGGTAGGTGGAAATGCATGGAAAATGGTGGTTGATGGAAGGAAGCAGGCAGAATACGGCCCTACCAGGGCACTGGGCAAAGTAAGGAGACAAGGTTGAGGAGGAGCCTCAGCCAATGGAAAGAAGAGAGGCTCAGCTCAGTAGCTCTGCTGTGCAATTGAGAGAGCCTGGCAAAGCAAACTCTCTTGCTTTGTAACTCCCGTGTGATTGAGAGAACCTGGCAAAGCAAGCTGAGAGGGAGAAGGAAGCAAATGACAGCCAGTTGCTCACGGACCTGATAAGAGCCCTGGGGGGGTCAGATGCATCTCACAGGCCACATGTTTGGCAACCCTGAGCTAGACAATAGGGATAAGGAGAAGCTTAAGAGGAGGAAAGTGGATCACATGTGGGCTAATTGGTTTATTTATTGCCAGGCTTTTTTATTATTGCTCAATCCCATCCTGTGTGGGCAGCTCCCCTTTCAGTTTATGGATATAATTTACAGGGCTTATACAAAGTTTTCTGGGCTGTTTGGTTGCAGTATGGTGAGGAATTCCATATGAGAGCTGTGGTCAATCCATCTTTATACTGGGATCAGATAGATCAACAGCTGCGGCTTCAGTTGATGGCCTTGGCTAAGCTCCCTTCTGGGGACCAGTCAGACAGTAGCCACATAGTGCATTGCAGTTCTGGGACTTCAGCTTTTCACCCTTCCAGGGTGCAGGCCTTTCATTCCCATTTGCTATGCCAAGAGTTTGCTTCCCTAGGGGCTTGTTCAAAGAAGCCATGTAAGTTTTTATACGAGCGCCCCCTAGGTGTTGGGACTCATGCCTTCACTTTTTGGGATCTGGCAAGTGAGCTGGAGGGGGTAGGAACTCCACCCAGACAGCTGGTAAAGGGCCCTAGTTCACTAACGCTGAAAGTACTTAGGAAATGCCTAGCTATCCTAACCATGTAGATAGTTCCTATCTGTTGGCTGGTTTCACTTATGGATTTTGGATCTCCTACCAGGGCCCCAGGGAATGTTTAATGTTTTCTAATCTTTAATCAGTGCTGGGGAGGGAGCACATAGTTAGCTGAAGAGTGCCTTGAGAGGAGAGTTTTGGGTCCATTTTCATCCCCGCTAGTTCTCAATTTGAGGATGCCCCCACTGGGAGTTGTCCCTAAGAAGACGGATTAAGTCTGTTTCTTCATTCCAACTATGGGGGTAAAAGTCCCTTGCAGATGTTTTCTGCTTTTGCCGTAGCAATGAATGCAAAACAAAGAATCCTTGCTGTGTGGGTGCAGTCCTTGTGATGTCCCTGGGATCATGAGGGCTAATTCTTTCCTCACGTGACTTTCTCCAACTTCAATTACCTGGAACTACTCTTTTCTTTGTGGGAAAATCATGCAAGTATCTTGTGCAGCAAATAGCAACTCTGAGTGAATGAATTAAGTTCAGAAACAGTATGGGGAAATTAATTAATTAAATTGTTATCTTGCCCATTCTTCAAGGAGATCAGGGTGGCAGTCATGATCCCTTCCCTTGTTTTATCCTCACAACAACTGAGAGGTAGGCTGGGCTATGAGAGAGAGAGAGATTAAAGGGATTGGAACAAAGTCTCAAGCAAGTTTCATGGCAGAATGATAGTTTGAATTCAGGTCTGAGTTTGACACTGTAAGCATTACACCGCACTGGCTTTTATGTGTCAAGGCACTGCTGATACATACTTGGAACCCATAGGTGACATTTAGCAACTGATTGTATTTAACAGTACTGTGTTGAAGCAGGTTATTATGTTCTCTGAAGGGCTCAGAATTGGAGAACTGGATGTTCTTGCACATTTTCCCTTTAAACAAATCCCAATTTCTTCTTTCAACTGCTTTCTTCTTCTATAGGAAGAGAAATGTTAGCTTCAAAGAACTTCTCCTTGTTTTGTCACTTTTAGTCTTGGCTGTTTTCCCTTCCCTTTGCAAAATTATGCAACGAATACTTTGTGCAATAATGTGCTTAATCCCCATAAAAGAAACAAATGATTCAGTGTGGCATAGTACTTTAAATTCAACATGACTGTTCTCCAAATTTGGAATGGTTATTTCTACAAAGTTAAATACAAGTGTGCTTCTGAGAATAAACAGCTTTCCCAAAGCATGAAGCACGGTTCTCGGTTCTTGCTGTCACCCAGTCCTGGAAACATATGTGAAATTTTGCAAGACTCATGATGGGTTGTCATATTAAGGGCCTAAAGGAACATGGGTGGAAAGTCCATACTTACTCATAGGAAACAGCTGCCACTTCCTCATCCCCACTGCAAACTTGATGGAAATGTATCATTTCGTAGCTCCTCTCATTTTTGCTCAACTGAGTCCTAAAATTATGTTATCGCTAAAATATCCCCCCCCAAAAAGATGAAACACAACCTCTTTGCTTGGTTTGGAGGCCACTGATTAGGTTAGCATGACCACATGAATTTCCATCTGCTGTCACTGTAACTGCCCTTTTCCTCTCCCTCCAAGTGGTCAAGCTGCTGTGGATGAAAATGCCATAAGTACAAGCAAACCCTTTGTTTGCCAAGGGAAGTTTATAGACCTCTATAGAACTCTCCCCCTTCATTGGAATGGAGTGACAACTGCTCACAAGTTTTCCGATGGGTGGTGGTTCATCACCAACAGTGTGGCAGGAAAATGGTTTATTTAAATAATAAATTAAATAAGATTTTTAAAAAACGAGCCCTCATATACTACTGCCTATTAAAAGTTTGATTTTTGTTTTCCTGTCACTAGAATAAACAAATTGGGTTATCTGTTTTTCTCATGAGAGATATTTTTCATTCCCTTGATGTACAAACACAATTGGTTGATCGCATTTCTATTTTCTCTTGATTAGAAAAGATTGTATGTCTGTTTCACTAAATAGCAGAAGAATGCGACGATGAACTCCATCACCTTTGAGAGATTGCAGAGTCATGCGTTTCTGAAGCAGCCATCCCATCTGAGTAAGGCTAGAACAGAATGTGGAGGAAAACTGTCATAAGTACTAGACAAGACATGTTTATATTGATACTTAACAGGGACAACAGAATAAATACCCTGTAATAGAGTTGACTGTATATCCTGTAATTTAAGCATTAGGCCACATAATTGCCTTTGTCTCCTTTACAAGCAACTGTCTTCTCCACACTTTAAAGACTGCATTCCTATATGTTTATTTGTCAGGGGCACTGAGTGGCCATGTGACAGGACACATGTGCACATAACTGACAATGGGCTTGGAGGAAAGCCAGCCAAATGAAGCAACGGTCTTAGAAACAATGCTGTAAATAACAGCTGGATCTCCAAAAATGGGAGAACCTCAGCACTCTTCCTCTTTTTGTTGCCCGATTTTGTTGTGGAGATCTCCTGATCAATGTAAACATGTCTGGAGTCAGTAGTATGGGGCTGCTTCTTTTGCAACTAATTTTATCCCTAATAGTGTATAACAAGATTGCCTGTATACAAGAAAGCCAGATGAGATGGAGTGAAATTATTTGAAACAGTTGAATCATCAGAGTCAAGGAAAGCCACTCAGTTTTTACAGTGTGTATATTGAAGTCATGCTCTTTGAACAACCAGTGCTAATACTGAACTGCAATCCTGCACTAAAAATGTGTGACTAGAACAGAATGGGAAGAATTATTGACCATGCACCAATCTTCCATATGCTAACATTAGGCTGTCAATTAAATCAGGATGTTTTAAGTCAGGGGTCCCCAACCCCCGGGCCGGGGACCAGTACTGGGCTGCAGCTTGTTTGCAATGGGCCGCGAAGCCTCGCTGCCCCCCACAGCACCTCCTCCCCCCTTTTTCCTCTTCCCTCCTTTGCCCCCATGCAGCCTTCCCGCCTCCTCCCCCTCCCACCGATCACCTGATCAGCCAGGAAAACTGCTGCAGCAGAGGCGAGCGAGGCTGCCCTTGCCACTGCTGCCAGCTGCCCTTCCTTTCCCTCCATGTCCCTTCACCTCCTTCTCCCCTACGCCTGGGCTCTGCTGGTTGCGGTGTGCCTGCCTCCTCCTCCATCAGCTCCTTCTCTTCCCTTTCCATAGCCTTCCCCCCGGGCCCTGTTCACCACGGCATGTCTACCTCCTCCTCTGTGCCCACCACTGCCACCCGCCCCCTCCTTCTCTTCCCCTTCTGACTCTTCACCTCCCCCTTGTGGGCCCTGCCGCCCATGGTGTGTGGGGGAAAGAGGTGACGGAACAGGACAGAAAGGGAAGGGAAGGAGGGGGTGAGTACCATGGCCCGGGGGGAGTTGAAGCACTGCAGGGGGGTGGGGAGTGCCTGCCTGGGGCGCCATGTGCCTTTGGCCACCGCTGGCTGTGACAGTTTTTCCTCATGGTTGTTTGGCAGGGGGGCAACCTGGGAGGAGGTGGCGAGGCTGGTGAAAACAGGGGGGGGAGGTCATGGTCGGTGGGGCCAGTCCCTGGGGCCAAAAAGGTTGGGGACCACTGTTAAGTTAATGATCTGGATCGGAACCTATTTATTTATTTTATTTATTTATTTTATTCTATTTTTAGCCTGCCCTTCCCATAGAACAGGCTCAGGGTGGGTTACATCATAAAACAGTCCATAGTAAAAACAGTAAAAAACCAATTTAGAATATAAAATCTAAGATTACAAAGATTAAGATGGCAGATTCTGCCTCAAAGATATGACCTATTGTCCAAGTCCAGCAGATCTTGTACCACTGGGATGGAATGAGGTTGGGAGGCCAGTAACAAGTGACGTCCACTGCCTCAGCTGAAAGCCTGGCGAAAGAGCTCTGTTTTACAGGCCCTGCGGAATTGAAGCAGATCCCACAGGGCCCAGATCTCCAGGGGGAGCTCATTCCACCAGGCAGGGGCCAGGGCCAAAAAGGTCCTGGCCCTCGTTGAGGCCAGATGGACATCTCTGGGGCCGGGTATTACCAGAAGCTATTGGTTTGCTGACTGTAAGGACCTACAGGGTTCATACAGGGAGAGGCGGTCCCAAAGGCATGCTAGCCCCTGGCCATTTAGGGCTTTAAAGGTTAGTACCCACACCTTGAACCGAATCCGGTACTCAATGGGTAGCTGGTGCAGTTCACGCAGCACAGGATGGATCCATGCCCGTATAGGCGATGAAGTCAACATCCATGCAGCAGCGTTCTGCACCAGCTGGAGTTTCTGGAGGAGGGTCAAGGACAGCCCCACGTAGAGAGAGTTACAATAATCTAGCCTGGAAATGACCATTGCATGGGTTACTGTGGCCAGGTCATGGGGGTCAAGATATGGGACCAACTGTCTGACCCGCCTCAGATGGAAAAAGGCCAATCTGGCAGTGGTGGTAACTTGGGCCTCCATAGTTAGAGAGGCATCCAGAAATACCCCCAAGCTCTTCACCCTTGATGTGGGCATCAGTGGAGCCCCATCAAAGGACTGGAGCCTGATACCTGATCCCAGCCCCCTAAAACCTAGACACAGCATCTCCATCTTCGATGGATTCGGTTTCAGCTGGCTCTGTTGCAGCCACGGCTTGCAATGCCATACCCAATTCCTCTGGGGCTGAATCCGGGTGGCCATCCATAAGCAGATAGATCTGGGTGTCATCTGCATATTGATGACACCCCAGCCCATACCTCCGGATGATCTGGGCAAGGGGGCGCATATAGATGTTGAATAACATTGGGGAGAGAATTGCTCCCTGCAGCACACCACATTGTAATGGGTGCCACTGGGATAGTTCACCCCCAAGCACCACCCCAACCTTGGAGAAAGGAGACCAGCCATTGTAGGGCCAGCCCCCATATCCCTGCATCGGTGAGGCAGTGGGCCAACACTTCATGGTCGACTGTATCAAATGCTGCTGACAGATGAAGAAGGATCAGCAGCGCTGAACCGTCTCGATCCACATGCCTCCGGACATCATCCACCAAGGTGACCAACACCATCTCCGTCCCATGGGCAGGGCAGAAACCGGACTGGAAGGGATCCAGGACAACAGCATCCTCCAAGAAAGCCTGAAACTGTGTTGCCACCACCTTCTCCACTACCTTGCCCAGGAATAGCAAGTTTGAAACTGGGCAGTAGTTTGCTAGGACCGTAGGGTCCGGAGATGGTTTCTTCATGAGAGAACGGACCACTGCCTCCTTCAAGGCCCCCAGGAATGCCCCTGTTGAGAGGGACAAGTTGATGATCTCCCTCAGGGGGGTTCGTAAGCCGTCACTGCAGGCTTTAATCAGCCATGACAGACAAGGATCAAGGAGGCAAGTGGTAGGTTTCTCAGCAGCCAGAGTCTTGTCAACTTCATCCTGGGAGAGCAGGCTGAAATGGTCCAAAACTGGATCTGAAGATGGGCGAGGGGCTTCCAGTTCCATTATTGTATCAATTGTGGCTGGAAAGTCGCGGTAGAGCGACAAGACTTTATCTGCAAAATAATTCGCAAAAACCACACAGCCTATATCCAATTCCCTAGCATTTTGCATGCCCTGAGGCAAAGATGTTAGAGACCGAATTAATCTAATAATTGAGCTGGGCGCGACTTTGCAGAAGTGATGGAGAACTCCTTCTTTGCTGACTTTGTCGCCATCTCATAGATCTTCATAAATGATCTATAAGATATTCTTGTAGCTTCGTCTCGAGCCTTCTGCCATACCCTCTCTAGTCGTCTCAGCTTCCATTTCATCCACCTCAGCTCTAGGGAATACCAAAGAGCCAAGTTGGTACGGGAGCAAAAAGGGCGCTGGGGAGCGACCACATCAATGACTTCAGAAAGACGGCTGTGCCAGTCTTCCACCAGCTCATCCAAAGGGCCGCCAGGGGGAATTGGATCCCGCAGAGCCTCCTGGAACCCATTTGGGTCCATTTGGCTCCGCTGGTGAGCGTAAATCCACTCGCCACCTAAACAGGGAGGGTTAGGCGTGGATAGCCGGGCCTTCAGGACAAAGTGGTCTGACCATGCCACCACATCTGTTGTAATACAGTCCACTCCAATCCCCGAGACAAAAATAAGATCTAGCGTGTGACCTGCTTGATGTGTGGGAGCTGAAACAACTTGGGAGAGCCCTAGTGTTGCCATGGAGGACACCAGGTCCTTAGCCTGAGAGGAGGTCACATCCTTTGCATGGACATTGAAGTCTCCCAGAACCAACAGTCTGGGATACTCCAATGCCCAGGCGGATATAGCCTCCATCAGGCCAGGCAGGACACTGGCTGGTGTGTTAGGCGGATGGTATTTATTGGTTAAATTTAAATAGGTTTGCAAATCACGAAACTTAAATGTTTGTGTCTTCTTTAAAATGATAGTGAAGGAAGTATGAAATAACTTACAATAAGCAGCAACAGCTTCCAATTGTTGGAAGGGGTAAAAATATCTGTAATGCTTTCTTAAACTGGTGCATTAACACTCCAGAACAGAAACAGCTTCAAAGAACCTTTAATTCACAGTCCTAGTAAAGAGCCCATTTATTATAGTGGCTAAAGTATAGGACTAGAACTGAGAGACCTGGGTTCAAATTCCCATGATACTTGCTGGATAACTTTGAGCCAGCTATTTTCTTTCGTGGTAATTTCCCTCACAGGGATATTGAGAGAATCAGGGCTTTTTTTGTAGCAGGAACTCCTTTGCATATTAGGGCGGACTGGTCCTGCATCTGCTAGCTAGCCCCGATCCTGCCCAGCCCTTCCTGATATACTGACCTGAAAGGGCTGTTCCTCTTTGCTGATTCAAAGTATTCGCTGCCACCACTGTCCCTCTCTGGGCTCTGGTTAGGTGGGACAGCCTCCTAACCTCTCTCTGGACTCGCTAAGAACCCTTTTTGGGGCTTCCTAGGGATCTTTGAAGCTCCCCTGGAGAGTTGGCAACCAGCCGCTGTGCCACATCTCCACTCTAGGGATTTCCCCCAACCCACTCCTAGCATTGGAAGAGGTTTGGGGAACTATTTGGTAAAGAAGGACTCCACTTTAAACAAACATAACATTTATTTAAAGTATACAACTATTTACAGGCTTTTTTTTTTTTAAGTGAAAAGAAGAAACAAATCAAAGTAGGGAAAAAACGCTTATTCTCTCCCTGTTATAATACTTGCTGTAACTGGATGTCATGCAGGCAAGCACCTCACTTAGATTGTTGCAAGTCTGACCATACCTTCTGAACTAACTGATCTCCAAGACCGAACTGAACTCTGGACTTCCTGCCCAAAATTGCCAACATAAAATGCAGTTCCCGCCCAGGAACTGGTCTACCTCTTGCAGCATTCTGAGAGACAGGCCTGAAGGACTTCTTGTCTCTCTAGGAGGCCCCCCTGAAGAGACTAGGCCAAAGCTGACTCCAGTTTGACAGACTCCTCCAGCCAACTCCCAGTCAAAGACAGGCCCAAAATGGCATTTCTCCACATAGCCAATCCTCCAAGAGCTTACAGGGATCTTAGTGCAGGGCCTACTGTAAGCTCCAAGAGGATTAGCTACATCAGGAGTAGGCAATATGCAAAGGAGTTCCTGCTACAAAAAAAAATCCCTGGAGAGAATAAAATGGAGAAAAAGAAAAGAAAATGGATAGAATAATAGATTGTGTAAATGTAATAATAATAGATTAGTTCCATCCACTAAAGCTTTACAGTCCATTTCTATGCTTATTTTTCTTGCACTAAGACCCATTGAATAAAGCGGGATCTACTTCTAAGTAAATATACACACGCTTGCATTATAGCAGTGATTAGCTATAGCTGGGCCCATGGCTCTGAATTTTTCACTGAGGTTTGGATTAATTCTTGAAAAAATATCCACTGTTCCATCAGTTAATTAATAAGGGAAAGTACAAGAAGTTTACCAATTGTGTGTGTTTTTATTTTAAATGGTAGGTTTTACTCTCTTTTTTTTCTTTTTGCTAAAATGTGGCTGTTTATAAATATTTATCCAAACAGAAAGCAGCCTGAGCCTCAAGCTGCAGACTACAATATATTTGCAGAACATCTTGTTTGTATGTTCAGCATTGCAAGTAAAGTATGTGTATGTGGAGGGGTGTCCTTGAGTCACCCCTTCCCCTGGTCTACTTGTCTGTGAAGCCAGCCTTTTGGCTCTGAGGAAGGAAGTGAAATTCTCCAATATAAGGCACTGCTGAGTTTTATGCTTGCACAACTCTGCTTCCCCCTCCATGGACTGCTAGTCCTATAAGATTAGAAAAGGGACAATAGAACCCTATAAGTAAGCCAGTACAGCTTCTGACTTACTCAAAGAGCAATTGCTTTTCAGACTAGTAGTCTAGTGGTAAAACACAAGGTGTTTAACCTGATTAGTTAATATTTTCCTAGAATGACAAATCCCCAAGTGAAAAGCATTCTAGATCACACAAAACAAGATACCAGAGGTACTATCTGGAGACAGCTATTTTTTAAAAAAATCAACATTTTTTATAAATATACTACAGGCATGCAATATAAGAACTCTGGTTCCTCAATTATATATTTCCTCCTGTCTCTTTGAGAAGGCTGTTTATTTGTCCAACCTTTTAGTTACCTCACAACAGATACACTGATTATAAACAGAGTAGCTAGAATGTTTCTGACTAGTCTATCAACAACAAAAAGGAAGAGGTCCTTCAGAAAACCAAACTGATTGTTTCAGCTCTACAGAGTTGGTGGGTGCAGTCCAACCTTCCTTGTGAAGAGAGGAGCATTGTTTCAAAGTGAACTTGATACTCATTTCAGTTAATCAGAGAGAATGATCTGTAGTGACAATGTAATGCTTTAACTACTCTCAACCTTCATATCTATAAGATATCACTACAACAATATAACCTCTTTTAGTGTTACTATACCCTGTCATTTTTGTCACACGTACAGGAGGTTATTGGTTTTTTTCCACTGTATGATTGTATGGATTGTCTTTAATATTCATTCAATCTGAAAAAAAGATTGAACCTGGGATCTCATCATATTATCCTTTTACTCTACTGCAAGCAGGGGTTGTTTTGTAGAAAAAAATAGGTGGTGGAGCTCATTAGCATAACTCATTCGCATATGCCACCCCCCCACCAGCCAAAAGCAACCTGATGCAAGAAAGGAAAGCCCCAGGTGAGTGAGGCCTGCTTGGGCTGGCTAGAGGCCTCACTCAGCTGGGGCTTTCCTTGGCTGACCCCCCCCCACAAGAAGAAGAAGATATTGGATTTATATCCCACCCTCCACTCCAAAGAGTCTCAGAGTGGCTCACAATCTCCTTTACCTTCTTCACCCACAACAGACACCCTGTGAGGTGGATGGGACTGAGAGGGCTCTCACAGCAGCTGCCCTTTCAAGGACAACCTCTGCCAGAGATTTGGCTGACCCAAGGCTATTCCAGCAGGTGCAAGTGGAGGAGTGGGGAATCAAACCCGGTTCTCCCAGATAAGAGTCCGCACACTTAACCACTACACCAAACTGACACACAGTCAAAAGTCCAGCAAGCCACCTGCTGCCCAAAATCACACAAGAAGTGGAGAAAGGGTGGTGTGGGCTTCTCCAGGGGTTAATGAGGGCTGCTGGAGCTGTGACAAAACTCCTGGTGGCTGGCTAGCTGCCTGCTCTCCTAATCCAGGGATTGTTATGCAGCTGCACCAACTATTCAATGGACAAGGTAGGTGGGGAGGAGGTGGGGGGCCATCAGAAAGGTCCAGGAGCTGTGCTCCTTTGAGCTCCTTCTGAATTCAAGGCCTGACTGCAAATAGTTTTGGTTCATACTTCATTATATCCTTCCACCTGGGATTTATGTATTCCAGAGAACTTTTGTTTGATAATTTCTTCCTTTTGGATGTTTTGGGTATTCCTGTGTCTGTCTCTAAACATTCCATGACATCACCAGTTTGGTGTAGTGGTTAAGTGTGCCAGCTCTTATCTGGGAGAACCATGCAGCCAGTGGATTACCTTAGGTCAGTCATAACTCTGTCAGAGCTGTTTTCTCAAGAGTAGTTTATTTCAGACCTCTCTCAGTCCTACCTACCTCACAGGGTGTCTGTTGTGGGGAGGGGGAGAGAAAGAAGATTGTAAGCAGCTCTGAGACTCCAAGTGAAGGGTGGGGTATAAGTCCAACCTCCTCTTCTTCATCATCACTGCCGCTGAACCAGTGGAGGCTGTACTTATAGGTATATAGATACATAGATAAGCTACATGGAAACAACTATTTAACATACATACTTAGGTGCCTTGCATACTGAGCCAGTTTAGAACTTGAAGCAGATTTAATTTGTGCTTATTTGTGCAGACTTTCACACAAAAAGCTTCTTGGACCTTTGCATGGAGTTTATTCTCTAGCTGCCACTTTGTTTCCAGGTGTTCTTTAAGGTATAAGTTATTACCTGCAAAGCCCTAAATGGTTTGGGGCCCAGGTACCTAAGAGACCTTGGTGAGAATGAAAGCATGCAAGTAAAAGTACAATTGCCTGGACCAGAGTTAGCCAAGCACATGCAAAAGTTATGAGCCCCATTCTTCCAGAAGTGCCCTGAAAACATCCGCCCTCTCAAGTGCTCAGAGATTCAATTTTAATGTCTCTTCTGAAAACATTTGCAGCAGCCCTGCATCCCATCAGATAACTATGGGTCAGAGTCCCAAAAAAGAGCCATTATTCTCACATGCAACAAGGAACTTTATTAAAACAAGAACTATATAAGATTTCTTTTAGCATTGTGCTAAGATTTGCCTAGCATCTTTGCTCAATTTTTGGATGCATCTGGTTTCTTTGTGATTCTTTAAAGGAGCTACAGCTGTAGCACCAGAAATACCACCATTAGCTACAAAAGAGGGAATCTTCTTTCTTCCATTTTATAATAGGGATTACAAGATTGCCCAGATTGTCCGGAGATATGGGCTGGGTTGCCATCAGTAAGCTGATGACACCCAGCTCTATCTGTTGATGGACAGTTGGTCTGCCTGTACCCCAGAAAAATTGGACCTGGCATTGAAGGCTGTGGCAGGGTGGCTTAGGGGGAGTCAACTGAAGCTGAATCCGATGAAGACAGAGGTCCTTTGCCTGAGCCATGGCAGCCCAGGAAGGGGAATCCCCCTACCAGCTTTTGATGGTGCACCCCTTACAATGGTGCCCAAGGTCAGAAGTTTGGGGGTACTACTGGAGCCTTCATTGACAATGGAGGCCCAGATAGCAGCCACTGCCAAATCCACCTTTTCCCCTCTTAGGCAGGTAAGGCAGTTGGTCCCTTTTCTCGACTCTGGCGACCTGGCAACAGTGATCCATGCTACAGTCACCTCAAGATTGGACTACTGTAACACCCTCTACATGGGGCTGCCCCTGTCGTGAATCTGGATACTGCAGCTGGTGCAGAATGCAGCGGCCAGGCTATTATTGGGGCTCTCCGTGTGGGAGCACATACAACCTGGGCTTCAAGGGCTGCACTGGCTGGCGATAGTGTACCAGATTCGCTACAAGGTACTGGTTATTACCTTTAAAACACTATATGGCCAAGGATCTGCCTACCTTAGGGAATGTCTCTCCTCATATGTTCTGCAGAGGGTACTCATATCAGGGACACAGAATTTGCTACTGATCCCTGGGCCAAGGGAGGCAAGACTGAAGACCACAAGAGAAAGAGCCTTCTCTATAGCGGTCCCCTATTGATGGAACCAACTCCCAGAAGAAGTAAGAGCCTTGTGGGACCTTCCCCTGTTCTGCAAAGCTTGTAAGAAAACTTTGTTTCAACATGCCTTCAACTGAGATATGGGGATACCTAAAGAGGGCTGAATACACTGGAAACAACACTAGCACCAAATTGCTTTTAATGTTTTTTAATTGTTTACTGTTTAATCCATTTAATGTTTTTAATTGTTAGCATTCAGAATTGTAAATGTTTTTATTGTTGTGAACTGCCCTGAACCTGCTCCAGTGGGGAAGGCAGGATATAAATCCAATAAAATAAAATAAAAAATAAAATAAATATACCAAATTGATCCTCAGAGGTAACCAAAGGATATATAAGTAACTTAAGAACCAATCAACTTTATTTATCATCCGCCTACCTCAGCAAATCTTGGTAAGACAAATCAGAGTTATAAGAACAATGCTTCTTTAAATCTCACAAAAAGGTAGACTATAAATAAATAAAATAAAATTCCCTTTATAAAAATGCTTTCCTGAATGACTCTGTTTTATATACTCCATTATATAATAAAAGCATTTCTGACCTGCTCAGGCAGACCATTCCACTAAGTGGGAGCCATAACACAGAATGATCAGCTACCTGTCAGTCTTACCCATTGGCAGAGTGGCTGATGTTTCAGGGGAGCATATCAGGAGACAGAAACAGGAGATAAAACATTTATGCTAAGGATTGGCAACCTTGGGATTTCACCAAAAGGAGGGATATAAACATCTCAGCAAACATATACTTGCATAAATGATAAAAATTAAAAGATTTTGAGAGGGTTCCTGATCTGTATATAATTTCCTATACAAAGCTCTTTTTTAAAAATTCAGAAAAATTAAATTCTGGGAATAGAATTTTCTGAATATTCTAGTTCAGAGTCTGAAAAAATAGTTTTCAGTATAGTAGTCAGCATATAACATTCATTGCCATATCATGTATCCTTTAGCTTTTTATTATTAATTTCTCTATCAGGGAATAAAATTTTCTTGTGCCTAAAAAGGTAAAGGTAGCCCCCTGTGCAAGCACCGGTCATTTTCGACTCTGGGGTGAAGTTGTTTTTACAGCAGACTGTTTACGGGGTGATGTGCCATTGCCTTCCCCAGTCATCTACACTTCCCACCCCCCCCCCCCCCCAGCAAGCTGGGTACTCATTACCGACCTCAGAAGGATGGAAGGTTGAGGCAACCTGGAGCCAGCTACCTGAACCAGCTTCCGCTGGGATCGAACTCAGGTCATGAGCAGAGGGCTCTGACTGCAGTACTGCAGCTTTACCACTCTGCGCCACTCTTGTGCCTATCAGGGGCATATTTGGAACTGCATAAAATAGGAGAACATGCATCAAATGCATTATCATGATATTTTCTTGTGTTTATGATATTCTAGATATTTAGTGTGCACTTTGAAATCAAGAGCAGCATTTTGTATGGCAATACATACTACACTTCTTATATAGCTGCTAAACATGAGGGCACAGGGGATTTTGTGTGTATAAGGACTGTAATTTTGATGTAATTTCCAGAATTTTTAAAATCAAATTGGATTATATTTTAGTAAAGCTACAGAGCACCATTTTCACTTATTGCACATGCTTTAACCTTTTAACTGTTTAACCTGCGCACTTGAAAAGTAGAGCTCATGTCATTCTCACTATTTCAGAAACGGCAGAACGTATGTGTGTGAGATTTCTCAGGAGGTGCACCCACCAGTTCTGCATAGCTGAGGCAGTCTGTTCATTTCAGACTCAGCTCAGTCTTATCTGTCAATCATCTGAATGGTTCATTTCATTATGCATTCTACTGTGCTTTATATTTTAATTCTGATAGGAATGCAAACTATTGAGGGGGAATGAGGGAAAAGGTGTATAAAATAAATGCTCTGACAAAAATACCATATTATGGGTTGACACCTCAGCAGATTTCATAATTTCTTCAGATATGGAGCACAGTCCACCCCTCTCCCCCAATGTGATTTTCCATTCCAGTAGGTAGGATGTTTCCCCATAGAGCTTACCGATATGTTAATGTTTTTCTTTAGTTTGATGCTAAACCAACACAGTTTCAGAACAGAACACCCAAATTGCATCCCAGTCCTAAACATTAGGAATGGAAGCACAGCTCTGTCCCCCCTCCAAAGCACCCTCAAATGCCCTTGAAATACTGTTTCTGGTGGATGGGGAGTCCAAGGAAGCAGCATGAGAGGGAAGTTGGACAGCTGCCACAGGAGGGGGGAATTGGCCTCCCTTTGTACACATGCAGAACTTTTTTTATGGGATCCAACAAAATATCTTCTCCCCCCCCCCCATCCCTTTCTGTTATGCTCACTGAATTTCAAGTATAAACTTAATTTAGTGAATCATAGTTAAAACTATGGGGAAAGTCATACTGGAGGGGGGGAAATGTTGGATTTGTTTTTGCCACGAGAAAATCCATGCAAAATTGTACCTCAGTTGCCATCACATGGTAATTTATTTCAAATTACATGGCCTAATACCCAAGTTTGCATTTTCATATTCATTATGATGAACATAGGAAAGCAGAAATGGTTGCTGAAAATTATTTTTGTTTTATGAATATGATCCAAACCCTGGCTGACCCATGCAATGAATCATAGCTTATTTAAGAGAGAAACACAGGATACAAAAATCCCCTCCCCTTTAAGTGCTCAGCAATGACAACTAGTCGGTAAATACCGACAGTTGTCAGGAAAACTGTGACAGAAAATATAGATTTGTATTATTAAAACCTCATAATGAAACTGTGGGATTATACAGCACTTAAATCTGGAAACAGCATGTAGGAGCTTATAAAATGTATTAAACCATGGGTGACCTTTTCTAGAAACAGACTAGGCTCCTTCAATACAATGGCTGCTTCTAGATATGCTGAATAATGCACTAATGCACTTTAGTGACTGTTTGCAAATGGATTTTCCTTTTTTGCACTGGAAAATCCAATTGCAAATAACCACTAAAATGCATTATGTCACTTGCACATCAAGCATAGTTGATGATGGGATTCAAAACAACATAATGTGAAGCACAAGCCAAGATTCTCAAAACAATCACTCCAGAGGAGTTAGCCGTGTTAGTCTGTTGCTGCAAAATAGTAAAAAGTCCAGTAGCACTTTTAAGACTAACAAATTTTATAGTAGCATGCATAATCTTTTGAGAAACACAGTATCATTCTATCTAGTGCTGGTGAGTCTTCATTGGAAGTTGAATGCTTATTCTTGGAAACCACAATTAAAGAAGAATGTTGAGAAATGGAAAAAGATTCAGGGAAAATCTATTAAACTGATAAATTATCTGAAGCACAAGTCATACAAGGGAATACTAAAGGCTGTTACTATGTCTAGAAATGGAAAAAGATATGTTGATTATTTTCAATGGTTAAAAAGTTTTCGGAGATGCACAAAACCTTTAGTGTTACATGAATTGCCATGAGATGAATATATGAGTAATTTCCACATTCAGTTGGCAGTACTTCCTGAGAGAGCGGTTTGCACCTGAGCATGTTTGAGATGCAAGCCAACTCAAGTTACCTTTTCACTATTATATGAAGTGCCACCAGATGGTGCTCAGGGCAATGAGGAATGTTAAAGAAAAACATACATAAAGCAAACATTAGTAACCATTTTCATACAAATGTTACTGACCATGGCAAACAGAAGGGGAAGACATGGAAGTAGTGACAGACTTCACGTTCGTGGGATCCAAGATAACTGCAGTTGGTGACTGTAACCACTGTAAAAGACATTTGCTTCTTTAGTGGACAGCTATGGCAAACGTAGGCAGTATAATAAAAAGTAGAGACATCACCCTGCCAACAAAAGTCCATATGATCAAAGTGATGGTATTCCCAGTAGTAATGTATGGCTGTGAGAGTTGGACCATAAGGAAGGCCAAGCGCAGAAGAATAGTTGCTTTCGAGTTGTGGTGCTGGAGAAGACTCTTGAGAGTCCCTTGGACTGCAAGAAGATCAAATCAGTCAGTCCTAAGGGAAATCAATCCTGACTGTTCCTTGGAAGGTCAGATGCTGAAGCTGAAGCTCAAATACTTTGGCACCAACTGAGAAGGGAGCACTCACTGGAGCAGACTCTGATGCTGGGAAAGACAGAAGGCAAGAAGGTGATGGCAAAAGATGAGGTGGCTGGACAGCATTACTGATGTAACTAACATGAATTTGAGCAGACTTTGGGGGATGGTGGAAGACAGGAGGGCCTGGCGTGACTTCTGGTGCCTGTCTTTTTAATTTTCTTGGGCAGTGCAATGACAGAGAGAGTCTGTGACTCAGAAGATACATACCTAGTAGGGACAACATCCAACTAAAACAGTTTGTGAATCTTTTCACAAAACCAGAATGTCCCAATTGATGTTTCTGTGGATAGTGTATCCATATTCTGCCTATCTCAGTGACTTTGTTAGAATTTTACGATTCTGTGTAAATATAAGGCCTATGTTTGTAAGATACTTCATTATCTGGGACTGCACTGGCAAATGCAAAGGCTTATTTGCACACACTGGGTTGTTTAATATTGAAATCAAATCAGACATATTAGGAAAACAAGAGCCATTTGCAACCCATTGGTTTTAGTGAGGAACAGATTTCTTGGAATAATGGCCTTACTCCAAGCAGAATGAAATGAAATAAAGATCAGATTGGAAGAATGAGGCCTATTCTCTGAATCTGTTTTTGTAGATGGGAAGAAAAACAGATACAAAGGTTCAGATGGGAGAAGGTACTTGAGGCTATAATTTGGCCACCCTGTTTTATCACAGAATAAATAAATAAATGGAAAGTTGTGAATTTGTTGACGTTCCCATATTGTATTGTATTGTATTGTTATTTTAACATGATCCTTTAAGGAAAAGCCTTTGCTTTAGTTTCAGTCTTAACTTATTATGTTGCCTGTGGCTGGTTATGGCATAGCAGGGCTGGACTAGGGATGCCAAACCCTGTCCCCGCCCGATGTTAGTGGGGATCTCCCTGTTTTGGGTGCTCCTCTCTGCCTCTCCAATTAACTCCCCAAACAGGCAAGAAGCCAGAAATACATGACCCAGAAGTGATAAAGTTCCTCACCAAAGGCTCCTAAGTAAGCTCAAGAGTCATGGGGTAAAAGGACAAGTCCATTTGTGGATCAAAAACTGGCTAATTAATAGGAAACAGAGAGTGAATATAAATGGGCAATTTTCTCAGTGGAGGGTGGTAAGCAGTAGAGTGCCACAGCTTAGTAATGAGTCTGATGCTTTTTAACTTGTTCATTAATTATTGGGAGTTGGGAGTAAGCGGTGAAGTGGCTAAGTTTGCAGATGACATTAAATTGTTCAGGGTGGTGAGAACCAGAGAGGATTGTGAGGCACTCCAAAGAGATCTGTTGAGGTTGGGTGAGTGGACATCAACATGGCAAATGAGGTTCAACGTGGCCAAGTGCAAGGTAATGCGCATTAGGGCCAAGAACCCTCTCTATAAATACAAGTTGATGGGGTGTGAATTGGCGGAGACTGATCAAGAGAGAGATCTTGGAGTTGTGGTAGATAACTCACTGAAAATGCTGAGACAGTGTGCGACTGCAATTAAAAAGGCTGGGAATTATTAGGAAGGGAATTGAAAACAAATCAGCCAGTATCATAAATCGATGGTGCGGCCTCATTTGGAGTACTGTGTACAATTCTGGTCGCCACACCTCAAAAAGATATTATAGCATTGGAAAAAGTGCAGAAAAGGGCAACTAGAATGATTAAAGGGTTGGAACACTTTCCCTATGAAGAAAGGTTAAAGCGCTTGGGGATCTTTAGCTTGGAGGAATGATGACTGAGGGATGACATGATAGAGGTTTACAAGATTATGCATGGGATAGAGAAGGTAGAAAAAGAAGTATTATTCTCCCTTTCTCACAATACGAGAACTCATGGGCATTCAATGAAATTGCTGAGCAGTCGGATTAGAAAAGATAAAAGGAAGTACTTATTCACCCAAAGAGTGATTAACACATGGAATTCACTGCCACGGGAGTTGGTGGTGGCTACAAGCATAGGCAGCTTCAAGAGGGGATTGGATAAACATATGGAACAGAGGTCCATCAGTGGCTATTAGCCACAGCTTATTGTTGGAACTCTCTGTCTGGGACAAGTGACGCTCTGAATTCTTGGTGCTTTGTGGGGTGGGGGGGAACGGTGTAAGGGCTTCTAGTGTCCTGGCCCCACTGATGGACCTCCTGATGGCACCTGGGTTTTCTGACCACTGTGTCCCCACAACCCAGATGCAGGGTGGACCTTTTGGCCTGATCCAATATGGCTTCTCTTATGATCTTATGTTCTTGGGCATGTCAGTGATTTCAGGCAGCGACACTCTGATTTTTCAACAAAATGCTATGATAGAAGTTAATTCTACCTTAGAATTTTGCCCAAAAACCCAGAGCATCACCTCTGGCTTCTCCAACATGCATGGGATAGAGAAGGTAGAAAAAGAAGTACTTTTCTCTCTTTCTCACAATACAAGAGCTCATGGGCACTCAGTGAAACTGCTGAGCAGTCAGGTTAGAACAGATAAAAAGAAGTACCGGTACGTCTTTGCCAAAAGAGGGATTATGTAACACATGGAATTCACTGCCACAGGAGGTGGTGGAGGCTCCAAGCATAGATGACTTAAAGAGGGAATTGGCTGAACATATGGAACAGAAGTCCATCAATGGCTGTTAGTCACAAGGTACAGATGGAACTCTCTGTCTATTAGCCACAGCATATTGTTGGAACTCTCTGTCTGGGGCAGTGATGTTCTTTATTCTTGGTGTTTGGGTGGGGGGGCAACTGTGGGAGGGCTTCTAGTGTCTTGGCCATGCTGGTGAATCTCCTGATGGCACCTCGGGTTTTTTTACCACTGTGTGACAGAGTGTTGGACAGGATGGGACACTGGCCTGATCCAACATGGCTTCTCTTATGTTCTTAAAACCTATGCAGGGAAGTGGAATTTGGTAGGGAGAGTGTGGTATGCGACTGAGCTGGGATGGGTTAATGTGGGCTAGTGAGGGTGGAAGCTTGCTTGCGGCAGAGTTCCATTCTTTCTTCCCCAAAATCAATATGCCAGATTTGGATTCAAGCATAACAGCCATACCTTTATTCTTCAGTCCAATAAGGGAAGACATCATTGCAGGTTCCCCAGCCATTGTTACATTACTCTTACTTTCCTGCGTGTCAGCTTCAGCTCTTGATGTTTCCTCATGCCAAGTTGTCAGTCTCGTAAGCCTCTCAATCTCTGGCTGCCCCCAACACCTACAGCTTGAGTTCTTTCCCCAATAATTGGTTCTGTCCCTCTGCTCCAGGTGTTCAGGCTACCACCCTAGCTCCTCTTTACCTCAGCAGTATCTCTTTTCCCTTTAATGGCCACTACATGATCAGCTATCCTCTTCCTGCCATCACCATTCCTGACCATATCTCAACAAAAGGGCAGCCACCCATCTCTCCCCTTGTGCTCACACCATCTCCCAGCTCCCCATCCTGCCACAGAGAGACTATTGGTAAAGGTATGTCCCCTAAGATGTTCATTCTTATTAGGGTGGGGACATTACACCAAGAAATGTGTTCACCACTGAAACCAATGAATTTCAAACAGTCAGTTTGGTGTAGTGGTTAAGTGTGGGGACTAATCTGAGAGAGCCAGGTTTGATTCCCTCTTCTCCACATGCAGCTGCTGGGTGACCTTGGGCCAGCCACAGTTCTCACAGAGCTGTTATCTTAAGAGCAGTTCTCTGAGAGCTCTCTCATCCCCACCTACCTCACAGGGTGTCTGCTGTGGGGAGGGGAAAGGAAAGAAGATTGTAAGCCTCTCTGAGACTCCAAGTGAAGAGTGGAGTATGAATCCAATCTCCTCCTTCTCCTCTTCTACTTCCTATTGGATTTATTTTAATAACCAAATCTCAGCTTTTAAAATGTGAAACAAACTAAATCAGAGTCTGACTCTTTTTTCTGGCATATTCTTATTGTGAAGACATTAATTTATTTCAAATTAAACAGTATCTCCGTTAAGTTTTGGGGGTGGAGTCTTCCAAGGCAAGGATGCAATAAACTATAAGCCTACAATAAACTATAAGCCTTCAGGTTACTTCGCTCAAATAAATAGTGCACATTTCTGAAATGGGTTTTTCTGCAGCATACTGGGGTTGCAGGCAATGCATAGCAAAAAGCAATACCAGTGAAAGTGAAAATTTGAATGGTAAGGGAAATTAAACCTTCAGATGTTTAAAGAGTTTTGTCAGTTGATGAAAAAGTGTTTTCATTCTATGATCTTTCCCCTCCGATTTTGTATTAACTTAGTGACAGGTTTCATCAACAAGATTTAGATGAATTAGCCTCATTTGAGTTTTCTCCTGCAAGACTGTAACATATTGCCTCAAGAACAAGGCATTGAACAGATCACATTCTTGTGTTGGAATGCTGGTTTTAAAAGAAGTACATCCAAAGGTTTCTGGAAAAAGCCCTGGGTATTGTGTATCATTTAAAACATGCACACACACAAACCTGGCCACCTTGTTATTATTGTCATAGATTAACATCTTTCAATGCTGCTCTGTTTTTGTTTTTTCCAGGACAAAAGAAGCCAGCTGAGAATGGAACAAAGGAGAATATGGGGGAAAGAACTGAATGTCAGGCAAGAATAGTTTGGATAGGGCCAAAAGTGGAAAAGGAAGTCTAATTCTGTCTTACTCCAGGGGGGGAAACCACTTTTGAGCAATGTAAACAAATCAGGAAATCCTGGCACTTACTCCAGTTCCGATTTGGCACAACACACCAACTCTTTCCCTGTGTGTGAGCTGCTGTTTGTGAATGAAATCCAGATTAAATTATTCACTGAGTCTTGCCATCCCACCATTTCCAGGTTTCCTTTTGCCTATGGCATAGCTTAAACCTTAAAATAATAATAAAAAAACATATGCATGTTATTAACTCTCCATATTCAAATGGAAATATAATGCTATCATAAATCTCTCTTTCTTTCTCTCTCTCTTTTCCCCTAACATGAATTCCTTTCTCCAGCATGAAGCTGCAGGAAAGCCATTGTATCTGAGTAATCTAAACTTGAAAGGGATTTTTTTGTTAAACTAGTTATGATAGGGGAAGCATGTTTTTCACTGAGTCCAAAGATTAAAGTTGGTCGTAAAAGGAGGCAGAGGGAATGGAGGAGGATTATTGGTTGCTCAACTAATGATTAGATACAGAACTCCATGAACAAATTAAGGAGCATAAAAAAGAGAAAGAGAGCAAGATCTCTGTAGATAAGTAAAACCAGGTCAAGTAATATCAAATAAAAGATCACTGTTTTTTATTCATTTTAATCATCTCCAGTTCCATTCCACTCTAATTAGTCTAATTAGACAATAAGAATTTAAACTCCAGTTGAGGCAACCAATAGACAGCAAATTTTTAGATGTGAATATCCACATCATTCCTTCATGATGCCCTCAGCCTATCTTTTCATTTCCCTACCTCCATTAGGTTGCTCTGGGACTGAGGGTTGGTCCATATTTGTGTGTGCATCACTTGTTTCTCTCTATGCAATTATTTTCAGTAACAATTTGTTGAACGGATTCCATTCAAAAGGACTGTATTTGATGAACATGAAATTTCAGCCTATTCTATATCTGTGGTGGCCCATTCATATGTGCAACTGATCACCTGATGTTGCAATCAGTAAGCAGCGATCATGCATTTGAGAACCTGTCCTGCGGCTATATTTTCTGATGCACCAAGCTTGTATACAATAGCTGGGGCTTCCATTCCATTTCCTAATTCAACTCCCAGCGCAATCTCCTTCCCTATCTGCTGAGGTTGACAGAACTCATTTTGATTTACTGGAGAGAAAAATGAATAAGAGGAGAGCATTTTATAAAATAGTATAGCTTATTGTAAGGATCCGGGAACTACTTACAGGACAAAAAATGTCCTTCTGTGCATTTGAATGAGAGCTGGAGATTTCAATAATCATGTGTAAGGGTTTTTTCTTCTTTGGTTACTTTAGTTGGAGCCAGTTTGGTGTAGTAGTTAAGTGCACAGACTCTTACCTGGGAGAACTGGGTTTGATTTCCCACTCCTGCACATACAGCTGCTGATGTGACCTTGAGTCAGTCACAAGTTCTCTCAGAGTTGTTCCTCTTGAAAACAGTTTCTGTCAGAGTTCTCTCAGCTTCATCTACCTCAAAGGGTGTCTGTTGTGGGGAGGGGAAAGGAAAGGAGATTGTAAGGCTTCTTTGGGTAGTGAGCAGTAGGGTATAAATCCAATCTCTTCTTCTAAAAATAAGATACAATAACTGTATTCAACCATCACAAAGAATGCTTTAAAAAAAAAAGGTGGGCCAAGACACCTACTGAATTGTGTGCTTCCTTTGACCTGCCTTCTCTCCTTGTGTGTAGTTGAAAAACTGAAAACTTCCTGGTTCTCTCTAACCAAGAAGTTCTACCTACCATTTTGTTCTGATTACTGAATTGGGGAGAACAACAACTAATGGTTTGTTCTCTTACTTACAACTAGGGTTACCAGATCCAACTCAGGAAATATCTGGAGACTTTGGGGGTGGAGCTGGGAGACTTTCCCATTCCCTAAAAATAAATATAAAAATACAGCGGTGCAGTTCCCTTGAATACAGTCTTCATTTCCTCCTCCTTTTTTATTCAAATGGTTCCACAGCAATTGCACTTCCATTAAAATAAAAGTGAACTCTCTGTCTCACACACACACACAAACACACTCGTAAAGCAGCCACAATAAACAGTTTGCATTTTGTGATCTCCCTGGGGCAATGCTATAGATAGCTTTACTGACTGGAGTTGCTGAATATAACATTCTTCTGTATTTCAACCCATTTATGTAGAGAGAGAACATAAGAGAAGTCATGTTGGATCAGGCCAATGGTCCATCAAGTCCAATACTCTGTGTCACACAGTGGGAGAGGTTTAGGGGGTGGAGTTTTCCTCTATCCCATAATCAGGTTCTAGTTAACTCTTTACTATTCCTTTTACTACACAGCTTCTGAAAGGAATGCAAAATGAACAGAGGGATTGGACTCTCTGGCTTCCTCTCTTTCACACACACATGGCTCTTCCTGCTCCCCACCCCCCACCCCAATAGCTTTAGTTTCACTGAGATTTAAAGGCATACACACACCTTCAAAAACAGAAGCAATTGCAAGCTTCTGAGATCTGCCTGAGATCTAAAGGCACATTGTGGCTGTTGGGGTGGGGCTTTCTCCCACAGGCCAGCTGGCTGGCAGAGGGAAGGAGCCTGCAAAACTGGGAGATCCCACTCAGGAACTGGGGACTGTTAGGCCTACGTACAACTCAGGATTTATTATTTAAAATTGTGATTTATAGCCAGAAGAACAGATTATTGTTTCATCCAATTCAGAAATCACACACACACACAAAGATAGAACTGGAAATCAGCCATGTAAAAGGAACGGGGTGGGAAAATATACAAGTCATTCTCATCATGGACAAACCAAGCTTTATTTCTTTGTGATATCTGCATACAGCCTATGATTCTTGTACATAGTACCAGACCATGCTTAGGATTGCCTTTAATGCCAGCTCCTAAAAGCAAATTGAGAACTAGTAGAGAACTGTACAGTCAGGTACCAGTTTGTGTGGGGGCGGGGGTTGTATGTTTATTTACATGAGCATCTGTAAACCTTTCACTGCAAATGTCTCTTTTACCCAGTCAAGGGAGAGCTGTGTCCTGGAGCCAGTATTGAGCTATATTCTCCAGAGCTGTAAAGAAGAGGAAGCAGGTGCATAATCTCCGTAGCATCTGGTTTAGATGATTACAATAGTTCAAACACCTGCACTTTGCAATCTTCCCAGCTCCTGCATCCCATTGTATTATATCAAACTTTCTGCCCAGAGCAGTAGTATTTTTTAAAGAAAATATTTATCTGATTTACTGGAGAAACCCAGGGCAGTGGGGAATGGTAACCAAATCTGAAAAGAAACTGAAGCATATACACAACAAAGAACATAAGCATGACCACTAAAAGTCAGTCTTTTGTTCTTCCTAAGCATAATAAACAATGTCATTTTAAAATGTGTGTTTTCCCATTGAAATTACAAGTAAGCTCCAGTGTCTGTTACTGATCTCTAAATGACAGACTTGAGGAGACTTGTTGCTTTGACATCTTAACATGGAGCTTTCCTATGGAGAGCTGACTGCTAAGTTTTTTTTTAAATGAACTCATCAAGACAAACAATTCCTAACTCAGAAATTCAACCAGAAGCTTGTTTAAATAGGCTTGCCATTAATAACTTGTGAAACGTCACCAGAGAAGGCTGTTTTCATCTCTAAGGTGGATATTCCATAGCATGGGTGCTACCACATAGAAGGCTACTGATTATACCAGAGGCCAAGTATACTTCCTGAAACAAAGGCACCTTCAAAAGAAAGTGGTAAGGTAAGATGCAGAGCTTTTTTTGTAACAGGAACTCTTTTGCATATTAGGCCACACACTCCTGATGTAATCAATCCTCCAAGAGCTTACAGTAGGCCCTGAAAGAAGAGCCTTGTAAGCTCTTGGAGGATTGGCTACACCGGGGGGATGTAGCCTAATATGCCAAGGAGTTCCTGCTAAAAAAAAGTCATGGTAAGATGGCGGACAGGTCTGTATAGACAAAGTCTGTCCTTGAAACGTGTGCCCTAAACCCTGAAAGATTAAAACCATCAACTTGAATTGAACCCAGAAACAGATAGGTAACCAGTGCACCTGTTGTAGAATTGGTGTTATATGAGCATTGCCCATTTTGCATGTATCCTGGTTGTCTTTTAAGGACAGCCCCACACAGACCTTTAATCCTGGTTCAGCCCTGTCAACTTGACATTCTAAACTTGAATCATGGAATCATAGAAACTAACTTTATGATTTTATGATTCTAGTGTAGAAAATCAGTTTGGGGACAGGGTGGAACCAGGAGTACAGTTCTAGTGCCCCAGTCTTCTGATTTACTTCTTATACTGACCTATTTTATAATTATCATATATATATATATATATATATATATATATATATATATATATATATATATATATATATATATATATATATATATATATATATATATATATATATAAAAGTCCAGGTTTAATCATGCTTTCCTGTGTGGCCAATGATGCTCACCTCCTCACCCATTGGCCTGTCAACCACCACTTTACTTCTGTTCCAATGACTGGGTCTGCTCCTCTGCCGACCTGGCCATATCTTCCCTGGCTGAAAAAAAATGCCTGTCTCTCCTCAAGTGGTGGCAAGTCTGGCATGCAGCAGCCATCTGGATGAGGAATGGTCCACACAAAGAGACTGCTTTTGCTGCTCCTTCTCCTGCTTGGCTGCTGGGCAGTCGGCTGGCTACTGAGGTAAACAAATGGACAGAAATACCTTGTCTTCCCCTCCTCATGACAGGACAGATGAGGATTGGAGAAAATGCCTTTGCGTCCTATTAGCCCATCCCACCAGGTCCTCCATTTTCCCTTAGTGTCTGTTACTAGGCAACCATAGTATTCCAAACTTTGTTCTTGTCAGTAAATGGCATGGGGTTCTGTCAGTATATGGTATGGGGAGGAGAATCTTTCCAGGCCTATTTTGAGGGAGAACTCATTAGGGCCAGTCCTGACTAGGGTTGCCAGCTCTGGGTGACTTGATGCCACCTGACTGGCATGGCTTAAGTAGGCCTGGCTGCTTGCTCCTGTTCAGCAGCAGCCCCTTATGACAGCCATTGTGAGTAGCTGTTAGCACTTTAGAGAAGAATCTGTCAGACCCAGGTTCTTGCTGCGTGATTTCAGACCAGTCACAAGCTTTCAGCCTAACCTACCTCACATAGTTGTTATGCAGATCAAATGGGAGAGTGAAGAATTATGTAAGCTGCTTTGATCCCCACTGCAGAGAAGGACTGTAGTTGTCCTAGATAGAGGCTGCAGGGAGGGGTGGGGGGAGAAGATGGCAAGCTAAAGTCAGAGGGACAGATAAAGGTAGGCTGATGGTTGACTGGGAAGGAGATAGGGCTGCCAACTCCAGGTTGGGAAATCCCTGTTGATTTGAAGGGTGGAACCTGGAGAGGGTGGGGTCTGAGGGGATGAGACCTCAGACAGGTACAGTGCCATAGACTCAAGCTCTCTAAACCAGCCATTTCCTTCTGGGGAACCACTGTTGCCAATCTCCAAGTGAGGGCTGGAGATTACTCAGAATTATATCTGCTCACCAGATGGCAAAGATCACTTCCCCTGTTTCATTATATTCTACTGAGGTTACTTCCCTCTGCTTTGGTCCCCATTGTGGACACTGTATTTTTCCAAGACAGATGCTGCAGGGAATGGGGAGGAGATGATAAGCTGAAGTCAGATCACTTCCCCTACACCTGGAGGCACATACGCTATGGTATACCATAACACAACCAGGTCAGGCCAAAAAAGACAGTTCACACCACAAGCACACACTGATGATAAAAGCCACAAGGTTGAATACCACAGGAAAAGGTGACAACAATGCAGTGCAGATAAAAGGAATGCTGAGTATCTGTGTGATTGTCACCATGCTACGATGCCACAGCAAATTAACGATAAGTGCCCAAGACTGGGGCATTTGCCCAGAGCCTCTTTCTTGAGCCTTTGTATTTATTTATTCTCACAATGGTCTTATTCCTAGCGGCTAAATAATTCTAGAGGGGTATTCATTTGGGTCTGTAACAGCAACATCAAACAGAAATCTAGCAGCCCCTGAACAAGTAACAGCATTTTTTTATTCCAGTATAAGCATGGACTCATGCCCACTTCATTGGATGTAGTGTAGTTGGTCCTTATTAGGCAGACATTTGTCTATGAAGTATGAAAAATTAAACAAAGCGTTCATGCCACATGGTTTTGTTGGAGTCAATCAATTCCCCAAGAAATTTGTTTCTCTCTAAGTGTTATGAAGGATGTGGAAGTTACTTAGATGGGACTTTTCCTTTCTCTTCTTAAGTATTCACATAAACTGCAACTGCTTAATATATTACCTCGCTTTGCAGCTCTTAAAGAGATAGGGGATCTGCCTCTTAATGTATATTTAATAAATATGGTACTTAGTTTCTGTGCAAGGGATCATAATACTAACAAATCAAAAACATATTCAGGACTCCCCCCGCCACACACAAACCAAAACAAAACAAAAAACAAAAAAAAACCCTGCTAGACATGCATCAAATAATAGTTTGCACTGTATCATGTAACATATGAACAGAGCACAGATTTTAGGAAAACAGTTCTTTTGGTATTAAATCAGATTTGCTGGTTGTACTTTCTTCTGTTTGGGTGGAGCGCCAACTAGTGTTAATATTAGGAACTGCAGCAGAATATCAATGATTTTAGATGCAGGTAGGCAGCTGTGTTGGTCTGAAGCAACAGAACAAAGTTTGAATCCAGTGACACCTTTAAGACCAACAAACTTATTCAAGGAAAAAGCTTTTGTGTGCAAGCATGGTTCAGATATCTAAAGAAGTGTGTTTGCACACAAAAAGTTATTCCTTGAATAAGACTTTGTTGGTCTTAAAGGTGCCTCTGAATTCAATAAATGACTTTACACATTAATAAAATAAACTCATACTCTGAATTACCATTCACCTAAGAAATCTATGTAGAGCAAAGTCAAACATGGGGTGTGTGTGGAATCATCATTATTTTTTTCCTTATGTAATAGGTTCAGAATATTCAGTTAATTCAGAAGCTAAGCAGGGTTGGCCCTAGTTAGTTTTTGGATGGGAGACCACTGAAGAATGTGCAGAGGATGGCAATGGCAAACCACCTCCGTTAATCTCTTGCCTTGAAAACAGTACAGGGATGCCGTTAATTGGCTGTGAGTACTTTACACCAACACAGATATCACTATTATATTAATAGTGAATGCAAAATTATTTTTAAAAATAATTTTGATACTGGAAAAATATGCAAATGACCTTGGCTGTATTCAGCCCCATGAATGGTGAAACTGTCAATAGCTTGAACAGTGTTTTTCTTGATTTGCCTAAAGTAAGTCAGGGCTGTATTTCATTGTTTTGTTTGTTTGTCTGTTTATTATATGCTATTATATTATATTTATTTATTTTATTTTATTGTTTGTTTATTTATTTTATGATTTATATCCCACCCTTCCCAACAAGTGGCTCAGGGCGGCTCACAACACAAAATTTCACATAAATAGAATTTAAGCATAAAAACAGTTAAAATAATTAATACATTTAAAATTTTAAGACATTTAAAACATTTAAAACATTAGGGACAGCAGACATCTAGTATAACTACACTTGGTTTCTTGTACCAGCTAGTCATAGGCCAGTCGGAAGAGGGTTGTCTTACAGGCCCTGCGGAACTGGGCAAGGTCCCGCAGGGCCCTCACCTCTTCCGGCAGCTGGTTCCACCAGGAAGGGGCCGTAACAGAAAAGGCCCGGTCCCTGGTAGATTTTAAGCGGGCTTCTTTTGGCCCGGGGATAACTAGGAGATTTCGAGTTCCCGATCTCAGTACTCTCTGGGGAACATGTGGGGAGAGACGGTCCTTCAGGTATTATATGTTGCCTTTCCGGTCATTTATTTAAGGTGGATCAAAAGGTGAAAACATTACAAAAACAAAACCAGAAAATCAAGAATAAAATTATCAGCTTTAAAACCAGCAATGAAACAAATGAAGAAAAACCTTCTGGGGATATAAAAACAGCACAAAAGCAATAGAACAATTGTAGCAGAAAGCATAGCACTGCATTAATAAGACAGCTCACATGCAAAAAGCAGACAATAAAACAATAACTAAAAAGACCCTTAAATGAAAAATCTGTTTTGGTCTGGCACCTAAATGACAGTGGGTACCAACCAAACCTTAGTGGAGGTCATTCCAAGGCAAGGTACAACCACAACACAAAAAAGCCATGTTTTCCCACATCTCTGCAGATAGGTTCACATACAAGAGTAGAGCTTGAGAAGGCAGTTTAACTGGCAGGTCAGACAGTATGAGAAAAGGCAGTTTTTAAAATACCCCAGTGCTTTGAATTCTGCTATTAGATCACAGAGACTTCCTAACCAATGTTCTTGAAATTTCTGCAGTACTGCTGATTTAACTGACTTACACAGGAATCAAGCTTTTGCTGTCTTTCATTCTTCCTTTAAAGCATTATATCTCACCCATCCACAAGTGTAAAGCAATTTTCAGTAAATGACAAAATGAACAGCAGTCAAGTATTTTGAACAAATAGGGCTTATGTGCTTCAGGACAAATAGGTCTTATGTGCTTGTAGGTCTTGTAGAATCAAAGAAACTGCTAGGTATACACAATGCAAGAACTCAGATCCTTTGCAATCTTTATTATTAATAATTATCTTTCAAGCAGACATTGTAAGAAAGGCCTGCCTTGAAACAGAATAATAAAACCTTGATCAGTTCTGCCCTCAAAGTTGGTAGTTTGGAGCACTGAACGATCTGTGTTCACTTTTGTTATAGTCTGAATTATTGCAAATACAGGACTAGCCTTAAGTGGCAGTGAGATCAGTTATTTGTCTGGGCCCCCAGTGTAGCAAAATACATACCAGCTCATCAGTGCTACCTTTTGAAGCTTAACAGCAGCATGAAAGAATTGCCTGTTTTCATGTTGTACCTCCTCCAGGGTAAGGATAAAGGATTTTGCATCACTTAGAGTCCACAATATCTGAGTTGGAACTGTTAAAATCCTTTCCCTTATTGTTTTGGCATGAAAAAATAATTTCAGAGTACGGGGTCTTTCTTTCTTTCTTTCTTTCTTTCTTTCTTTCTTTCTTTCTTTCTTTCTTTCTTTCTTTCTTTCTTTCTTTCTTTCTTTCTTTCTTTATCTTCCTCTGAGAGATGTTTTAAAAAGCACAATATCTGTGTCATTCAGTTTCATTTGTTTATGTAAACTTTATAGGCTAATAAGTGAATAACTAAGCTTCCTTCTCTTTCTCCTTTCACATGAAGAATGTGATGACATGAAGAATGTGATGTTATACAATGTGATGTTATTTAGTAAAGAAGTCGTGTGGTTGTGTATCAGTTCCTCTACATTCAAGTAAAAGCACAACTAACAAAAATGAAAACTGTGTACATGTATTTCTGTTAGTGGAGTTTTAGGGAGTTTGCCTTGGGGCTATTCTTAGGAAAAGTAGAGTTGGATGTAGGCCAAAACCTTTTCAGCACCTCATCATGACATAACTCAGGGTTTCTGTGTGAATGTAAATTTTCCAGTACTCACTGGCTAGACAGACAAATGCAGTTAAATCAGTCAAGACATGTTTGATGCCTCTGTAACTACAAAGGACAAGTTGTGGCTATTGCCATGCAATGCACATGCAGTAACACCTTTTAAGTTTTCTGTCTGGATCTGGCATTGTTCTTTCTTCTGAAGCAAATCAAAGTATTCATTTATTAAATAACTTGGGAGATTAACTAGCTCTATCCTCAAATGATCAGAGTTTGTATAGTTTCCATTAAAAGAGCTCCTTCATCGTCATCTCATAAATGCTTGTGAGGTTTGAAAGGTCTTACATCAGTCTGAGAATATCAGACTTGGCCATAAGATATCATTCCTTTGGGTAAGGCAGTTTCTTTACCTGTTCTATTATCTTAGAGGCCAGTCTTACAGAGATAAAACTTCCAGCTGATGAAACAGCCTGCTACTTTTTTTTTGCAGAATGTCAATGGGTGGGGTGGAACAATACACTGGCAGGGGCAGAGTAATAAGGAGGTGCATGGATAAGAAACTGAGACAGGAAACCATGAGAAAGGAGGAGGCAGCAATGTGCACGATCATAAAGTTGTAACTTTGCGGCACCTCGTTCCATGAACACTGGAGTTTTTTTCCTTCAGATATTGAATGCATGTTTTAAAATTCACCTCAGAACATGTGAAAGCCTAAAACTGTTTTTAAATGAAAGATTCTCATTTTCTGGGATCTTTTTCACAGTACCAAATTTTGCACTGATTCCATGGAAGACTGATGAAATTCTGCTAATACTGAGGCACAAACAGCCCTGGTTAAGGTAGTGTTATTTGTCAACTGGGAAACCTCTCTTCATTTCACAGGGAAGGTGCCAAATAAAAAATGAGTCCAGTGGAACCTTAAAATACTCATAAAATTGTTCCAGAACAAGAATTTGGAGTCAGAGCTTACTTCATCAGATGCATGAAGTATCCATTAGACAGAATCCTGCAGAAAGAGTGAAGTGGGAGTGAGAGTGCCAAGACGGCACCGTTGCTCCCCGGGCCTCAACCAAATGCCTGGTGGAAAATCTCAGCCATACAGGCCCTTTATTGGGGCTTTTGTGGATTCCCAGTAAATCAATTGCTTTCATTCCTAGGAATCAATTGCTTTTGTCTGTATTTTGAGTAAGTAAATAATATTGTTAATTGGGTTTGTGTCATTTATTAAGTTTACATCTCTGGTACCTGACATTTCATTTTATGGCAGACATGGCCAGGCCCAATGAAGTAATTTTTATGTCAGATCTGGCCCTCATAAGAAATGAGTTTGCTATCTCTGCTTTATGAGATTAATGAATTCATGGCACAATATTAATGTCTCTGAACAGAGTATTTCCAGTTTTGCAAGATGTTAATAGCATATCTATTTTGGTATGTTTTCTTATTGCATTTTGCTGTTTAAGTTGAACTGAATATTGTTTATTTGCACAAAATAAAAAATTACCAAGGGAAACATGCTTAATTATTTCATGTTCTTTCACACAAGCAACATTTCTGATTAGCACCTATAAACTGATGAGGCTAACACAGATTTTCAACAGCTTCTCAAGTGATAATTGCAACAGCAAAACAAATTCTGTTCTGTACTATGACATTACTCATTGTTACCTTATTGGCTACTGTGTAGTCATTTATAAAACATTGCATTGCAGTTCAAGTCATTCTCTTTTTAACGAGGGGATGAAAAATAACTGTATTTTTCCTTGGTGGAATTTAGTGGATGAAGATTTTTTTTTTAAAAAAAAAGATAACCCAACCCTGTGAGGATAAATCCACCCCTCCAAAGAAAAAGAAACCAGCCAGCCCTTAAGTGGATGAATAATGTAATAAGAAATTCATCTATAGTGCTCTAATGACATCCAGTCAAGCCAAAACGACATATGCATTGTAAAGTGCAGGAAAGTTCAAGTGTGATTTTAAATCAACCATCCTCCATGGCCATCAATCAATGCAACCTGTTACAAGCACATTTTAAACCGCCGTTCTGAGTCTCTGATATACACAGATGCATTTGAAATGGGAAGAGGAATGGCAGGAAAGCATTTTCAATGGCATGTGTAAATTCAGACTCAGATGCTTTCCCACTAAGCCTGAGCTGATACTAGTGCAATAGGTAGGCCACAGCTTGCTTGTCAAAATCTCTACAGTGCTCAGCTGGAGTTCAGATTTCATGGACAGTGTAAGATGCTGCAACCATCCAGGAAGATACTGATGGTCTTTTTAATAAATGTACAATAACTCTATTCAGTTATCTTATTGCTTAATAAACATACAATGGACCTGTTCAGACATACAGTTTAATCAGTTGTTGCTGCTGTTTCTCATCAGATTAAAAGTGGGTGATCAAACAACATCTGCCTCCCGGTAGTCAATTGTTGTGCCTCTCCCGCCCCCCCCCCCCCGCCCCCACCAATCCTTCTCCGAACCGGATTATTTTGTTACCTGTTCCTTTGCAATGTTTTCTTAGTTGTCCGGTTTTACCTCATAGTTTTCTCTGTTTGAATGGTTCTGGCATGATATTAATCAATCTCTGGATGTCTGAAAGCTGTCTCAGAGCAAATGGAGCCTCAGACATCCGGTTTACGGTTGCCTTTTTTTTTTTACTATTTAGCCAGGCCTCAGATTCAGTGGGAGCTCACAGGAGCACAGCTCCTAAA
Source organism: Heteronotia binoei (assembly GCF_032191835.1). Classification (NCBI taxonomy): domain Eukaryota; kingdom Metazoa; phylum Chordata; class Lepidosauria; order Squamata; family Gekkonidae; genus Heteronotia; species Heteronotia binoei. The sequence continues at coordinate 96,737,988 of NC_083223.1, read as the reverse complement.
CCTTTCTAAGAGTTCCACCTCCTCCTGGGAGTTCCACCTCCTTGAACATTGATTAGTATGTGCAGCTGCATAACAATCCCTGGATGAGCTCCACCACCAATTTTTCTACAAAATGGCCCCTGTATTTAGCTATATGCACATAAGTGCAAAACCACATAAGTATCATAACAAGAAGGGCAAAGAGAGAAATTTTTCTGACCTATGTGCATGTGTGGAGGTAGCGTTTATGCGCTTATGCGCATAATAGCAGGGGAAACAAACAAAAAAAGAACTGCATAGTGCTGTTGTGTGGAAGGCAGAGAACGGTTTCACTCCAGAATGATGCGAATTGCAGTATGGCAGTCTGATCGCTAATATCCAGAACAAAGATATTTGGGGAAGAACCAGGTCAGTTTAAAACAGACTCAACACGCTGTGTGAACAAGCCCAATATTTAATAAATATACAATAACTTTATTCAGGAGGAATCAAGGAAGGAAAACAAGGGCTACCAAAGTCCTTCATACCTGTTCCTCTAGCCAGCTTAGCTACAAACATGAGTAAAACCTACTGTTTTAAAACAATTTTATTTAGTAACATATGGTAACAATATCTATTTCTTGCATCCTTAATATCTTATTTTTGTCTATCCCATATATTACTTTCTAACCACCCCTCCCCTCGTTACTTGATCCCCGCCGGTGTTATTTACTTAAAATACTAATATTTAAAACAAAGATTAATATTCTTCTTCCTTCTAAGACTTACGTAATCATTATCAAAAATTGCCCAATGTCCTTTTATTTTTGACTCTTTTTCTACATATCTTCTAAACTTTTTCCACTCCATCTTAAAAACTTCTAAGTCATAGTCTCTTAAAATTCTTGTTAATTTGTCCATTTCACTCCATGTCATAACTTTTACAATCCAATCCCATTTTTCTGGTATTTTTTCTTGCTTCCACAACTGTGCATACAATGTCCTAGCAGCTGAAAGCAAGTGCCAAATTATAGTTCTATCTTCTTTTGGAAATTTTTCCATTTGTAATCCCAATAGAAAAGTCTCTGCAACTTTCTTAAATTCGTATCCCAAGATCCTAGAAATTTCTTGTTGAATCATCTGCCAATACTTTTCTGCTCTTTCACAAGCCCACCACATATGGTAGAAAGAACCTTCATGTTTTTTACATTTCCAACATCTATCTGGCATCTTATTGTTCATCTTTGCCAACTTTTTAGAAGTCATATACCATATGTACATCATTTTAAAACAGTTCTCTTTAATGCTATGACACATCAAAAGCTTTATAGAGTTTTTCCACAAATATTCCCAAGTTTCCATCTGTATTTCTTTATTTACATTAATTGCCCACTTAATCATTTGAGATTTCACTACTTCATCTTCCGTAGACCATTTTAAAAGTAATTTATATAATTTTGAAATTAATTTTTCCTTGTCTCCAAGCAGAACTTTTTCCATTGCTGTTTGCTCTTTTCTTATTCCTTCAGTTTTAATATCATTTTCCACCAAGCTCTTTATTTGTTGCATTTGGAACCAATCATATTTATTATTCAGCTCTTCAGCAGTTTTCAATTCTATTTTGCCACTTTGTATTTTTAATAGTTGATTATATGACAACCACCTTTCTTTACCCGTCTCAGCTGTTATTTTTATTACTTCTGCTGGCACTATCCATAATGGTTTTCTCTCATCCCCATATTTCTTATATTTCATCCATGTATTTAGCAAATTGTTTCTTATATAATGGTGAGAGAAAAAACCATCCATCTTTTTTCCCCCATAGTACATATAAGCGTGCCAGCCAAATTTATTTCCATGACCTTCCAACACTAAAAGTTTTTTGTTTAACAGCGTCACCCATTCTTTTATCCACGCTAAACAAACTGCTTCATGATATAGTTTTAAATCTGGTAATTGGAATCCTCCTCTCTCTTTTGCATCTGTTAAAATTTTCATTTTGATCCTTGGTTTCTTCCCAGCCCACACAAACTCTGAAATTTTCCTTTGCCATTTATTAAATTGTTTACTGTCTTTCACAATCGGAATAGTTTGAAACAAATACATTATTCTCAGCAAAATATTCATCTTAATTGCAGCTATTCTTCCAAGCAATGACAAATTAAGTTTATTCCATTTTACCATATCTTCATCCATTTTACGCCATAGCTTCTCATAATTGTTTTTAAACAAGTCAATATTCCTCATTGTTATTTCCACACCCAAATATTTTACCTTAGAGGTAACTTCACATCCCGTTATCTTCTGCAGTTCCTTTTGTTTGCTTACTTGCATATTTTTACATAGAAGTTTTGATTTTTCTTTATTAATACACAGTCCCGCCAATTCCCCATATTCTTGTATTTTAGCTAACAACAAAGGTGTAACTTGTATGGGATTTTCATTTATAAACATTATATCATCTGCAAATGCTCTATGTTTGTAAGTAAATCCTTTTACTTTTAATCCTTCTATTTCTTTATCTTCTTGGATTTGCATCAGTAAGATTTCAAGAGTCATTATAAACAACAGTGGGGAAAGCAGACAGCCTTGTCTTGTACCTTTGCTAATTATCATGTCTTCTGTAAGAACTGCATTTATACATAGCCTTGCACGTTGTTCAGTATATATTGCTTTTATCATCCTTATAAAGTTTTCCCCCAACTCCATTTTCTCCATTACTGCAAACATCAATTCCCAATTTAAATTATCAAATGCTTTCTCTGCATCTGCAAAGAATAATGCTACTTCCTTTTCTGGATGTCTTTCATAATATTCTACAATATTTACAACAGTTCTAATATTGTCTCTTATTTGCCTTTTGGGGAGAAACCCCGCTTGATCTTCCTTTATAAAATTTATCAAATGTTTAAGCCGTTCTGCCAAGATTCTTGTATATATTTTATAGTCATTATTTAATAGTGAGATTGGTCTATAATTTTTTACATTCATGACATCTCTATCTTTCTTTGGAATCAACGAAATAACAGCTTCCTTCCATGTATTTGGTATTTTCCCTTTTATTCTTATCATGTTTATCAATTTCTGAAGTTTAGGTAATAACTTCTCTTTGAAGGTTTTAAAAAATTTAGCTGTATATCCATCTGGCCCAGGTGCTTTTCCATTTTCCATTGCATTAATTGCTGCTTCAATTATTTTTTCAATTGGCTCATTCAAGACTTGTCCCATATTTTCTGTTAAGGGTCCTATTTTAATCTTTTGTAAATACTCTTCCATCTTTTCTTTCTTTATTTTAACACCCTTAAATAATTTGGCATAATACTTAAAGAATTCTCTTTTTATTCCTTCTTGATCTACCACCTCTCTTCCATCCACCACAATTTTATTAATAATTTTACTTTCTCTCTTTTTCTTCAGTTGCCAGGCCAAATATTTTCCAGGTTTATTTGCTCCCTCGAAAGATTTCTGCTGCAATCTTTTCAGATTCCATTTCAGTTCTTTATTTAACAAATGTCTCATTTGTGTTTGTAATGTTGTGGCCTCCCTCATAATTTTCTTTTTCCCTGGCATTTTTCTCAGTTCCTTTTCTTTTTTCTTTATTTCATTTTGTATGTCCAGCATCTGTTTTTTGCCCTCTTGTCTTTATTATTCAATGTAATCAATATTCCTCTGATTACTGCTTTATAAGCATCCCACACCATCTGAAATTCTATATCTTCTTTATCGTTTATTTGGAAGAAAGCTTTAGTTTCATTTTCTAGAGATGTCACTATTTCTTTATTCTGTAGTAAATCTTCATTCAATCTCCATCTTCTCGACTTTTTAGACAATTTTGTAATCCACATTATTGGGTTATGATCAGTCCCTATTTTAGGTAAAATCTCTATTTTCTTTGTTATAAGGCCTAAATCTTTAGTACCCCACAACGTCAATTCTGGAAAAAGTTTTATGTCTTGCTGAAAAAAAGATATAGTCCCACACTTCAGGATTAAATTTCCTCCATATATCCTCCAAGTTTTCTTGTTTGACCAATTCAAAAAAAGACTTTGGCAATTTTCCTTCCTTATTATTTTTTTCCCCCAGACCTATCCAGTGTGTTCTTAATTGTTCCATTAAAGTCTCCCATTGTCAAAACTTGATCATATGTCACTTCATCAAATTGTTGTATGTCTTTTAAAAAAGCATCCTTTGCTCCATTTGGTGCATACAGTCCCAGTAACAAAGTTTTTTTGCATTTAATATTATTTCTACCACTACAAATCTTCCATCTGTATCTTTAAACACTAGTAAGAACATAAGAACATAAGAGAAGCCATGTTGGATCAGGCCAACGGCCCATCCAGTCCAACACTCTGTGTCACACAGTGGCAAAAAAATTTATATATACACACACACTGTGGCTAATAGCCACTGATGGACCTGTGCTCCATATTTTTATCTTTAGTTTTTATCTTTATATTTAGTTTCGGGTCCAATTCTTGTTTAATATAAAAAAATCACTCCCCTTTTCTTCTGTTCAGCCAATGAATAAAATTCTAGTCCCAACTGCTTATTCCATAAAAATTTGTAATTCTTTTGTTTGATATGTACTTCTTGTAAACAAACTATATTACAATTTTGCTTTTTAATCCAATGAAACGTTGTCTTTCTTTTTTGTGGTGAATTTAGTCCATTTACATTCCAAGATAATAATTTGTACTCCATCATGGTGCAAATTCTTTATGTTCTTCATAAAATCCACGCAGTTCCTGTGTGCTTGTAATTGTAATCCTTTTTCCTTGTAGCTCAATGCTCAAACCTTCAGGTATTATCCATCTATACCTCATTTCATTGTCCCGTAATTTTTCTGTCAATTTCTTATATGCTCTTCTGTCATTTATCACTTGTCTTGGCAACTCCTTCATAATTCTTACTCTGCTGCCTCCCACTATCAATGTCTTTTCAAAGTTTTTATTCATGATTTTTCCCACCATTTCTTTTGTCATATATCTTATAACCACATCTCTTGGTAGGTTATTATTTTTTTTTTTTTCATATAGTGAATTCACTCTATACATATAGTCATACATGTTTCTAGTCCCTTCAGGATCTTCCTCCAAAAATTCTGCAATTATTTTTATTATATATTCTTTCAAATCAGTTTCTTCATCCGCAGGTACTCCTCTCAGACGTATCTGGGTCTCCATCAATTTGCAGTTATGAATTGCCACTTTTTCTTGTATTTTTAACAAGGTGGAATCATGTTCTTTCACTCTTCCTTCCACCTCTTGCACTTTTTTTGATGTCACCACAGTCTCATTTCTGAGATCCTCTATATCTATTTTTAGCTCTTCAATATCTTTTCTAATTTTTTTTTGAAGCAGTTATCATCTCCTTCATCCCTTTTATTATCCTGGCTTCCATTGCATCTAATTGGCCCTGCATTTTCTCCAGTGAAGCAGTCCTTGCATGGGTTTGCTGATGGTCTGACATGTAAAAACACCGAAAATTTTGACCTCACCAAATTAAATTTCAACTATCTGATTTAAAAGAGTGAGGCTTTCTCTTTTCAATAAGCCTAATTTCTCTGTCCTCAGAGCCTCCTGGGCTCAGATATTAATTTTTAAAGTTTTTATTTTTTCCCAAAATGGTAGTCATGACTTTCTGCCTCACTTTAAAAAAAAAATTCCTTTTTCCTCTAGAGGCTTCTAAAATGGTTATTAACAGTAATGTCCAATAGTATTTACCTTATAATTGTCACCTCTGTCGGCTCCACCAATTTTTAATGTCCCGTACACTTTAAAAATTTTATTTAATTTTTAGCCTCCTAGCAATGGCCGCCAATGTTTTTCTATGATATTATAGTCCTAGAGTAGGCTGGATGCTTCAATGATTTCCCTTTTCCATCCTATACTTGCTGCTTTGCTTGCCACTAAATCCTATTTTCGCTGGTAGAGAGACGATACTTGACATATTTCCTGTGTTGGCTATGGGAGCTGCAAGTCTATGACGATGGGGCTTTTTCTCCAAAACCGCAAGTAGACAAAACAATAAATTCCTTTCCACTTTTTAGCACTGTCCTTTAAATTTACAAAGTCCAAATTTCACCCCTTCTCCCCTTCTTCTTCCAAGCTTTCTAGATTTCAATTTCCCACCTTCTGATTTTATTTTGTTTAACTTTAATTAGTCCCGGAATGAAAGATAGCAATCTGTACTTTTTCGGTAGTTATCCAGATCAACATCGGTCTTGTATAGCTTTAGATGTTTAGCAGTATCAAAGAAGATTAGGATCCTGTCGCGCTTATGTCAAATAAATGACTCTGGAAACTTCTGCAGATGATGAAAATGCTACTCGTCTCCAGAGATCCCTCAAAGCCTCAAAGAAGATATTGGATTGGATATTGGATATTGGAGCCCCCCCGGGACTCCCTTTTAGCCAAGGTAAATCTTCTCAAAGTTTCCTGTGCATATCTTGGACTGATCTCTGACTGAGAAAAGTAGGCAGTAGGCATTAGATTGCCTTCCACTACCCCGAACAGAAGTTCCAGCCTGCTCCCCTTCTGAGAAGCAGTTCAGCTCAGCATTTTCCAACCCCGGAAGTCCCAACATGAGTAAAACCTGCTGGAACTGTTCTAGATTCTTGTGCCTTGGAACCAAGATAAAACATGAAATAGATTGCAGAACATTACAGCTAGCTGTTTTTGAACTATGTTCCTTAGAATCTAGAAATATTACTGAAGTTTATTGGAATTCCACAACAAAAACAGAGGTACTAATAGGCAAACCTTCCTGAAAGATACCTTGCCTGTTACACTGAATCTTTCCCCACAAATTATAGCCACAAGAGATCCACTGGTGCTGGGGTTGTGTTAGGTCAGTGAACAGTTCACCTAGGCTGGAGAAATAGTGGAATATGCAGCAAGGACTCCTTGCCAGACAGGTCAGTGTTGAAAGAGTTCACTCAAGGTAGAAATTTTGAAATGCCGCCACTTGATGTGACATTTCTTAGAGTCCTCCCAGTTGTTGGGACTGTCCTTTATTAACAGTTAGCAGGGCATGTGAGGTGGACCTTACATTCCTAGGTTACTCAACACAAGAGTTTGCTTGCTTTTCTGTTTAGATTGGGGAGTTAACAGCTGCAATTAATGTTTTAAACATGGGACAATAATAACCTCACACGCAACATGAGGTCATTTTTTTTAACAAAAAAGGGAATTTCAAAAACATAGGTCTGAAGAAAATTATAATATAATGTCCAAGAATTTTCAGCATTTAAAAAATGTCTAGCCTTATAAACAAATAACCTTCTGCCATTCTGCATACTTCCAGACAGCTTGTTCTGCATGCCTTTTCTGAAAACAATTACAAGATATAAAGCGGTGCTGGCAAACAACCAAAAATAAATGACACTTTTCTATAAATACTAGACAAATAACAAATGAATGAGAAATCTTCTCTGGATAATATGCTATAAAAACCCTGATCTGCACAAGATGGTAGAAGATCCATTCTGATTTCCTTAATAAATAACTTTGCTAATGCAGAGGATGATGGCTTGAACTCCATGGCCCACAGCATCTACCAGATCTCAGATGATTCTGTATTTGTCTCATTGGGGGAACTGTGTATGTATGGTTGCCAACCTTCAGGTGGAGCCTAGAGTTCTCCCAAAATTAAAAGTGATTGCTAGACTGCAAGGATCAGTTTATCCAGAGCAAATGACTGTTTTAGATTGTGAAATATATGGACTCACATCCCCATGGAGCTCCCTTCCTTTCCCAAACTCTTCCCTCTCAGGCACACCCTCCCAATATCCAGGAATTTTCCAAGCTGGAATTGGTAACCTGTCATACTGGCCTTAGGCAACAGGGCAGCTAACAACTACAGACCATGGTCTCAGTCCAAACTGAATTGTGCCTGAAGTCAGAGGAATATACACTGCTGGATCCTGGCCTAAAGGCTCTGGTTTCCTATGTGAAATGTAGCACCTTTTATCAGCATCAGCTAATGCACCAGTTATGGACCTTCCTTGAAAAGCATGATTTGGTCACAGTGATCCATGGTTAGATCACTCTAATGTATTTTATATGGGGCTCAGAAACTTCAGTTGGTCCAAAAAAGTGGCAACTAGTTTATTGTTGGGGGCTGGATATAGTGGATATAGTCCTATGTTGAATTATCTGCATTGGTTCCAGGCACAATTCAAAGTGATGAGTCTTATCTTCAAAGCCCTTCAAGCCCTTTAAAGATGATATCAAAAAGCTTAGGGACATGGCACTTGAAGGGCCACCTTCACCTGTATTGTCGAACACACCACATCTTTTAAAACCCCGCTCTAAGTATCCCTGCTGTGCCTAGGAACATAGTGGCCCAGTTGTGTGGTGCCAGCCACTGGGCCAGGCCCACTTGCATGTAAGGGAACCATCAAGGACTTGTGGGGGGCACATTATCACTTTCCCTTGTATCTCGCTTCCTGTATTATTTTCCCTTTCCCTCCTTCTGGCAACCCCCATATTCTCACCCCTTTTCCTGCCTCAGTCTCTTCTTCTCAGCCATTCACCAGCCTGTCTTTTATCTTCAGGTATATTTATCATTTATTTACATCATTAAATTATAGCCCACCTTTATCCAGGGTGGATGCCAAAAACAGCTTACATTATTATCATCTCCTCTTCTCATTCTCCTCTTTTTATTCTGTGATATAGGTTAGGCTGAAAGTATGTGGCTGGCCCAACATGATTTAGTGAGTTTCCCTGGCAGACTGGTAATTTAAACTTGGGTCTCCCAGCTCCTACTTTAAAGCTCTGTCTCCTACACCACACTTACTTACATAGGGTGGTTGGTGTTGAACAACAAGTAGCTAAGTGTGAGTCATACAAGTTGGGTAGTATCAAATCACCCAGTGTAGTATCAAATCACCCAGGCCTGGCCCCAATGAATCCTCTCTAAAAGGCTAAAACAGCCATAGAAAACTCTTTATTATGGCTCTCTGTTTGGCTCTGTTCCCCATAGGCTTTGCATCTCTGGCCTGTTCTGTCAGTACACTCTGCTGTAGAAGAATTGTTGACTTCTTTTAGTTTCAGCCCCAAAGTCATAACATCTATATGTCTCCATGGTTCCCCCTTGACACAGAGAGTATCACTGATAATACACAGGTTATTTCAAAAGGCGGTGCTTCTTGCCTTCATAATGTTGTTTTGGTTAGATCATGCCTTACTGTATGATAGGAGTTAGGTTTTATCAGATGCGTCAGGAAAAAAAAAAAGAAAGAAATTCATCCCAAACCTGACAGTTCCATTAGCTCCTATGGATGGAAAAAAGTATTTAATAGCTAATAACAGACGGCCACTTTGGGGCGACTTGAAGCCACTCTGAATACAGCTTGCCAGAAATAGAGCGCCCCGGAGCTTCCAGATGGTGCTTGCAGAAAGGGGCAGGCTGTGGGTGCCAGGAGAGCATCTGGAATGCTCATGCATCTTATTCGCGGCTCCCCGGGCACTCTGCAGGTGCTTCTGAGCCTTTCAGACGCCCAGAAGTCACCTTGGAGGTGCCCCAGTGAAAAGGTACCACTTTTGACGTGGTGCCTTTTTGAGGCGGGTGAAGCATCCCAGAGGACGGGGTGAGTACGGGATCGAGATGCCCGCCAGATATTTGCATGTGGAGGGCTTTTTTGGGTCGCCTCCTGAGGCGTCCCTGAGTCAGCCCAAAGTGCCGGTCTGTTAGCAGCCAATGTGTGATTTTGTTTTTGTTTCTTCTTGTTTCTGAGCAAACACCTCATGGGTTTTTGACAGAAGCAAACAAGATGCATCTTCTATACAGTGCACTTAAATTGGGATACTTGCTTAATGTGGTTAATTCTGTATGCTGCATACTAGAATGTTATATGATTAAAAGTTTCTACAATATGGTTTTTATGTTAATAAATGATTTTAACTTTGGAAAAAGTTTCTTTCTCTCTTTCTCAAATTATGGGTTTCTTGCCAGTCGCCCCTCCCCCTTACTAAACCTGGTGGGAATGGAAGTCCTATTCCAAAAATTCCCTAATATTTATAGTGAGATCTGTCTTGTTTGTTCACAGCTTCAATCACCAGATTTAAGTATCCTCAGATCTGGCTGACTTCACAGTTAGAAAAAGCAAATGTAGGCCTGTGATACTTATGAGGAAGATTGCCTCACACACACACACACCCACCTTCCAGGCAGGCCTGTGTCTCCACTGTCTGTGGGCCTGGCACAACTCCTGGGCTGCACTGCCAGCAGCAGCATGCCTGGTGTGGCTCCCAGACTGTGGCCAAGGCACAGTCTGGGTTGTGCTGGTGGTGGCATGCCCAGCACAGCTCATGGGATATGTGGCTGCCATTGGGCCCAGCATGGAGCCCTAGGTTGCATAACCGCTGCTGCCATGGGACCCAGTGCAGAGCCCCTGGCTGTGCAGTTACAACTGCCACTGGGCCCAGTGCACAGCCCTGCAAAGCCATTGCCAGCACGAAACCCAGTGCAGAGCCTTGGGCTGTGCAGCCACTGCTGGATCCAGCAAAGCTCCCTGGCATCCTCACAGATGAAGTTTGTTGTCTGCACTTTCCATCTGCTCCCCACCTTCCCCAGACTCCACCCCTCAAATCTCCAGGAATTTCCCCACGTGTAGTTTGCAACCCTAGCTCCTTCCCACCCAACAGCTCACCTACCTTTATCTGTCCCTCTGTCTTCAGTTTTCCATCACCTCTCTCCCTGCAGCCTCTATCTAGGAAAATGATAGCCTTTCTCCACAGTGGGGAACAAAGCAGCCTATATTATTCTCTCCTCCCCACCTCAGCCACCATGGAGGGTGGGGGACAGGGAGTTGTCAGATTCAAGTTGGGAGACTGGAGATTTGAGAATGGAGCCGGCGGGGTGGGGGGGAAGACAGGGACTTCAGTGGGGTACACCACAAAGTCCACCATCCAAAGCATCTGTTTTCTCCAAAGGAACTGATCTCTAGCCTGGAGATTAGCTGTAAATCCAGGAGATCCCATTGGTCCCACTTGGAGACTGGCATCCCTACTTGCCTCTTTTTTATCTGCTCAACAACCTTGTGAGCCAGATTAGACTGAGGGCATTTTCACACTGACCTTACTCCGGAGCAACGTCCCTCTTCACCGCGCAGCGTCTGCGCGGATTTTGCACTAATTGCTCTGCAGAACCCGGAAGAGCCACAAAGTCCCGCGGCTTTTGCGTCGCAAATGTAAACTGCCAAAAACCAGTTTACATTTGTGACACAAAAGCCGCGGGACTTTGCGGCTCTTCCGGGTTCTGCGGAGCAATTAGTGCGAAATCTGCGCAGACGCTGCGCGGTGAAGAGGGACGTCGCTCCAGAGTAAGGTCAGTGTGAAAACGCCCTGAAAGTATATGGCTGGTCCAGAATCATCCAGTCAGCTTCCACAACAAGATGGGGATCTGAACCTGCGTCTCCCATACCCTACTCTGAAGTTTCAACCTCTACACCACACTGGCTTTCATAGGGTGGCTACTATTGAACAACAGCAAGTTGTTCATGCAAATTGAATCATGCATATTGGGTGGTATAAGATCACTCAGAGGCTGCTGTCAGGCTTAGGATTGCCAGTGTCTGAAAGGATCTGGAGATCTCCTAGAATTACAACTTAAATCCAGAGATCTTTCAACAACTGCATTGAAAGTGGACTTAAAGCTACCAGGTCCTTCCAAGTCCTTTGAGGGACATTACAGGAGGAGGCAGGGACACCCCCAATGTGATGACATCATGCAGAAGTGACATCATGTTGGGGAGTGGCACCTGCTCTCCAAGCCACAAATTTGCAGCTTGGATTGCAGGTGCTTGCCACTCCCTGCTTCTCCCCCAAAGTATCTAAACAATTCCTTTAAATGCTTTGAGAGGAAGCAGGGAGGGAGGCCTGCACATGTGCACTCCAATTCACAAATTTGCAGCTTGAAGTGCACGTGTGTGCCCCCCCCCTTCTTCCCCAAAGCATTTTAAAGGATCTTTTAGATTCTTTGGGGGAGAAGCGGGGATGGCACACACCCCTCTACCTCCTTCGTGCAAGATGTACAGGGCCCTACAGCTGATTGGCAGGCCACATGCTCCCTGCCAATCAGCTGAAGGGCCCTTTAAATCTTGCAGGACAGGAGGAAGAGGGGTGACTGCCAGTGGTCAGACTTGGATCAGGGCTTCCCCCCACCAGCCAGCTGGAAGGTGATGGATTGGAGCCCCCAAAACCAGGGGGAAACCCCACCAACCTTAGGTGCCCTTTATGGAATTATATTCAGCTGAAGCCTCTCCCCTCCACAAACCCTTCTCTCCTCAGACCCCACTACAAAATATCCAGGAATTTCCCAATCTGGAGCTGGCAACTCTAGTCAAGCCTCACCCCCAACAAATCCTCTCTTATAGTGGCCAAAATGGACTGGAAAGGCCCCTAACCTTTCCTTTTTACTCACTCACCCCTAACCTTTCCTTTTTACTCACTCAGCCTGGAACACTGTGGTTGTCTTGCAACAGCCACTGGAGGGATCCATTTTTAAAAGTTACAGGTTCTCCTTTTGATATTTATCACATGGCAATTACAGACAGGACCATGATAGCCCAGGCTAGTTTGATCTCATCAGAACTCAGAAGCTAAGTAGGGTCAGCCCTGGCTGGTATTTGGATGGAAGTCCTCCATGGAAGACCAGGGTCATGACAGAGAGGAAGGCAATGGCAATTCCCTCTCTTGCCTTGAAAAGCCTACAGATTTGTCATAAGTCAACCATGACTTGACAACAACAAAAAATCTATGAGGAGGGGCTCCTGCTCACACACACAACCACTTTCCCAACCCAAAATGTCTGTGAGGAGCATTATTTGCCCCATTGTAGAGCTGCATTTGCAAGCATTCACACGCTTCCTGACAGGATTAATAATGCCTTACTAACCCATTTTGGCTCTAGAAAACAGTACAGGAAAGACAAGGAGCTTCTCCTTCCCCTGCACTGGCATGTTAAGCTGAACTGCACAGAGCTGCAAATAGCTGTCAGTCCCTGTTGGGAAATTGTGTAAAATACCATGTCTAGTTTGACCCTCATTCTTTATCATTATCCAATAGGTGTCCATGCACACGCAAGCAACTTCACACAGCAAGTAAAATGTCTGTACAATCTGGAGGGGGAATTTCCCTCAGGGGAAAAAAAAGATTGCATTCTAAGTGCTCACAAATGTACTATCTGGCAACCAAAGCACTACTTTGAAGACAGACATATGGATCCTGCACAACTAATGAGTAACAACAGTGCTTACTTGGCATGAAAATACAACGGTGTGCATGAGCTCTAACAGAATGTGACCAAAGCCACCCAATGAGTCTCCTGTTTTGTTCCACAATGGAAAGCAAAGGTGAGAAAATATCAATCACTTTGGGGCATCTTATGGAGCTCCTGAAAGAAGAATTCTGTCAATCATAATTATCATGTCACTGTTTTGATAACATAGATATTTTCAAGGAAAGTCTTTCTCGACACCTACAACCTGAGACCCTTCAGGTAGAAGATGACAAGGACTGGACCCAAGTCTTTTTGAGTGCTCTACCTTTGAGCCATGGCTCATCCCCTAATTAATAACTTTCTTTTAGTGTTAATATGTTCTTAGGGCACAAACATCATTCCAAGATTTTCCTGTTTCCTTTAGGAAAAGAACACTGTGCACTCAAAGGGAATGCGCAGGAAAACATGGAAAGTTCTCTGATTGGTGATAATAGATGATAGCCTTGTGTCTTAATTTAGAGTCTCACATGCACTTATTATAGACACAAGGAGCTCCTTTAAATGTGGCACCTTATGCCTGAATCTTTCCCATAAGATCATTTGTGGCCATCAATATAACAGAATTCAGATTAGAATACTGTCAGGATCCATTCAGACTTGAAGAAGGAATATCCTAGACTGCAGGGTGGGGTCCTTTATGGTAAATGATGTAAGGCAGCAGAATGGAGGGCAAACCTATCAGCCTTTTATTTCTCAAGACCCAGGATGAATGAATGGGCCATTCATTCTTCCTGACTGAGTTTAGCTGTACATTCCTTTCACCAGGACTGACCTTTGCACAGTGGTCTGGCTATTGCCAGTCTACTAAGTTCTTGCACCAGCCTTTAGCCCAGGGGTCCCAAGCCTTTTTGAGCCTGTGGGTATCTTTGGAAATCTGACACAGAGTGGTAGGTCCAACCACAAAATGGCTATTGCAGGAGCCATATACACATCCAGAGGAAGTCTGAATGAAGGAGAGAAGAGCAGGGTTGGATCAAGGGGGCTGGAGAGGGCACTAGCTCTGACGGGGAGGGGGACCAAATTGGGCACCACTCCAGGCAGGCAGAAGGGGGGAGAAAGATCGGTTGCTTTTGCCGCCTCTCCGCAAGGTGGGGAGGGTGCAAAGGAGACCCGTGGCTCCCGTCCCCATATAAACACCCTGCTGGGGTGTTTATATGGGGAGGGGGAGATAGATCACCTTCCTTTGCCAACTCCCCACAAGGAGGGAAGGTGGCAAAAGGCAGGAAAACAGCTTCCCTCCCCACTTAAACACCCCGCCAAGGTGTTTAAATGGGGAGGGGGAGGCAGATTGCCTGCCTTTGCAATCTCTCCACAAAGGGGAGGCGGCAAAGGCAGGAAAGCAGCTTCCCTCTCCTGGGGTGTTTAAAGGGGAGGGGAGGCAAATTGCCTGTCTTTGCCATCTCCCCGCAAGGCAGGCAGGCAGCAAAGGCAGGCCTGTTGCCTCCCTCCCCATTTAAACATCCCACAAGGTGTTTAAATGGGGTGGGCAGATCGCCTGTGTAATGTACTGATATCGAAGATGTTCAGATGGCAAAATGCTTTATTAGTGAGTACATCACAAAGACAACATGGTGGGGCTGGGTCCCCTGTTATATACATTTCCCGGAACAACCTTCTTCCTGGTCAGGTCCAGTCCTGGCCAGTTAAACTTTCCACCACTGATCGTCATAGGCGGGCTATGTTCGTCCCGGCAAGCTCGGCAGGTTTGCTTCTTGTGGCGGCCCCGTGCTCTCCCCATTCTCCACTTCCCCTGGCCCTGCTGGTTCCTCGGGAGTTGGTCTATGTGCGGAGGAGCTGACCCCCTTCTGATGAGACCTCGTACGAGTGGGACCTGGTGAGCCGCAGCACCCGAGCTGGTATCCATTCCGGCCTGCTTGCAAAGTTCTTGGCATAGACCAGATCCCCCAGAAAGAGCCCCCTAGTGGCCTCTCTGGTCTCAGGGGAGCTGCAGAGGTCCGGGGCCGGGTCAGAGTGTAACCTGTCTAGCTGGGTGGCTAACCGCCTTCCCATGAGTAACTCGGCAGAGCTTACGCCCGTAGCCAGGTTGAGGTTGATCCTGTTCCCAAACAGGAAGGCGGACAGTTGGTGGTCCCAATCCCCTTGGACTATGCGAACCTCCTTGGTTGTGCGAACCATGTGCTCCACTTGGCCGCTAGTGGCCGGGTAAAAGGAGCGGACCATATGTGGCGGATGAGGTACCTATTCAGGAATTCCTGAAATTCCCAGAAGGTAAACTCGGTGCCATTGTCAGTCACTATGGTGTTAGGGATTTCATGGGTGCAAAAAACCCTCCATAAGGTTTTTACTGCGGCTGCAGTGGAGGTGGAAGTGACTGGGATGACCTCCAGCCACTTCATGTAAGCATCCACCAAGATAAAGAATATTTGCCCCTGGTATGGTCTCACAAAGTCTAAGTGTAGCCGGGACCACGGTACCCGATTGGATTCCCAGCAGTGAACAGGGGCGCCAGGCGGATTCAGCCAGGACTCTTGGCAGGGTGGGCACCTCCTAACCCACCCCCCAGTCTCTTCATCCATTCCCGGTCACCATACATAGCTCCGCACCAGAACTTTCATAAGCACTATCCCTGGGTGCGCCTCGTGCAAGGCTTCGAGCACTTGCTTCCGGAGTGGGGGAGGGACCACCATTCTGCTGCCCCAAAGAATATACCCTTTGTGTAAGGAGAGTTCTTCCCAGTGGGAAACAAACGGTCTGAATGCAGCGTCCAATTTGCCTGTGGGTCAGCCCCTCCTCACTCAGTCCGAAACGTGTGCAAGGATGCAGTCTTTGCCTATGGACCTGGCTACCTCCACTGGAGGGGCCACTCCGGCAGAGACTCCAGGAGCATCACGTGGTGGGCCGGGGCCAGATCTGGGTCCATCTGTGGCAGCAGAAGGTAGCTGAGGGTGTCTGCGTGGCCCATTGTCTTGCCGGGGCAGTAGACGAGCTTGTAGGTGTATGAGTTAAGGAACTTGTTCCACTGCAGGATCCACTGTGACAGGATCTGTGATGTCTGGCAGTCTGGAGTGAGTTGGCCAAGCAATGGCTTGTGGTCCATGGCAATTGTGAAGCGCCTACCATACAGGTAGTCATTGAATTTGTATATGCCCGCCATGATTGCCAATGCCTCCTTATCTATTTGGGCATAGTTGCACTCAGCCTGGGTCAAAGTGTGAGAGTAATAGGCCCCGGGGACCTCTCTCCCATCTGGGAGTTGGTGGCCCAGGATGGTGCCCACTTCATAAGGGGAAGCATCACATACTAAAATCACAGGGAGAGACTCGTCAAAATGGTGGAGTACCTCATTTGAAACCAAGATGTCCTTGACCTCCTTGAAGGCCGCAGCTTGCTTTTTTCTCCAGACCAACGGGACGCACTTATCTAGGAATCTGTGTGGGGGTTCGGTCAGGGCTGCTTTGTGGGGCAAGAATGAGTGGTAAAAGTTCAGGAGCCCCAAAAAACTCTGTAGCTCTGCCCTGCAAGTGGGGGTCAGGGCCTGTACTATCATCCTGGTCTTGTCGGCTGTTGGGTGAATTCCCACAGCGTCCACCGCAAACCCCAGGAACTCCACCCTTGGCACCCCAAGCAAGCACTTCTCCCACTTCACCTTGAGACCCGCATTCTGGAAATGGCGGAGCAGCTCTTGAAGGTGGTGGCAGAACTCGTTGGCGTCAAGTGCCACTATCAAAACGTCATTGAAAATGGGTTGTACTCCGGGAATCCCTTTAAAGAGAGAGTCCATTAAGCTTTGGAAAATTCCTGGAGCCACGCTGACCCCAAATTTTAGCCTCCACACTTTGAAAGCCCCCTGGTGCATAATGATGGTCTGAGCCTCAGCCATTTGCTCATCCACCAGAAGTTATTAGTATGCTTGGGCCAAATCCAACTTCCCAAAAATCTTGGAACCGGCCAGGGAGGTGAGGACATGGCTGACCACGAGGACGGGGTATGGGTGGTCCTGTAGTGCTTTATTAATTGTGCATTTGTAGTTTGCACAGATGCTCACGTCCCTGTTCGACTTGACTGGGGTGACTATGGGGGTTTCCCAAGTGGCATGGGAGACGAGCTCTAGCACCCCTGGGCCATGAGGCAGTCCAGTTCGGCTTCGATTTTTGGCTTAAGTGCAAATGGAACCTGCTGAGCCTTCAGCCTTAAGGGCCTAACCGTGGGGTCCAGCTGCACCTCGATAGGTGGCCCCTTGTACGTTCTTAGAGCCCCATCCAATACTTCTGGGAACTCCCGGCACACTTGGTCAATATTGTGGGCCTGTATGTGGTCTGCTCCTAAAATTTTGATGCCCAGGGGCTTAAATCAAGCCAATCACAATAGGGTGGTGAGCCAGCACTTCACCACAAGAATGTCCAGGGCCCCTTTAACATTTTTGAACTCCACCCTAACTCTGGCCCACCCCATGATCTGCACGAGATTCTTTTGAAAGTCCCGCAATATGAACTCCGCAGGCCGCAGGGCCAGCCGGTTGTGGGGGCAGAGTTTACTCCAAAATAATGGAGATGGAGGATCCCATGTCCAATTCCATCAGCAGGGACCCCCCTCAATCAAGACCTGCACTTTGACCTTGTCAGGGGTGTCCTGGGGCAAGTTCATTACCTGGATGCTGTTTGCGGCCATTATGTGTGTGTCTGTTGAGTTGTGGCATGCGCACTAGGGGCTCCTGTTGGGTCTGGCCCTGCAAGCTTGGGCGATGTGGCCCACTTTTCCGCAGCTTCTGCAGTCTGCGTTACGGTAGGGGCAGTCTAGGCGCTCGTGTGGGTCCTCACAGCTGGCGCACTTGGTGCTCAGCTTCCCCGCTGCCTGTGATCAGTTTGGTGTTTTCAGCCTGCTGTGTGGCTGCCAGCAAAGCTGATGTGCCCTTCCTTGTCGGAGCCATCTGAGATCGAGGCAGCGGCGGCCTGGTTCACAGAAGGTCTGGTGTGCGTCTGTTCGAAGGCGGTTGCCTGTCGGAGCGCTTTCATGAGGTCGATGTCTTTGTCTTCGTATGCTAGCAACTTTCAATGCATTTTCTCCTCCCGGATACCAACTGCGAAACGGCCTAGCAGGATCTCTTCCAGGTCCCCCATGAAATCTCATCTCAGGGCTGATCCCCGGAGCACTGCAGGATACTCAACAGCAGACTCAGCTTGTCTCTGCTGTCTCATGTAGAACTTGTGGCTGTGTGTGAGACAGGACGGCTGTGGCGCCATGTGGTTCGTCATCGCCTTGACCAGCTGGTCATAGGTTGCCCTTGTGAGGTTGGTCGGCACGATGAGTCGCTTCATCAACTGGATGGTCTCCACCCCGCACAAACTCAGGAGAAGCGCCTTCTTCATTTTGTGCAGCTCTATGTAGTAGTTGATCTGGTCCACCCATGATTCCCATAAGTCGGGCTGGGTAACGTCAAATGCTGGTAGGGTTTGCCTGGGAGCAGTAGCCATGACCTCAGCTGTGGGAGCACTAGAGCTCTGATCTTAGGGCTTGCGGGCGGCTGGAGGCTGCTCTCTGCTCACCAGTATCCCACCTTCGTCGCCAATGTAATGTATTGATATCAGAGTCGTTCAGATGGCAACATGCTTTATTAGCAAGTAACATTTATTAACAAAGACAACATGGCGGGGCCGGGTCCCCTGTTATATACATTTCCCAGAACAACCTTCTTCCTAGTCAGGTCCAATCCTGGCCAGTTAAACTTCCCACCACTGATCGTCATAGGTGAGCTGCATTTGTCCCTTCCAGGCACCTCCCACAGGTGTGTTGTGCTGTATTTCCCGGGACAAATGCCAGACACAACAGTCTGCCTTTACCATCTCCCCACAAGGCAAGGAGGCAGCAGAGACAGGCCTGAGGCTTCCCTTCCCATTTAAACACCCCACGGGGTGTTTAAATGGAGGGAGGCAGATCACCTGCATTTGCTGTCTCCCTACAAGGCAGGGAGGTGACAAAGGCAGGCCCGTGACTTCCCTCCCTATTTAAGCTCTCCACCAAGGTGTTTAAATGGGGGGGGGGCAGATTGCCCACCTCTCATTTTTTTTATTGGGGTTCCATTTTTTGGTTTTGGCCGCACTAAAAAATATGTAGATCCAGCCCTGGAGAAGAGAACTACTTTTAAAAATACACTGGGAAAGGGGAGTAAGACAACAAAGCTAACAGTGGTGGCAGCTGCTTCTGAAACATTATTTTAATCTGCACAGCCAATCAGATCTGTGATGGCCTCTCAGAAGCTATACTGGACAAGCCACTGGTGCCACCCACTTTTAGGAAACGTTTGGTAGGTGCCAGATAAGATGTTGGCAAGCATCATGGTGCCTATGAACATTATGTTGGTGATCCCTGTTCTACCTGTTTGAACCCTTTGCTTGTTTCTGTGTCTTGTCTGTACCCTACTTTCTTTGGACAGGTACTGCTGCTTAGACTTGAATTACTCAGGCTGCTTCCACCCCGGGGTGGTTTTCTGTGGTGGTCAGTTTACAAATGTGATGGTGTGTGAAACAGGCCTTGCAATAGAGATTCTAGACAGCAGAGGGTAATCTGTTTTCTCTCCATTCTTGATTGTTATTTCCCTTCCATACCACGGATGCAATCAGATGAGCTGTTTGATCAGATGTCATTGCTGTTCCCTTGCAGATTTAAAATGTATGTTCAAACAGCAACATCTGTATCCCATCCCACTGTCACTCCTCTCTGATTTGGATTGGTTTTGTTTTGTTTTTTTACACCAGGGAAAGTCCTGTCTTATGGATATAGCTGGTTTCACCCTGCATTTTCAGATGTCTGAACTCTCTGTTGTGATCTCAAGCCGTTTGGGAAGTCTGAAACTTCCCTTCCATTTTCACTTCTTTCTTTTTAGTCAGCAATGTGTGCATAACCATATACCATTTGCACCCAGGTCATGTATCACTACTTGCTTGTTTTAACACCCAAATATTCTTTCAGGATTGAGAGTCCCCTGTCCAAAAGGCAAGCTGGAGTCTGAGGGATTCTCTTCTTTAAAATACAAACTTCATAAAGTTGCCTAATGCACAGGAATAACACAATGCCTTAAAAAAAATCAAAAACCCTCCATGTATTTACAGAAGCAACTCTGAACATCTTCTGCCCCTGTTTAAAAGGCATATGATTTTTTTTCCTGTTATGCTTATTGCTGAAAGGTACTGGCCAAGGTACTCATCAACAAATGAAAAGAATAACTGAGCAGCCCATCACCAAAGTCTCACAGTTTTGCTGTTCCTCTCTCTGACACAAGAAACTGCTGTTTAAAATAAAGCAGTGTGTTTTGTGTGTGTGGAAGGAACAGGCTGTTGATGGTTTGTGTGCATAAAGAGAATGACATCATGTGGAAACATGAAAAAGTGCACCAACTGGGTAGCTGGAACATGGGAAATCCTTGGTTTGAAAACAGGTTTTAAACAGTTCCGTTTTGGACAATGCTTTGTATTTCTGACCATTGCCTCCTGGAGGTTTCCAGTACAGCTTCCATCATGGCTCTATGTGGCCTGCCACTGACAAAAGGTGTTTTTGACTTGCCACACAAAAGCATTTACAAAAGAAAAATTAAATGGCTATGGGAAAAAATCACAGACAGGTTTTGTTTTTTTTAAGAACAACTGCACAATACTCCTCAGAATTTGTTTTTTCAAAATGCATTATTAGAGCTTGGTCAATAAACCCAATTTGGTGCAAATCATACTACTGATTCTACCTCAGCATTTCTAACCATTTTAGCTCAATAGCCCACAGAAGCATATCTTGTTTCTTATTTCAGGCAGAAGTGAAAACATTATGTTTCTCAGATGAACATAGTGGATAATAGCGCTTCTTTTGCTTTGAGGCAAACTTTATTTTTGCAAACTCAGTGATGCACAGCTATCTTCTACTGCTTCCCTTGTGAAAGGACAGGCAAGTATCTGCTCATCATGATCCTTCACATCAGTCCAAAAGCAGCATAAGCTGTTTGTCAAGGACCGAAACAAAACATGGGCCTAACGGTTTGGCCTGATTTCAAACCCACTTGAATGGCACAGATGTGAAAGTTTGACTCAAAACTTGAATCGTTTTTTTTTTATTTGCATTCTTCTTGAGTGAGATGGTGGTGTTGGAAGAATGTACATAACCAACAAAAAACAAATGGGGCAGACAGCTGGGAGAGAATACATTAACAGTAGCATCCTCGGCAGAGTTATACTCTTTTAAATCCGTTGACTTCAACTCTGTTTATGATGACCTGCTAGATGGATGGTAGGCTGGAGGTTTATGTCTAGTGTGACATACTATACTACAAATGGAACCAGGATTATAGATCAAGTGTGTCTTCCCCACTGCTTTTTCCCATTCACATAGCTGCTAGCAACCTCAGCAATGAAAAAGACAGGTACTAATCCAGTACACTAATAGCACTTTGGAAAAGGAAGCTGTTTCTTTCAGGAAATGACTTGGAGAAAATGTTAACCTCGTTCCAAATCCAGCCTCCCTGTAGCTGTCATGTAAATACTTTTAAAAGAGCAAGATGGTCCCATCACAGGTTTAGGTTGACCTTGTCTCTTCAAGTCAATTAATTGCAAGATTTATTTCACAATTTCTATGCTCTTTAAAAAGCAGAAGTCTTTGTAATTATTAATTATCCAATCTATTTTAAACTCTTGAACTGAAGTATGTCAAATCATAACTTCAAAGCCAAATACCATACTGGTGTTTTTAATACTTGTAACAAACTATATGAGATGTATATATATCTTTATCGGGAACACAAGAGCTCCACTGCTGGACCAGACCAGAAGCCTTGCTGGTTTACCACACTGCTTCCATCTGCAGCTGCAAGCAGTATGCCCCTGGGGAACTCACAAGTATGGCACTGTGACAACAGATCATCTCCTGTTAGTAAGGTTCCAGCAACTAGTAATCAGAGGTATATTGTTTTTTAACATGGAGGTTCCAAACACTTGCATTTAAGCAACCTGTTTACGTGGAGTTATAGGCTTTAATTACTTTGGGAAGACATTTTCACAGATAGAAGTGACCCATGAGAAAGCTTCCTTGTCTTTAGACTATATTAAGGGAAGTGGTCAAAATCCATTTAAGTGCAATGTTAATGAATGTGTATTGGTACATGGACATATGAGTAGAATAACTGCCTGGGGGATTTTCTGCTTTCATTATGCCTGTGATCTATCTCAATTGACTTGGCTGACATTTTAATTAAGGCTGCTTTTAATTTGGTATTTCCTGGTACTGATAGGCAAGCAGGCAACTTTCTATTTTTTTAACATTTGTTAGTGAAGCAGGTATGTTCAGTTTAGTTGCACTAATTATAATATTTAAAGTGGTTAAGAAAACCTTGATGGTAATTTTAATGATGACATGTCTGTGACCTTATGGAATGCAAAACAACACAAACACAATGCATGAAGGTACATTCCACAAAGAGCTTTTGCTCCACCTTCCCTCCCCAACTATGGCAGTGATTTTGTTGTAGTTTTTAAATGATGTTCTCCTCGCTTGGAGCACAATACATGTGTCTTCTATGGTTGCCCCTTCTGAGCTGG
Source organism: Heteronotia binoei (assembly GCF_032191835.1). Classification (NCBI taxonomy): domain Eukaryota; kingdom Metazoa; phylum Chordata; class Lepidosauria; order Squamata; family Gekkonidae; genus Heteronotia; species Heteronotia binoei. The sequence continues at coordinate 96,715,207 of NC_083223.1, read as the reverse complement.
AGCAACTGTGCCTCAAAGGGGAAAGAGTACAGTGGCTGCAGGTAAACGTTATGTGAATGATCAGCCCACAAGCAACCCCAAAAGGGAGGGTGCTCAGCTTCATTTCTCTCCCCTTCTTCCAGCTGTAGCTAAACTATGACCCACAGATCAGTTGTTGAGTGGGGAAAGAAGACTGCTAAGCTGGGTGGGGCAGCAAGGTTCTCATTACATTGATACTTCCCCCTCCCCTCCAAAGTGACAAGAGGAGCAGGGCAGTGACACCAGTAAGCATGGTAACAGGGTATGCAGATGCCAGTGTCACCTGCCTCCAGTATGCTTGCTTCTGCTTCCACAGTGGGACTGATTTTCCCCACTCCTGCGTAGACGCAACCAAAATGATAAATCCTGGAAGGAAGAGGAGGGTCAAAGACTTCTCTGTAGTCCATGTCTGAAAACACCATCTTATTTTAATTTCCTCCCATTGGCAAAACTGACAAGTGTTTGCCAACCAGAATTTTGGAGGACTGCTGTAGTCCTTGGTGGTGGAAAGTGCAGTCAAGTCACATCTGAGTCACAGTGACCCTATGGGTTTTCAAGGCAAGAGAGGTTGTTTGGCTTTGCCTGCCACTGCATAGCAATGCTAGACTTCATTGGAGGTCTCCCACCCAAGTACTAACCAGAGCCAACCCTACTTAGCTTCTGAAATCTGCTGAGAACGGGCTAGCCTAGACCATCCAGGCCACAGTATTGTAATTCTTACTGTCTCCTTGTAAAACTAAGTCATGCTATCAAGTGTATAACTATACCTTTTTTTGCATGTATTTTTCCTCTTTTATTCTCAGGAATCACATCAGATGAGTAGTGTTTATTGCAATTTTCTCAAGTTTTTAGACAGGAGCTGTCTTTGATTTGTCATTGCCACCACCAAGCATGCTGGAAATATCAGCTATAGACGCAGCTGTTTCAGATATTATGGTTTTACAGTCATGGAATCATTCCCACAGGTCACTCCTAGTCTGGATACCTGCAAAATGTAATGTGTCAGTCTTTGACATGCACCTTTTGCTTCTCTACCCAAAGTACTGTGGAATCTTTTTTTAAAAATATGTTGATTGTATGAAAGCAAACTGTATACACTAACAGACTCCCATAGGAAGTCTGACCCATGTCCTGGTATGAGAATCATTTTAAGTGCAGTCCTTTGGGTTCTTGAAAGACTCTAGGTGCCCAGTTCCATGTACTTGCACCACATTAAATGTTAATGATTACCAAATGTTTTTCTCAGAAATTATGTATGTGAACTGGTAAAACCAAGTATGTCACAGTGTCCAGCTCTTCCTTAAATCCAATAAACTTAAACTTGCCTGGGGTCCAGGGCTCCTGTGCCTTCTGGGTCCTTCTTTTTGTCAGTTATGCCTCAGGAAGGGCCTAAGAATTCAGAAAGGAAAGGGGTTAGCAATACCTGTTCTCTCTCTCTCTCTCTCTTGCCTTCCCTGGCCTGCCTTATTAAAGGCTTGTTTGGGGGTAGGCTGACCCTGAACTCCCCCAAAGTCCTCTCTTTGGGGGGGGGGGTCATAGCGATTGATTGATATCTGGACCACTGGCCTCCCTGACTGGGCCTTCCTTGCTTCTGCTCTGCTCTCCACTGAGCATGGTAGGGGCTGGGGGTACAATGGAGAATTGATCCATTAATATTTGGGGCTCAGGAGACTGTGTTTTAAGGTAGAGCTACCACATTTTCAGCATAATATCTGGTGCCTCTCCTCAAAACACCCCCCAAGTTTCAAAAATATTGGACCAGCGGGTCCAATCTTATGAGCCCTAAAAGAAGGTGCTTCTATCCTTCATTATTTCCAAATGGAGAGAAGGCATTTAAAAGATGTGTGGTCCTTTTAAATATGCTAGCCAAAACTCCCTTCAGAGTTCAACCATGCTTGTCCTGGCTCCACCCCCAATGTCTCCTGGCTCCATCCCAAAAGTCTCCAGATATTTCTTGAGTTGGACCTGCCAACCCTACTACCACCCCTAGACACAGAGGTGTAATGTAGCATGGGTGTGTGTGTGTGTGTGTGAAGAATTACGTTTTTTTAAAAAATCTGAAAACTCATATCTACATATTAAACAACCAGACAGTGCAAAAATGTCCAAGCGATGCCTGCATGGAGACAGATACAGAAACGGAATAGGTGGTGTGATAGACCCATTGTTGTCCAAAGAATCCACACTTGCTTTATTTCTGAAGGAACTTTTTTTTTGGGGGGGGGGGGGCGGCTGTAGTTTGGAAAATGCATTAAACAATGACAAGAAAACAGTGGTTCAGCAAAAAGAATCAGACTTGACCAATGGATTTACAGACTTTTATAATGAAATTACACATGGAAAGCTGCCCAATGAAACATATCCTGGCTTGGTCTAGACTGCCACTTGGCTATATAAATTACTTGGTGGGGGAATGTGTCTCACTCTGTAGTCTTCTCCATATTGTACCATAAGCCTTCTTAAATAACTAGAGCCTAACATTGGGCATATATGTAGAGTTGCCAAGTCCAATTCAAGAAATACAGTATCTGGGGACTTTGGGGGTGGAGCCAGGAGACTTTGGGGATGGAGCCAATAGCAAAGTTGTGACAAGCATAATTGAACTCCAAAGGGAGTTCTGGTACGGTTGCTAAGTCTGTCTCAAAAAATATCTGGGGAGTTTGGGGGTGGAGCTAGGAGACTTTCACATTCCCTTAAATAAATAAATAAGTAAAAAACCCAGCAGAGCAGTTCCCCGGAATAATGTTCATTTCCTCACCCCAATCAACTACACCTTCTCTCTCTCTCCCTCTCTCTCTCATGCACACACACACACACACACACACACAGAAGCCAAAATAAACAGTTTGCAATTCCACATTTGTGTGGTCTCACTAGGACAATTCACTTATGAGTTGCTGAAGCTCCTATACAAATAACACAAGGAAACTAAAGGTTGTAGTTTACTCTTTCCTGTGCAAACGGCCTCTGAGACAATTATAAAACCAATGCAGTTTCTGGACTCCTTCCCTTCCCTTCCACCAGGCATGTTGTTTTACAGGCTTGCCCCCCCCCACACACACACACACACCCTGGTCTAAGATTTAAATGCACAGAGCACCTTTCTAGGAGAAAAGCTGTTCCCAGGGTCTTCTTAAGCCTTCCAGGTTTGAAGGCACACGGGGACTGTTGCGGGGGGGGGGGGGGGCTTCCTCCCACTGGCCAGCTGACTAGGGGCAGGAAGGAGCCTGAGAAAGTGGGGGAACTCCTGCTGGGACCTGGGGATTGGCAAGCCTACATATATGAGTGTAGATTTAATTCAGTGTTGCTTATAATATACATAATAATAAGAGTTCCATCCATGAATTCTTGCTCAGTTGGGACCCACCAGACTCTTCATGTATACATAGCCAGGATGGTGTGTATTTAAGAAGTGCTGTTTCCGGACCACTTCCAGTGTGCAAGGGTAAATGTATCTTCAAAACACTTCAGCTCACTTAGCACTGATAGTGTCCTGAGTGGTTTGCAAGTCAATTAAGTACTGATGAGGCAAAGATAAATGCTTCCTGTTGAGAAATGTCACAGCATTCTTTCCGCTTCACTTCCTTGGGGCATGTGGTACACCGAAAAACCTTGAGGATACAGTGGAAGGTAATTTCTGGGTCCATGTGATAGGCTGGATTTAGCACCATCAGAATAATAGAGAATATATTTGGTGTGAAGATATGACTAACTGGGTAAAAGAAAAATTTGCCACATGTTTGCTGCAGAGTCAGATTGCCATCATTTCAGTGGGCAGCTTGATGAGTGGATTGCTCTCTTAATGCCTTAGAGTGGCAGACCAGTCTCAACAATGATCCACAGGCCAGTGGCAACTTAACACCAAGAAGAACCAAGTGTAATTCCCTATGAGATTAAAATGTCTGGTAAGAAGTATTGTCCAGGGTTTCCTGGCCATCTCTGTTCTTGTCTAGAGATACAAACGTGAGCAAACTGTTGTCACTGAACTACAACTAATCCATCAATCCCATTGTTCAGGAAGATACTGAGTGCTTAATAGAGCTGTGGGAAGCTTAAAATGTTTATATTTAATCCATTGCTTACAGTGCCAAGAACCTCTGGTGGGAGAAATAATTCAAGTATTACATGTGTGACAAGTTATAATTACAGTGAAGGGTTTACTGTGTTTGTTACTTCAATTCCCTTCTAAGAAAAATTTCACAAGACATTTTGTTATGGATCACATCAAAATTTATTTCCAGATATATCAGGCATGCAAGTTTTACTGCCTATAAAACTCAAGGCAGTGTACCAAATCCAGTGTGCGTACCTGTAAAACAGATTTCTTAATGGCCTTTTATTTATTGTTAACAACATTTCCCCTAAAATGTTCAAAGTGGCTTATGATTATGAAATAAATCACAATAAAACCAAGACAATGAAATTAACAGCACAAGAAAAAGCAGCAACTAACCTGCCATCACCCAGAACAAAGAAGAACTAGTTTCAAACAAAATTGGGACTAGGAATCAACCCAAAGTAGAAGGTAATTAAAATGTCTGAATTCCAACCATGAAGCATCAGGCTGACCTCTTGGTGTGGGTGCGAGGAGGTGTGTGCCACAATGGAAAAGGCTTTGTCACTGATGCCCACTCACTTCCGAAAATAGGAGGATAGAGAACATCCTCTGATAATAATCTTATGCTTGCAGACTGCAGCGTAGCTGCTAGGCTGCATGAGCAGAGTTTGCTTCCCTGGATGGGAAGAGTCAGGGGGCGCCCATTTCGGCACACAGAGAAAAAGGCGGGATGACAATCTAACTGTCAGATCTGCATTCCTCGTCGGCTCCTTCGTCTTGTCAGACGATCGGATGAGGCTGAGGCTTTTCTTTTGTTTTTGGTTGGACGTCGGGGTTTGTTGGGGCTGTCGACTGGGCAGCGGTGGGTGAAGCGTTGGCTGGAGCGTTGGCTGCAGTGCTGCAGGCTGGCGGTGGCATCGGAGGTGGTGGAGGACATGGTGTTGTCCTTGTTGGCTGAGTCTGCCTAGGGTTTGGGGTCTGCTGGGGCAGGGGTTGTGGAGCCCAGGGTCTTTCCCCTTTTAATTTTTGAGGGTGTGAGCCTGTGGGGCAACCTGGGTTTTTTATTATTGCCCTTGAGGTTGGCAGGTGACCATTTTGGAGAGCCTCCCCCTCCCCCCCATTTTTTTCCTACTGGAGACATTGGTGTGCAGCAGAGGCTTTTGTGGCCATTTTGAGTTCCCTTTCTTCTTCCAGGGGGAAGCCATTTTAGGGTGGAGCTGCAGGAGGCCATTTTGTGGTCTTGTGCTTGCTATTTAGATGGCTGGTGGAAAAGGGTCGGGCAAGCCCAAAGGAAAAAAGCCAGCGCCTAAGGCGCCCAAGGCTCCTGCAAAAAGGCCACCATCCTCTTCTGATGAGGAGGGTGATACGGAGGTTGATTCCAATATTGCTTGTAGATTGAGAGCATTGGAACAGGCAGTGGGCATCCTTTCTCCAGATGGGGAGGATGGTGTGAGGCAATCTAAGAAGGGTAAGCAGGCGAGTATTCTCACCAGGCTGTCTATTCTTGAGGGCAGGTCTGGTGGAGTTGTGCCTGGCAGGGATGCTGGCCTTTGCGGTCCAGATGTGGGTTTGATGGCGGCTGGAGCATCGGGGGTCTGTTTGCCATTGGTTCCTGCTGGATTCGGAGGTAGGTTGGGTGATAATTTACAGGCGGGGCCTGGGCAGGTTTGGCCATGGGGAGCATGGGGGCCTGCTTCAGCGGCCGGGCAGGGCGCTTCCATGTCAAGCGCGGAGGCACCTGCCTCATCTGCATTGGGCGCATTTCAGAATTGGGCTTGGCCATGTGGGCAAGGTGTTCCTAGTGTGTACCCGGGCACAGGGCATCCTGGCATGGCTGGTTCCTTTATGGGGGCACCCTCAACATATGGGATGGTGCCTTTTGCTGCTTTGCCATTTGGGGAGGTTGCCTTGCCGCTGGGGGACCACTTGCTTCCCACTACTAGGGAAAAAATATTAAAAGGGGAGTACGTGGATATTTTTTCTCTTCTCTTTCAGGAGGTTGAGAAAAAAGACAAGGAAGAGTTGGATGAGAAAGAGAAGGAAAAATTGAAAAAACAGAAAGTGGACAGGACCTGGGCTAATTGGCTTCCTGGGTTCTGTATTTATGCCGGGGTGATTGCAAGGGCACAGCCGTGGTGGGCAGCATCCCTGTTCCAGTGTTTGGACATAATTTATAAAGGCTATATGGCCTTTAGTGGACCAGCCTGGTTACAATATGACCAGAAATTTAGGATAAAGGCTGCCCTGTATCCGTCCCTTCAGTGGGATCGGATCCATCAGCAGCTTTGGCTGCAGGTTATGTCCCCGGCTAAGCCTAATCTGGGTGATCGCTCTGATAGCGGTCACTTGGTGAGTAGGTCATCCACATCCGCTGCTGGTTCATCAGGCTCTCCCCGCAGTGCAGTGGGGCAGGCAGTTCAACCCCGCATGCTCTGCTGGGAATTTGGATCCCTTGGGGTATGTAATAGGAAGGCATGCCAGTTCAAGCACGAGTGCCCCATGTGTGGTGGTTCCCATTCATTTGACAACTGCCCTAGAGCCCGTGGGCATAAAAATACGAAGAAGCCTGGCGGGAACGGAGGTGCCTTTCCAGCTAAGAAAGGTGCCTAGCCTTTCTTAGCTGGAAAGCCTCTTGAGCAGTGACCTCTTAGCTGGGACCTCTTGAGCAGTGGCTGTCGAGGTACCCTCGCAGGGTTGATAGTTTGTATTTGTTAGAAGGTTTTAAAGTTGGGTTTAGGATCCCTTTTCAGGGTCCTCGAGTTCTGTTTATGTCAGGAAACCTTAAGTCAGTTTAGGGCTTGGAGCAGGTCATTAGGGACAAGATTGCAAAAGAGCTGGCTGAGGGAAGGATACTGGGTCCTTTTTCACATCCTCCAGTGAGTACTCTTAGAGTCTCACCTTTGGGTGTGGTGCCTAAAAAGGCGCCTGGTGAATTTCGTTTGATTCACCATTTGTCTTTTCCTAAGGGGAAGTCCGTGAATGACGGGATCCCAGAGGACTTATGCTCTTTTAGGTACACCAGCTTTGACCAGGCTATTGCTGTGGTGAGGTGTTGTGGGGTGGGGGCAGAATTGGCAAAATGCGACATTAAGTCTGCGTTTCGCCTTTTACCTGTCCATCCCGATGATTTCAAACTTCTAGGGTTTTCTTTTGAGGGTCAATTTTACATGGATAGAGCATTGCCAATGGGCTGCTCTGTGTCATGTTTAGCTTTTGAGCTTTTCAGCACATTTTTGGAATGGGCTGTGCGGGAGAAAGTGGGTTTGCAGGATGTCGTTCATTATTTGAATGAATCCTTTTTGTGGGTCCCAAGGGGACTGGGCGTTGTGGGCAGTTGCTGTCTGGCTTTGTTGAGCTGGCAGCGGAGCTTGGGTTCCTTTAGCGCCTGAGAAAACTGAACGTCCGACCCAGAGGTTGACCATTTGGGGGATTGAGATTGACACTATTGCGCAGTTGTCTAGGGTGCCTCTTCAGAAAATAGTGGAGCTGAGAGCTAGGATTTCTACCTTTCTTCTTAAAAGGAAGGTTACTTTGTTGGAGTTGCAGCAGCTAGTTGGGCAGCTCAACTTTGCTTGCAAAGTGGTTGCTCCTGGGAGGGCTTTTCTTAGAAGGCTGTGCGATGCTATGGCAGGGTTATGCTTGCCTCAGCATAGAACTAGGGTCACCTGCAGCATGAGGGATGATTTGAGGGTTTGGCAGGAATTTTTGGAGTCCTTTAATGGAGTCTCTTTTTGGAGGGACGACATGAGGCCCGAAGCTGAGCTTCAGGTCATGTCTGATGCTGCTGGTTCCTTGGGTTTTGGAGTCTATTTCTGTGGACATTGGTGCTCGGATAGTTGGCCTGACTCCTGGGTAAAGGTTAGTGTGAACCGGGATCTTACGTTTCTCGAGTTCTTTCCTATTTTAGTTGCGGTTTGGCTGTGGGGGAAGGATATGACCAATCACACTGTCCATTTTTGGTGTGATAATATGGCGGTGGTCCACGTCATTAATTCCCTTTCATCCAAATCTGGCCGGGTTATGAGATTGGTGAGGGCATTCACTCTGCGCTGTTTACGGCTTAACATTTTGTTTTTAGCCAAGCATGTTCCTGGGGTGAGTAACGGGGTGGCTGATGCTCTATCTCATAAACAGATGGAGAGGTTTCGTCAGCTGGCCCCAGATGCCAACAGAGAGCCGGTGCCAATGCCCCAGGAGCTATGGCTGATTGGAGAGCTGAGGCCTGCAGAGCGATAGGTCTAGCCATTGCGCCCAGCACCAGGAAGTCTTATGAACGGGCTGTGCAGCAGGTTGAAGACTTTAGGGCTGAGGTAGGGTATTGCAGGGATTGGCCCCTCCCGGTGGAGCATTTGCTCCATTACTGTGTTTCACTGCGAGGTAAGGGGTTGGCTGTGCGATCCATTAGGGGGCTCCTGTCTGCATTGGCTTTTGTCAGTAAGGCACTGGGTTATAGGGAAGAAACAGCTGACTTTCGTATTCGAAAGATGCTGGAGGGGTGGGCCAGAGAGGCCGGTTCCAGGGTTGATATGCGGAATCCTGTGTCTCCTTTGATTCTGTGGAGTTTGAAGAGGGTTTGGGATATGGTGTATGCTTCGTCATTTGATGCATGTTTGTTTCACGCTGCGTCTTTGTTAGCTTTTTGTGGGGGGCTCTTAGAGTAAGTGAGCTGGTGCACAGTCTAGAAACGATGTTTCTGGTAAGGCTCTGTTGTTAAGGGATTTGCAGCTATTTGCGGGTAAGGCAGTCATCACTGTCCGTCACTCTAAGACGGATCAGTTGCAGAAGGGTACGGTGCTCAAGTTGGGTAGTTGTTCAGAGTTTGAGCTGTGTCCAGTTACTGCACTGGCTACTTATTTGGCAGTTAGGGAGCCCATGGAGGGGTTTTTGTTTATGCATTCGAATGGTAGCTCGTTGACGAAGCATCAGTTTTGGGCAGTAACGTCACGGGCTTTGGGTGAGTTGGGGTTGTCTGGGGTGCGGTTTGGGACCCACTCCTTTAGAATTGGGGCAGCCTCAACAGCGGCTGTCATGGGGTATCCTTCCACTTCCATTCAGAGATTGGGCAGGTGGCATTCCTCGGCCTATAAGGCTTATGTGCAACCTTTTATTAGGCCGTGAGTGACTTGGTGTCTGTTTATTGTTGGTTCTGTTCTTGTTTAACTGTTTTTTCTCTTTAGATGCTGTTGTTACTGGCCAGAGGAGCCGAGTTCTCGTATGCAGCCATAGCCACATGTTTTGGGCCGCTCATCAGACTTGGAGAAGTGCAGTTGGCTCTCAGCTGGGACTCAGCCAGCATGTGTGTATCGAATGGCGGGAGTGCCGGGGCCTTCAGTGGCCGGGCCTGCTGCCTTTGTTGTTTAAAGATTGTGTGGGTCCTCCTCCTCAGGTTTTAATTGTTCACCTGGGAGGTAACGATCTGGGACTCTTAAAGGGCAAGACCTTAGTTTGGTAGACCCGGCAAGATTTCCAGCACATTCTGGAGCGATGGCCTGGGACCACCATAATTTGGTCAGCCATGCTGCCCTGCCTGGTGTGGCATTGTGCTTGGGACCCTGCAGCTATAGAAAGGGCCCAGTATAAGACTAATAAGGAGATCAGGAAGGTGCTGGAAAAGGGGTTGGGCCACTATTTGCCCCATCCGGACATTTTGTTGAAATTTCCTGACCTCTACAGAGGGGATGGGGTCCATCTCTCGGAAAAGGGTAATATGCTTTTCCTGAGAGATTTTCAGCAAGGGTTGAGGGTGGCTTTGGGCCTCCCGGTGGGTCCTAAGCCCTAAGTAGAGACTTGGCCTTAGTAGTGGCAGGTTTTGGGGGTTTAGGGCACTATGCGGCTAGGGGAGGACTGTGAAGCATCCCCCTTTTGGGGAATTTGGGGTCTGGCATGATCAGCCTTCGGGTTTGAAGACCTGGGTTTAGAGAATGCAGACTGTCCGGGAGGCTCGGCTAGAGGGTGCCTTTCTGGCGAGACGTGCATCTGGGTTTGGGCCCTCTGGTGCATGCCTCTCTGCTGGGCTTGGGCTGGGGAGCTAGGTCTCTCGCCTGTTAATGGCAGGGGAGCGGTCGGGGTGACCCCTAGCCCTGGCCAGGCCGCTGGTGGGGTACCCTTGCTGTTTATTAGAATATTGAATAAAGTGGCCCAATTTTATATCAATACTCTGTGTCTGACTCTTTATTCCATCCTTGGGGAGCAAAAAATTCACTTCTTGCTAAATGGAGTTAAAATAACTGAGCTTTCTGTGTGGTTTTTTGGTCAGTGATTTAATTTTTTTATTTATTCATTCATTCATTCGGCTTATATTCCACTTTTTCCCATAACGGGCTCAAGGCGGATCACAACATATAAAAATAGCAATATACATATCAAAATTAAGAACATAAGAGAAGCCATGTTGGATCAGACCAATGGCCCATCCAGTCCAACACTCTGTGTCACACAGTGGCCAAAAATGTAGCTGCTACCACCACCTGTGGCAGTGAATTCCACATGTTAATCACCCTTTCGTTGAAGAAGTACCTCCTTTTATCCGTTCTAACCCAACTGCTCAGCAATTTCATTGAATGCCCACGAATTCTTGTATTGTGAGAAAGGGAGAAAAGTACTTCTTTCTCTACCTTCTCCATCCCATGCATAATCTTGTAAACCTCTATCATGTCACCCGCAGTCGATGTTTCTCCAAGCTAAAGAGCTCCAAGCGTTTTAACCTTTCTTCATAGGGAAAGTGTTCCAAACCTTTAATCATTCTAGTTGCCCTTTTATGCACTTTTTCCAATGCTATAATATCCTTTTTGAGGTGCAGTGACCAGAATTGCACACAGTATTCCAAATGAGACTGCACCATCGATTTATACAGGGGCATTATGATACTGGCTGATTTGTTTTCAATTCCCTTCCTAATAATTCCCAGCATGGCGTGGCCTTTTTTATTGCAATCGCACACTGTCTTGACATTTTCAGTGAGTTATCTACCACAACCCCAAGATCTCTCTCTTGGTCAGTCTCTGCCAGTTCACACCCCATCAATTTGTATTTGTAGCTGGGATTCTTGGCCCCAATGTGCATTACTTTGCACTTGGCCACATTGAACCTCATCTGCCATGTTGACGCCCACTCACCCAGCCTCAACAGATCCCTTTGGAGTTCCTCACAATCCTCTCTGGTTCTCACCACCCTAAACAATTTAGTGTCATCTGCAAACTTGGCCACTTCACTGCTTACTCTCAACTCCAAATCATTTATGAACAAGTTAAAGAGCATGGGACCCAGTACTTAGCCCTGCGGCACTCCACTGTTTACCATCCTCCACTGTGAAGACCACCCATTTATACTCACTCTCTGCTTCCTATTAATTAGCCAGTTTTTGATCCACAAGAGGACCTGCCCTTTTTCTCCATGACTCTTGAGCTTACTAAGGAGCCTTTGATGAGGAACTTTATCAAAAGCTTTCTGGAAGTCAAGGTAAACAATATCTATCAGGTCTCCTTTGTCCACATGTTTGTTCACCCCCTCAAAGAAATGTAACAGGTTAGTGAGGCAAGATCTTCCCTTACAGAACCCATGCTGAGTCTTCCTCAATAACTCATGTTCATCAATGTGCCTACTCATTCTGTCCTTGATAATGGTTTCTACCAACTTTCCCGGTATTGAAGTCAGGCTGACTGGCCTGTAGCTTCCCGGATCTCCTCTGGAACCCTTTTTAAAGATGGGGGTGACATTTGCTACCTTCCAGTCCTCAGGAACGGAGGCAGATTTCAATGGAAGATTACATATTTTTGTCAGAAGATCCACAAGTTCAACTTTGAGTTCTTTCAGAACTCTTGGATGTATGCCATCCGGACCTGGTGACTTATTAGTTTTTAATTCATCTATCAGTTGTAGGACCTCCTCTCTTGTCACCTCAATCTGACTCAGGTCTTTCAACACCTCTTTCAATATAAGTGGTTCTGGAGCAGGCAAACACTTCTCATCTTTCACAGTGAAGACAGATGCAAAAAATGCATTCAGCTTTTCAGCCATTTCCTATCCTCCTTCAGTAATCCTTTGACGCCCTTGGTCATCCAAGGGCCCTACTGCCTCACTGGCTGGTTTCCTGCTTCTAATATATTTGAAGAATTTTTTTTATTGTTGGTCTTTATGTTTTTTGCAATATGCTCCTCATAGTCGCTTTTTGCCTGCCTGATCACAGTCTTGCATTTGATTTGCCACTGCCTGTGTTCCCTTTTATTATTCTCACTTTGACTAGCTTTCCACCACTTAAAGGAGTCCTTCTTACCTTTTACAGCTTCCATTACTTTGTTTGTTGAGCATATGAAGCTGCCTTATACTGAATCAGACCTTTGGTCCATCAAAGTCAGTATTATCTTCTCAGACTGGCAGCAGCTCTCCAGGGACTCAAACTGAGGTTTTCACACCTATTTGCCTGGACCCTTTTTTTGGAGATGCCAGGGACTGAACCTGGGACCTTCTGCTTCCCAAGCAGATGCTCTACCACTGAGCCACCATCCCTCCCCAACCATGCAGGCCTTCTCTTATACCTGTTTGTGCCTTTCCTAACTTGTGGTATATATTTTATCTGAGCTTCTAGGATTGTAGTTTTAAATAGCCTCCAAGCTTCCCCAAGGGTTTTGACTATATTTACCTTTCCTTTCAGTTTCCTCTTCACATGCCTCCTCATCTCAGAGAATTTATCCCTTTTAAAGTTAAAGGTGGGGCAACTATTTATACAAATGGTGAAATCAATAACGTTATGGTCACTGCTCCCAAGTGGTGCGATCGCTTTTACATCTCTCACCAAGTCTTATGCATTACTTAGGACCAAATCCAGGATTGCCCCACCCCTGGTAGGTTCAGAGACCATCTGCTCCATAGCACAATCATTGAGAGCATCTAGAAACTCAATCTCTTTCTCTCAACCAGAACACATATTGACCCAATCAATCCGCGGGTAGTTAAAATCACCTATGACGACAAGGTTTTTATGTCTAGCCACTATCTTTAAGTCTTCCATCATATTATAGTCATCCTCTATCTTTTGATTTGGTGGGTGATAACAAACTCCCATAGTTAAATTTCCTTTTGGGCCCTCTATTTCAACCCAAAGCATTTCTAGAAAGGAATCTAATTCTCTGACCTCAGTCTTACTGGACCGTATGCCCTCTCTTATTTATTTATTTATTTATTTATTACATTTGACTTATATCCCGCCCTCTCTGCAAGCGGACTCAGGGCGGCTCACAGTATCATCTACACAATTAAATCAATAAAATCAATATCTAACATACAGAGCCACCCCACCTCCAACCCTTCCCTCCCTATCCTTCCAATATAAACAATTTAAAATTAGCAGTAAAAACAATAAATAAAATGCACCATCGATGGACAGGGCACAGCATATCAATAACCAGTTGCACTGGAATAAGCATGGTGTTACCACAAGGGAGGCCAAATGATGGAATAATAGGATGCCTGCTGCCTCAACCATAGGCCTGGTGAAACAGCTTCATCTTGCAAGCCCTGCAAAATGCCAATAATTCAGGTAGGGCCCAGATCTCCACAGGGTGCTGATTCTACCAGCAGGGGCCAGGGCTGAAAAGGCCCTGGCCCTGGTTGAGGCAAGTCGGACATCCTTAGGGCCAGGGGTGGTCAGGAGGTGCTGCGTAGCCAATCGCAATGACCTCTGGGGCATATATTCATAAGTCTGGGGCGTATTTTCATAAGTCCTTTTCCAGAGAGCCAGTTTGGTGTAGTGGTTAAGTGTTCTGACTCTTATCTGGGAGAACTGGGTTTGATTCCCCGCTCCTCCACTTACAGCTGCTGGAATGGCCTTGGGTTAGCCATAGCTCTTGCAGAGGTTGTCTTTGAAAGACTGTCTTTGCTGTGAGAGTCCTTTCAGCTCCACCCACCTCACAGGGTGTCTGTTGTGGGGGAGGAAGATAAAGGAGATTGTGAGACGCTCTGAGATTCGGAGTGGATGGTGGGATATAAATCCAATATCTTCTTCATCTTCTTTCTCCCAGCTGTTTGTACATTGTTGCCATTTAGTTCCAGAGAAATTCCAAAGTAAAGTTGATTTCATGTGTAAGTGCATGTTAAATACTGGGTTTGATGGAAAGAACGAGGACTCCCAGAGTAGTGATCAGCATCTTTTACTCAGTGATTCAGCATAACTGTTTACAAGTAACAAGCATGGGAAAACCCCAGACCTGGTTATATTCAGTAAAGCTTCACCCCACTGTAGACTCATAGTTGCATTCAAACTTCACCTCAGTCCCCCTATGGCTAGTTCATGGCAGCCCGGCCAACCGAACTGTAGCTGTTTCAATCCTACCTGTCTATTGTCTACAGGGTTGAAGCTCACACAATTCTTAAGTAAACATGCTCAGACATAACAGTGCATGTTTTGTTTAACAAGAAAGTGTACACTATTTAGAGTCATTGCATGTGCACTTAGTTTTGCCCATTGCCTAGAGGGAAAAAAGGCTTGCCCTTTTAATAGAGGCTTATTTACCAGATCATATTATTGCCCTTGGTGCCACGAAAAGCTTCAGCTTCCCATTTTTACACTTTAAGCCTCTATTCAAGAGACAAGTCATTTTTCTTCAGGCTTGTTGACAAGCCTAATTGCATGTAATATTATGATCTATTTGCCACATTTGGAAAGGACTATCCACATGGAAGCAGATTTTCACATGTGTTCTGTGAACTCTGCATTATACATGCAAAATACTGCTGAATGCAGTAAAATATTGGGAAACTTGGGTTCAGACATACTGCTCCACTGCCTTAATACAAATAACAAATTATTTGTTAAGGTTGGAACTAAGGAAACACACACAGACAGAGAGAGTATGTAAGGTAGGGTTGCCAAGTCCAAGTAAAGAAAAATCTGGGGAACTTTGGGGGCGGAGCCAGGAGACTTTGGGGGTGGAGCCAGGAAACATTGGGGGTGGAGCCAGGAACAAGGATGTGACAAGCATAATTGAACTCCAAGGGAGTTCTGGCCATCACATTTAAAGGGACAGCACACCTTTTTAAATGCCTTTCTTCCATAGGAAATAATTAAGGATAAAGGCACCATCTTTTGGGGCTCATAGAATTGGACCCTCTGGTCCAATATTTTTGAAACTTGGGGGGTATTTTGGGGAGAGGCACTAGCTGCTATACTAAAAATCCAGTGCCTCTACCTCAAAAAATAGCCCCCCAAAGCCCCCAATACCCATGGATCAATTCCCTATTATTCTCTATGGGAATCGTTCTCCATAGGGAATAATAGAGTGCCTAGTAGACATTTCCCTCCCCCCCATGCTTTCTAAAGGGGGGGGCCTCCATACCAGGGAATCCCCCCTCCCTGCGCCCTCCCTCTCTCTCACACACACACACAAATACTTACCGTACTTGGTCTTCTTCCAGCAGAATTTGCTCGCTGTGAAAACGAAAGTAAGGCTGCACAGGAAAAGACAGGGAGGGGCCGTTCCTGTTTCCTGTGCAGCCTTAAAGGGACACGTTTTAAAAACGGATCCCAAGCTGTAAAACAACATGATGCCTACAGGTATGTTCTCTCTCCCCTCGCCCCCAGATTTTTTAAGAGTGAGGGAGGAGGCTGAAAATTCGGGGGTCCCCCGCCAGGGCGGGAGGGTTGGGAAGCCTAATGTACAGATACATTTCTGCCATGTGGTTTAGGTCTTTTGGTTAGGAGCTGTACAAATATCAGTAACTACTAGAGAACACATCTTTAGTGTAGCTGTTTTTCTGGCCTGCGGAGGTTTTTAACAGACTGAGGTTATATTGTTTTAATTATTTACATTCTGATCTTATGATTTATGATTTTTAATTATTCATATTCTGCTTTAATAATCTTACTGTACTTTTTTGAAAGGTGCCTCAAAAGTCTGGTGGCTCAGAAGTGGCAAAAAAATGAGCTATCAAGCTATTAAATAAATAAACAAACAAATAAGTAAGCAAGCAAGTTTTTTTAGTGTACAGACAGCCAATAACTTTTATAAGGGTTGAAGGTAGCATGCTAAAAGCATTATTTCCTGAGGTGTCCCCTCCCACCCATACCAATTTATTTCTATCCCACTATTGCTGATCAAACATGTTAGCTAGCTTTTTGAAGCCCTTGTGAAAAGTCAGGAAAAATATTCTGAGTGACAATGGTAATAAATTAGACTATTGTAGCATGTAATTTCTGCAATATTGTAGTTACTTGCATATGATTTAGATATAGTAGTCAAAGCAATTGTAGAAGAAATCAGTCTTTATGCTTATGCTTATGTCTATGTAAATGACAGTCCATATTTTATGTATGATTATAGTTGTGTTTGGTATTATTATGAAATATGTTATAATTTATTTTTTGTGTTTATAAATTTTTTAAAGAGGAACCATAGCTGGATGAATATGTACACTAAGGATGGGCATGAACTGAGGGAAATGGTGGTTTGTTTCATTTTGTGATTAGTTTGATTTCTGACCTGATTCATGTTGCATTGGTTTGTTCAGTTCATGAGGTATAAAGCTCACTGGGAGCCTTCAGCAGGCTCTCCTCCACCTGTCCTCCAAGTTTGGCAAAGATTGGATTTGGAATGTTTGAGTTACAGCCCTGCAAAGCAGGTGCCCCCAGGAAAGCTCAGCTTCAGCTTTCACAACTCTTCATGCTACAGAATGGGAGCTCCATGATTGGCTCCCTGAGCTGCCTATCAAGCTATGAACAACTGTGTGTTTTTGGGGCTCCCAGAAGTCCACCTCCAGAGTTGCCTAGGAATTGATTGCATTGGCGCCAGAGTGTCTGGAAAAAACAAACTGCAAGAATGAACCAAGTGAAGCACCAAGGTCTTGACCACTTCAGGATGAATCAAGAATTGGCCAAATTTGTGCACAAATTGTGGTTTTTGGTTTGGTTCATGCCCATCCCTAATGTACACCATACACAATGCCTCCTTTTCATACCAACTTTGAGTCGAGGGAGACTTATCATCCATCTCTAGCTATCTTTGAGTCAAGGGAAACCTATCATCCATCTCTAGCCTCTAGAGGAAAAATTATGTTTTCCCTCTACAATGAAAAATAATTTGGAGCAGTAAGAAAAACAAATATCTGAAAGGTCATGAGTGTTCACTCAAGAAAAGCAATAATCTATTTTAATAACTAATTTGGCAGACCAATATGGAAGTCTTTGTTACACAAAACGCTTCCTAGTTTCAAGGAAACTGGTCATAAATAGACTGTTCAGGAAGTTCACCTAATGTGGAAGGGACACTGAGAACATGCATTAGTTAACAACAAGATCTGGAATCTTCTTGTCCCAGTGTGGCTGAAAGTTTCTCACAATAGATGATCCTTGGTGAGGTGTTTCCCCCTCCCAGGATGTGTCATTCAGATATTCAAAATTATCCTTTCTGTTCAGATGGAGGAATTCATTAGCAGATTTCATTGAAGACCTAATTTGCTTTTTAACATGCAGCATACATTATAAACATCATTTCAGTTTGCCAATACAAAAAAAAATAATACACTAGAATATACTGGAAGATGGGTCCAGTGCATGCAATAAGACAAACAACAAACATCCCTGTCTTAACTTTGTCAATATAAAAAAAAACTAACATTATTCTGATAGATAGATAGATGAATTTATTGTCATTGTTCTCAACAAAAAGAGAGCAACGAAATGAGGTGCTCTTCCACAAACATACCAACACATCAAACACACATATTCATAAACCATTTAAATACATCTGAAACCATTAAACCATTTAAACCATTAAAACCATTTAAATACATCTAAAACGGATAAACATTCATAAAACCATTAAAACCATTTAAACCATTAAATAAACATTCATAAAACCATAAAAACATTCATAAAACATTCATAAAATACACTATTATTAAAGAGAAATGCACTGGATATATAGCTGTAATTGGTGGAAATAATTAGCGTAAGTGATGAGATAAGAATCCAATGTTTCTGTTCAGTCCTGGGAAACTGAGAAGGCATACGTCAGAAGTTTGGCAATAAGTACTTCATCTTATGAGAATAAATTGTTTGAAGAAAAAAAGAAACAAGGAAAGACTTTTTTATTAGATCAAGTTAAATTACTTGAGGTGAAGCCTAGAAGAGACATGATTCATAATATGTATCAAGTATTAATGCCAGGTGATGAGTGGATGAAGTAGATATTGACAAAATAAGACACTGCTGTTCACAAAACAAAGATATTTTGAATCTGAAAACAAAACTGACCAACTTTTGGCATACAAATGTTACTAGAAATGCTGGGGATCTCCTCTTTTTGATGGGGGGATTAGCGAGAGGTAGACCATAGGCAGAGCTATTGTAGAAGGGATCTTCCACAAATAATATGATGATCCAGTATCAGAAGGAAGACTCTAGAGTTAAAATAGTTTTAAAATGTTTACTTAGAAAAATATGTAAAAATACAACCACACATAAAACAATCAGAATACACACACAAATTCCTGTTGTAGCCAATCCTTCAAGAGCTTACAAAAAAGAGCCTTGTAAGCTCTTGGAGGATTGGCTACATCAGGGGTGTGTGGCCTAATATGTAAAGGAACTCCTGCTAGAATTCCACCCCTGCACACAATCAAGAGGCTAGGAAAATAGAGGTGAGACATAAGGACTTTTAGGGTTTATTATAAAAGAATTCTACCTGTCCAGATGTGAAGACGTCCATTTAGAAATTAAAGATGGGGATGTGCACAGCCATCATGCCACATCTAAGAGGCCCATTACTTAGAGTAATGGGGGAACAACCCGTCTATGTGTGCACAGAATGAACAGGAAGGTATGGTTTGCTCTCATGTTTTATAGTGTTTGGAGGGGTGGAGATCCCTTTCAGAGCTATGATGACTTTAATTGTTATAGATTGGTCTTTCCTGGGTGCCTGAATAGATTCCCAGTTCAAGACAAAAGGCGAGAAATGACCCTTAATGTTTGTCATGCAGAGCCATGATGGGCTTAATGTTTGGTATCAATTTGGTTTCAATACTCTGAAGAGGACTCAGGATAACAACAAAAGATTTGTGCAACAGGGTCTACATTAGCATAGAGGTAAGACAAAAGATGCTGAATTGTGACGGGAAGGTAGGAAAATTGGCCATTAGTAGCTTGCCAGAGATTAAGACATGAGCAATATGTTAAGAACCTTATTGTTCTATACATTCCATTGCACCGGGGGGGGGGGGGGAACGGACCCTGCCAGGAGGATGCATATTTTGTAATCCTTAGACAGTCAGAACAAGCCCAGACATCTTTCTCTGACCCTTTGCAGAGAGTGGCTTCACATGGCCTGTTTTCTGACAAGCAGCTTCCATTTTAAGTCACACACTGGGGACCCCACTACTTATGGGGTACTCTCATAGAGGCAGGCAGCACCTCCTGGCTACACCAATTAATTTTTAAACGCTAATTGTACTACCACTGCTATGAAATTTTATCATAATCTGATATTTTTCTAAAAGCAGAGACACTCCTTTACTATTGCATTTTGGCTTTATTGCGGCATTTCCCGTCAGTAGGGTCGTGACCCAGCCCCGGGCCCCTGAACATTGGAATGCAGTGAGATGGCTAAGGCAGTCCCGGGCTCCCGACGGGGTGTTTGATTGTGGAGGGAGGCAAATCACCTGCCTTTGCAGCCTCCCCATGAGGCAGGAAAACAGCAAAGGCAGTTCCCAGGCTTCCCTCCCCATTTAAACACTCGCTGGGGTGTTAAATGGGGAGGGGGGAGCCCAGGAACTGCTTTTGCCATCTCCCTGCCTGGCGGGGAGATGGCAAAGGCAGGTAATCTGCCTCCCCCTCCATTTAAACATCCCACCAGGAAGCCTGGGAACTGTCTTTGCCATCTCCCCACCAGGGTGTTTAAATGGGGGGGAGGCAGATCACCTGCCTTTGCCATCTCCCCAGCAGGGGAGATGGCAAAGGGAGTTCCTGGGCTTCCCCCCTTTAAACACCCTGGCGGGATGTTTAAATAGGGGGGAGGCAGATTGCCTGCATTTGCCATCTCCCCACCAGGTAGGGAGATGGCAAAGGCAGTTTCCAGGCTTCCCCCCCATTAAACACCCCAGAAGAGTATTTAAAAGGGGGGGGGTAGATCACCTGCATTTGCCGTCTCCCTGCCAGGTGGGGAGATGGCAAAGGCAGTTCCTGGGCTCCCCCCCTTTAAATACCCTGTGTGGGGGAGGCAGATCGCCTGCCTTTGCTGTCTCCCTTACCAATAGTATGAGCAGCATGAGTACTTGTGGCTGGGGTAAGAACAATGTGTGCAGACATTTTAGCTGTGACAGCTTAAGTGAATTATTTTATGATTATGTAGTTCTGCATGTAAAAGAATGTAAACTTGAGGAAGTGTACTAAAAAGCATATAATTTTTTTTTAAATGTTATGGTTTCAGTCCATTTCACACCACCATGAATCTGACAGTGATTCTGCAAACAGATGCTGGTTAGCTATAGACAATCTTTGGTAGTCTGATATGGTAAAGACATAGAAAGGTATACACATATAATTATTTAACTGCCGTTTCATGACAGGATGAATTAAACACATCCTTTCTTATTGGTAATGAGAATATAAACAAACAACACTAACATGATCATATTTTTACAAAACCTACGGAAAGGGGGGAAGGAATGAGCTAGTTTCCCCCTGGACTATCTGGCACTTTAGGCAAGGCTAACTTCTGGTGTCCTCCCCCCCCCCCCCCCAACACACACTGATAACCAATTTTCAAAAACAGACGAATTGCGGGGAAAATGTGCATCCAATTCAGTGCCCTCCAAAGGTTGGTGCCCTAGGCAACTGCCTATTTCACCTAGTTGCAGGGCTGATCCTGGTTTTCCCCTTTTCTCATTTCCAGAGAAAACTAGTGGTGGAGGGGTATCTGGTTTTGTAGCAGTTTTTTAAAAAAACCTCTCCCTTTTGTCCAATGTTGAGAAAACACCATTGGTTTAATACAAAAGGGCCTGGCTATTCCTGACTGACAGCATCTGAGACTGCCTGGAACTATGCCCACAGCAACTTGCCCACTTGATCTTTTTTTTGCAAAGCACATTCCGAAATGTAGATTCCACTGTGCTCCTGATTACAGTTTTAGAAGCATGATGTGATTTCAGTCTCTCTTTCACACATGTGCCTTCTCTGAGCCCTTTCCCAAAACCAACCTGGTGGCAGCAGTAATGGTATAGGTGGCCTCCATTTCTCCCTAGCAATTCAGAACACTAATTCAGAACCAAGGACCCCAAAAAATGTATTTCAATATGGATGCTGAGTACCTAAGAAACTATACTTTGCAGGGCTCCAGGGGAAACAGATGGGTCTTCCTATTAACAAACTACCTACAGATAATTTTTTAGAAGACAGATAAATTTTTAAAAGAGTCTGGCTATGTTAATAGTGCTGGGATGAACTCATTGCAAACTGGCCTGAACTTTGGTAGATTTGGGCTTGGATCAGAATGAACTCGGGAAACAAGAGGTGCCATTATGTTCCCTCTCCAATTCCAAACCTCTATGTTTTTTCTATTACCAAACTTTTTTGTGTTTGCTGGTTGGTATTGGGGATTTTTATAGCCCAGGCTAGCTTGGTCTTGTCAAATCTCAGAAGTGAACCAGGGTCAGCCTTGGTAAGTATTCAGATGGGAGTACCAGGGTCACTGTACAGATGCAAGTAATGGCAAACAACTTCTGAATGTCTCTTGCTTTGAAAACCCTGCAGGGTCACCCTAAGTTGGCTGTGACTTAATGGCAAGATGATGAGGGTGGTGGTGGTGTGGAGATGGGGTAGCATTGGCTTTGCATGCAGAAAGTCCCAGGTCCAATCCCTGGCATTTCTGGTGAAAAGGACCAGGCAGTAGGTGATGTGAAAGACTTCTACCTGAGATCCTAGAGAGGTGCTGCCAGTCTGAGTAGACAATACTGACCTTGATGGACCAGCAGTCTGACTCAATATAAGGCAGTTGTGTATGTTCATTTTATAAATAAATAATACTTTGCTCTGTTCAAAGCACCAATGCATTGGATGGGATAACAAATTTGTCCATCTCTTAGAATTTTAAAGAAGATATATTTAAATATTTCATTTATTTTGGGTTTTTTCCCCAGAAGTGAAAATAGTGAAAATGTTATGCTGGGATACATTCATCATTTTGTAGTGCAATGGGGTGTTGCTGGAAAACGAAAGAAAGAAAGAAAGAAAGAAAGAAAGAAAGAAAGAAAGAAAGAAAGAAAGAAAGAAAGAAAGAAAGAAAGAAAGAAAGAAAGAAAGAAAGAAAGAAAGAAAGAAAGAAAGAAAGAAAGAAAGAAAGAAAGAAAGAAAAGAAAGAAAAGAAAAGAAAGACAACAGGTACCACTGTGCTAAACACAAGTGTGCATTCTGTTAATTGTATGGGGGGACTTCAGTGGTTCAGAATGCCCTTTGATCAACCTGTTATGCCGGAACTCATTCTTGAGCTATGTGATGAGGTATAGCCCTTAGTAGCTCTCTTTTTTTGTCAGAGTAAGACAGGTTAATTGGGCTTGACAATACAGATGACCCTTTCAAGTCATGTAAAATGAGACTGTAGAGCTTATCACAGGCATATAACCATTAATATTCTGTGTACTGTCTATAGGAAGAGAAAGGAGTTTGTTTGTTTTAAGTGTTTCCAAGGGTACTCAACAAAGGACACAAAGGGGAAACCATCCACACGTAAGAGACAGGGCACCTATACCATGGCCCCAAAGGAAATGAAAAGACAGCTTCCTGCTGCTATCACTGATCGACTAGAGATTGGCTTTTTGCTTTACAATAGGATTAAACCATTCAACTGATGCTGTGGAAGATTCAGTAGTGTAATAAATGAACATTTAATCTGAGAGAAAATCTTTATCAAATTCAGTTTACAGCTTTATAGTTTTTCTTGGGTCAAACTCTAATGTTTCTCTCCCCCCTCCCTGCTCCAAGGCCTTCAGTCAAAGAATACCAAGTGGAAATGACAAGAATATGTCAAGATTTTATTTTTAATGTGAAATAAGATACCACAAATAGTTTAGAATTGTTTTATCTGCAGTACAACAGCCTTCTCACTGAACTAGAATTCTGCCTTTCTCACTGAGTCTCAAAGAGATTCTTTGGTGTGACCCAAAACAATGATATGACTATAACACTGATATGTCTGTAATGGAAATAAGCCCCGGGTGGGATATTGATCTCTGTTCTTGACCAGTCTTGATACTTCTATGCATCTTCCACTGTGTGACAGTTTTTGGTGTGTGGAACCATCAGTATATCATAGGCAACTTGTGAAACAGCCCTAGAAAGCAGTTAAGATTCAAGTAGCAAGGAATATTTTATTGTCTAGGAAAAGTTCCAACGTATTTGAAAATAAAGGTTTAACACAAACTTGTCCATTTCTTCTTAATCACTGTAAATGTTTTAAGCATTGCAGCCTTGCTTATACTACAGCAAGCTGATGGGTAGAGCTGGCAGCTAGCTTTTAGTTGTTTTCATATTCAGTTAGCTTTAGCTTCGATGTGTTTTCTGTTTTGGAAGGCCTTTGCAGTACCTTCAGTAAATAATTGATAATGTATCATCTGTACACTGCTGCAAATTCAACTGCATGGTGACATCTTACCTACCCTCCATCTGAGCAGCTTTTTAAGGACTACTAGCATCACTGCAAGAAACATCTGCTTGATTCAAGATAGCTATATATAGTGTCTCACCAGATGGAATTACGTTGTGTGTGTGTGTTTTGACAGCTACAACATCATTGAAATAATAGTAATCATATGCCAATGAGCACACAGAAAAGAAATTATAGCATCACAGAGCACATTATCCTGTTTCAAGAAGCCAATCCGGACTATAATTTTTTTTTAAAATATAGAAAGACAAAGCAGAAACATGTCTGAATTCTGAAGTTAAATTGTGCCTAAATTAATCCTGGATACATTTAGGAGATAAGCCCTGTCCATGTTGTGGTGAATGTACACACATCCTGGTTAACATGTACATCTGTTTGTAAGAAACTTTCACTTTACAAATGAAACCTGAAAAAAATGTGGGGTTTAAACCAGACGTTCAGCTGCACATGTGTTGGATGTAAATGTGAATTACTCTATACACTTATGAAAAAAAACCAAGTATACACTTTATATAAGTTGTACATGCATTCACCTAACTTGCAAACAGGGCTTAAGAAAGAGCCAATGTGTGTCCACTTTACAAATGAAACAAGTACCAGGATAAAAGTGAAGTTTAAATCAACATTCAGGTGTACCTGCATTATTCAACACATGTATAAATAAAAAATGTACACTGAAGGTCTGTATGAATGACCCATCCATGTGCTGACTGAAAACACAGAAATATAAGACCTTTCCAGCCCACTTCTGTGTGATCGCTGAGTCATGTACAGACGTGAATGTTCACTCTCTGCAGACAACTCTCAGTGGTCACAAGTAATAGTAGGAGAGCATACTCATGCTTGCTTTCTCTCCCTGCATGATCACATGCTGATTGGTCATCTGCATATACATTCACTATAACTTGTGAACAGACTGTAGATGTGTGTTTTTGTAACCTGTAAACAGGCCTTATATAGGTAGTATACATTACTGAGGAAGCGCTTTCAACTCCAAGAGGAATATTTTGGGCAGTGCTTACAGTCTTGGTTCACATTTTGTAATGTTCTCCTGGTCATTCTAGGAGAATGGAATGCAGAACTAGTTTTTCAGGAAAAGAGGCTCAAAGTCCAACTCTTGTGCTGAAACCAACATTGTTGTTTCCATTACATCTGAAATATACTTGAAGACTGAAGTATCCTAAAGAAGCATGACCACACATTATTTTTATTTATTTAGAATATTTCTAAGCTGCCTCTTCAGAGCTCTGCTTGAGGAGGCTGCAATTAAAAACCACAATATTGAAAACAAACATTTTTTTTTAAAAAAAGCAGACAAAAACTATCCATAAAACAGAATCAGACCATTAAAAAACTTATAACTGCCCCTAATTAAAAACCTAGGTAAAGTTTGTTTTGCTTGATACCTAAAAGAAAGTAAAGTAAGTGCCAGGTGAGCCTCAAGGGAAGGACCATTCCAAAGACAAGGTACCACCACCCAAATGCCCTGTCTCTAGTTGCCCCCTACTTCACCACTGAAGGCTGAGGCACAGAGAGCGGTGTTTTAGAGGCAGATCTTACCTGGCAGGCTGGATAGTATGGGAAGAGCTATTCTTACAGGTCCCTAGGTTCCAAGTCATTTAGGACATTAAAGGTAAAAACCAGAAATTTGAATTGTGTCCAGAAACAGATGGATAGCTACAATTCCCTATCCATTCTCTATAACAAATTTATTTCTCACAAAACATTAGGACATAAGAGAAGCCATGTTGGATCAGGCCAATGGCCCATCCAGTCCAACACTCTGTGTCACACAGTGGCCAAAAACAAGGTACAATCAGGAGGTCCATCAATGGGTCCAGGACACTAGAAGCCCTCCCACTGTGGCCCACTCCCAAGCACCAAGAATACAGAGTATCACTGCCCCAGAAAGAGAGTTCCAACAACACCCTGCGGCTAATAGCCACTGATGGACCTCTGCTCCATATGTTTATCCAATCCTCTCTTGAAGCTGTCTATGTTAAACACCCTTTGGGTGAAGAAGTACTTCCTTTTATCTGTTTTAATCCGAGTACTCAGCAATTTCATTGAATGTCCACAAGTTCTTGTATTGTGAGAAAGGGAGAAAAGTACTTCTTTCTCTGCCTTCTCTATCCCATGCATAATCTTGTAAACCTCTATCATGTCACACCTCAGTCGGCGTTTCTCCAAGCTAAAGAGCCCCAAGCATTTTAACTTTTCTTCACAGGGAAAGTGTTCCAACTCTTTAATGATTCTAGTTGCCCTTTTCTGCACTTTTTCCAATGCTATAATATCTTTTTTGAGGTGTGGTGACCAGAATTGTACACAGTATTCCAAATGAGGCTGCACCATTGATTTATACAGGGGCATTATGATACTGGCTGATTTGTTTTCAGCTCCCTTCCTAATAATTCCCAGCATAGCACTGGCATTTTTTATTGCAGTCGCACACTGTCTTTACATTTTCAGTGAGTTATCTACCACGACCCCAAGATCTCTCTCTTGGTTAGTCTCTGCCAGTTCACACCCCATCAACTTGTATTTATAGTCAGGATTTTTGGCTCCAATGTGCATTACTTTGCATTTGGCCACTATTGTATAGTGGGTTCTATGCATCAATGAGTTGTGGTTTGAGTGATAACAAGCTCATTATTTGGTACAGCATGGTATAGGGCTGTACATCAAGACTGAGAACCAATGGGGCCAAATTTATATACATCTCTGGGTTCCCGCACAAGCATGTTATTGGGTCATTCAAACAGGCAGGGGCTTGTGATTGGTCCTGGGTGGCAGAGATTTTGATCCTGTAGTCCATTGTTCTCAAGTCCCCAAGCTCAGTCCATATGGCTCCAATGAGCCAGACAGGAACATCCAAAGTCTTCACAAGTCCACATACATAACAGCCATGTTGAACTTCATTTGCCAAGTTGATGCCCACTTGTCTAGCCTCTACAGATCCTTTTGGAGTGCCTCACAATCCTCTCTGGTTCTCATCACCCTGAACAATTTAGCGTAATCCGCAAATTTAGCCACTTCACTGCTTACTCCCAACTCCGAATCAATATTGCCCTCATGCTTGATCTCTGCTTTTTGAGAAGAATATGTGCAATATTTTTATATCCGATCATATTGTCATTTTCTTCTTTCTAAACTTATGCATAGCAAGTAAAATGATTTTCAGATGGACATTGAATGAATTGCTGTTCAAGAGTCTAAAATTTCTTTCTTCACCCATAACAGCTTTGTAAACAATAATATTTTTAGGCAAAGGTATTACTGGCTACTAATATTAAAATACATCAGTCCATTTTAATTTTTAATTACCCTGACATATACTTGATCATATTTATTATACTTTTTGGATGACAAGCTCAGCACCTCCCCCCCCCCCTCCCGGTAGAGCTTGACCATTGTTCTCTTTTCCTCTCCTTTCTATCAGTCTGTGACAGTTCTGTGACAGATCATGATTCTCTTTACACAAAAGCAAACAGCTCTGGGCTCCTTCTTCTGTTGCTGCTGGACAAATGTTGAGTGTCATATGATCCACACTGGCTACAATACAATACTAAAGAGAGCTGGGCTATTACCCACAAAACAGCTCAAGCTCACACATAGATAAGAAGCTTCTTACAACTGTCTCACCTATGCTAGTTTTGAATAGGAATTTTGTTCTGATAGTAGAGGTTCTGAACCCAACCTTTTGGCTTTGGGCCAAAATAGCTGTAAAATAGGAACCTTCCTTATGAAAATATAATTACAAACAAACCCTCAATAGTTGCAGTGCTATGTACGTTTTAGTCAAATTAGTCGGTTGTGTGTTCTCTAATACTGGTTACTTTCTAGCAACTAGAAAGTAATAGCAACTAGAAAGTAATACTGGCTACTTTCTAGCAACTCCCACAGAGTTCAAATGTGTACGTGACAATGTCTTTTTTCAAAAATATAGCAATGAAATATTAAACAAACCAGAAAAATTGGGAAGTGGATCACAATGATGCATTTGTACATCTGCCATTTGGTGATAAGACTTGCAGTCTTCCTATCGGGTTCAGTAGAGCATTTAGTGTCAACTGGAATGTTTCTGTTGTTTGCTGAAGGATCAGAAGTCTGAGGTCAGGGTCAAATACCTTTGGTTTCAACAGATTTTGTCTTGCATAATACTAAATTGTTGTGAACTTTTGATAAAAAGATAGCGAAAAGTCACATTTCCCCCTAGGAAGATGTTTTCAAGGCATACAAGGGTTATATAAAATGGGGTGGGTACAGTGTTCAAGGCCAGAAAGAGCAGAACAAGATGCCAAAGAAGG
Organism: Heteronotia binoei; assembly: GCF_032191835.1. Lineage (NCBI taxonomy): Eukaryota > Metazoa > Chordata > Lepidosauria > Squamata > Gekkonidae > Heteronotia > Heteronotia binoei. The sequence goes on along the minus strand of NC_083223.1, from coordinate 96,687,179 downwards.
CATATTGCACTTTTTTGCCACTGTCCTTGCTCCTGGACTTCACTAGCATGGATTTGTCACTGATAACAGCACCACCACCAGGGCAAAAATGGTTAACTAGCACATACTTCATTGGTTACATAATGAATTGTGATCTGTGATGAGGCTGATACTCCATCCCCAGTTCCTTAATTGTATTGCAACTTGATTTGGGTTAGCTGCAGTTATTCTTCTTTTTTTTAAAGTAATCCCTGATCCAGGCCCATCTTGATTGGCAGAAATCGTATTATCATCATGCAAATGAACCACCTTTCTTGCTTATTTCTACAGATGAAGTCGAAGCCAAATTCACAGGAAAGCAGGGCAGGTTGCCTTTTCTGACATCTCTGTACCTCATGGTGTAGTGGTTAAGTGCGCGGACTCTTATCTGGGAGAACCAGGTTTGATTCCCCACTCCTCCACTTGCACTTGCTAGCATGGCCTTGGGTCAGCCATAGCCCTGGCAGAGGTTGTCCTTGAAAGGGCAGCTGCTGTGAGAGCCCTCTCCAGCCCCACCCACCTCACAGGGTGTCTGTTGTGGGGGAGGAAGGTAAAGGAGATTGTGAGCCGCTCTGAGACTCTTCGGAGTGGAGGGCGGGATATAAATCCAATATCTTCTTCTTCATCTTCTTCATGGATATAGCACAGCCATAGGAGACACCAAGGCCTGCTAGAGAAGCTTGGAGACCACAGGAAGCTCACCACCTCCCAACCGCTATTGTTTAGTAGCAGGCTTGGCTGCCTTTTGTATTTTTTGTCTGGGTAGCAACAGAAAGATTGATGAGAATGGTTTCTCTTGCAAAGATTGAGTACTCTCCTCTGGATGGATGACCATCATGTGTTTCCTCTTTCTCTCCTCTTCCACCAGACAGCACAGGGAGAAGTATGCATGCATATGGAAAAAAGTAGCAACTGCAACACTTATTGTCTGCTGGCTTCTGGAAAGACCTGTGGGAAAAATAATGACAGACAGAAGAAGCTGTTGCTGTTCAGTGGGATGGAGATGAGCAAGTGGCAGCTGCTTGAAGCCCAGGGAACCTACCAGGATCTTGTCATGATCCCCCCGCCAAAAAAAACAAAACAAAACCTGGAACAGCACACAACTTGGAAGCAACCTCATGCACTTTCACCATCAATGTGCTGGGCTGCTGAAAGAATGCTTGGGCAGGTCTAGAAAGGAATTAGAAGCTCATAAATTCTGAGCAAGCTGGAAGAGAGAAAAGGTAGCTTCTCCTGCTCTGCTCTGCTGTCTCCAGCTTCCAGTCACTGGGCTACTATCTGCTCTGTCATGTTCTGGCTCTGATCCAAGTCTGTCAGTATATCTATCCTTGCTGCCAATTGACTATCCTGGCTCATATTTATAGTAGCAGAAGAGGAACCACTGAACTTCATGAAAGCACTTTATAAAAGAGGTCCTATACATGACAGTCTATATACCTATTTCTCAAGTGTGGGCAAATCTGAAGATATCTACATAGAATCACAGAACTGGAAGGGACCTCCAGGGTCATCTAGTCCAACCCCTGCAGTTCTCTGTCACTTGGCAGAAAAATATACAATCTCAAGGGCTACTTTATATGTTGCCATTACTGATCCACGGGCAGCTTTTGACTCTGTACCAAGAAACCAGCTATGCATCAAGTTGAGAACTATTTGCATTGACTGCAGACTATTACAGTTCGTTGAAAAACTATATGAGCCCTCTTATATGAGCCCTCCCATAGGATATTGTAAGCCACTCTGAGTCTGATTCAGGGAGAAGGGCAGGGTATAAATCTGCAATTCTTCTTCTATGAACATGCTCATTATAGTAATCGTAATCATTTGTCTAGATCCTTCCCTCTGTGGAGAGAGGTCCATCAGGGATGTGTTTTGAACCTTTATTGTTCAATTTATATATGATATTTGTTTCTAAAGTTGAAATCATCCAACCATCTCTCTCTTTCCTTTGCTAATGTTGAAATTCTTGTAATGTTAAATTCTGATGATACTCTCCTCCTTTCCCATATTTCTGTTGTCATCTGGCATTTGTTGAAATCCTTCTCTCAGTATCGTATCAGGGGAAAATTGGAAATTGATAAAGTCTAAGAATATGATTTTTACTAAGTGAAAGTGACCTCCAACTTATAACTGTGAAATTAATGGCCAAAAGTTAGAACAAGTTAAATAATTTCAATATTTGGAAATACTTTTTTTTTACATAACTTGTCATGGCAGCAACGTATCAAGGAGGCCCAACAGCTGGCTGGTCAAATGTCCAATGCAGTAGCTTGCTATTTTTTCTAAAGAAAGTCAATTTATACAAGGCTGTATTTGGTAGAAAAAGCCCAGCACGTACTTATTTGCATATTAAGCCACACCCCCAATGCCTCCATTGTTTCACACAGGGCTTTTTGTAGAAAAAGCCCAGCATGAACTTATTTGCATATTAGGCCGCACCCCCTGATGTCAAGCCAGCCGGAACTAAATTCCTGTGCATATTTGCTCAAAAAAGCCCTGAATATATACCTACAGCATTCTCAGTGTCTAACTCTAAAGGTGGGAGCTCAGTTGTTACATGGTGCCCCAATCTGAATTTCTGGTTGCCATGATCAGCTCGATACTCTTTCTGCTAGATTCTTTCAAAGAATTATGGGAGCTTCACATTGTGTGGCAGGAACCATACTGAGAGCTGAACTAATGTGTACTCTCTAGAGGCAAGGGCCTGACCATTTGCTGTCAGATTTTGACTCAAGCTAACTTTTGCCTCCTCAGGAATGGTCTTTCTTTTTCCTTTCCTTTCCTTTCCTTCTCTTTTTTGTATTGTTTGTAGTTTTATATGCATGCTTGCATGCATGTGAGTGTGCACCTGGAAGTCATGGTGACCTCTGGTGACTGACCCCTACTGGGGGGAATGGAGGACATTCAGAGAGGTGGCTGAATAAAGCTGCCACCACCTCCCAACTGCAGGTATTCCATGGAAGTATTTGCCAGAGTTGACCCTACTTACCTTCAGAGATCTGATGAGATCAGGCTTGCCTGGGCTATCCAGGGGCAGGGCAGGGCAGGATTGGCTCGTTTCTGGCCATTTCAGAAGAATTCCATTAGCTGATAAACTTTGCAGCTATGGCACAGGGATTGTTGATATCTTGCTCTGATATTTATTAGATTGTCCAAAATTCTATAGGTATATAACCATGTTTGTTTCTCCCTTTTTGTCTTCCACCCAATTGTAAGTTACAGATTCTTTGGGATGGAAGAGATCGTAATACCACTTTAGCAGTTGCCATTCCCCCCCCCCCCCAATGTAATCAAAATTAATAGATAGTTCTCGACAACTTGGTGATCTAGTTGTTATGGCTGCATTTGTTGTAATCATCATTGTCCTTTTGTTGTTGTTTTGTTGCTGAACTGTTGATGCAAGAACAGAGAATAAAGACCTCCTTCCTGCATTAACAACAATTATTCATATGCAACTCAAATTAAAATGTGGCATAGGTCTTCTAAACATTATGCCCAAAGGTATTGCAGTTAATAAGACTAATTTATTAGAGAATCTATTTACCGCTAATAGAATGCTGAATGCATATACATGGAAACAAGAAAAAGCTCCTGACATTCATAAATGGTTAAGAAAAAAAGGGTAAACAACCTTGGCGGAGAAGACTTCTGCATATAAACAGCTTTGAGGAGAGATAGATGGCCACAGAATAATTGTCTCCAAATCTGGTACCCCTTTATTAGGTAATAGAATTTAGTTAACCCACAAGAGTTAGTGAAAACAGAAACACTGAATTCAATGTAAATTAAATCATATTTTTGAATATGCAGCATATATGATTTTCTATAGCCGCTTATTTATTGAATTTGGAAAAAGCTGTGCTCTGTATTTATTTATAATCCGCTTGACTCACTGAGATTTATGCTAAGCATTTGTTTATAATCCACCTGACTCACTGACATCTATGTTGTGTATTTGTTTATAATCTTCCTGACTCACTGAGATTTGGATAATCTGAATGTGTGCTTATTCTGTTATTGCATTATGCATATGAAAATAAAAGACATAGTGGAGGGGGGAGAGAATGGGATGTTTGCAAGAAGGTAGTAGTTAGATCTCTTGTCTGAGTCCAAAGTGTTTCTTCAAGAGTCTTCTGTCTCCTTCAAAGAGGAGGAACTGTGTGTGCTAATTTCACTTCTTGGAGAAGCAGAATGATAAAAACAGCATTAAATAAATAAAAGCAGGCAGGACTATCCTCTCTTAATAAGGTGCTTACAATGTCCTTCAACCAGCCAGCCACTACCCCTTCAACAGGATGTTATTAGCCAAGAACAGCAAGGGTGGAGCAGACATACGGTTGACCGCACCTCACCAAGCAACCCGTCAACATCCCCAGGCTGTAAGAACTGGAACACATTCTAACAATGGCTGCAAGAAGGGACTAAGAAAGGCATAATGCGGCAATTGTACTGTACCCAACATGGCTTTCAAGTTGGACTATAAATGATTTTATCCACAAATTGCTTAGTTAATAGATCACAGCAGGCTGCCAAGACTTAGGTACAAAACACTTGTTCCAGTCATTTCAATAGGACTTAGTCACAACTAGCTTTAGCAAGACTGAGATAATTGTGAAGCACGTAGGCAAGTCATTCTTCTGGGAATCATAGGTGTAATGTAATCACAATAGTGTAAGTTGTTTTGTAAAAATCTACATGCTACCTGTATCAAATGGGATTTCAACACACAGATAACATACAGCTAAACATGAATGTTAATTTGATTTTCCATTTTTAAGACTATTGATTTGACATTTCTAAAGCCAACAATTCCTTAGTCCTCTTTCCAGGTGCTGAATAGGTGAGGTTTTCCAGAGGTACAAGTTACCACAGAAGCATGGTTGCCAGCTCCAGCTTGGGAAATTCCTGGTGATTTGGAAGTGCTGACCGGGGAGGATGAGTTTGGGGAAGGGGGAAGGAGAGGAAAACCAGCAAGACTGTGAGGCCACCTTAAAACTGATAGAGAAATGGAATTCCATAGTCTGGATAAATTGTAATTCGGGGGAAACCTCAGGCCTCTTCTCGAGGCTGGTAACCCTAAATTGGGGTGAAGGCCCAAACCTCCATTGAGAAGGAAGAAAAAGCTAGCAAACTTAGAAGCTGTCTCTAAATAGCTAGGAGTGCCTGTCAAAGAACTGCAGGTGATTGCCATCCCTGTGAACATCTCAAGAATGCTCTCTGTAGCAACTCACTTTACTGGATGCAAACCTCAAGATGGTGATGATAGAAATTTTATTAATCTTAAACTGTCTAACAGAGCAATTTAAATTACATTTTCTCCCCAAGCAGCTTTTACTGTTGTGGGGTTCCAGATGCCGATGCACAAGGATAAAAATGTTTGTGATGACACTATACATAATAAACAGTTTATTTCTTATGGTTTTCTGAATTTAGTGGCTTCCCTTCCAGAAAAGTAATTACCAACCCCTGCTTCTCCACAAACTAATCCTTTCTTTGTCTCCCTTGTTGGGTTAGGACAGTTTGCTGATAATTATGAGGTCCCAAACTTTTCATACCCAATTATCTTTTTCAGACTGTACTTACTTTATTATTATGTTCACTGGATTTGGACAGGAAAGAGGAAATATTCTAGAAAGAGCTAATTATTTTATTTAGCAAGAGATACACCTACATAAGTAAACATCAAACAAGAACAAAGCAAACCTATTAAAATCAATTAAAACAGAAACCACTTTAACAAGATGTTAATTACGGAGAAGCTTTGTAAGCACACAACATATTGTGTGTTCTTTGGTTTTGGTTTTTTAAAAAAAGACCCTCCAAACAACAATAAAACACTGAAATGTAACCGATACCTTCAGACACACACTTTCTCCAAACCATGTTATCTTGAATCACAGGAAAGCAAGCTCAAAACTTTTGACTAGCAGCTCTGAGCCAGGGAAACTCTGTGACTTTGCTGCCACCTCTCGATACATTTCAGAAGTACAAGCATATCAAAAGTTGAATGGTTTAAAGTACCATACCATACCAAACCTTTAATGGCATAATAGATTCAGATAAAAATACACAGAATATAAAAATTTAAACATTGGAGATAAAATCAAAATGAAACCGAGCTTACAGATGCATTCAAACATGGTCAGAATTAAATTTAAGGATGTCAGCCAGAAATTTTGCCACAGCCTCACTAACCACCCTCTCAGTATCACTCAATAAATAATAACAGGGTGGTAGAATAGACAAATCTGGGGAAAAAGAAAGCTTGCCAAATAAATCTTTGTGGAGGTTATGGTAAAAAGAACAATCAAGCAATATATGCTGGATTGAGTCAGGAGTATTCGCTCCACAGGAGCAAAGTCTGTCGGCTAAAGGGACTCGCTGATATCTCCCTTGTAAAACTTTGGAGGGAAACGCATTTAGTCTAGCCAACATAAATGCCCTGCGATGACTTGGAGTGGTTAAGTCTGATAGATAATTGGGCATTTTGCCACAGAAAGCATAGAGACCTAAGGAAGCTGGAGAGCAAATATAAGGGTCAGTTGAGTCATATAATTTTGTTTCCTCCGATTACCACAGTCTCAATTTAATACATCTGAAGATATATGACTCATCAGAGGTAGAAAAATCATCTACCTCTAACCCCAATTGATTGAGTTTGGACAGAAGCACTGCTGTCCAGGATGAAATATATGGGTCTCTTTTCATACAATCAAGAAGGCTATTGGGATCTGTTCTAAAGTGAATTTTGAGCCAGAATTTAAACACTGCAATCCAGGCTTTTGTCTCCACCAAAGACTGACCCACTTCAGAGCAGAGAGCAAAGTAGGACACACATTTTGGCAAACCAAGAATTTGTCTAAAGAATGAGGCTTAAATGCCCTCCATTTTCCTGGTAAAAGCTGAGATCCGTATAGGGATACCATAGAGAGTTTGGGCAAGTGTTTTGGCTTTGAACACTTTAATAGCTGCTGGAACTAATTGGTTGCCCCTTGCAAAGAAAAACTGTTTAATTTGAGCAGCTGAACATTTAGCCAAGTTGACGGTGTTGTTATGATGTGAAACCCAGCTTAACTTGTGATTAAAAGTGATCCCCAAGTATTTAAAAAATTTTGTTTGCTCAATTGTTGAGTTGCCAATAAACCATCTCTGTGGGCGCCAGCAATTTGAAAAGACAACTACTTTAGATTTGGCATAGTTGATAGAAAGTGAATTATAATTACAGTAGTCATAAAAGGCATTCAAATACCTTTGCAGGCCCACTCTTGTACAAGAGAGGATGGTAGTGTCATCGGCATAAAGTAATAAGGGGACCGCTTGGCCTGCAAGTTTAGGCGGATTACTGTTAATAGGGTTCAGAAATTGTGCCAGGTCAGTTAAAAATAAATTTAAAAGATGCGGGGCTAGCACGCAACCTTGTTTAACCCCCTTTAACACTGGGATTTTACTAGTCAAGTCACCGCTAGAAGAAAATTTCACTTGGCAAAAGGTATTAGAATGAAGTTTCCTCAAGAGAAACAGCAGACAGGGGTCCATTCCCAGGTAACCTAGCTTGATCCATAGTTGGGCTCTATCTATTGAATCAAAAGCACCCTTCAAATTGATGAAGGCAGCGTATAATTTTTTTGACCTGGTATGCATATATTTTTCAGCAAGGAAGGCCAGAGTGCAGCAGTGATCCATAGCAGATTTGCCTTTGGAGAAGCCAATCTGTTCAGGACCTATGATGTTGCCTAGGCGCATCCAGTCAGTTAATCGGAGTTCTAAATGTTTTGCATACAATTTGCCCACTATAGATAATAAACTAATGGGGCGGAAATTTTCTGGTAACTCCAACTCCCCCTTTTTGTATATTGGGATAATTATAGAATCAAGCCAAGGGATGGAGCCATGCAGATTGATAAAAGAGAACAATTTTGCAAGGGGCAAGAGCCACCAATCTTGTTTCCAAGCTAAACAATCTGTATCGAACCAGCTAGAGGTTTAGCTTTAGCACTACAATAACCAATTAATAATGAGAATCCTGAAAGGATTGAATCATCTGAATTGGAATTTATGATTGAATCCCTTAATCTACACAGTGCTTCAGAGCCAAAGAGGGAAGAAAACTCCCTTTCTAGGGCCGGGGACCACTTGATTTTTTTTAGAACATTCTCAGGGGCCTTCACAGATTGGGAAGGTGATACCATATTAACCTCCAGATCCAATCTTAAGGATAGAGTTAGGGGCAGGTGGTCACTTTCTGTGCGCGGATCGATGTAAATGTTATCGATAGATGGCAGAAGGTTGGGTGAACCCAAACAAAAATCTATCACACTGCAACCCCTTGTGGGAAAAAAAGTAAAATCAGTTGCAGCTGGAAATTTGGAGAGACCATTAAATATTATAACATTGTGCGCAATGCAGAATTCAATTAATCTAAGAACCGCCTTATTGGTTAAAGTATCTTTAGAACAACAGGGTAAACATAATTGTAGTGGAAGGGATTCAACCGCTTCAAAGCCAAAATAAGAGATCCATTTCTGATTGTTACTGCCTACCCGAGCATTAAAATCACCAAAAATCATGAGCTGAGCAGTATGGAATTTCCTAGACAAAGACATCACATAATCAGAAAATTTCTCCCAGACAGCATCAAACTCCAGCTCACCATTAGAAGGGGCTAAATAAACATTAATCATGATTAGGGTCAGTGCTGGGGAGGACAGCAATAAAGCCTGGGCAATTGGCGGGCAAGGATCCAAGAGGATCACTTTAAATGGTAAGTTGGATTTCACCAAAGCAGCCAGGCCTGCTTTACTGCAGCCTTTAGAATGAGATCTATAAGCAGGGAGATTAAAAACTTTAAAATCCGTCAGTCTAAAACTGTCTTCTGCCCATGTTTCCTGAAAGAAGACACAATCAAAGGATTTCAAAAAGTCCAAAAAATCTGAGTCATTCACTTTACTCTTCCATCCAGCAATATTCCAGGAGATGATGTGGCTATTCCTTGTGGCTTCCCTAGCTGGTAGTCAATCAATAATGGATATCCTTTCTAGCACTCTGGAGTCATCAGTGAAAATACAACCATTATGTGGGGGTGCCCTTGAGCCAGTTAGACAGATCAATTAAGTCAGCCGATGGGGGACAAGGGGACAGGGGGTTGGATCCAGGTTGATTGAAGGAACTGATTTCCCTGGCTCTAAAGACCTTTGCAGCTGCAGCTTAGTACCTTCAAGTCTTACGAGTATCGCCTGTTGATCTTTTGTTGGAAGACTCCCAAATGACTGCAAAAGGTCATCTTCTAATGAAACATTAAGAGGACTATGCATCACATCCATAGAGGGCTGCACTGATGACTCATTATGCAACTCGGGGTTTGCTTGGGACTGACCAGATCTGGAAACCTTAAAACACATCGCAGCCTTATATTTTGCCGCTGAAGATTATGCGTTCTTCAAGAGATGGGGATTACTTCGCGTACTGTCCCCTGCGGACAGGTTAGGCAGCAGAGCATTAGTTTGAGAGTTAATAAAAGATCGCACGGGGAAAACCCCCATCGACCATAAGTAATTCTTTCGCCTCAAAATTAGTGAAGGAATGTTGGGGGAATGAAAGGTAAGCAGAATCCTCTGCATTTGAGACTGATCATTAAGAGATTCAATGGTAATCAAGTCAATTTTGTGGTAGTTCAGATGAAGAAGTTCACAGAGATGGGATTTAGCTAAAAGTTTACTTCTCCAGCATGGGGTCTTCCTGCCATAAGGACAAACAGTGATGCATACCTTATTGGGCTGTAGAACCAATTGTTGCGCGTTCCTTTTATGGCCCACGCTGACCTTAGACTCCGTAAAGGAGCTCCGGGGATCAACATCCTGAGTTGCAGACAGACATCACTTTAAAGGGGCTAGAGGTTTAAAGTATCAAAATAGGAGAGAAGAAAAGAGAAGAATGATGCAATTTGTTAAAAGTGATCCTAGTAATACAAACATAATGATCAAGTGCCAGCATGAAATAACATTACTTTTTGTAGATTCATATTATTATGTAGGGGTTAGAGTATCAGACTAGGATCTGGGAGACCAAGGTTTAAGCCCCTCAGTATCTTGAGGAAGGACCAGATAAAAATGTAGACAGACACAGACGATGGATGGATGGATGGATGGATGGATGGATGGATAGATCTGTTCAAATGAACCAAATGAACAAAAGGCACTGCTGCTGCTCATGTTAACAGGACCACAGCAATGAATGGGGCAGCCTATACATTCCCTTTGGAAATATGAATCCATATGGATCTAGAAGCCTGGATGCTGTAGCGCTGTACTGGAGAGCTCAATTAATTGATAATGGACTTCATGAAGTCATTGAATCAGTGTTTAGTATGCATAAACAAAAAATGCTTCTACCTCAATGAACTAAAGTTCTGTCTGAAATTCCAGATGTAAATACCAGCCATGTAGGGGACACAGTCAGGCATGGGACTGCAGAATGGGGAAATGGGTCTTATATTACATGTTATAATATAAATGGGTTTATATTACATGTTGTCTGTAATATAAACACATATTATTGAATTTCTGAGACACTGGTCTTTCAGAGTGTCTGAATATTTTAGACCTGATAAGTATTTAGCATTTAGAACTGAGTGGATCTGACTAAAACAAACAACAAGAATGCCTTTTGGGAACAATGGGAGTGTCCACTGGATGTAATGGGAGCCAGGAATGCCAATTTGCTAGCATGGACTCCATTGAAATACATTACAACACACAAAATGTACAAAGAAAACATGGAAAGGATTTAAAGAAACTTGCCCTGGATCTAAAATGACAGGTCTAAAATGACAGCCTTCAGAGTAGAAGGCTGTAGCTTAAATGTTGCCTTCTAGGGTTCTCAGCCTCCCACTGGGGTTTGGGGGCCCCAACCTGTCCCCAAAGAGCTCTGTCACACCTGACATCACCCAGAAGTGACATCATTGCACCATAGAGCTTTTATCCAAATCACTAGAGCATCCCAGCATGATGTGCTCAACACAATGATGCCACTTCTGGGTGACATCATCATGCCAGGCACGCCAAGCGCACATGAGAAACTTCCCCCTGCCAGGAACCAGGTAAGACCTGGCAGCCCTATAGCCTTCGGAGTGCAACGGGGGCTCTTGGGAATACCATAAGAATTCAGGGACTGGAATGACAGCCCTTAGAATGGAAAGATGATCCCTGGGAGAAGAAAAAATGTTCTGGGATTGGAATGACAGCTACCAGAATGGAATGATGGTCCCTGGGCTTAGAATTGGTGCTCTTCAACTACAATCACAAGCAGTTAGATCCAGGTGGGCAGTCATGTTGGTCTGAAGCAATAGAACAAAGTTGGAATCCAGTAGCAACTTTAAGACCAACAAAGTTTCATTCAGAATGGTCTGAAGCAATAGAATGAAGTTAGAATCCAGTAGCACCTTTAAGACTAACAAAGTTTTATTCAGAATGGTCTGAAGTAATAGAACAAAGTTGGAATCCAGTAGCAAGTTTAAGACCAACAAAGTTTTATTCAGTGCTACATATAGCTGGTGGACAGTAAAGCTTGCAAAATAGTACAAAGAGACTCCAATGGCAAAATAGTGAAATTAACAAACTGAAAGAATAGCAAGTTTGGTTTGGATAGCATCAGTTGTGTGGGAAAACAGCAAAGTAATAAATCTGTCAGAATTGCAGATTAATGGTGAGAGTTCAGGGCAATAAGTATAGAGTCTGTTAATTGCTCTATTTCTCCTCAAGCATGGGTTAAGCTGAGAACATCTTTTTCTTAGAGATGTTTCTGTCCTCCTATTTACTTTTTAACATGTAGCATAGTATTAAAAACATCATTCCAGTTTTACCTTCAACAACATAATCGTTCCAGTTTGCCAATACAAAATAGAATACATTAGAATACAGTGGAAGATGGGTTTAGCGTATTAAATGAAATATACAACCAATATCCCTTATTCCAGTGTGTCAAAACAAAAAAGACATTATTCTGATACACTATTCTAAAAGAGAAATACAGTGGATGTATAGCACTACTTGGTGAGAATGGGTTTAGTATCTGTTACAGGATAATTAACCAATATCCCCGTTCAATGCCAAGGAGGTGTTTGTTCCAAGTTTCATAATAACTTGTAATTCAGCAATTTCCCTTTCCACTCTGTTCTTGAAGTTCCTTTGAAGTAAAACAGTAACTTTGAGGTCACCCATTGAATGTCCTGGAAGGCTGAAGTGTTCTCCTACAGGTTTCTCAGCTTTGTAATTCCCGACATTAGATTTGTGTCCATTTATCCTTTGGCTTAGGGTTTGTCCTGTTTGGCTTATGTAGCAAACTGAAGGGCATTGTTGGCATTTAATAGCATATATAATGTTGGAGAATGAGCAAGTGAATCAGCCTGAGATGGTGTAGTTAATGCATTCAGGTACCTTCCTATGTTCCCACTGGGCATTCTTGTCGTTTGTTTCAGCACATCCTGGCAATCACCAGTTTAAATTAATAGACCCTTCACAAAAGCAGTCTCACAAAGAATGGATTATTATAGTCCAATGCAGACGTTACCACGGCCGCACCAAGGTCTCCTTTTTCTTTTTTCAAGCTAATAAAAAACAGTTCTAGTCATTTCCGCCGCCTAACCCTAGCTAAGTATTAAGAGTCCAGGCGCGTTCTAAGACTGTGGACCCGCTCTTTAAAGCAGACTATCCTCTCTTCTAAAACAAACTGCACGCAGCCAATCCGCAACACTTCCGTCACTAATAACCAATTAAAATATAAATCAGTGGGTCGGTATCTTAAAGACACAGGAACGTTGCCAAGAAAAAACGGCAATAGCTTTGAACGCTAGACATCGGTAGTGACAGCAGACGTGAATCCGGCTGGCATGTCTCACAGTTCGAAAACGGCCCTGATTTCGGGCGATTAAATGGAATTGACTTCCACCCATTTTGAACTGCATCGAAAGAGTCCTGCTCAGTCTTCTGACCGTAGCTGAAGCCCGCATTTTGCCGAGTTTTGCAGCGCTTGAAAGACAAGCGCATTCGTATGCTAGCTAGCATATGGTCTGATTGGCTCCTAAATTCTCCAAAACGGAGGAGAGCACAAACATGCGCTCTTTTTTAAGGTGCCACAACACGGCGGCTGGTCTTACTTTGGCATTGAGCAAACTAGCAAGCCGCGTCGATGCCTTACTGCAGGGGGAGCCATGCCGCTTCCTCAGCCGCCTCTCTTGCCGGAGGTGGCAGCTCCTTGTTAGGGACTGGGAGGGCCCTTTCACAGCTGAGCTTTTCCACGCCTCTCACCGGCTGAAGGGAAGCCAGAGCCTCGCGTTGCCCAGTCCTTCCTGTTCCTACATCCCGCCCCTTTGCCTTTCGCACCGCCGAGGTGTCTGCTGTTCCCTGGAACCCACCAACATGCAGGTCTTCCAATATCCTGAAGTGTTTCGTGAGGAGACATCAGTGAGTACCGTCCCGAGTCGGCTCTCCCGCCGTTGGAGACGCCCTGGTTTCTTTGCTGGCTGCTCTGTGAACCCTTGTCTTTGAGTGTCAGGGCTGCCCTCGCAGAGTGACTGCATGTTTGGTGGTCTTAGTACCCTCCCCCCTTCTTTGGTCTTTGGAAAGTGACAAGCCCGTGTGAAAGCCTGTTCTCAAATCTACATTCAGCGTGAAATCTGCAGGATATAGATAAGAAGGTTGGCTTTTACACTGAACTGTCAATTCCCAAAGACCAGAGAAGAATCAAAAGACCTTATATTCTGTGTATTCGAGCTCCTGACCTGTAAGTGGAATGAAAGAATGTGTCACTTCAGCTTTTGGGATACACACCCATCCCCTGTCTCCTGTGTTTCTAGCACTGCTGGGAGAAAAAAAAATCCAAACATGCGCCCAGGTGCGTAGGTCATCACTATTTTCAGTTTGTATTAGTTGCTGCAGTGGTAGCTTACCTGTTGGTTCTCACATTGTGTTTTCATGCATATGGAACTGCTTGTGGGGGCAAATATATGGTGAGACACTCCCCTGGAAGCCAGTACCTAATGATGGTATTTTCTAAAAAGTTTTGCATAGGCCTACAACCTTTTGTTGGAGTTTAGAAGAAGGATTTTCCCCAGAGTGGTTGGGATCCTGGAGTGTGTTTGCAGGAAGTAGCTTTTGTATGGCTTACCTTGAGTAATTTGTTCTATAACTGCCTTTCTTCAGTGCAGCTATTATCTGCTTGTGTTATTTAGTAAGATCATCTCTTCACAAGCAGGACTTTAAAGAGGTCACCATTCTGGTGTGCATTGTCCAGTAAGGATGGCAGTACAGATCTTCAGAAGTGCCTGACAGAAGGAAGTTAGGCAAGTTTGCTTCTTGATCTACTTCTGAGTCTTTGAATGTGGAACCTGTTCCCATGAGGAGTATGTGCTGTGCCAGTTTGGGTCTTAAACTTTTGACTGGAGCTTTAAGAAATAGTACTTGCTTGTACTTAAACATTACATGTAAGTAGTAGCTAGTGCTTACACATTAGCAACTCTGTTTTGTATGCAGTGTGCTGCGCTGTGTATGCACTTGAGATGCCTGACAGTTACCATATGACTAAGAGAAATGTTGTCAGGCTTGTGATGCACCAAATGAGTACCCAAAGGCCACAGTAATGTCATGTTTGGAAGCAGCCTTTTGTCCAACTTTCTGGGGATTTGTTCATTTCCTAAACGTGTTCCATTAGGCCACATACAATTATTTGCAATATGCTATAGTGGGGTTTTTTTTGTTTCTGTTTTTTGCTCTGCTCTTAATTATGGACTCATTGTTGCTATGGAATTGAAGATCTTAACTCTATCTCTGTATGCATTGATGCAAATTTTGGCCACAATTTCTGGGTTCTTTGCCAAAAGAAGAAAGTTTTCTCTGCCATTGATGTGATAAAAGTTATCTCATATAGATTAGGGCAGGGGTGTCGAACTCATTTGTTATGAGGGCCGGATCTGACATAAATGAGACCTTGTCAGGCAGGCCATGTATGTAATAATAATAAGTTTTTATTTATATCCCACCCTCCCCGCCGAGGCAGGCTCAGGGCGGCTTACAGAACATGATATGGTATCATGATATAACAATACAGGTAAAATCAATCAGCAATATAAATACAAATATAAATTAATTTTAAAAAGCTAAAAACAATACAGTGGTGCTACAGTCTCTATTTATCCAGGCAGCGTAATATTCATTCTGGTTACGTCTTAAAGGCTTCTTGGAAGAGGGCAGTTTTGCAGGTCCTGCGGAGCTGGTTGAGGTCCCGCAGGGCCCGCACCTCCTCCGGCAGCTGATTCCACCATTGGGGCGCTTTTATAGAGAAGGCCAGCTCCCTAGTTGTTTTAAGTTTTGCCTCCTTAGGCCCAGGGATTTCCAAAAGATTTTGTGAACTGGAACGCAGTGCTCTCTGGGAAGCATATGGAGAGAGGCGGTCCCTAAGGTAGGCAGGTCCTCGGCCATATGACATTTTATATGTCATAAAATTTAATGCCAGGTAGTGGAGATATAAACTTTATAAAGGACATAAACAAACACAATCAAAGATTTTTTAAAAAAACCTTAAAATATGCTTAATAGGTTAGCAGTCTTGCAATTTTTTTGTTTATTTAATAGTTTCTGATAACTAACACCTCTTGCTCTGAATTAGAGACAATGTGCTGTAGTAATCTTGAGTATGCTGTTCAGGTGTGCATCTGTAAATTGCAATCCTACTTTTGATTTATTGGCATTCATTACAGAAATCTCATGGTCAATGCTTTGAGCCTCAGACCCAGGGCAAAACATGGAATGGCTGCGCACTGTGAGTTTTTGTACATAAGTTGCTTCGTGTGTTAGTCAGCCAGTGGAGAAAATAGAGGTTTTGCTCTGTAGCTCCTGTGTAATTGAGCAAGCCTGAAAAAGCAAGAGGTGATGCAGAAGGAAGCAATAGAAGGAAAAGGAAGCAGATGACAGTGAGTTGTTTGCGGGCCTGATAGGAGTCCTTGGGGGGCCTGATCCAGCCCTCAAGCCACATATTTGACACCCCTGGATTAGGGTGTTGTTGACTTGTGAAAGGGATAATTGGACTTTTAAAAGCCTTGTTGTGCAAAATTAAAATTATCTGTGCACGTTTTCTATGCAAATAGGAAAGCAGATTTTTTATCTTAAGTCTTGTTATATTGTTAGGTACTACATTATATTGTTAGGTAGTACACATATTGATATTTTGATGTGAATTTAAAAGCTGTTTTTACACTGAAAGCAAGATGTTCCACCAAGCTTTCAAGTAAGGACAGTGACGGTTGCCAAGCTGGCACCTCATTCTGCCACCCCCTATGGGCTACCCCATCCCCACCATGATGGAACAGTAGAATATGAAAAGAAGCCATTGGGGAGAATGTTATAATGTTTTAAAATTAATGTATTTTTGTTTTTGTTCATCACCCAGAGCCTGGCTTTGGCTGGGATGAAGTGATCCATTAATAATAACAATAACAACAACAATAATAATTAATAACAATTGCATATTAAGCTAGGACAAGAATTAGTTCATTACATCCATCCAAATATTGTGTTGTGTTTCTAGCGGCCTGTTCAGCAAGAACAGATAAGACCAGACCATACTGAATTAATGTGTCCAGCAGTTTGGATCTACAGCTGCATTTTTTTGAATCTTACAATCTGACAGATTTTATGTTTTGCATCAGTTTCATCTTTTCATTTAATGATATGTTGTCAATATACAGAAGCCACGATATTGAAATACTTAAATTTGCTGCTTGTGAGGAAATGCAATCTTATGTGGAGCTTCTCCAGTGTGATCTCAGTGGTCTTAGACTAGAGTAATTCTACACAGGTTTGCCTAGCCAGGATTTTATTTGCTTACAAGCATAGCATTTCTCTCAGTAATCATCCCAAACAGTGCAGGAACAGCTGAAGTGAAATATTGTTGCTTATTGAAAACTTTTGTGTAAACTATATCATTCTGTGGTGATGAACACAAAAGGCAGCTAGAATGGAGGGAAATCCACCAGTAACTAGAAACACACCTGTGCCTTTACTATAGCAATTTCAGAAGCATTTTACTGTTTCATATCAACCTGATGCTATGTTCACAGTACTGTTATGGAGGACAGTAAGCGATAGCACTTCATTTCTCTTGCTTCTTTCTTCATTGATGGTCTGTTCTTTTAAATTCAGGTGCAAGATTATCATGGCTGTAAGGTATGTGATCCATACATCTGGCTTGAAGATCCTGATAGTGAACAAACAAAGGTAACTCTCTTTTTATAATACTACTTGTCTTGATGCAAGAGGTACAGACCATTGCTCAAATGTATTTCTGAAGCCTGAAACTTTTTAATTGTGCATAGGAAATATGTTGGCCTCTCACAGTGCAATCTGAAGTAGAGTTACACCCTTTGAACCTCAGTGGAGGTAGAATGATGTAACTTTGTTTATAATTGCACTGTCAGGAACAGTTTTTTTATTCCAGCTGTTCCAGTCATTGCTAGAGGCAATTTGGGATACAAATGTATCAGTGAAATAGGATACAAATATTTGGATATATTCACTCCTTCCTTGAAACTCATCCTAGGAATATGTTTATGGAAGAAGGGATGAGTTGGGTTGCAGCTGGTGTGGGGGAGAAGCTATATTTTGTTCAATCTCCAGCAATTCCATAGTATGCAATTGGAGAGAGAGTGGAAAGGCAATATCATATTGGGCAGCTTTAATAGGCTTTAAATCTATTCTGATTAGAACTAGAGATAATTGCTTTTTGGGTATGGAGCTGAGCTTAGAAGAGACAGTGGCGTAGCCATCATAGTTTGGGCCAACAAGGCTGAACAGGTGGCCTAAATTACTATAGGAAACCGGTGAGGTTTGCTAAGACAGAGGCAGTAATGTGGTCCCAAAAGTTTCTCCTCCTAAAACTAGTTTCATAGAATTAATAGTATAATTATTGCCACTGACTTGCATGGGGAGAATTAATCAGAAATTTTCCTAATTCATTTATGTTCATCATGGCAGACTTCCAAGGAATGTATGACTGAATGTTGATGCTAGAAGGGTTCTTCCACCCACCCCCATCCCTTAGAGACAGAAATGATATACAGGGACATTTTAGAAATATAGACAGATTTTTTTTTACATCCGAGAAAGTGATGGATGCTGGAATGATATAAATCTATGACTTGTGTATAGGTAGACAAGTGTAGTGGAGATGAAAGAGGGTAAAGAAAAAAGCTTTGCTGTAAGAAAAACAGGACTGGACAACAGGAGAGAGCAGGAGGAGGTGATTTAGGCAGTATTTTGGCAGCAAAGTCTTGAAATGACCTGTTGCGTTTCTTAGCTAGAGTTGCCCTATTCAGTACAGGCTTCTTGTAGTCAGTCAGTCAAGGATTTATTGTGTATAGCCATTGGCCGTTACAAAACAGAACACGAACAGCAAAGTTCCCAAATAACACCTTAAAAGTTCCCCAGAAAGGCCAACCTCAAGAACTTCCAGTGTTTGATTTCACTCTTGCTCTTATCTTCTTAGCTGCAAGGGCAAACAAAGAGACACTATAGGATACATGAGCATCATTGTCGGATAACAGAAATATAATGTTTTCAGTTTCCAAATGTGCTTTTAAGGTGGTTAGTATTCCGACCAGAAATTTAATTTTGGGGGCATTGTAGGGTGGACAGGATATAATATAATGGGGAAGGTTCTCTGTTATAGGTGAACCACAAATGCAAAAACATTGTTTGGCTTCTTGTATATTTTGAAAGTTCTGGAGGAGAAAGTGTGGTAACTGAAGATGTGCCCATCTCACTTCAGAATATGTGGGTCTTCAAACTCTTGTGAATATGTTTTGGGGAAAGTTCAGGCTTTTTCTGACAGTTCTCCAGTGCATATAAAAAGTCAGGAGTAGTTTGTTTACTGTGTCTCTTATCTGCCAGTTTCCCTCGAACCTCCTAATCTGCAGCCTCTTTTCTAAAATTGCCAGTATGCTGTGACGTGGTTTTGAGCCCTCATGCGGTTGCTATTTACTCTTTTTTAAAAAACTGGAGAGACTCATTCATGGATCTTCCAGTGACATGGGCAGCTTGCCTCCAAGTGTAATTTGGCCTCCAAGATGGTCTAATTTTTGTGCTATAGAACTAGATCAGTATTACAGTTCAGTGCTGTATTGTCCACATTCAGATTCTTACTGAATGCTGGCAATATAGCACTGAAGTGCATAAGGTCTAGTGCTATAGCACAAAAACTAGAACATTAAAAAAGATGGAAAATAATGTGCTATGGGAAAAAAAGGAAAAAAGAAGTGGCATGGTTTGACATGGCCAGTGCTTCAGATACCACTCATTAATAGATTTAAATATGCTGTATGAAACCTTCAACCTGGTATCACTTGGAACTGAAACAACCAACAGATAATAGCCAGTTTAGAATGGCAGTGTGAAAGGGGCCACTGAGTAGTTGGGAAGGAAAATCACTGGAAAGATCAGTATGTAGGGTCTGATCCTGCTTAAAAGGGGCCCAATTTGGCTGATTCTCCCTTTTGCAGACCTCCAATTTGAATCCCCAAGCTATTCTTGCAGTTCCCCCAGGAGCTTCATTTCAGATGGCATTTGGGGTTGTGGGGCAGGAGTTTATTTATTTATAACTTTTCTTTGCTGCCTTTCTACCTTACAGAATTCAAGGCAGCTTACATTACACATGAAATAACGCTAATGAAAAACAAAATTTAAAACCACAGTTTAAGACTACCACCAAATTCTGCTAGGTAGTGCTTTTGCAGATGGACATTCTTCCATCCACGGAGATTGTAGGCAATATACAAGCCTATGGCCACACCAAGCTAAAGTGTATTTGATCTAGTTTGAAAAAACAGCATGTGTGGATTTGATTTTAGTGGAGTCCTGACTATAAACAAGTATTCCAGCATATCTGTCCAGGCCATGATTCTGCTACAAAACCAGTGCTCAAGCTGTAGGATGACCTGAAAATGGAAATGGCCACAGTTAATTGTCATCTCTAAAAGTATCAGGCATCCCTCATTTTGTTGCCACTGGCTGGCATGGAAAGCTTAATCTTGTTACTCTGGTTCTACAAAGAAGTCTGAAATTAGCTTTTCTGTATCATTTTCTTTGAGGCCTTGAACTCAAACATAATATCATGGTGCTCTCTAGTGGCCTCTTAAAAAGAAATTGATTTCTTTTTAGTGGTATGAACTACATCGTAAAAACGGTTGAGTTATTTTATAGGAACTAATCTACTATGCTCCCTCTTGAACTTTTGAGTTAATTCTTTATTCTGTCCTTATCTTCCCTTTTATTGAATTTGCAGCATCTCAGGATTTGCTAGTAAACCATCTCAGATGTAATTCTGAGACAATAGCCCCAGTGTACTTGTTATTATTTTCACTTGAGTAATATTGAATAGGTTTGACCTGGAAAGGATGAGCATGGTGAGAATCATTTGTTGGGTTACTGTATGAATTTAGATCAAGAGTTTCATGAAGGTATTAGTCATTGCCCCTTAAATCTCTTTAAAGACCTTTTTGTTTATTTAGATGGTTACACAGTGCTAAAATTGTGTATGTTCATACATAAACCCCAAAGCAGCTTGCAAGAGTCCCCTGAACCTGAAGAAGTGAGCAGTGACTCACAAAAACTCCTAAAAGTAAAGGTACAAGCACCAGTCATTTCTGACTCCGGGGTGACGCTGCTTTCACAATGTTTTCATAGCAGACTTTTTATTACAGGGTAGTTTACCATTGTATTCCCCAGTCATTTACATTTTACCCCCAGCAAGCTGGGTACTCATTTTACCGGTCTCAGAAGGATGAAAGACTAAGTCAACCATGAGCCGGCTACCTGAACCCAGCTTCTGCTGGGATCAAACTCAGGTTGTGAGCAGAGCTTGGACTGCAGTACTGCAGTACTGCAGCTTACCCCTCTGTTTGCCACCCTGCCACAAATTGTGTTAGTCTTTAAGGTGCTACTGGTCTCTAGCTCTTTTCTACTGCCACTGACTGACTGACACACAGCCACCCATCTTGATCTATCTTGTCCCTGTTGTATTCAGAAACTAGAAAGACAACCTGGAGGGTTGATAAATAATAAATTAATGCTTAGTTGCTAATCTCTCTGCAACAATCTGCCTGAAAACTTGTATGCAAAGCACATATTTCACCAGAGCTGCTGAAATGAAACGATGGTAATTGGAGAACCAGACAGATTACAGGGATATCCTGTCCCCAAAGTTAGATAACCAGTTTAGCTATGGTATTATTGGGTACATTGCTTGGCAGAACTGCATTGCTTAATTCAGGTAGCCCTGCAATAGTGTTGGGGTAGCATTTCAGGAAAAGCATGTAGGACTACATTCAGGTGTTTCGGGAACTCTAATTATTAGGTGGTGCCTAAGTATTGCATTGTTTTCCCCCTAGCATAAAAATTTTTGTTGCTTATGAAACATGTTTTGATTCAGGTTTTTTTTTTTCTTTTCCACTTCTAGGCTTTTGTGGAGGCACAAAATAAGATCACAGTGCCTTTTCTTGAACAATGCACAATCCGAGGGCTGTTTAAAGAGCGCATGACTGAACTGTATGACTACCCCAAGTATAGTTGTCATTTCAAGAAAGGAAAAAGGTATGTAATGGGTTCACCCCCCCCCCCATTTCATGTCAACTCAGTAAAATAAAGCCCACTCAGCCCACCAGAGAACAAAAAGCCATGGCCAGTTACAGCCAGAAAACCTGCTACAATTACAAGGAAGAAAAGTACAAAAACTTCGAATGAAGCTGAATTCAAAAAGCAGCTGGTTACAAGAGATGGTTTGGGCTCCACAGATATATATGGAAAATGAGATGAAGATTTGACAGTAGAAATCATAGGATCTCTTCCCACATACTGATGGTCTGATTATGTTGTTCACCTGTAATTTAAATGTGTGACCAGCAAAACTCTTCCCCCCCCCCCCAATAGAGGGCAGATATATAAAAACCTGTTGTGACGGTCCCTGTCCACTTCCCTTCCTCAGAGGCAAGATTTCCCCTATAAGAACATAAGAGAAGCCATGTTAGATCAGGCCAATGGCCCATACAGTCCAACATTCTGTGTCACACAGCGGCCAAAAATATATATATATATATATATACACACACACAGTGGCTAATAGCCACTGATGGACCTCTGCTCCATATTTTTATCTAACCCCCTCTTGAAGGTGGCTATGCTTGTGGCCGCCAACATCTCCTGTGGCAGTGAATTCCACATGTTAATCACCCTTTGGGTGAAGAAGTACTTCCTTTTATCCGTTTTAACCTGTCTGCTCAGCAATTTCATTGAATGCCCACAAGTTCTTGTATTGTGAGAAAGGGAGAAAAGTACTTCTTGTAAACCTCTATCATGTCACCCCGCAGTCTACGTTTCTCCAAGCTAAAGAGCCCTGAGCGTTTCAACCTTTCTTCATAGGGAAAGTGTTCCAGCCCTTTAATCATTCTAGTTGCCCTTTTCTGGACTTTCTCCAATGCTATAATATCCTTTTTGAGGTGCGGCGACCAGAACTGCACACAGTACTCCAAATGAGACCGCACCATCAATTTATACAGGGGCATTATGATACTGGCTGATTTGTTTTCAATTCCCTTCCTAATAATTCCCAGCATGGCGTTGGCCTTTTTTATTGCAAACGCACACTGTCTTGACATTTTCAGTGAATTATCTACCACGACCCCAAAATCTCTCTCATGGTCAGTCTCTGCCAGTTCACACCCCATCAACTTGTATTTGTAGTTGGGATTCTTGGCCCCAATGTGCATTAGTTTGCACTTGGCCACATTGAACCGCATCTGCCATGTTGATGCCCACTCACCCAGCCTCAACAGATCCCTTTGGAGTTTCTCTAGCAATGTGTTTTATTCTTTGCTATAGAACTCTGACTGTCCCACGCTGTCAAGGCATGATACTTTGGCTGTTGGTTCAGCTCAGGAACTTGAAGGGAAGGATTGGGGGCCCCCCTTAATTTAACCAACTGAAATGGCACTCAAAGCATTTTGAAATTCAAAAATAACCAAATATTTTATTTAACATAGAGGGGAAATGTCAGGTGAAATCAGGGGCTGAAAAACTTTGAGGTAACTCATGTCAATAGCTCTGAGATAAAATCAGTACATGCACAGATCAGTTCTTACATTTCGGACTAACGAGAGTTCCTTAAGCTGTTATTACTTAAAATATTTATGTTAAGAGGGTTTTGTTCCAGAGTTTCTCCAAACATTCCAGCACGCTTTGAGTATTCACTGAAGGCTGGTACCCTCTTTCCAGTTCCCAAACCCTCTTCTCTTGAAACACCAGTACTTGTCTTTAGTTTTTAACTGACTCTTAAGGTCTCTAAAGGCAGTTTCTAACCACACCAGACCAGGAATTGCTCCACTTTTCAGAGCTAATGACCTGTTTGACTGAGTAGGTAATTTTCTTCTCTCTCTAGAAGATCTATCCTCTTTCATTAGCCCAAGAGGGAGTCTTCACATACTTCCAAAACTTCCTTGCCAACTTAGAACTGGGGGCCAAAGAAAGGCTGAAATCAGATTCCGTACTCAGCTCAGTCAAGGCAGAAATCTGACTGAATCTCTCCTTAGTATGCAGCTCTCCAGTCTTTCTCTGCTCATTTGATATTAGCAGCCTGTCACTGAAGGTACCCTGTTTCTGTGAAGAATTAACCCTACACAGTCCTTTAGCTATTTGTGCAGCACTTCAAAGCTTTAAAAAGTGCAGTTGGTTACACCTGTCAGCTCTTGGAATGTGGTGTTTGCTAAGTGATTAGTTTTTTCCCTTGGGCTTCTGTATTTCCTGCTCCCTTTCCCTCTTGCCCTTTTAAGACATGTGGAATAGTTGCACATAGCTCATTCTTATGATGAAATCGTGGCTTGTTCACGTAGTAGAAGAATAATGGAGGGACAATGGGAATCTGATGCATTTTTTACGCTTGATCAAGCAACACCAAGCCAGCCCTAAATATTATGCTGTGCTATTAAAGTGACTTTTTAAAGATTGTGATGTTGGCTATATTCAGCCTGACTGGATTTATGCCAGCCTTGTGAAATGAGGAACCTGCATCACCTGATTTGGGGGAGGGCATTACACTCTAAATCTGCTATTTTATTAAAGAAGATTGTTTGCCTGCTTGTTGCTGTTCAGAAAATTAGGCGCCTTACCATTTTGTCTATCAATATGTATGTTCTAGGTATTTTCACTTTTATAATACTGGACTTCAGAACCAACGAGTATTATATGTGCAAGATGCCTTGGATGCAGATGCCAAAGTATTTCTTGACCCAAATAAGCTTTCAGATGATGGTACTGTGGCTTTGCGAGGTCAGTGTCATGGATTTTTATTAAATATAGTATTTGGAATACTTGTATCTATTTGTATTTAAATCACACTGTGTTAAGAAAAAACAGCTGAAAAGTGCACGTTTTTGTTTATGTAAGTTCAGGAAGTTCTATAATTGTCACATGTTTAACTGTTGTCCGTGTGTTGAGAACAAATGTTAGAAAGCCATTCAGTATAATGCAAAATACTATACTGTTATTAATGTGGTAATCATTGCATGATATGTTTTTGATGTGCAGGTTATTCATTCAGTGAAGATGGTGAATATTTTGCATATGGCTTGAGTTCTAGCGGGTCGGACTGGGTAACCATTAAATTTATGAAAGTGGATGGTGCCAAAGAACTTCCAGATGTACTAGAAATGGTAAAATTCAGTTGTATGTCTTGGACCCATGATGGTAAAGGCATGTTCTATAACTGCTACCCAAACCAAGATGGGAAAAGTGATGGTGAGTGGCATGCAGTAATGGTTAAAGTGTAAGCATGTCTTGCCCTGACCAGCATAGCCCAGGCAAGCCTGCTCTTGTTAGATCTCTGAAGCTAAGCAGGGTTAACTCTGACAAGTACTTGGATTGAAGACCTCCTTGAAATACCAACAGTCAGGAGGACAGGGGCAGGCTTTATTCAGCCACGTCTCTAAGTATCCTCCAGGCCCCCAGTAGGGGTCAGTCACCAGAGGTCACCATGACTTCCAGGTACAGACATGTGCATGCACACACACATGCACATTTAAAATACAAAAAAAGAGAGTAAGTGTGCTTTTTCCTCTGGCCTTTCTCCACTTTCTTTCTGTTCTCAGTGCTGGCCACTTTCCTTTGGCTTTCCCTCCCTCTGAGTTCCCCATCCTCTACCTTCTCAGTCTCTTGGATCTGCTTCTTGTTTTGTCTTCTCACCCAGCCAAAATTTTCTGTCCCTTGACACTGCAATTCTAAGCAGAGTTAATTTTTTGTAATCTTAGAATGCATATGAATTAGGATCACACTGCAAGTCACTGAAGTTTCATTTGCAGCAAAATAACTTCTTATTTTTCTGAGAGAAGAGTTTGTATGAACATTCTGTGTTGCCAGTCTATATTCTTTTTATTTATGATATTTATATAGATTAAAATATAGCAAAAATAAAAAAAACTATAATTGTACTAGAGTTAAACATCAAAGAAAAATAATTCATAAAAGGCAAATAAATTTAATAAGTTTTTTCACATTTCCAGCAAACAGATGAGTTACAAAATTTATGCTTCTTTAATTAATAGGTGTTCTCTTTGTTGCCTCATCAAATCAGTAGCTTCTGAGCTGAGCAAGTGTAAAAACTGCATATTGTTACAGTTAATAATAAGTAATTTTGAGGCCTGGTTTGCATATATGTAATTAAATATGTTGATTGCCCCAGGAACTGAGACATCGACAAATCTGCACCAGAAGTTGTACTATCATGTCCTGGGAACTGACCAATCAAAAGATGTTTTATGTGCTGAATTTCCTCATGAGCCAAAATGGATGGGTGGAGCTGAGGTATGATGAATTTCATCTTGTTTAAACCCATAGTTGCACGTATTTTTACTAGATGTCAAGAGATAATAAAGTAAGATTTATTGGACTTTTTCTTGTGAAATGAAAGATACTGCTGAGTTACAACGAAGTGACTATATTGCTTATCTATTTCATTTCTCTCTTCAAAGAGATCTTGGGGATACATATGGATCCCCCCTCACAGACATTAGCCTCTCAGCAATTCCATGAAACACATCAGGGTGACTGACCTATGAGAATTTTAACCCAGAGCCAGTTCTCCACTTTTCATATTTGTAGCATATACCGCCTGTGTGTCCTGCATCATACACAGTATGAATAATTTCAGGTGAGTAGCCATGCTGGTCTGAAGCAGCAGAACAAATTTGAATCCAGTGGCACCTTTAATAGAGCCGCCCTGAGCCCGCTTCGGTGGGGTAGGGCGGGATATAAATAAAATAAAATAAAAATAAATAAATACCAACAACGTTTTATTCAAGGTATAAGCTTTTGTTTGCATGGCACTTCTTCAGACACAATGAAATGGAAATTACCAGTCAATACATATAGGTAGAGGTTGAGCAGTAAATTAGCAACAGCATAACGAAGATGTTTAACAGATTCAAGAACCAAATAGGAATAATGAGCTTAGTTTATGTGGTTACTGTTTGTTTGGGTTTAATTCATTGGGGAAAAAACAGTAAAGAAAATAAATATGTCGAAAGTGGAGATAGATGGGCAGATGTATCCTTAATTGTGGGATGCTGAGAGTAATTAATTGAGACCCTGCCGTTACACTCCATCTGTCTCCTCTCAAGCATGGGGGCAGTCTTACAGCTTCTTCTTTGAAGTGGGGTCAGCACTGGTGCTGGGGCTTCTGGTGCCCCAGGCAAGGGGCATGCACTGCATCACAGAGCCCGCTTAGCCCAGGAGGGCCGCAGATCCAGGAGGGCTGAGTGGGGGTGGTGCATAGCACAATTGCTTGCCTTGGAGGTGTTTGGAGCTGCTCCGAATGCCTCCAAGCTGAGCAGCTCCAAATGGCTCTGTGCTGAGCAAACAAACTGCACACCCCGCTCAGCCCCCTGTAGACCCAGAGGAGGCTTGGCAGGGGGTGCGGCTGGCTTGGATGCATTTGGAGCTGCTATGAATGCCTCCAAGGTGAGTGAACACACTGCATGCTGCCTGCACCCTGCTCTGGGCAGGGACAGCACGAACAGAAAGAGGGAGCCTGCCCCTGCCCCGACAGCCAGTTGGCGCCCTAGTTCGCTGCCTACCTGGCCTACTACACACTGGTCCTGAGTGGGATGATAGGCTGTGTAGAGTTCCCCCAAAATTTTGAAAAAAAAATTATTGTAAATATTCTTTCAGATTCAAAATAAATGAATAAAATATTGGTACACTGTCTTCTGTCCCCAAACCAGAGAAATACATTCCAAATTGCATTACATTTTATTGTTCATTACATCACAATCGACTATTCTAATCTATTATTCCAAATAAGAAATAAAATAAAGAGGACGTATGTCCCTTCTGGGGGATTGGTGAGAATACAGATGTAACGGCTGAATGCAGTTTAGCATATATAGTGAGACAAGAAGAAACCAACATCCTGTTAAATCCTGGGGATGTAAATTAAGTTTGTTATTCCTGTTTGGTCTTAAAGGTGCCACTGAACTCAAACTTTGTTCTACTGGAAAACACAGTATTGCTAGGAAAAGTTGAAGGCAGCAGGAAAAAAGGAAGATCCAATATGAGATGGATTGATGCAATCAAAAAAGCCACGGCTCTCTGTTTGCAAGACCTGAGCAAGGCTGTTAATGTCCTCCAAAGTATCCTATCATTAATTCATAGGGTCATCATGGGTCGGAAGCTACTTGATGGCACTTAACAGATGCACATTAAGCTGCTGGGAGAATATCTAATGGGTCATAGTTTTGTATTTTGACTTTGAAGGTGTCTATGAGTGTTAAAGGTACAAGACCCACAAGAGAGAAACAAGCTTCAGTAGTTGATCCTGTATGTCCGGGTCTGCCATGACCCAGATATCCTTTTCGAGTGGTATGTGATTATGAGAAGGTTCCACATCAGGAATCCTGAAGCTTCTAATGTGCTTAGGGATCTCTGGATCAAGACCAGAACTGTGCATTCAGTCTGGGATCTTACATGCACGAATCATTTCCCCCTTTTCACATCCCACAGCAACCTCCTGTGCTTGCAAGTCATTGATTTAAATGGCAGGAAGATGTTTCCATAGGAATCAGTCATTGTTGGTTAGGAGTGTGCCTAGGGTATCACGACTAAAGGTGTGAAAAAAGAAAAATTCGGAAATAATCAGATTCGGAAATATACAGGGCCAAAATATTCGGAATACCATTTATTTCCAAATACTTGTAATCGGAATAGCCGTAAATACTGGAGATATACGACTATTTCCGAAAATACGGCCCCATTATATCCTATGGGCCATTGAAATCAATGGCAAAATAGGGTATATTGGAAGCAGCTTGGAGAGGAGGGGGTTTGAGGGAGAGCCCCCAAATTTGCAGGGGACTCTCCCCTACGAACCCCCCCAAGTAGCAAAAAGATTGGGCCAGGGGTTCCCATTCCAGACCATAATTATACGCCATGGGCCATTGAAATCAATGTCAACATAGGGCATAATCAGAGGCTACTGGGGGGCAGGGGTTTGAGGGAGAGCCCCCAAAACTGCAGGGAATCCGCAGGGGATTCTCCCCTACAAAACCCGCAAGTCCCAAAAAGATTGGGCCAGGGGGTCCCTGTCTTTGGGCTACCCAAAAGGCCCATTGCCACCAATGCTGGGGAAAGCCCAATTAGCCACTTCCTCCACTATAATTGCTGTGGGGAAAGTGGCTCTGGCCAGAGGGGGGTTTGAGGGAGAGGCCCCAAAACTGCAGGGCAGCTTCAGGGGACTCCCCCGCATGCAACCCCTTTGGCCCAAAAAGACTGCACCCATCTGTGGGCACCCCAAAAGGAACATTGTTCCCAGTGGTGAGAAAAAAACAATTAGAGCCACTTCCCCCACTGTAATTATCGTGGGAAAAGTGGCTCTGGGGAGCAGGGGGTTTTGAGGAGAGCCCGTCAAACTGCTGTGCAGCTTCAGGGCACTGTCCCACACAAAATCCGCAAGGCCAAAAAAACAATTGGACCGGGGGTCCAATTCCTGGGACACTCAAAGCCAAACCTAACTTCACACCAGAGAATCTCTATAGGACCCAAATGCACTACATCCATCTATCTACTCTATGAACCCTGCTGGCCTGGAACCAATGTAAACCCAGTTGCCAATGTCACTGCCACACAAAACACAATCTGCTCAAGGCTTCAGCAAACCCAGATGCCAGCTTTCCAGCCCTGCCCCAAACAATGTGGGGAGAGCTGGCCAAGCACAACAGGCATGCTGGTTCTGGGTCTCTCACCCAGATGTGGGGATTCAGGGATCTGCCTTACAGTGGCTGACCTCCTTTCTCCAAGATCGGGGACAAAGGGTGGTGATAGGGGAGGAAGCATCCCAGAGGCACTCTCTTAGTTGTGGGGTGCCGCAGGGAGCGGTCCTATCCCCGATGCTATTTAATATCTATATGCGTCCCCTTGCCCAGATTGTCAGGAGGTACGGACTGGGTTGCCATCAATATGCGGATGACACCCAGCTCTATCTATTGATGGGTGTCCAGTCTGACTGTACCCTGGAAAATCTAGACCTGGCATTACAAGCCGTGGCTTCTTGGCTCAGACTGAGTCGGCTGAAATTGAATCCGACGAAGATGGAGGTTCTCTACCTGGGTCGAGGCGGTCCGGGGGGAGAGATCCAGCTGCTGGCCCTTGACAGGGTACCACTGATACCGGTCCCTAAGGTCAAGAGCTTAGGCGTGCTTCTTGAGTCCTCCCTTACAATGGAGGCCCAGGTAGCAGCCACTGTTAGATCTGCCTTTTTTCATCTTCGGCAAGCGTGGCAGCTGGCCCCTTACCTGGAGCGCAACGACTTAGCGACGGTAATCCATGCTACGGTCACCTCAAGAATAGATCACTGTAATGCTCTCTACATGGGGCTACCCTTGATGCTAACCCGGAGACTACAACTAGTGCAGAATGCTGCGGCACGGCTGTTAATGGGGCTGCCGCGATGGGACCACATTCAGCCAGTGCTGAGGGAGCTGCACTGGTTGCCTGTTGTGTTCCGAGTTCGCTTCAAGGTGTTGGTATTAACCTTCAAAGCCCTTTATGGTCAGGGACCTGCCTATCTACAGAACCGCCTTTCCCCATATATCCCCCAGAGAGCACTGCGATCAGGGACAAAAAATCTGTTGTCTGCCCCTGGCCCAAAAGAAGCCAGGCTGTGTATGACGAGATCCAGGGCTTTTTCGGTGGCAGCACCAGAACTTTGGAACACCCTTCCAGAAGCCATAAGGGCCCTGCGGGATTTGACTGCGTTCCACAGGGCCTGTAAGACTGAATTGTTTAAACAGGCTTTTGCGGTTTGATTGAAAAAGGGCTGCCACCGGACATCTTACAGAATGCTGGCGATCATAGTCGAGAATTCAATACCGCCTATACTGTACTGAAATAGCGCTATAGAATGGTTTTAAAGCTTATATACGTAAATTATGGTTTTATATGTTTTATTGGATTGATTGTATTTTATGATGTTGTAAGCCGCCCTGAGTCCACTTGCGGAGAGGGCGGGATATAAATTGAAAGTAATAAATAAAAATAAATAAATAAATAGATGCCAGCTTCCCTGCCACAGAACGTGCCATCTACAGATGCCAGCTCTATAGCCATGCCCCAAACAACGTGGGGAGAGCTGCCCAAGCACAAGTATGCTGGTTCTGGGTCTCTCACCCAGATGCTAGCTTCCCTGCTACAGAACACACAATCTACAGATGCCAGCTCTCCAGCCCTGCCTCAAACAACACAACTCTCAAACAAGAGAAGTGGTGGACCACACTTAGCTCCACATCATTCTGTATCTGACACAAAGCAAGAAGCATTTAGACTTACCTCGAGTGATGGATGGTTGGCTGGTCCAGGCTCTCTTGCATTACCTAGGGTACACCAAGAGGAGGTGAGCCAGAGTTGCACCTTAGATGAGGAAGATTACTGGGAGGGCCTCATTGTGTGAGAGGAAGGCAACCATTCCTTCTCTCTTAGCTCAGCAGCAACACACCAGCTATCACTGTCCCATTAGAGGGACCTCAGCATTGGTATGGCTGCTGGCTGCCTGTTATCATCACTGGCACCTCCCTCTTTCTTCCTCCTGCCCCTGAAAAAAAACCTGTGACTGGGCCTGTGGGTGCTGTCGGTTACAGTTGGGGGCTGCAATGGCCCTTTCAGTATTATTAGGCATGTGTGGATGGGGACTGGGGAAATTTGGATTGCTTTGCATTCACTTTTGGTTTGGGGATGGATGAGGGGTGGGGGGTGCACTGCCAATCAATTTGTGAGTTTTTGGGCTGTCTTTGGACTCTAGTCTATGTTTAGTGGCAGAGCGTTTTACAACCACCTTCCAAGCGCAGACCAAGAGAGGATGCAGGCACAAGTAGGTGCTCACTTCATTCACTCTCAAAGTCTACAGGGAGCCAAACAGAGGCAAGTTGACCTTCAGGGTTGCAGGCAATTGCGATGTGGGCAGACAATGTCACCCATATGCAAAAAGACGCGCTCGCTCTGCACGCTCGTTGGTGGGCATGAGAGGAACGCCTTGGCCACGGAGGAGAGGGCCGGCCAGACCCCCTCCTTTGTGACCCAGTAGTCCAGAGGAGACATTTCCTGTGACTCATTGGGCTCCAAAAGATAGTCTCTCACCATCGCAGCTCTCAGGGGCCTACCACTCCCAGAGGGGCCAACGAGCCGCCCAATGAGTGTCATATCGGCACTCTTCTTGGCGTGAGTCTGGTGGGAAACACTGCCTGGCCGGGGAGGTTGGGGATGAACAGTAGTGGAAGTGACAGATGAGCTGTTTCCACTCCCCTCCTCCTCAGCTACTGGCACTGGGCCCTGACTCTGCAGCTCTCGACCTTCTGAGAGAGCTCGTCTCGCCAGTGATCAACCTCGTTGGCCCGCTCGGCGATCATGCCCTTAAGGCGTGGGTCTAACATGGTCGCCATCATGTAGACCTTATCCTGGGTGAAAGTCTGAAAGCGGGCCTTAAGCCCTTCCTGCAGCCTAACAACCAGGGCGTGCACCGCTGGAAGAATGTCTGTACGGCCTTGAGCTGGCACTAGAAACAAGGCCAGGTCCTCACAGGCCATGTGCACCATGGGGACGACCAGTGCGAAGCTCGCCATGTCAGACGAGAGCATTTCTGTGCGGGTCTTGAAGGGCCCAAGAACCTCCACAGTCTGAGAAATGACCACCCAATTGTCTTGGGTGAGACGGTTCTCATCTCAAAAGACCCTCGTCTCAGAGACAAAGGCATCCAGGGCTGCTCTCTGCTCCACCATGCACTCCGCATGGAACAGGTGGAGTTCCGGCGTGTGCTGACGTCAGTGTCTGTTTCTCATGTAGCAGATACGAGTCTGTATTGCTGCATGAGAAGTGACCCGTGATGTGCCAACACTTCTGGAGCAGAAGTCAGTACTCATGGGTTGCGGCTAGATACCAACAATCCTGGCTTTTCGTCTGGCCCAATGCATCCTTAACCACAAGGTGGAGAAGGTGGGCCATGCAAGAAAGGCTTTTTAGGCCCTGACACTGGGCCTTGATGTTGGGGCCACCATCAGTCACCACGAAGCCTGTGGCAACATCCCTGCTGCCTACCCAGCCCTCTAACTGTCGTGAGAAGATGGCTCCGAGAGTGTCCGCCGTGTGCGGCACGTTGACTGCTTTGGCGTGCAGCAAGGCCCAGCGATAGCCGGCCTGGTGGCCCTGACCCTGCCTGCCGCTACTGCCACCCCCACCCTGCAGCTCACTGGGTTGCACCAATGCGCAGTCAGGGAGAGATACCCCTCGAACGCATGTTGGGAGTTCCAGATATCTGAGGTGAAATGAACAGCCCCCCCGGCAGCACGGGACAAATGCTCCTTCACCACAGATCTGGTCACCCTGAAAATAGATGGCACAATGGTCCTGCTAATGGTGGTTCTAGCAGGCACTTTGTACCAGGGTGTCAGGTACTCGAGCAACCCTAGCACCCCAAAATTCTCAACCACTGAAAATGGAAGTCCATGGGCAACCGACCTGGCAAGGTTCCAGGCGATCACCCTCCTTCCATGCCTGATTCCCCCTTTTGGCACACAGGTGCCAACCCCACTAAACATTTCAGGCAGAGATGCCTGGCGTCCCTGCCCTGTTGCAGAACTCTCCTGGAGAGCTCTGGAGGTAGTCGCAGTGGAACAGACCTCCTGGCTGGGTGGTGTTGGCCACTTGGGCACCCCAGCACCAGCCTGCTTCTTTCCGGAGTCAGGTGGGAAGGGTCGCCCACGACTGATCCAAGCCCTGCACAGCTGGCACCGTGCATAGCGTAAGTCGGAAATGCTTCCAGACTTCGGAGGTTTACGGATGCCCAAGCTGACCGGCAGCTTGGGCGTCTGGAGCCACCTCCTGTGAGGTGCTCGGGGCAGACACATCGTGTCTCGGGGTGGCAGGAGAGGCTGGCTGCCGGGGGGAAGTGGGCGGAGATGGAGGCACCTCGTGTGCCTCCATTTCTTCCCCCTCCATCCCATGCAGCCTCCCCTCCTGGCCATCCTCTGAAGTACTGCTGGTGCCCGAAGGAACTGAAGAAAGGGGCTGGTCCTCCTCAACCAGCTTCTCCTCCAGCTCCTGCACGACACTCTGCACACTCCTTGGGGTGATCATTTTGTACAGAAACCTGTCCCCAAAGCTCATCTCCAAGGAAGGCTGCTCTTGCCCCTCCTCTGGCTGCTAAGGCCGAGCGACATCAGCTGGAGGAGAGACTGCCCGAGCAGCAGACCCATGCTCAGTTCCAGTACCTAATGGCACCTTTGCTGGGGTCGCCCCAGCAGCAGCCTTGATGAAGGGCCCAAGGCGGGCCTTCTTCATCACACTCTGGCGAGAGGTTGGAGTGCTGGAAGGTGGCTGTGGAGTGGCCCTACGCACAGGTGGGGGGGAAACCTGGGTCCTCCCCCTCCCCTCCACCCCTCTAGTCTTCTCCTTGGCCTTGCCCCCAGGGCCCCTCTTCTGCTGCCTGTCACTCATGCCACCCTTTGCCCGTCTCACACAACCTGAACTGAGAATGAGTTTTTTTACAAACTCACTACACTGTACCCTGAACCAACAGGTGCCCTGACTTCTTTTTAAAAACCCTCCCACCAAAACTTGTTTGTTTGGTTTTTTGGTCCCTAACCTGTCCTCCTTTGAGTTTGGGTAGTAGTAGTCTGGTAAAGTTTAGGAGACTAGGTGATCCTGCTTCTACCTGGCTACAGCTTTTAAAAGGCTACCTTGAGATGATGGCAATCCTTGTTATATCCTCCTAATTAAACTTCTCCTAACTAGATCCTGGGACAAACCGGATTTCCTTGCAAACTAGAAATCAGGTGTCCCCTATAACTAGAGACAAGCTGTGGTTTACCCTATGAAAATCGAAGGATGCACCGGCTTTCAGTGGCTGAAAGCAAGATGCACTGCAACCTTAATCTCTTTAAAAGGGAGCCTGATGTGGCCTAGTAGTCACGCTGCCTTTTATGAGAAACCTAAAATCTTTTTAAATTGCCCCTATGTGCCCTAGTTGAATTTTGAAAGAAGATAAAGCCCTAAACTGGATTGTTTTTTTTTTTTAATTTCAAAAAACACAATCCCTAAAAACACCCTTATTAGTGACCCTAGCCAAACCGAAAGCACCCTCAGACTCCAAAAATAACTCTATAAAAACATGAAAGTGACCCAGCCCACACACCAACCCCCTCACACCAGCCAGATGTAATTTAAAAAAACCAAAACGTGACAGAAAGAAACTTAGCTTTTAACCCCACCCCAAAACCAGAACTAGGAAAAGGGACAACAGGACAGGATGCAAAACCAACAAAACCAGATCCAAAAAAATTACTGAGAAAAGACCAAGAAACTCAACTGTTAAAAAAACTGATCTTTTTAACAATAAACTCAGGCCAAATCAGTCAGCACCAGAAACCAGAACCAGGAAAAGGGACAACAGGACACGATGCAAAACCAACAACAACAGATCCGAACAAATCACTGAGAAAAGGCCAAGAAACTCAACTGTTAAAAAACTGATGTTTTAACAATGACAATTAGGCCAAACAGCCCCCCCCCCAAGAACCAGAACCAGAAGAGAAAAGGAACAACAGCACCACAACACAGCAGCAACAAATCAAACGCAGAATGACTTTTAACAATACAGGAACTTTACCAACCCCCTCCCTCCCAAAAAACCTTCACCCTAACCCCAAGAAATCCAAGACACCCAAATCAGGAAAAGTAAAAGGACACTGCACTTTTAAAAGTCCTCTCACTAAAGTAAGATATAGGCAAATTGGCAACCCCCCCACCACCAGCAGAACCCCCTAACCCCAAATAAGCTACCCAGCACCCACCCACCCAAATCTGGATAAGTAAAGGGACTCTGAGTCTTAAAAAGTCCTTTAACTTTTATCCTAACTAAAATAAAAACAAGAACCCCAAGACTGTCTTACCTTAGATGTCTTCTCTTCTCCAGGCAGGTCAGGCAAGGCTGAGAGAACAGCAGCAGCTGAGGCCAAGGGCCAGCACAGCACAATCTCTCACACCAACACCAGCACAGCAGCAATGGAATGAAGTCCAGCCAGGCAGACTCCTTCAAAAGGTTCTCTGGCCCTACACAGAGCAGTTTCAAAAAATACCACTACTCTGTGATTGGCCAAGTAAACAAAAGAACAACAATGTTGCTAATGGCTGGAGGATTAGCCCAGCCATTAGTAACACAACAGCCCTGCAAAGCATGCATTTGCAAAGCACTTTGCAAATGCATGCTTTGGATTGGCTGCTGGAGCTCCTTTCCCCCTCCCCCTCCTTTCCTGATCCCAGGGAGGCTATGGGAGAGGCGGGAAAAGGCTTCCAAAGGCGGGAAAGGAGGCAAGCAGCTCCCCTGAGGCTACAGAAGCTCCTTTCCCGCCTTTTCTATGGACTTCCGAATATTGATTATATAGGCTCCCATATAATGCCTGTAAATTGGATTAGGAAGTATACGACGTCGTATACTTCCAAATCGGGGTATTTGTAGGTCTATTCGGTTGGCCGAACTGAATGCACACCCCTAATCAAGACTGTGCATGCACAGTAGAAGCATTTGGGGCTATAAAGCTTAAGGAGAAATTCCTAATTTTGACTGAATACAGTTTGTTTATTCAATCTGCCTGTAGTGACACTCTTGTAAACATTTTGGGGCCTGTGTTTGTGTGAAGAAATTAATAACTTTTGATTACATATTTGTATGTGGCTGCCTATTCCCAGAGCATCTGTTGTTAATTAAAGGTGTTTACTAGTTTTCCTGTTCTGTTCAGAATATTTCATTAATTGTGTTTTTGCAATGTCACTTTCTGCTAAGCAACTTGGCAAAACCAGTTGTTAAATGGTTCTATTTTTTAGTAAGAAGAAATATGGGTAGGCTGCACTTCTAAAAATGTGCTGCTTTTTTTTTTTACAGAACTAACAGAGGTAAAATGATAGAATCTTTTATGTCTTGTACAGTTAACATCTCTGAGAATCTGCAATACATTGAACTTGTATAAATGTTGCTAAAAGTACTCCAAATTTTCTCTTATTAAACCAAAGTGCAGGTTATTGTATAACCACAGGAAACCATTGTTCAGCACCATTGTTTGTCACTAGAGAAGGAGCTTGGGAAGGAGTTAGATAATTATTTATTTATTATTATTTATTACTTTAAATTTCTATCTCTCCCTCTCTGCAAGCGGACTCAGGGCGGCTGACAACATTAATATTCACAAGTTAAAACCAATAAAAAACAATAAAACATAATTACAATTTTAGATTTTAAAAACATTTAATGGTGCTGTATCACTACAATATAAGCAAGTTCTTCTTTTCTGACGGTGATCACCTAGTACTTTATATGATGTCAGGTGGCAGTTCTCTCCCGGTTAGATAGCAAAGGCGTGTTGGAACAGTTTGGTCTTACAGGCCCTGCGGAAAGTGGAAAGATCTCACAGAGCCGTTATGGCCTCCGGGAGAGCATTACACAATTCTGGTGCTGCCACCGAGAAGTCCCTAGCTTGTGTCGAACGCAATCTAGCATCCTTTGGTCCAGGGATGAACAATATATTTTTTGTCCCTGAACGCAGTGCTCTCTGGGGAACATGTGGAGAAAGGCGGTCCCGCAGATAGACAGGCACCTGACCATAAAGGGCTTTAAAGGTCAATACCAACATCTTGAAACGGACTCGGAACACAATAGGTAGCCAGTACAGCTCTTTCAGCACTGGCCAAATGTGTTCCCATCAGGGGAGCCCCATTAACAGCCATGCCGCAGCATTCTGCACTAGCTGTAGTTTCCGAGTCAGTGTCAAGGGTAGCCCCATATAGAGAGCATTACAGTGATCTATTCTTGAGGTGACCGTGGCATGGATCACCATTGCTAAGTCATCATGCTCCAGGAAAGGGGCCAACTGCTGCACCCGCCGAAGATGAAAAAAGGCGGATCTAGTAGTGGCTGCTACTTGGGCCTCCATTGTAAGAGAGGACTCAAGGAGCACACCCATGCTCTTGACCTTAGGGGCTGGTATTAGTGACACCCCGTCAAGACCTGGCAGACGGATCTCCCCCCCCCCCCGCAGACCACCCCGGTTTAGGTAGAGAACCTTCATCTTCATCGGATTCAACTTCAGCCGACTCAACCTGAGCCAAGATGCTACGGCTTGAAGAGCCAGGTCTAGATTTTCTGTGGTACAGACAGACTGGCCACCCATCAATAGATAGAGCTGGGTGTCATCTGCATATTGGTGACATTCCAGCCCATACCTCCTGACAATCTGGGCAAGGGGGTGCATATAGATGTTAAATAACACTGGGGACAGAACTGCACCCTGTGGCACACCACATACAAGTGGGTACCTTTGGGATGATTCCTCCCTTTCACCACCCTTTGTTCCCGATCTTGGAGAAAGGAGGCCAACCACTGTAAGGCAGACCCCTGAATTCCCATGTCGGCAAGGCGGCTAGTCAGTAGCTGATGGTCAACCGTATCAAATATGGTTGAAAGATCTAATAATAACAGCATTGCTGAGCCGCCCCGATCCAGATGTTACATGAGGTCATCTATGAGGGCGACCCGAACCGTCTCCGTCCCGTGACCTGGTCGAAAGCCAGACTGGAATGGATCCGGGGTGAAAGTGTCATCCAGGAATTCCTGTAGCTGAGTTGCCACCGCCCGCTCTATAACCTTACCTAAAAAGGGAAGGTTTGATACTGGCTGATAGTTCGCCAATATGACTGGATCTGCAGATGTTTTTTTCAGGAGGGGACAGACTACATCCTCTTTAGGAGGTGTGGGAAAGGTCCCTTCTACCAGGTATCTGTTGACAATAACTTGTAGTGGCTCACGTAGCAATGCCTGGCTAGCTTTTACAAACCAGGACGGGCACGGGTCCAACCCATAGGTTGTAGGGCGTACAGCAAAAAGGATCCTGTTGACTTCTTCCAGGCTGAGTGGATTGAAGGAATCCAGAATTGGCCCAGAAGACGCGCTCGGTTCCCCCAAGTTCTTTCACTGTATCAATTATGGTGGGAAGGTCGCATCGGAGCGATGAGACCTTATCTGTGAAAAAACTCGCAAAAGCCTCACAGCCAATTTCCAATTTTCTAATGTTTGGTTTACCGTGCAGTAAAGTTGTTAGTGACCGAATTATACTAAACAGTTGTGCTGGGTGTGAGGTCGCAGACACAATCCAGGACGCAAAGTAAGTCTTCTTTGTGGCCCGGACTGCCATCTCATAGGTCCGCATAAATGACTTATAAGATGTTCTCGTAACTTTGTCGCAAGTGCGTTGCCATTGTCTCTCTAGTTGTCTTAATCGCCGTTTTATCGCAGCTCCAGGGTATAGCACTTGCAGAGGACATCGGGGGGGGGGCAATCTCGTCGATGGCTGTAGAGAGCTGGTTATTCCAGATCTCCACCAGCTCATCCAATGAGTCACCAGAGGGCCAGGGATCCCGTAAAGCCATTTGAAGCCGCAAAGGGTTCATCTGGTTTCGCGGGTGAGCTAAAACTTGCTCACCACCTAAACGGGGTAAGGGTGGAATATCCACATGGGCCCTCAGGGCATAGTGGTCAGACCATGGCACTGCCTCTGGAAATCTGATCCACTACAACTTCCGCCGCAAAGATCAGGTCTAACGTGTGTCCGGCCTGATGCATGGGCACTGTTATATATTGGGAGAGTCCCAGTGCTGCCATGGAAGACACTAGGTCCAGATCCAGCCAGAACTGCAATAGAATTCTCTTAACACCTATCTTACACCACTTGCTTTTCTTTCAAATAAACACATTTTGCCTCTTTTCTCAATGAGATCCACCCAAATAAAACCTAATATTTCTGTTCTTAAGGTCTTTAGGATTTCCCCCCCTTTTGACCCACTCTGTTCTTCTTCAGCTTCTAAATGGAACATGGGGGAGAGGTAGAACCAAGGCTCACTTTCTAGCAGGACTCTTTTGCATATTAGGCCACACACCCTGATGTAGCTAATCCTCCAAGAGCTTTCAGGACTCTTATTCCAGGGTCTACTATAAGCTCTTGGAGGATTGACTACATCAGGGTGTGTGGCCTAATATGCAAAGGAGCTCCTGCTAGGATTCCATCCCCGGGTAGCCCTCCTAAATTTCCTCTATTCCATTCTGTTGGCCCTTAACCAAGACGGTCACTTTCCAAATATTAACCTTCAAGTTCTGAATAAATTTTCTATGTATGTGTTTCTGGGCAAATTATAGAACTAAAACCATAAAGATAACGACACTGATCTCTCTCTCCCCCCCCCCCCCCCGGTACAGTGTAACCAGCTTGTGCAGAATTTAAGATGCAAGTGAAAGGAATGAGTTTGAAGAAGTTTCCAGAAGAGGGCACTACAGAATGATGATTGCAGTTAACTTAGGGAGGAAAAATTGCACAACTTAAGGGAGGAAAAGGTGTTGATTTTCAGTAAATTTGAACTACACTGTTTCATCAAGTTTTCATTCTTAGAATACCGCATGAAGATACAAGGACTGGTTTAATATTGTTTCATTGTATCTGATGTAAAAATGGGATATTACTACTTCCCCATTAAATAACACAGCAAAAGTAATAGCTTTGCTGTGTCTTAGACATTTTTGTTGTGAAAACTGAGGAACATTTTTTTAAAAAAGAGAGAGAGAGAGAGAGAGAGAGAGAGAGAGAGAGAGAACAGAGTCTTGATATATTGAATGAAGGAATTTTGGACTTTTCTTTAAAGTAGGTAGCACCATACAGAAGAAATATTATGGGTTGGATCCAGACTAAACTGGCAATTTCTGCTGATTCCCTTGTACTACCAGAGACCCCCTTCATATAATTCCTTAGGTTCCATTATCACCTAGGATCAGCATTTTGTGGAGATTGGTGGGCTGCAATGGAAGGAGAGAAAAGGAGAGTTCCATTCTGCTGTTGAAAAAAAATTGCCTAGATCCAACCATATACACACATATATATTGTAGTCTACTAAGGGATTTGTGAGGGTTACAGAAGCAGTGAAGTTCTGCAACTGATCATATAACATGGTATATTAGAATGTTCCTGAAGGTTCTAATTGCAGAATCATGAAAATAGGCAGCATGGACTTTTTGAAGAAAAGTTCCTTTGAAAGGAGAAATGAGCTGAGCTGAAAAGAAAATCTCATACTGGTTCTAAGGCAAGAGACATTGCGTTGTCAACAAAGGCTGAGTGAGATGGTGTTATAATAATCAGTGGACATTTTGTGGAAACATGGGTGGTGGAGCTCATCCAGGGATTGTTATGCAGCTGCGCATACTATTCAATGGACAAGGAGGTGGAACTCAGAAGAAGGAGGTGGAACTCTCAGAAAGGTTCAGGAGCTGTGCTCCTGTGAGCTCCCACTGAATCTTAGACCTGATAATAATTATGGCATGGCATTGTGTGTAGTATAGTCAGGAGATCCTAAGATTGTCTGGCAGCCTCAAGTCCTAGCTCTTTTACTGTAATGCAGCTCTCTATAGTAAACTAGACATTTTTTGGCCTGAGATAACTCTGAAAGAGCTGTGACTGACCCAAGGACACCCAGCTGGCTTCATATGGAGGACTGCAGAATCGAACCCAGTTCTCCAGATTAGAGTCCATCACTCTAAACCACTACACCATGCTGGCTTTTATTAGATGATGTTCTATAGAAAAGAAACTAAGGGGGTCTGGTAGCCAAAAAACTGGGAGTTGTAAACAGCAGTTTGAGATTAAGCATATGGGTGTAGGTAGAGAAAACAGAGGTCTGAGGAAAAGATAGGTAGAAAAGTTGGACGATTTAAGCAAGCAAGTGGGTAGGGTTCCAACAATATGCTGTAGCTAATAGCCACTGATGGAGCAGAGGTCCATCAGTGGCTATTAGCCACAGCATATTGTTGGAACTCTCTGTCTGCTCTATATACTTGGTGCTTGGGGGGTGGCAACAGTGGGAGATCTTCTAGTGTCCTGGCCCCACTGATGGACCTCCTGATGGCACCTGGGGTTTTTTGACAACTGTGTGACACAGAGCGTTGGGCTGGATGGGCCATTGGCCTGATCCAACATGGCTTCTCTTATGTTCTACGGGAAGGTAGCTTTCCCTGGCTTCTTTCCTTGTATGGATCTTAAGATCCTGTTTCAAGTGCTCATGGCAACACTTACATTATTGGTGTGGTTGATTTAATAAAATCAGAGTGATCCATCCCTCCTTCCTTGCAAGAGCTTAGTGTGCACTGGAATGAAACTAACCTCCCAGCTGCCATTAGGTATAGGTAGGGCTTTTTTTCCGGGGATGCAACAGAACCTCTTTGTGGAAACAAAATTTTAAAAAATAAAAAGTTTAAAAATTCATGAGAGCCACCCATGTGTTTCTCCATTTCTCTCTTGAGAGTTCTAGTACCTCTTTCTCCAGAAAAAAAAAGCCCCAGGTATAGGTATATTTTAATTTGTCACCTAAAATTTTAATCTTGTTGCAATTAATGTTTTAATGTATTACTTTTTAATGGAATTGTTTATTGCTCTTTGATATGATATAATTCTAAGCCATCCTGAGCCCGCTTGCAGGGTAGGGTGGGATAAAAATCACATAATTAAATAAAACTATATTCTTGACAGATCAAGATGGGTAGCCATGTCAGTCTGTCTTTAGCAGTTGAAAAGAGCAATATCAGATATTTGAAGAAGTGAATGGTGAGTCACAAAGGCTCATACCGTGCTGCAAATTTTGAAAGTCTTTAACGTGCTCCTGGTATCTTGCTCTTTTCTATATTCTTGACAATGTTGGATCATAAGAAAGTGAAGTGCTATTACTGAAGGGTTATGGCTAGGAGTTGGTGTAGCTGAAGGAATTGACTGATGGATTCCTTCTGGCTGGGCCTGAACTTGTAACTTGCACATACTTAATACCATGACACACATGCAATCTTATAAGATATGAAAGTGAAAAAAATGTTATTTCTGAAATCACAAATTAACCATATAATAATACATATACATATAAACAGGGAACCTTTGAGATTTGTGGTGGTGAGGGGGAATCCATCCTTCCCACTCTTTCCCATTAACCAGGCCCCTTGCCCACCCCTCTGTATAATTATCCTCTCTTTGAAAGATTTACATGCCCCTTCCTATTTTCCATTTTCTGCAACCCAGTATGATGATCTGGAGAAAAATATTTTCTGTCTCTACATGGCCCTGTCTCTGGA
Source organism: Heteronotia binoei (assembly GCF_032191835.1). Lineage (NCBI taxonomy): Eukaryota > Metazoa > Chordata > Lepidosauria > Squamata > Gekkonidae > Heteronotia > Heteronotia binoei. The sequence continues at coordinate 96,644,393 of NC_083223.1, read as the reverse complement.
TTGAAGATTTTTCTGATGGGGCTAGAGATTTGCAGGGTGGGAGGGATCATATCCTCCACAGCTCACCAGGCCTCCCACTAAACTGCGTCTGCTCTCTTATCCTCCATTCAGCCTACTTCTCTACAACCTATGTGGCTCACACTGCAGCAGTCCTTCCTGCTTCCTTTGTTGCCTTTCTGTGCCTCATGTGACAGCTCCTTCCTTGGCCATCTGTCTTGCCACCCCTCCATGGTTCACACAACAGTAGGATGGTTAGCATTGGCTGTTCCCATCTGTTTTCCTGCCTACTTTAATACTGTTTCTCAAGCTCACATGGTGGTTCCTGTTCCTCCACCTCCCCTGTCTTTCTCTGGTTGCCTGCTCAGCAGTAGTGGCGTATTCTAGGCATTGGTGAGTCCTGATAGCTGCATAGTATCAAGTTGCTTGGTGGCTACTGCATGGCCTGGCCTTGAAGAATTCTCCCTCAAAGGTCAAAATAGCTGTGGAAAGGAGGCTAGCTCTTCCCCCTTATTTTTACTGACAGAAAACAAGACTTGAAGGCTGGCAATACTGTTGTGGCTGCTTAGCAATCCCCACAATAGTTGCTGAGAGGACCTTTGTTTCTGAAAAGTACAAGAGCTGCTTCTATTATGGGGGAGGGGGGAGGAGTTAACCTAATGTATTTTATTTTAGTACTTAAATTTCAGTGTTTGGGGCACAGTTTTTGTTTGTTTGTTTCAAGTTTGTTTCAATCTGTCTTTTCTGTTCATGGCTCCAGTCTTTGGATCCGGCCATTTTGATAATTATACATTAGGAACGGTAAAGTGTTTGCTGTCTAGCCTAGAACTCCCTAGGGATTTCCAATTTGGATAAAGTGCTTGGGGCCCTAAGTAAAGACCCGTAATTTAAGAGGAAAAGGGCCAAAGAAAGGATGCTATGTCTTTTTCCAGCAGGGATCTTATGTCTTAAAACAATTTGTAAGATATATAACAAGTACATTTTTTCTCTATCATTGCATTGCTTTCCTGAGAACAAAAGTACTCCTAGTACATTACTGCTCATCCTACTGCCTTTATAGCCATGGGATCCCTTCTGTATTTAGGATGCAGGAACACAAGGGATTGAGTGCAGTTAAATAAGGGGTTATCTTTTCTTTGCTGTTCCTTGATCTGTACCATAAACAGCAGCCTCACTCAAATTAAACAATTGAAGCTTTTCTTAATAGTGAGATAAATGATGAGAAAATAATTTACCTATGATAATTCTGTTAAATGTAGGACCTGCATGCTGTTACAGATATAATCTGGTATCAAGGATCACATGGCAACATATTAGGGAAAGGAACAATTTGTGGGACAAGATATGTAACTGTATCTCTCTTTAGAAATCTGGTTACTGGTCTTGATGCCTGGCATAGTAGGCTTAGGGGGAATAATAGGAAGCTTCCCAGTATTTTTAATAGGATTGCAGTTTAATTCCCACATTGATACTCTCACTTCACTTGAGTGCTTTTAATGCGTTCGTTCAGTTTCGTTATGAGTGCATTATATGCTAATAGCCATTTTCCGGCTGGAAGGCTCAGTTGTGTTTGAATAGAAGCTAATGTTTTATAGAAGCGTTAGATTGGGTAGGCATTAATCATTCTGGTACGTTAACCAAAAGAAGTTTATCAAGGCAGGGCTCTGAGAAGCTTGAGTGCAAGTGTATAACTAGCAGGATCACTTTGTCAATATAGAACAGAGGTTAAAAGTGTACAGAGAATTGAATTAGATGTAATTAGTTCACTGTATAAACACTGGATTCTGGTTGAACAAAATGATCTTTTTTTTTTTCTTTAGAAAAATATGTATGGGAAGACAGTAACTCTGCTTTATTGTAGGGGACAAAGCTTACTGACTCACTGTAAGCTTTAAAAGAACATGAGAGAAAACAGGTCTTCCATTAACTTAAATATCCAATAATTATTCTTCAACTCAATCAAATTACATTTTGATTTGAGCCCTAATTGATTCTGAAACCTAGGCATCGGTAGTCATGACTTTGTGCTTCTAATGGAGTATAGATTGTTCCAGGGCCATGTACATTTGCATTTATAGATTCTGATGATGACACAGAGATATTTATATATAATGTTATCTCTTGTATCCTATTTTCCACTGCAGTGGGCTTGCCCAGAAGGAAAGTGTGTATTTTGCATCATTGTGAATGAGAAAGTGTTGCCACTGCTGTTGTTGGTGCCTCCATGTTATGTCCCCCCCCCACCAAAAAAGAAAAGAATGTATGTGGGGGGACAAACAGAAAAAACATGTTGATTTTGTAACTGGAAGCTTGAGAAAAAGGAGGAAAAGCATAAATATCAATATAAAAGTAGGCTACTGCTTTTAGTAAATCATCAAAATCTCCCTACATCCAAAAGGTTTGATATGTGTACTAGGACAGTGTCACAAAACACTACACAGATCTGATGTTGTATATCATATATAAATGCAGGGGTCATTTTGTAGAAAATTAGGTGGTGGACTCATTAGCATAACTCATTAGCATATGCCACCACCACCCCTCCCACCAGCCAAAAGCAACCTGATGCAAGAAAAGAGACCCCTGACTAGAGATCCAGCCAGCCCAAGCACGCCTCGCTCACCTGGGGCTCTCCTTGGCCGGTGGCCCCACAGTCAAAAGACCAGCAAGCCACCTGCTCGCCAAAATCACATAAGAAGTGGAGAAAGGGTGGTGTGGGCTTCTCCAGGGGTTAATGAGGGCTATTGGGGGTGTAATAAAGTTTCTGGTGGCTGGCTGCCCGCTCTTCTAATCCAGGGATTGTTATGCAGCTGCACCTACTAGTCAATGGACAAGGTAGGTAGGTGGGGAGAAAGAGGGGGAACCCTCAGAAAGGTTGAGGAGTTGAGCTACTGTAAGCTCCAGCTGAATTCAAGGCCTGTATAAATGCAACACACATACATTGTCACAGTCATAATGCATAGTTATTGTATAAATTCTTCTGGTCAGATACAATTTATATCCTACAAAGTAATAATATATATTAAATGTAAATACAAATTCAAAAACTGAAAATTATAAATATGTTGAGTTTTAAAATGACATAATAACAATTTGCCCATCACTCCTTCATAACATATCTGTTTCTCAAAATATGGTACCCATGTGCAGATATCTAAATCTGTGGATCGGGGCAAACTCATACTAAACAGATTTTCTGCAAACTTGAGGGACCTTATCTGGCTTCTTAAAAAAACACATGGGAGTAAATATCCCTGCAAATAATAAAAAAGGCATCATCTGTACATGTGCAGACACAGCACTTACCTTTTTCTTCAGAGCTGGCAGTGATGGACCCTGGGAGCTGCTCCAGGACTGGCTGCTGTGTTAGCTTCTGGGAGCTGCTGCAACCCCAGAGCAGTTCCCAGACTCCGCTACCTACACAGCTGGGCATAGAAGTCTAGAGCCGTGCCTGGCTTAGTGACATGGGAGCTGCTCTAGGCCCAGAGCAGCTTCCACACAATGCAGTTGCTCCTACATAAGGTAAGGCAAAGGGGAGGAGAGAAACAGATGGAGGAATACTGAAAAGAAGGGGACGGGAGAAAAAAGAGGGGGCATTGTCAGGGGAAGCGGAGAGGGGAATAAAGTGGGAGTAGGTTGACAGAAGAGGAGGGGAGAGAAATAGAGAGGTGGAAGACTGTCAGGAGGAGAATTGTGAGAAAGACAGGTGGGGAAAATTAACAGAAGGGGAGGGATGAAAAAGAGGGGCAAGATTGATTTTAAAAGAGGGGGAGGAGAGGGAAGGAAACAAAAGGGGGGAAGGGATGCACCCTGCTTGCACATTTCTTGTGGGTCCCTTCTTGTAATTTATAATGGACATCAGTAGATTGCTTGTAGTGACATTTTACAATTTTGCTGCTATTGGATCCCCTGCTCTCAGCCTTCATGGTATACATGAACATGGTGGGCTTGAAGGGAGTCCTTTATTCCTGTTGCCACCTAGACAGACTGTGACAGCAGCTGCTGTGCTGTGTCTGTTCATAAGTCAGCAGTGGTCCCTCCTAGTGAACATGACAGCTGCCCAGTGACGCTGATGTCCTGATCCTTATGGCAATGTCTTGTCCTCCTGGAGTAGATGACAATGATTCTTCTGCTTGTAGGAAAGAAACTAGCTAGAGTGAACCCCAGTTTTGTTTTCTGGATGTATAGAGGGCATAGTTGTTAACCCACATGGAGATTAGTATGCAGCAGGTGTAATATGTGGTTAAGACTGGCTCTAATGCTCTTCCTTTGTTGTTTGTCACCAGGATATATGTGAAAGATGTAATTTTTGAACACAGTCTAAAAGTGTTCTTTGTCTTGTTACTCTCTAATTCCTTTGAGTTTCTAAATACATTGATGTAAGAACAGCTGTACTGATGAAGCCAAACTTAATTGGCACCCTACCAGCAATGTGTGTTTGGGAATTAAATTAAAAATGTGCTCTGGGAATCGCATTTTAAACTATAATCAACTGTTCACTAGTCCAGCAGGAAATGCTGAAAGAAAAACTCATTAGATAAGCTGAAAATTGCTGCTGTCAGGGATGCCTGGTAATCATTCCAGAAAGGCAAAAAGTTGCAGATTTATTTTTCACTTTTATAAAGTGAAGGAGAATTAGTTGTCAGCATGAACTCATAAAAGTGAATGCTGGCATCTTTACCACTGAAGTGCTAAGGCATCTATGATGACCTCGTCCACTTTCCTCCCTCAGAGGCAAGATTTTCCCTCCATTTTTCTTTACTAAATGAGCTGTCCTAGTAATGTGTTTTCTTCTTTGCTGAAGAACTCTGGCTGTCCCACTCTGTGACTGTGATCACACATGCTAAATAATGCAGTTTCAATCCACTTTCAATGCACTTGCCAACTAGACTTTGCCAGTTCACACAGTAAAATCCAGTTGGAAAGTGCATTGAAAATGGATTAAAACTGCATTATTTAGCATGTGGGATTACAGCCTGTCACAGTTCAAGATTTTGGCTGTTGGCTCAGCCCAGGAACCCCACAGGAGGATTGGGAGCCTGCTTTAACTTAAACAACTTAAATGGCACTTGAGGCATTTTGAAATTCAAAAATTAACAAAATATTTTATTCAACATAAATGGGAAAAGTCAGGTGAAATCAAGGATTGAAATTTCTGAAGTAATTCAATATAGATAATTCTGACGTAGAACCAGCAGACCTCAGATTCAGTAGAAACTCACAGGAGCACAGCTCCTGAACCTTTCTGAGAGTTCCACCTCCTTGTCCATTGAATAGTATGTGCAGCTGCATAACAATCCCTGGATGAGCTCCACCACCTCTTTTTCTACAAAATGACCAGTACATGCACAGTCCTTGTATTTCAGGCTAATGAGAGTTTCTTAAGATATTCAGAGTTACTTAAATCTTTATGTTGAGAGGCATTTGTTCCAGTATCTTTCAAAAACTCCAGTACATTTTCTTTGAGTATCCTCTGACTCTTTTGGTTCCAGAAGGCTGGTACACTCTTTCCAGTACCCAAAGCCCTTCTCTTGAAACACTGGTACTCATCTTGAGTTTTTAACTGACTCTTAAGGTCTCTACAGGCAGTTTCTAACCGCACTAGATGAGGAATTCTGCACTCTTCAGAGCTAATGCCCTGTTAGGGAATTTTCTTCTCTCTCTAGAAGATCTATCCCTTTTCCTTGGCCCTAATGGGAGTCTCCATCTAATTACGCACTTATCCTTGCCTACCTTCTCCCAGTTCTCCTGGGAGTTAAAACTGCTTTCAGTTAGGGCTGAATTCTGAAACTGTCAGTGCTTGACTCTTTTCAGCTTGGGCTCAAATCAGACTGAATTCTCCTCAGCATCCAGTTCAGGAGCTGTTCTCTACTCAGCTGATGCTAACCAATCCAGTTCAGGAGCTTTTCTATGCTCAGCTGATGCTCTTGGAGTGGCCAGTAACTCAAGGCTCTCTGGCTCTGTGAAAAATTAACCCTTCACAGTACTTTATCTGTTTACACAGCACTTCAAAGCTTTTAAAAGTGCAATCCATCATGGCATCATTGTGTTCTTTGGACCATTTTCTTCCATGACAAAATGTAAATGGTTTTCTGCTTGGAGCAAACACCAACCAAGTATACTAGTTCTCTGATCTGATCAGCAAGATGTGCCTAAGGCTAATTCCACACTAGACCTTTAATCCTGGTTCAGCGCTGTCCCAAACAGACATTCTACACTTAAATCATTAATATTATTATTTGTTTATTTATATTCCGCCCATTCCCCCATTTGGAATCACAGAAACCAACTCTGTGACTTTATGATACTAGTGTATAAAATCAGTTTGGGAACAGGGCTGAACCAGAATTAAAAGCCATAGGTTTATAATTTTTGTTTTTCTATATTTCATGGTACTAGGTTGCAAGCCTTATTAGAAGAGTGGGAGGTTTGTCAGTTTACCCCAAGAAGTTTTTGGCTAGGAGTACATGGTTCAAGAAGCCATTACATACATCAGCCTCCCATTCCAAGTTTAAATCAAAATTATTGCCATTCAGGCACCAGCCAGGAAATATTAAAACTGCATGCCTGTTGAAAATTTAGCTGCAGCCATTCTTCTCTGAGTTCATGTTTTCTTCTTTCCCAGTTGCCCTGTCAGATCTACTGTTGGTGCCTCAAAGCTGTGTGATCAATCCAAGATCAGTGCAAATAAAACTTTTCTATTTTTCTTTTGGACAAATTGCTATTGTATGTTACCCCCCCGTTACAGTTTGGAACAAGCTACTGTAGTTCGGAATATTCTTCTTTTTCAGGTTTAAGTCATGGTGGATTTTAAAATGTTAAATTATTGTTTAAGGTAGATAGATAGATAACAAGGGTAGTATGAAAATATATAAGCAGTAATACCCTAACTCACATACAATCAGTTGTATTAAAGCAGAAGGAGAGTTCAGACACCATTTTAAAAATTGCACTTTGCTGATCTTCCAGAATGGTGCCAATTTTATATCTGAGTGGAAATGGGATATAATGAATTTGTGATGCTTTGTGTAGAATGGTTATGTTCAATAAAAAATTGTCAGCATAATTTGTAACTCTGTCACTTTGTATTTAGTGAAATAATTTCAAGTAGCAGTGACTGTCCATAAACTATTGGCTTCAGTGATAACAGGAATTAAAGCAAGTTTTTAATACCTGCTTTGAATTTCAGACAAGTATGCTACATCAGAATAGTTGAGTATATGCATACTTCAGGAAATAATATGACTGAAGATCTAAAGTCATCTGTTCATTTGTTTTGCTCCTTCCTTCCTTTTTTAGCCCACCCCTCCCATAGAACAGGCTCATGGCAGGTTACATCGTTAAAGACAATCAACAGTTAAAAACCAATTAAAATATATAAGTTTACAGAGTAACAGTAGAAACTAAAATAGTAAATTCTGTCTCACAAACATGGCCTATTATTCAGGTCCAGTAGGTCCAGGAACAATGCTTGTCAAACAAATTGGCCCTTCTTGACAACATCCTACTCACCTGCTACCCATATGTAATAGCTGATTACTTCTGTTTCAGTGTATCTGAAGAAGATCGTGTGCACACCTCAGTAACTCACTTTCATTTATGTTGATAAATTTTAGGTATCAGATGATGGGCAATACATTTTGCTCTCTATACGACAAGGATGTGATCCAGTGAACAGACTGTGGTACTGTGATTTACAGAAGGAAAAATGTGGTATTAATGGTAAGATTATGCTTTTTTTTGCTTCATTTTTAAGAGAGGTTCAAAGTTATATTTGCCTAATCAAGAAATATTTTCTGGAAACATAGATTTACTCCTGACTGCTTTTAGAAACATTTCGCTTTCTAATCCGATAGTTTTAGAAAGGGAAGTGCTTTTGTTGCATGGGTGTCTTGTCAAAACATGTACCGTATGTGTTCCTGATTTCTTTTGTATATCACTTTTTCCCTGATTTGAGGCTTGTTCATGAGAATATCGGGTGAACATGGTTATTTTCCATCCAGTATGTCTACTGACCTGATTTCTTTTGTATATCACTCTTTCCCTGATTTGAGGCTTGTTCATGAGAATATAAGGTGAACGTGGTTATTTTCCATCCAGTATGTCTACTGACTTGAGTTCTGTGCAGAAGAACTCATATTGTTCTTTTCCACCATTGGATTTTAGAAATGTCCGATTTTCAGGCTTTACTAGTCAGGAAGCAGTGCACATAGTTGTGTACAAAGCTTTTGCTTTCTATCTGGATAAGAGCACTTAAGCCAGTGAGGCAAAACTTGTATTTACATGTATGTATGTATGTATGAAAGAGAGATGATGATTCTTATATATCTGTGTGGTTGCCTTACTTGGGCCCAGGGGAAGAAAATTACAGGCAGCTGTCCTTGGTGTGATAGACCTTACGTTATTCAAATCCTGATTGTTTGAAATTTGTTTATTCAATTTTACTATGGATCCCTTCCCCCTTAAAAAACAAACTGGCATCGGCCCTAGTTGCTAACAGCGCAATCCTAAATAGTTATACCTCTCTAATTCCATTCAAGTCAGTGGGCTTAGAAGAGTGCTGCAAGTGAATAAGCTGCTGGTATAGATCTCACCACTGTTGTGGAAATTACAAGACAGCTTTAGGCAAGTCATTTTAATTTAGTTTATTTTGCAGGATTAAGGATTTCAACAAGATAATGTGCATGAAGTTCTTTGAACATTTGAAAGCATTGCATAAATGCTAAGTATTCTGTTAATCTAAGAATACTTTTTGAAATACAGGTGACTTTTCACTGAAGTTAGTAATAAAATCCCCATTATTTTTTATTTACCAGATTCACTTCTAACACTTTCAGTCCAGCTAATGTGGCAGAAATCCATGTTAGCTTCTTTCCACAGAGATGAAGTCACTTTCGGGATACATAATGAATTGAAATAGCTGAGTTAGCTTCTCTTCTTTTTGCTGTAACACATGTCAGGTTGATTTGGGTTGCAGTTTAGACATGTGAAAGTGACTTCTGGTCCAACCTTGACCTATATCGCCTTGTTCAGTTTTGGGCATGGTGTGTACAAGTAACTGAACAAGTAATTATGATTTTGAAAACCAAAGAAAATAGGAACATCCTCACTTACATTTGTCATCTGTGTTTCTTTTGTTTTCATCAGTTGTCCTTTTGGAAATGGGGTGGGTATTTTAGTTTAGTTATGCTTTACACAAAATTTAGTTGCTGATGTTAGAACATTACATGCTGCATGAACTTCTGAATTTATATTAGTCTATGGGAAAATTCCAATGCATTTGTGGCTTTCTTATTTTCATGAAACAGTGGGAGCGTCAGGTACTCAGAATAATGTCCCCAAAACAAATACCATCTCTATTTCAAGCAGAAATATGTGAATTATAATTCTGAAGCACAGATAAGTTCTTTATGGTAATGATACTATAAATTCTATTCATGACAAAAAGCACATTGTTCAGACATCAGTTTGTTCCTAAGTTGTGTACCTTTTATACCTCATTTTGAACCGGCTTTTCTGAGTTTTTCTTTTGTCCCATTTTCATAATTATGTTCTTGGCTGCTACTGTAAGTCCTCTTCCCCCAATCAGAGATTGTTCTGATTGAGAAAGAGGGAATTACCACAACTTTTGTAATGGACTATGCTTATGTTCAACAAAGTTTATTTTTATTTTTTTATTAACACTATTTGTAGTCCACCTTTCTCGTATGGACTCAAGGGGGTTACACATAGTGAGTCAATACAATCAGCAAAATATGTTATTCATTAACTAATGCATTAAAATATTAGAAGACTGGAACCACAAAAAAACAACCTGAGTATAGCATAAGTATTAACACAACAGATTAAGGGGTACAGAAATTACATAATAGGATCCTACTTACAATGCACTATATAAAGCTGGTGCCAATAATTTATCCGAGTAAGTTTGTAAAACCATTTTGTACCGTCCAACTTATTACCTGCAGAGAAAAGCCTTCTTGAATAGTTCAGTTTTGAGTAGTTTGTAGAAGGCCAGGAAAATGAGATCTTTAGGCAGGCCATTCCACAAGGTGGGAGCCACAATGGAAAAAGTATGGGTACAGGCTGTTATTGATTTTGTCCATTTGCAGGTTGGCACCTGCAGAAACTGCTATTGACATGAGTGGGGTTGTCATGATGGAGCATAGAGATATAGGCACTCACATAAATAAAAGGGACCAAGACCATGAATGGATTTATATCTGATAACCAATATCTTCCGCCCCTGAACAACTGTCTGAGGCGCTAGAAGCCATGGCTGGATGGCTACAGCAGAGTCGACTGAAGTTAAATCCAACTAAGACAGAGGTCCTGTATCTGAGAAAAGGGGGGGTGGGCCCATGCACCCAGCTCCCAGCCTTGGGCACCGCCGCTCTGGTTCCAGCCCAACAGGTGAAGAGTCTGGGGGTGATTCTGGATGCCTCCCTCTCCATGGCTGGACTGCTGTAACTTGCTCTACACTGGCCTACCCCTGAAACTGATCTGGAAACTGCAGCGGGTGCAGAATGCGGCAGCTCGCTTGCTGACTGCATCACCTATACGGGTGAGCATACGACCGGTGCACTGTGACCTGCACTGACTGCCTGTAGAGTACTGGTTCCACTTCAAGGTGATAGTCTTAACTTTTAAGGCCTTGCACAGTCTGGGACCAACATACCTGCGGGACTGTCTCCTCCCATATATGCCCTGGAAGTTGATTCGTTTGGCCTCCCAAGATCTTCTGATAGTCCCCGACCCAAGAGATGCCTGTCTTGCCTCTACCAGGGCCAGGACTTTTTTGGACCTGGCCCTGATCTGGTGGAATCAGCTTCCTTTGGAGATCCGAGCCCTACCCGGCCTATTGGCCTTTTGTAGGGCCTGCAAAACAGAGCTGTTCCACCAGGTCTTTGGATGAGGCAGCGGGCACTTATCCATTGATCAGTTGGCCTCCCCCTACTGCTTTGCTGCTCTACTTGTGCTGTATTGTGGTACTCCTTGTGCTATACCATCTTGCTGAATTATTTTGCTGTACTCGATGAATGTTGTAATTAGTTTTATTATGATTTTATTGTGATTTCATTTGATTTGATGTACTCTGCTCTGAGCCCCCAAATGGGGGAATGGGTGGAATATAAATAAACAACAACAACAACAACAATAATACCTCAAACTGAGCTTGATAACAAATGGACAACCGATAGAGGGTTTGCAGAACAAGAGTAATATGTATGCTCAGTTTTGTTCCCACTTGTTCCTAGTTTGGTGTAGTGGTTAAGTGCGTGGACCCTTATCTGGGAGGAACCGGGTTTGATTCCCCACTCCTCCACTTGCAGCTGCTGGAATAGCCTTGGGTTAGCCATAGCTCTTGTCGGAGTTTGAATGGACAGCTTCTGGGAGAGCTCTTTTAGCCTCACCTACCTCACAGGGTGTCTGTTGTGGAGGAAGGAGATAAAGGAGATTGTAAGCCGCTCTGAGACTGATTCAGAGAGAAGGGCGGGTATAAATCTGTGGTCATCTTCTTCTTCTTCTAATAGTTGAGCCAATTCTTGGTCAGTTAGGGTTTTCAAATTGATTTTGAGGGGAGACCAACATACAGTGCATTTCAGTAGTCTAGTGTCAGTGTCACTGTGGTCTGGATTCATATGACCAGGTCAGCTATATCAAAGTACTGGCCACTTTACAAGCTAGGCTGAATTGAAAGAAAGCCTTTTTTGAAGCGACATTAACATTAATAAAGCTGGATCCAGTCTGACCCCAGGCTTTTAACTGAGTCAGCAAGAGTTAGCTGAACTCCATCCAAAGTGGAGAGAACAATGTCCTTCAAGGCCTTTGCATATACCACAGCTAATTGCTTGTTCCTGGGACATTAGAGGCTCAGATTAAGGCAGCAGCAAATGTTGAGCTACCTTGAAACACTACTTTGAATGAACTTGAACTAGCTGAAACTGTAATAGTTGATGAAACCTTTCTTTACCACTGTCACTGCCATTTCATAGGTTGTATAGTGAAATCTGTAGCACAGTCTGTTAGATTCAGGACTAGTACTCTGGCAGCACTGTTCTAAACATCTCCTAAACATTTTAATCTCTGTGGAAAACCTTGAAGCTGGGTTTTGTCCCACAGGGGGGAGAGGTTGACAAGGGACAACCTTGTCAATAGCTTCAAGGAGCTTAATGTTCATGTTTCCACTGGGGCCTTAACAGAACATGTGATTGGAATCCTAAAATTCCCCAAGATATTCTGGAATCCAGTAGAATTCATTAGCCTTCGGGGGCAGACCATTTGATCTATGGGGGGTGTCAGGGTAGGGTTGCCAAGTCCAATTCAAGAAATATCTGGGGACTTTGGGGGTGGAGCCAGGAGACTTTGGGGGTGGAGCCAGGAGACATTGGGGGCGGAGCCAGGAGCAAGGGTGTGACAAGCATAATTGAACTCCAAGGGAGTTCTGGCCATCACATTTAAAGGGACAGCACACCTTTTAGAATGCCTTCCTTCCATAGAAAATAATGAAGGATAGGGGCACCTTCTTTTGGGGCTCATAGAATTGGACCCCCTGGTCCAATCCTTTTGAAACTTAGGAGGTATTTTGGGGAGAGGCACTAGATGCTATACTGAAAATTTGGCACCTCTACCTCAAAAAACAGCCTTCCTAGAGCCCCTGACACCCGCGGATCAATTCCCCATCATTCCCTATGGGAATTGTTCCTGGAGGTGCATGATGGCTGTGGGGGTGGAGCTTCCCCCGCCGGCCAGCTGGCTGGGGGAGGGGGGAAGCCTGTAAAACCAGGGGATCCCCCGCTGGGACCTGGGGATTGGGAAGCCTATGTCAGGGCCACATTTATGTTGGCTTTAAGTATGTGGTGGTCTGACCAGGGTTCAGGGCGAATCTCCAGCCCTGCAACCAAACCATCTCTGTGACTTCTTTTGTGTGTTGGGCCAGTCACTGTTTGGTAGAGACCTAACACAGTCAAAGAAACTATAAAATCCTGAGTTGGTCCTGATAGGGTATTGTTAACATGAATGTTGAAGTCTTTCAGAACCATCAGTCTAGGAATCTCCAGCACCGCCTCTAACAACATCTCTGTGAACTCTTAGAGGGTTCTCACTGGCAAACCAGCTAGCCCGTAAACTAGGGGTGGCCAAACTGTGGCTCGGGAGCCATTTGTGGCTCTTTCACACACATTGTGTGGCTCTCAAAGCCCCCACTGCCCCATCGGCCAGCTTGGAGAAGGCATTTGCCTCTTTAAATAACTTCTCCAAACCAGTTTAGAGAATGCATTTAAAGTTGTTGTTTTTTTTCTTCCTCTCCATCCCTTCCACCTCTATTTGGCTGCCTGTCTGACTTCCTTCCTGTGGCTCTCAGACATCTGACATTTATTCTATGTGGCTCTTACATTAAGCAAGTTTGGCCATCCCTACAATAGAAAAAGATCCATCAGTATGTTGTCTCACTTTCTATGTATGACAAATTATCATGTACTGAAAAAGTTAAGAAGACCCTTTTATTATTCAGGACCTCTGTTACCTGCTTTTAACTTGATTTAGGGTGTGTTTATATACACTAAATAACACACTTTGCAACTGGATTTTTACTGTGTAATAATAGCAAAATCTGCTTGCAAACAGTTTAGGCTTCCCAATCCCCAGGTCCCAGCGGGGAATCCCCCAGTTTTACAGGCTTCCCCCCGCCCCCAGCCAGCTGTCCGGCGGGGTGAAGCCCTGCCCCCACAGCCACCAGTGTGTGTGCGCGCCTTTAAAGTTGAGCAGGAAGTACTTCATAGGGAAGGGTCAGCAGCAGCCTCTGGGAACACAGTCACTCCGTTTGTTTTGCTTTCGTTTCAGAGCAAATAAGAGTGTGTATGTGTGTGAGAGAGAGAGAGCAAAGTAGCCTTTGTAATTTTCAGATGTCGTTGTGGAGGAACCAGACCCAGTGAGTGAGAGAGAGTGTGTGTGTACTTTTCAGAAGTCTTTGTAGGGGAGGCAGTAATAGTGTGTGTCTGTCTCTATTCTTGTTTTGCATTGTTTTCAGAGTCTTTGTATAGAAGCCTGTTTATGGGATGGAGGGAAACCCCACCTTTCACTCTTTTTATTTGCCTGTGTTAGCCTGTAGAACAGCAGTTCCTGTGAGTAAAGCCCCAGGGAGATCACAAAAATGTGAGCTTGCAAACTGCATTTTGGCTGCTTTTGTGTTTACACTTTCATTTACCAGAATTGCAGCTATTGGAAGCTGAGAAAATGATGACTATTCAGGTGAACCGTACTACTGTATTTTTATACATTTATTTTGAAAATGGGAAAGTCTAGCTTCGCCCCCAGAGTCTCCTGGTTCCACCCCCAAAGTCCCCAGATATTTTCTGAATTAGATTTGGCAACCCTAAAACAGTTACTGTGTGAAAGCAACCTATATGTCAGATAATCTTGATTAATATGTACAAATTTATGATTGAAATATGCTACAAAACTGTATCTGAAGCTAACCAGTAGCAAGAAAAAGCAGAATGATACATTAACACTAATTAGATATAGGAGAATACTCCAACCTCTATGCTTAATATAAGTATATTTGTAACTTGATTATTAAAATATAGTTGACAATTATTTAGTATCTTTTGCATCTCTGATGCATACTTCCTGGTCCTTCGTGTCTGGATTTGATTTCATCTTGGATGGAACTGCATAAGAGAAAATAGGTGGGAGTAGGATGTGGGATATCATCCAAGTCACTTCCACAATCTGTCCCTTATTTTAATGTGGGATTAAACTCAGTACTAAAATAAGATTAATTCTTATCTTGTATATGCATGAGCAACTGGTTAAGAAAATGGTATTTTCTAATTGTAGATTTCATTGATTCGCTTTGTAGCCATAATTTATAAACCTGATTGTCAGAAATCTGAGGTAATTATATTTGTACAAGTAGCTTCACTGTAGTTTACCTTGCTGCTGCTCACAGTGAGATTCACAAACTCCCTTCCCCAGCATCTGAGCCACAGATAAAATCCAGAATCCTACTTTGGATGTTGCAATAAATGTATTTATTGTTTATTTAAATAATTTTAAAGCTGCATTTCCACCCAATTTAGAAACAATAAAAACATTTAAACAAGATTAAAACACATAAAGAGATGCAAAAACAATTAAAAACAAAACAGATAAGGGAACATGTTACTTGTGTGATTTAGATTCCAGCTGTAGATGTGGCTAGTAAAAGGACATCAGGCTGATGTCCTTTTATGAATAATTACATAGACCACACTATTTTGATAATTTCTAGAAACATGAAGAAGAGCTCCGTGGCGCAGAGTGGTAAAGCTGCAGTACTGCAGTCGGAGCCCTCTGCTCACGACCTGAGTTCGATCCCAGCGAAAGCTGGTTCAGGTAGCTGGCTCCAGGTTGACTCAGACTTCCATCCTTCCGAGGTCAGTAAAATGAGTACCCAGCTTGCTGGGGGGAAAGTGTAGATGGCTGGGGAAGGCAATGGCAAACCACCCCGTAAAAAGTCTGCCGTGTAAACGTTGTGAAAGCAGCATCACCCCATAGTCGAAAACAACTGGTGCTTGCACAGGGGACTACCTTTACCTTTTTTTTTTTTTAAGAAACATGAAGACAGAGATAGGAGGTGATTAAGCAATGAACTATTTTGTACAATATCTTACCTGTCTGTTCTCTGGACATGTGTTTTGCATGCTGAGTGCAACTAGAATTAGAACTACCAAATGTTCAGGTGAGCCATGATTTTAGACTATCTTGTTGCTTTTCATTTGCAAAATGCTCCATGCTCTAGGTAAATTAGCCTCTGCTGATGGACCAGTGACTTTACTTTTTGGTTTGTCAGTTCAGAATCACAATAGCCCACTGCAACCAACTTAAAACTATGGCAGCTAGCCAAAGAAAGTATGGTTTGTTAAATCTGACATCAAACCAAGCCATATAAAAAGGTTCCTTAAGTATTCAATCAATTAAGTATTCAGCCAATTCACTTATGTATTTTAAAAGGAAAAGGAAATTGATTGCTCTCTTTCTTGATTAGTATCACAGAGAACGATATGGCTTAGCAACAACTGTCTCAAAAATGCCACCAACCGTGCTTCTGATTCAAGAGGAAATAAAGAAGAAAGTTATTCTGATTAGTCACCTCTGAAATTATTGTTAATTTATTTGGACTGTTAGTATCTTCACATTTATTGAAGAACTAGCACAATGTAGTCTTTCTATTCAATACATTTTTGTCTCCTCCTTCACCCAAGGAGCATAAGGCAGTTTCCCTCTCCTCCATTTCCCCTTATAACCACCCTCTAAGGTAAGTTAAGAGAGTGACTTGTCAAAAGTCACCCAGTAGACATGGTGGGAATTTGAACCCAGATCTCACAATTCCTGGTACAACACTTTAATTATTACATCTCATTGACTCTTGCAGTTTGACTCTTTTCACTGTAGTAGGTAGATCTCTTTTGCATACTGATGGTTTCAAACCATCAAAAGCCAGTAATTATTTTCTGTTCTTACAATGGACCAGAATGACATGAATTTTTCTTCTATTTAACCTGCGTTAAGAATTTCTAATTACTGATGAAGCTTTGTCATAGTTTATAACTAAATTCACATTCTAGAAAAGCGAACAGATGTTAAAAGCAGATCACAAAGAAAAAGGAAATTTAATCAGTAATATAATGTCTTGGTTATAATGACTTTTTAATAGTGAACCTTGAAAACAATACTGATCTTTAAAGAGAACGCAGACCAATTACTCAAATGTTTGGACATTTCTAAATTGAATTAATATCTAAAGAACATACTGTATATTTAGGTATTTTTAAAAACATATTTAGCAATTTGAATATGCAAATGTATCATCAAATGGCTGCTATTAACTTATCTAAAGACCTTTGGTTTAACAGCATTGTTTATGGGAGAACCACTTTCCCCTCCATTTACGAAAACATATTCTTCCCTTTTAGCTCATTTCCCTTATTAAGATGTTTTAAATAATTTCTTATGAGTTTTAACGCCATCCCTTTTGTTGCAGTATGTAAATTAATCTTTTTGTAATTATCTCCTAACTGAGCAGCTGTTTGGAGAAAGTGTTTGTGAATTGTAGCAGCTACCATCTTAACTGTCTAGGTGAGAGGTGTCGAAGTCATTTGTTATGAAGCCTGAATCTGACATAAATGAGACTTTGTCTGGCCAGGCCATGTGCGTGCCTATTTATGATTAGGAAGCAGGGGGAATGGGGCAAAGGAGCTCTGGCTCTTTCCTTCCTTCGCCAGGGGACCAAGAGGGGGAGGAGCCTCAGTCAATAGAAGGAAGAGAGGCTTGGCTCAGTAGCTCTGCTGTGTGATTAAGAGAACCTGGCAAAGCAAGCTCTGCCTCCCTCCCTCCCCAAGGAAGGAGCCTCAGCCAGTGGAGAATATAGAGGTTTTGCTCTTAGCTCCTGTGTGATTGAGCAAGTCTTGCAAAGTAAACCGTTATGCAAAAGGAAGCAAGAGAGAGAGCAGGTGACAGCCAGTTGCTCAGGGGCCTGTTTCAGCCCCTGGGCCATGTCTGACACCCTGATCTAGGTGTGTGTTCTCTTATTTTCAAGGCAGGAGAGGATCGATCACTGGAACAGACATAATTTATGTTGAATGTTAAAGAACTAATGTGATCCATATGAAGAATGCTCAGACCTGACTTGGATATACCAGGCAAGACTGATCTCATCAGATCTCAGTAGCTAAGCAGGGTTGACTCTGGCAAGTATTGGATGGGAGACCTTCATGGAATATCAGGAGGCAGGGACAGTCTTTATTCAGCCTCCTCCCTGAATATCTTCCAGGCCTCCAGTAGGGGTCAGTCACCAAAGGTCACCATGACTTCCAGGTGTATGCGCGTGTGTGCGTGTATATATATATGTATGTATGTGTGTATATATGTATATATATATACATATATGATAGATATATATATAATATATAATACACACACACATACATGCATACATACATATATATACACACATATATATTTTTAATGAATGAGGGTTTCTTTTGTTTGTTTGTTTTCTCTTCAAGCTTGGTTTGTTATCTTTCAGTTACTGGAAATGTTCTAAGTACAGTTGCAGTGGCATTAAAAAAAATTCTTCATGTGGTCCTTTCAGCATTTCAGATACATACCATGGTCTGACACTTTTCACAATGGTAATGTGTGTTATGCTGACAGCATCACACAAAAAGTCACTTTGAACCATAGTTATTCTTTCATATGGAAAAGCAGTGCTGATCTCAAAGAAGGGCACTGCAAGCCATGCTCTGTGAGTGTGAGGGCTGTGTCATCAGGATAGGAGACTTGAGCTTGGCATGTTGGCATGCAGACCTAGTATTGCCTGTGCAATAACATCATAGAGCTAGAGGTACAGAAAGGTGACTAGAGCAAAAGGAAAGTCACAGCAATACAACAAAGTATGGCAAATTATATTTTATTTAGTGTACATATGACAACACTTTTCTTACAGTTTTTGGGGAGATAATGAAAGAAAATGGAAGTGAGCTCCTCCTTGATATGCATTTGAAGAAAGGTACCTGTATGCACATACAAGGCTCTCTCAAGTGGGAATGCTCCATTTTTCATAGCTGTATGTAAGACCTCTTCATGCTTTACAATGAAGGCACACACTAGAAGTTTGCCACCATGATCTCATTCTTCCACCTGTCTGAATTATCCCTGTTGTTTCAAAAGGGTTGCTGTTATGTGAGGCTCTTTCTCATGATATATGAAATATGCATATACTAACAATAAGGCCCGTTGTAGAGAAAAATACAGTGGACTCTAGAAACAGGCTCTGGGCAAGTGCCCCCTCCACCCTTGCTGTCTTTCCATCCACTCAAGTGAAGGCATTCATTCCTCCCCCTACCTCAAGGGGAGCTGATCTCTGCCATCTGGAAAGCAATTGCAATTCTGAATGATCTCCAGCTGTCACCTGGAGATTGGCAGCAGTGCTTTCCCAGGAGGAAATGGCTGGTTTGGAGGGTGGAATGTATGACATTGTACCTGTCTGAGGTCCCACCCCTCCTCAAACCCAGCATTTCCTGGCTCCACCCCTTAAATCTCCAGGAATTTCTTAACCTGGAGTTAGCAACTCTATTTTCTTCCCTTCATCTGCTCCTCTGACTTTTTTGCTTTTGCTTTCCATCCCTCCCTGCAGCCTCAACATAGGAAAGCCTCAACATAGGAGAAAGACAGTCTTACTCCATAGTGGGGGGGAATCAAAGCAGCTTACATCATTCTCTCCCCTCCTTTGATCTGAACAACAACCCTGTGAGGTAGGTTAGGCTGAAAGGCTGTGTCTGAAATCACCCAGTCAGCTTCCACAGCAAGAACCTGAAGCAGATGCCACTCTGAAGCCCTAACTCCTATGCCCTCCTCAAACTCTACCACAGAATATCCAGGAATTTTCCACTGACCTTGGAGCTGGCAGCCATAGTCAGGAGTGGCCCCAGTGAGTTCTCCTTCAGAGGCTTTTAGTGATACTTTTCAGAGCAACACTCTCTGTGATGATGTTGTTGGTCTTAAGCACAGGACTTCAATCTCTCTCTGTCTCTCGCTTTCTCTCCCTATCTCTCTCTGTGTATCTGGTCTGCTGCTACAGGATGCCATTTCCCCCCCTGCCTCTGGCTGTTTCCCTTCCAGAGGAGGATAGGGGGGAACCCTCAGCCAATCAAGGGAAGAATTTCTCTGGCTTTTTTCCTTCTCTCTCAGCCAATTGAGGGAAGGCTTTCTCCGGCTCTTTACCTCCTCTTCTCTCCCTCAGCCAATTGAGGGTAGGGTTTCTTTCTCTCCTCTGTGAAGCAGTGTGATAGGCAGCTCAGCCAAAAGGAGAGCAGGGAGAGCCGGAAACTGCCAGAACCAAGGTTGGTTGCCTTTTACTGACAGAATCAGCTTTGCTGACTAGCAACAGCCACTTGGGTGGGATAGAGGAGTGACCTCAACCAATGGCACACAAGTGCTCTTGATTGATGGTTTGACAGCCGAAGGTTGATGGAGCGCATCCCTAACCAATGGGAGAGCTCCATTTTGCCAAGACAAAATGGCTTTTATATCTATAGGATATGAATGCAGAATGCCAAGAGAGTATCCTCAGTCATTCCTCTTCTGCCGTTAGAATACATAAAATATCAAACATGATATGAATAAGAAATCATATACATATTCACATAAAATGTATAAGTAAACATGTGGAGGTCAGATCTTGAATATTGAAGGTAAAATATTATGGATAGCCTGGCATCTCCTGGGTTCCCTCCGCTATGCTAGAGAATGTTATGATGGAAGTGAGAAGAAACCCTTGGGAAGGAAGCAGTTTTTTATAAGAGTTTAAATTACTTACACGCACACAGCAAATGGACCGTTCAGTTCCTTTGATGTTCTAAAGTTATTTTCCATTCTGATTTTCATTTTCTCCAGCACACTCTGCATTTGGGTTGTTGCTTGCTCTTGTTGCCATTATTGCTGTCTTTGTATATCACGGTCTGCCATGCAGTACTCTCCATTTTTATTTTTATTTTTTGCCTTTTAGATTGTAAGTTAAGAGGCAAGGGCTGCTGTCATTAAAGTCTGTAGGCAAGTGTGACATGTTATTAGTTCTGCTGTAGAGAAGAGGCAGCTGTGCCTTGTACATTCACTGCTTTTTGATGTCCTCGTTGCCTGTGGATCAGTTTGAAGTTAACTCACTCTGTCTCTGGAAGAAAATGGGTTTGGCTCCTGAGGTTAGACTTTGTCTTATCTATTTGCTGTCTGTAATGATGTGGTACATTTTAGATTTTTCTAAAAAAATTCTGTATGTTTGCAAGAAAAAGAACAAGACAATTAAATCTATTATATTCATCAAGACTGTGGCCATTAGACTTTATTTCTTTAAATATGGAAGAATGTTTGTCTTTATTTCCTCTATACCCTGCCTTTTTCGCCGATGGAGACACAAAGTGATATACATTGTTCTCTTTTCCACCATCTTATTCTCGCAGCAACCCTATGCAATAGGTTAGGCTGGTGGAGGGACTGGCCCAAAGTCACCCAGCAAGCTTCTGTGTCAGAAAGGGTCTCCTGAATCCTGATCTGACGCTGTAACCGCTGCTCTGCTCTGGGTTAATTCTGAGTTAATTGATGTGTATCAGGATTGAAACCAAAGTGAATTTACACTGTGTTTGCCTGAAACTTTGAAGAGCTGATACCCATTGACAGTATAAGATACATCCTGAAATTGCTTTTGCCACTAAGTCCCCACACATGCCACTTGTGAACATGTCCCCTGAAGACAAGGGAGCATAAATCCATCATCTCACTTTACAGTAGGCTCTACATACACATTTGGGATCTATTTATGTTTCTGCATTCCGAGTCTTTATCCGCTGCCTGCCAGTTATCTGCTTTGAGCCAAGCTTCTGATTGCTGAGGGAGTGCTGAGGCCCTACAGTTTCCTCCAGCTCTCCCTACTCCTCATAGGTGACTTGTCCTCTGATTTTCTTTTCTTCCCTTCTGTAAAGCATTCTTAGTAGATTGAGAGGGAGTATTTAGCAGCTTTCTAAGGTACCTGGGGAATAATTTCTCCTCTCAAGCAGAATAACTTGTCTGTTTAATGTTCTGAGAAGCTCTTTCCCAAGGCTTTCCTTTCATTGTGCTTGTTTATCAGTGGCACAGGAACATTGCTGTAAATGGGGGCCGGGGGTTAAAGCTTCTCTCCAAACACAGGGGGGTAAATGAGAGTGTCTGCAAATTTAAGTACCCTGTTATTGGGAAAGGAAAATTTTGCTTTGAATCCGACTAGCACATTGGTTCTCAAACTGTGGGAACCCACTACTGGGACCCCTGGAGCGGATACAGATTTCTAGGGAGGGATAATATTCTGGAGCAGAAAGACCCTTCCTACCCAAGGTAAGAGTAGATCAGATACCCTCTAGCAGTGGCCCCTTGTTGATCCGTATTACATTTGCCCAGTATCTAAATGTGATTTGGGAAGAAGAGATTTCAGAAAGCTGTGTTTCTCAGTGCAAGGCATTAACAGAAGGTCAGAGATATCTTGCTCCATTCCTCTAATAATGCTAGTGTGGGATTAATATCCTAAACCACCCATCCTAAAACACTGCAGCAGCTTGTATGTACATGTCTAAGAGTGAGGATCTTTGCATAATAAAGTGTAGAACAGATCTTTGATGCTCAGTGGGGGTCCCTCCCAGTATGTAGCACTGCAAGGCGGCATGATCCAGTGACATGCTGAGGCATATGCTTCTAACCATGCCATCTTGGACTCTAGGGAATGAAACTGAAACTGGAAGGATTGTTTTAAATTGTATAAAATTATATGAAATGTTTAATGTTTTTATTGTGATTTTATTTTAGCACTATGTTTTTATTGTTGTTAGCCGCTTTGAGCCCATCAGGGAAGGACGGGATATAAATGTAATAAAATAAATAAATAAATTCTCCTATATCAAATGTATTCTTCCAAACTCCAGTCATCTAGATCCTGCACGCCCATTGAACAAAAAGGACCCTACTTCTAATCATTATAACCTTGTCATCTACCATGTTACAAGAGTGATTAAAAGTTACAAATTGCAGTTTTCCAGAACTGACATTACTATAGTAGTTAATTTATTCAATAGCCTTTTGTTTTCATGTTGCTGTGGTTAGTAATTATCTTCTTATGTTCTTTGTTATGACTTAGTCTTGATCACAGGAGTCCATTCTCGCTTCCCACCTCCTCTAGCCCTGAGAATGTAGGCTTTTTTATGCACAACAAGAGGAAACACAGTTGAAATTCTGACAAAATGAAGAAAAACTTGTGGCTTTTTTATGCACAGCAGCAAAATATTCCATTCTGCGTTTTCACTTAAGAAGGCAATGAAGATCCTGTGAATTTAGGGGGAGTTATTTGTGAGTTTCCTGCATTGCGCAGGGGGTTGGACCAGATGACCCTGGAGGTCCCTTCCAGCTCTATGATTCTAAGGATCTGTGAGGGCTATTTTGCCTTATAATCCTCCCTCCAATGTTATTGACATCTACATGCACCCCCTTGCCCAACTGGTATGGAGTTTTGGACCTGATTGCCACCAGTACAATGATTACACCCAGCTATATCTGTTGATGGGCAGATTCCACCCCAGCAAATTTGGCTGAGGGTCTGGAGGCTGTGGTGGGATGGTTGAAGCAGAGCCGTCTGAGACTGAATCCAACTAAGACAGAGGTTCTGTAGCTGGGAAGGGGGAATTTAGGGGTGGGGTGCTGCCTCCCGGCTCTTGATGGTTTGCCATTGACACCGTCAACTGTCAAGAGCCTGGGTATGATTCTGGACACCTCCTTATCCATGGAGTCCCAGATCCCAAATGTTGCCAAGCTGGGATTCTTCTAGGCAACTGGCTTGATATTTGTCTTGCCCCGAATTAGCTATTGTAACCCATGCGACAGTTACCTTCAAATTGGATTACTGTAACTCACTGTACTATCCCTGTATTTGATCCAGAAACTCCTGCTGATCCAAAATGCAGCACTGCAAGTCCTCATGGAGACCCTGCACATTGCTCACATCCATCCCAGCTTCATGAGCTGCACTAGATTCCAGTGGAGTACCAGATCAGGTTCAAGGTTATGATACTAACCTTTAAGGCTCTGTAGGGTCAGGGACCCACGTATCTTTAGAACTGTCTCTCCTGGTATACTTACCGAAGGGAACTACACTCTGCTGATAAGAGCTTACTAGAGGACCCTGACCTGGATAGCCCAGACAAGTCGAATCTCATCCAATCTCGGATGCTAAGCAGGGTCAACTCTTGCAAGTGCTTGAATGAGAGACCTCCTTGGAATACCAGAGCTGGAGGCAGGGCCAGGATTTATTCAGCCACTTCTCTGAATATTCTCCATGCCCCTCCAGCAGCAGTCAATCATCAGAGGTCTCCATGACTTCCAGGTGCACACATACACACACTCACACATAAAAATACACTCCCCCCCCCGCAAGGCAGTGACTTACCTGGCAGCTTTATTGTCTTTGATATTACTATTTTCAGTGATTTTAACCTTTTAATGTATTTTTGATTATTATTTTGATGTTCAGTGTCCTGAGCCCTGTCCTGTGGGGGAGGGTGGTTTAAAAATCAAATGAAATAAATAAGACATCTTTATAATTAGCAGCTTAATGTCAAATAATAGTAATACATTTTGCTTCTATACACTTCCATATAGTGATGGAAAAATTTAAGCCTGAATTTCAAATGGCTTGTATATCTTTAACGGGGTGGGGGGTGAGCTGCAACATAGAATTCCCATTTCCATCTTTTCCAAGTCCAAGCAATTAAGCTATTTTCTGTCATGCACAACACTCTGAAATTTAAAAAGTGCTGATTGATGGTTTAAGGTTAATTATTACTTTTGCATATTTGCAAGTGTCAGTACTAATTGTTATGTTCCATATTAAGCTGCAATAGAGTGCAAGAAGGTGGCGATGAAAAAGAGCTGTGTGCAGCATTTCTGTGCCAATCACACCTATTAAAATGCCTTGCATTTTGACCATTAAAAAGAGGCCTTCTCTGAATATAAACACAGTTTTTCTTTCTGAATGAAAGTTGCTTAAAGTATATAGCCAGTAGGGTGTCACAAAGAGTTCCTGTGATACTGCAATGTGACCTTCATTAGATTTTGTTATTCAGTAAGCTCTTGCTGAATAAACTATGATTGTGCATAGGTCTTAATAAAAAGGAGCATGGTTCAGTGCTATAGCAAAAACTATGTGCTAAAGGTACCAGGTTCAATCCCTGGCATCTAAAGGTAAAGGAATTTTTGGTAGTAGATGTCTTGGTCTGAGATCCTCAGAGCCACTGCCTCTGGAGTATACAATACTGAATTAGTACTGGACCAGCAGTGCAGTCCTTAGCTATATGCTGCTCATATGTTTTAAAGACCAAGATGCCAAAGGAAGTTTATATATAGTTTTCTGAAGAGTACATCCTGTCTGCCCATTCTTACATGTACTCTTACAGTATGCTCAGGGCCAGCATATCCATTAGGCAGCCTTAGGTGGCTGCCTGGGTTGCGACTCATGGAAGCTTCCAGAAGCTGGGAGGCAGAGTGCTGGTGGCCCAGCAGCAGAGGTGGACACTCTGAGGCCCAGGAGCCGTGCCACCGGGGAGGTGAAGTATGGGCAGCAGGGTGGGGATGGCGCCCTGCCTGGGGCACTGGCATTATGCCGGCACCCCAGTGTCAAGCATTGTGAATTTTCTAGTTGTTATAATTGTCAGATCATAGAATTGTTGCTAACCATGAATTAGATTGTTACTAACCCCCTCCATTGCTTCTTTCGCTTTTACTAACAAATGCAGGAATGTCCTCTTTGAAGATAAGACCTCCTGGGACTCATTCCCAGGCCCAGCGAGGCCTGGACCCAGGATGCGCCAACCGCAATAGAGATAAGGAAGTTAGAGTGTGAATTTCACATGTGAATGTAGAATTGTTTATAGAACCTTGGATGTGCCATTTTAAAGCATGTATTCTGTTGTTACTAAGTATCAGTTCCAATACCTAGCTCAATTGAGCCACATGGATTATCAATAAACCAAACTTTGTTTCAAAACCCAAGGACTGGTTATTTTGAAATCTAATGCTTGACACCCAGCACCATCAATGAGTATGCTAGACTGCATCCTAGCTAGCAGTTCTGGGTTTTTCAAAGATTTCTTACATGAATATTAATGCTCATTTTCTGTTAATCATGAATATTTGCTGTTTGTTTTCAGTGCTGTATCCCTTGCTTTTTATTCCCCCTTCCTTGATGTTAGGACCCATTCTGAATCTGAACTTCAGGTCCTACCTGCTTTTACACAGTGGGAGTATGAATCACATGGTGTAGCATGGGAAACATAATTTACTAAACAATGCATTACTCAATAGTTAGCTCCCACAAATATGTTTAAGTATATATAAAATGAATTTATGGAATTATCAATGTGTCCATTCATCTCCGCAGTGATTGCTTTATAGAAAACTTATTACGAGACTGAGTCACCCATTACATTAAAGAGGTTAACTTTTAACAATGTAATTAATAGAACCATTCCATCAGTCATGAAGCTTTTAAAAATCTGTTCAAACCAAGTAGATATGCATCACATACCTATTTGTCTCCCATTTAAAACCTGTCAATCATTCCTTCTCCATACCGCTCTGAGAGGCAGAGAGTGAATGGCTCAGGATTATTAGGTTTTAAGCTCCTCTTGGCAAACTAAAGAGAAAAAGCACTCACTGTTAAAAGTAAATGGAACCTATGCCTAGAAAATAAGCTTTATAAGTGGTTTATGAACATATAGTGAGGATTTGCTGT
Organism: Heteronotia binoei; assembly: GCF_032191835.1. NCBI lineage: Eukaryota > Metazoa > Chordata > Lepidosauria > Squamata > Gekkonidae > Heteronotia > Heteronotia binoei. Next base: position 96,618,052 of record NC_083223.1, on the reverse strand, counting down.
TTGTTTAGCTAATGGTTTAGAATTGCAGGTAGAAGGCACAGAAAGCTAAATGTTGGGGGGGGGGCGGATTTTAGCCAAGTCTCCATCATGATTTGCTCATTTTCTTCATGGAGAAAAAACATTTATTTTGTATGGAGGAACGCAAAAGACCTCAAAGAACACTGGGGATAAACACTGTGAAGGGGACATGCCTCTTCACAGCTGCAGGTTGATTTTTCTGGTGTATGGCTAATAGGTCTGCTAAAAATTAAAACTCTGTGAGGTGCCATAGAATCAGTCCTGACCACTGCAACTGTGATACACAAAAGAACTTTTCCATTGGATCTCTTAATCATACAGGGTTTTTTTTTTAAAAGAGTGAAAAATAATTTATTTTTGTCTTAATAGGTATTCTTCAGTGGGTGAAACTGATAGACAACTTTGATGCAGAATATGATTATGTCACCAATGAGGGGACTATGTTCACTTTCAAGACGAATCGTCATGCTGCAAATTATCGATTAATTAACATTGACTTTAGTGATCCTGAAGAAAGCAAATGGAAAGTGCTGGTTCCTGAGCATGGCAGGGATGTTCTAGGTAAGAATATTTTTAACATTATAAGCTATGGTAAAGGGTTGTGAGAGAAATTGTGATTTTACAATGCAAAGCACTTTCAGGAATCACATGCAGCCACAATGAACATGTCCGAGAAAACTTGTGAAACAAATAATTTAACTGTCGTTTCACTCTTTTTATGCTAACATGACTGCTTTTATTAGAAACCTCAAATAGTGCACAATGATACAGGTTTGGGTTTTTTTAATGGTGATTTTTCCTTTAAGGATCACTTTCTGAAGAATGTGGGTAGGGTGTTAATTCTAAGAACATATCTGTTGCATTTTAGGAAGAACTTCTTGTGTCATTGTAGATGTAGTGTTCTTATTGGGATGCAATATGTATTCCAGGCAGTATTAAAGATTAATATGTCCCTCAGCATTTGCTTTCTTGTGAAGCTGAACCACCACAGACTTTTTCAGGATTCAGCCAGTCACATTTTCAGCAAAAAATCCTCGTTTCTAAAGAGCAACATGTAGCAAGGCTAAAAGGCCAAACTGCCATTGTGTCATATTGCTTTAGTCATTTCCAAGATTTGGTTTGGAAAGACATAATTATAGCAGAAGGAAGTTTTAATAATTTATTGCTCTGATAACTCTGCAGTCAAGTGAATCTGACTTTACTTGATACAGAGCTGACATGTTAATGAAATGTCTTCTGCAAAAGCAAGACATGTAAGAATCCAAAGGTTAAATGGTTCCTTAGCATAGAGTGATTCATTGTCTTAGTACAATAAGCTGCATTTTACTGTTTGACAGCATACTATGTACATTTTAGGTACTGTAACATTTGTATTCCGTATCCTTTTTTGTTTCTGTTATGACATAAAAGCCACTAAATTTTTTTGGGAAGTTGTGTCAAGTTTATACAGATTAGATAAACTAACTGTGGTTTCAAGGTTAGGTTTAACCAATTTAAAACTCTGCGTGTGTCCTTTAAGACGTTAAGATAAAATCTCAGTTAATTATTGCAGTATGTGTGATAGTCCATCCCCTTTCATAGACCTGTGTGCAGCACAGTCTTAAACATATTTATTTAGAAGCAAAGACCACTTGTTCCGTGGAACTTGGTCTCTGGCACTTGTAGACATATGTCCCATCCCAGGTAATTAGAGCAATGAAACTGAGGTTAGTCACAACTAGCTTCTTTTAGTGGATTTTAAGACTTATTGACATCTTTTGCCCTGTGCACAAGGAATCCCAGTTACACCAACAATATTCATTCCTCTTTGTTGCAGAGAAAGAGCAGAGAAGCTCTGAGAGAGAGCAGAGAAGAAGTGATAAAAGGGTGAGGTTTGGCTAAGCGGCTGGGGAAGTTGCTGAGAATTTCTAAGTTCGTGTGACTGCTGCAAATTCTGAGTTTGCGGTTGCTGGGGAGCTGCTGTCTGTTTGGTTTGAGTGGGCTGAAGGTGAAGGTGATAGAAGGTGATTGTTGCTGATTGATTAGGAATGGCTGTGTTCCCCACCCTCTTTGCATTATTAAGCTGAGCCTTGCCAGAGGCACGAGCCGAAGGGCAAGAGCTAAAGGGCTTTTGGCCTGTGGCTCTTAGCCTGGGGGCTGTGTAAGGACCAGGAACCCAGATCCCTATTTTCCTTGTGTTCCCAATAAGGTAAGTTGACCCTCCAGAAGGGGAGCCACATAAACAAACAGGATTTAAAGGGGACTGTATATATATTTTTTTAAAAGCTATCATGAAGGTAGAATGCCAGCAGGGGAGTGGGAGCTTTCCAGTGTTTTGCACTGAGTGTCACATGTATGACTATCTGCCCACAGGACAGAAGTCTTGGGTGCGTGCTTAATACAAGGAGCTCCTGATCCTCAGGGAATGAGTTCGTACTTTTGAGGCCGAGGTGACTGACCTGGAGAAGCGGAGACAGTCAGTTAGGCACTCAGGGAAGACTCTCGGGGGCGTATTAGATGAGCCCCGCTCCGAACATGGCAGTCCCGTTGCTGTCAGGGAGCATGAGGGTCGAGAGGGAACACGGCACCGTGCTGAGGATAAGGGGAATGCACCCTCAGAAGGGACCTCTTCTTCAGTTGGTGAGGGGGAATCCTTTCGTGCCAAGGAACCATCCCTGGGCAGGGAGAGAGGGGGTCTTGGTAGTTGGTGATTCGATACTTAGGCAAGTAGACAGCTGGGTGGCAAAACCGCATACTGACCGTATGGTGACTTGCCTGCCTGGTGTGAAGGTAATGGACATTACGCTTGTAGTAGATAGGCTGATAGACTGTGCTGGGGAGGAGCCAGTGATCGTGGTGCATGTTGGCACCAACGATGTGGGGAAATGCAGTCATGGGGTCCTGGAGGAAAAATTTAGGCTGCTAAGCAGGAGACTTAAGGCCAGGATCTCCAAGGTAGCCTTCTCAGAAGTGCTACCTGTTCCACGTGCAGGGCTGGAGAGACAGGCACAAATTGGAAGTCTCAATGTGTGGATGAGACGATGGTGTAAGGAGGAAGGGTTTAAGTTTGTTAGGCACTGGGATGCTTTCTGGAACAAGCGGGAGCTGTACAAAAGAGACGGTCTCCACTTGTCCCCAGATGGAACCAGGCTGCTGGCGCTTAAAATCAAAAAGGTGGCAGAGCAGTTTTTAAACTAAATCTTGGGGGAAAGCCGACAGGAGATGAAATGTCTCTGGTTCGAGAGGACTCATCTCAAAGAGATGAAGGGTTAGCTGTTACTTTTCTACTGGGTAATGGATCAGAGTTGTCCACTGAGATGGTGACAAACAGTATGGAGTGTCTGCCAAAGTCTCGAGGCGGCAGGAGGAAGGCTGCGGGCTTAACTTGCCTGGCAAATGATAGATGTTTGTATACAAATGCTAGAAGTGTTCGAAGTAAAATTGGGGCGTTGGAATGTTTAGTGTTGGGGAAAACATTGTCATTGTGGGAATTTCTGAAACTTGGTGGAATGAGGAGAATCAGTGGGACACAGTGATACCTGGATATAAGTTATATTGAAAAGATAGAGAGAGAAGGCTTGGCGGTGGGGTGGCTCTGTATGTCAGAGAGGGTATACAGTCCAGTAAGACTGAGGTCAAAGAATTAGATTCCCTTCTAGAAATGCTTTGGGTCGAAATAGAGGGCTCAAAAGGAAATTTAACTATGGGGGTTTGTTATCGCCCACCAAATCAAAAGATAGAGGACGATTATAATATGATGGAAGGATTAAAGATAGCGGCTAAGCGTAAAAACTGTGTCGTAATAGGTGATTTTAACTACCCGCAGATTGATTGGGTCAATATGTGTTCAGGTCGAGAGAAAGCAATTGAGTTTCTAGATTCTCTCAATGACTGTGCTATGGAGCAGATAGTAACAGAACCTACCATGGGTGGGGTGATCCTGGATTTGGTCCTAGGTAATGCCCAAGACTTGGTGAGAGATGTAAATGTGATCGCACCACTTGGGAGCAGTGACCATAACTAGGGGTGTGCAAAAAAAAAAAAAATTGGTATTACATGGATTCGGAAGTATACGGGGGAAAAAAATTCGGAATCCCCGTATACTGCTGAATACCACATTCGGAATAGCCGCATATATGGTAGATGCGCGGCTATTTCCGAATATACAGCCCTATTATACCCTAGGGGCCATTGAAATCAATGGCAAATAGGGTATATTTGAAGCCGCCTGGAGGAGAGGGGGTTTGAGGGAGATCCCCCAAATTTGCAGGGGACCTGCAGGGGACTCTCCCCTCCAACACCCCGAAGTCCCAAAAAGATTGGGCCAGGGGATCCCATTCCAGGGGCACCCAAAGAGGGTGCCCCTATTCCATCATTATACCCTATGGGCCATTGACATCAAGGGCAACATAGGGTATAATTAGAGGCTACTGGGGGGGGGGGCAGGGGGTTTGAGGCAGACCTGGCTGCAGCAAACCCAGATGCCATCTCTCCAGCCCTGCCCCAAACAACACGGGGAGAGCTGGCCAAGCATAACAAGCCTTCTGGTTCTGGGTCTCTCACCCAGGTGCCAGCTTCCCTGCCACAGAACACACAATCTACAGATGCCAGCTCTCCAGCCCTGCCCCAAACAACATGGGGAAAGTTGGCCAACCACAACAAGCCTGCTGGCTCTGGGTCTCTCACCCAGGTGCCAGCTTCCCTGCTACAGAACACACAATCTACAGATGCCAGCTCTCCAGCCCTGCCCCAAACAACACAGGGAGAGCTGGCCAACCACAACAAGCCTGCTGGTTCTGGGTCTCTCACCCAGGTGCCAGCTTCCCTGCCACAAAACACACAATCTACTCTATAAAAACAAGAAAGTGACCCAGCCCACACACACCCTCACCAACCCCCACACCAACCAGAGGTAATTTTAAAAAACCAAAACAAAACCAGCAGAATCACAAAAGGCCAAGTGTTAAAAAGTGGCCTTTTCACCAACAAGAAAGCTCAGGCCAAATAAGTCAACAACACCCCCACCCCCAAACCAGGAAAAGGGACAACAGGAAAAAAGGCCAAGCAACTCAAGTGTTTAAAAAGTGGCCTTTCACCAATAAGAAAACTCAGGCCAAATCAGTCAACAACGATACCCCCACCCCTAAAACCAGAACCAGGAAAAGGGGGACAAAAGTGGCCCTTTAAACAATGAAAATTAGGCCAAACAGCACCCCCCCCCCAATAATCTGAAGATAAAAGTAACAGCAGCAGCACAACACAGCAGCAACAAATCAAGCACTGAATACTTTTAAAACAGTAAAAAAACCCTCAACTTTTAACAATACAGGAACTTTGTCAACCCCCCCCCCAAAAAAAAACCCCTTCACCCTAACCCCAAGAAATCCAAGCCACCCAAATCAGGAGAAGTAAAAGGACACTGCACTTTTAAAAGTCCTCTCACTAAATTAAGATATGGGCAAATTAGCAACCCCCCCACCCCAGGCCCCCACGCCCAGCAGAACCTAACCCCAACCCCAAATAGGCTACCCACCCAGTACTCACCCACCCAAATCTGGGCAAATAAAGGGACTCTAGTCCTTTTACCAACAAAAACTAAAACAAGAACCCCAAAACTGTCTTACCTTGTCTTCTCTACTCCAGGGAAGTCTGGTAAGGCTGAGTGAGAGAGCAGCAGGCAGCAGCTGAAGCCAAGGGCCAGCCAGCAGCAGCACAATCTCTCTCACACCACCAACCCACATACACCAACACTAGGGTGGCCAGACCGTCCTGGTCTCCCGGGACTTTCCCGGTTCTGGCCACCAATTCCCGCCTCCCGGGCTGCCTATACCGGGACCATTAAAGGTCCCGGTTTAGCCAGCCCCGGAGGCGGTGGGCCGCGGGGAAAGGCGGCGAGTGAGGGAGGGAGCATCCCTGCGCGTGCGCAGGGAGGCTCCCTCCCTCCCTCGCCGCCTTCCCCGCCCGAGCGCGGGGCCCGGCGGCGGTGGCGGAGGCCTCTCCGCGGCCTCCGCTGGTCGCTGGAGGCCCTCCAGAGACCAGCGGAGGCCGCGGAGCGACCAGCGCCGAACAGCTGAGGCCTCTCCGCGGCCTCCGCTGGTCCCTGGAGGCCCTCCAGAGACTGGAGGGCCTTCAGCAACCAGCGCCGAACAGCGGAGGCTGCGGAGCGGCCGGCACTGGTCCCTGGAGGCCCTCCAGAGACCAGCGCAGGCCCTCCCCGGCCTCCGCAGCCGCCGCCAGCCTCTCCAGCAGCACCAGCCGCCGGGAGGAGAGGCCGCCACCCGCCCCCCTGGAAGAAGGTAAGCTGGGAGGGTGGGGGCCGAAAGCGGGGGGGGGGCTGGCGGGAGGGGGCGGCCTTCCTTCCTTCCTTCCTTCCTTCCTTCCTTCCTTCCTTCCTTCCTTCCTTCCTTCCTTCCTTCCTTCCCTCCCTCCCTCCCTCCCTCCTCCCTTCCCTCCTTTCTTCCTTCCCTCCCTCCTCCCTTTCTTCCTTTCTTCCTTCCTTCCCTCCCTTTCTTCCCTCCCTCCTCCCTTCCCCCCTTCCTCCCTTCCTTCCTTCCATTCCCTCCCTTCCCTCCCAACCTCCTCCCTCCCAACCTCCTCCCTCCCTCCCTCCCTCCCTCCCTTCCTTCCTTCCTTCCTTCCTTCCTTCCTTCCTTCCTTCCTTCCTTCCTTCCTTCCTTCCTTCCTTCCTTCCTTCCTTCCTTCCCTCCCTCCCTCCCTCCCTCCCTCCCTCCCTCCCTCCCTTCCCCCCTTCCCTCCCTTCCCCCCTTCCCTCCTTATGTTCTTATGTGACACAGAGTGTTGGACTGAATGGGCCACTGGCCTGATCCAACAGGGCTTCTCTTATGTTCTTATGTGACGCAGAGTGTTGGACTGGATGGGCCACTGGCCTGATCCAACAGGGCTTCTCTTATGTTCTTACGTGACGCAGAGTGTTGGACTGGATGGGCCACTGGCCTGATCCAACAGGGCTTCTCTTATGTTCTTATGTGACGCAGAGTGTTGGACTGGATGGGCCAGTGGCCTGATCCAACATGGCTTCTCTTATGTTCTTATGTGACAGTACTGACTTTGGTGGACCCAAGCACTGATTCAGTGTAAGGGAGCTTTGTGTTTGTGACTGGAGTGGACAATACTGACTTTGGTGGACCCAAGCACTGATTCAGTGTAAGGGAGCTTTGTGTTTGTGACTGGAGTAGACAATAGTGACTTTGGTGGACCCAAGCACTGATTCAGTGTAAGGGAGCTTTGTGTTTGTGACTGGAGTGGACAATACTGACTTTGGTGGACCCAAGCACTGATTCATTGTAAGGGAGCTTTGTGTTTGTGTCTTCTGGTGCAATTTTGTTCTCAGATCCTGTATTTACTTCATCAGTATATGGGATAAGGCACTTTCTCAACTGTGCTGCATAATGCAGCCTATTTATTTTGTCCTTTTTGCTCTGTTGGCTCTATCTGCGCCACCTTCATCACTTTCGGGGTGTGGATCCCCCAGTGGGGTGGTCTCGCGACTCCCTCCGCCGGCTGTTTCTGATAGCCCTGCGCCCCCTCTTTCATTTGATATGTGTCCCGTGCGGGTGCCACTCTCCCGCCGGGAGATGCCGCAAAATGAGCCCCCTTGAGGCTTATGGCGGCAGGGCTCGGGGGAAGCGAGCTAGACTGCTGTTCTTTTGAGGGGTTATAGAGTGTTTCGAGCCCGTCCCTGTGGCATCGGTCCCATCATTGTGGGGCCCAGGGGGCCGGCGCAGCCTGTCGGTCACTTCCGGGTTCCTGTCCTGCATCTCGACCTGTGTTATTAGTGACAGGCTGCTTCGGCGTGCCGCTGCGCCGGCCCCCTGGGTCCCACAACGATGTCATTTGGGGGAAGTGATGTCACAGGAAGTGATGTCACTTCCCGTTTCCGGCAGGTGACGTGGGGGAAATGATGTCACAGGAAGTGGCGTCACTTCCTGTTTCTGGCGGTGGCATGACATCACCAGAAGTGACGTCACAGGAAGTGGCGTCACTTCCTGTTTCCGGCGGCGGCATGACATCGCCGGAAGTGCCGTCACCGGAAGTGACGTCACTTCCTGTTTCCGGCGGCGGCATGGCATCGCCAGAAGTGACGTCACAGGAAGTGGCGTCACTTCCTGTTTCCGGCGGCGGCATGACATCACCGGAAGTGCCGTCACCGGAAGTGGCGTCACTTCCTGTTTCCGGCGGCGGCGTGACATCGCCGGAAGTGATGTCACCGGAAGTGACGTCACTTCCTGTTTCCGGCGCGCACCCCCCCCCCTTCCCCCAGGTGTCCCTGGCTGGCCTTCAGACATTATGGTCACCCTAACCAACACAGCAATGGAGGAGTCCAGCTAGGAAGACTCCTTAAAAAGGTTCTCTGGCCCTACAGAGAGCAATTTCAAAAAATAGCACTGCTCTCTGATTGGCCAGACAACAGTGCTTACTTGGATACCGAAGTAAGCAAAAGATCAAAATAACAACAATGTAGCTGATGGCTGGGCCATCAGCTACACAACAGCCCTGCAAAGCATGCATTTGCAATGCATTTTGCAAATGCATGCTTTGGATTGGCTGCTGGGGCTCCTCTTCCCCCTCCCCCCCCTCCCTGATCCCAGGGAGGCTATGGGAGAGGCGGGAAGAGGCCACTAAAGGCGGGAAAGTAGGCAAGCAGCTCCACTGAGGCTGCAGAAGCTACTTTCCCGCCTTTTCCATTGACAGTCGTATACTGCCGAATAGGTATTCGGCAGTATATGGCGAGCCGTATTCGGCTGCCGCATAATAGGCGGCAATGGGAATCGGCTACGGCCAATTCCGTATACAGTTCGGCCGAACCGAATGCACACCCCTAACCATAACGTTATTGGTTTCACCATTTGTATAAATAGAGAGTTGTCCCAAAAGACCAGCACAACCATGTTTAAATTAAAAAGGGATAAATTCTCTGAGATGAGGAGTGTGAAGAGGAAACTGAAAGGAAAGGTAAATACCCTTGGGGAAGCTTGGAGGCTATTTAAAACTACAATCCTAGAAGCTCAGATAAAATATATACCACAAGTTAGGAAAGGCACAAACAGGTATAAGAAAAGGCCTGCATGGTTAACAAACAAAGTAATGGAAGCTGTAAAAGGTAAGAAGGACTCCTTTAAGCGGTGGAAAGCTAGTCCAAGTGAGATTAATAAAAGGGAACATAAGCTGTGGCAAATCAAATGTAAGACTGTGATCAGGCAGGCAAGGGACTATGAGGAGCATATTGCAAAAACATAAAGACCAACAATAAAAATTTCTTCAAATATATTAGAAGCAGGAAACCAGCCAGGGAGGCAGCGGGGCTCTTGGATGACCAAGGGGAAAAAGGATTACTGAAGGAGGATAGGGAAATGGCTGAGAAGCTGAATGCATTTTTTGCCTCCGTCTTCACTGTGGAAGATGAGAAGTGTTTGCCTGCTCCAGAACCACTTATTTTGGAAGGGGTGTTGAAAGACCTGAGTCAGATTGATGTGACAAGAAAGGAGGTCCTACAACTGATAGACAAATTAAAAACTAACAAGTCACCAGGTCCGGATGGCATACATCCAAGAGTTCTGAAAGATCATCTTTCATTGAAATCTGCCTCCGTTCCTGAGGACTGGAATGTAGCAAATGTCACCCCCATCTTTAAAAAGGGTTCCAGAGGAGATCCGGGAAATTACACGCCAGTCAGTCTGACTTCAATACCGGGAAAGTTGGTAGAAACCATTATCAAGGACAGAATCAGTAGGCACATTGATGAACACGAGTTATTGAGGAAGACTCAGCATGGGTTCTGTAAGGGGAGATCTTGCCTCACTAACCTGTTACATTTCTTTGAGGGGGTGAACAAACATGTGGACAAAGGAGACCCAATAGATTTTGTTTATGTTGACTTCCAGAAAGCTTTTGATAAAGTTCCTCATCAAAGGCTCCTTAGTAAGCTTGAGAGTCATGGAGTAAAAGGACAGGTCCTCTTGTGGATCAAAAACTGGCTAATTAATAGGAAGCAGAGAATGAGTATAAATGGGCAGTCTTCGCTGTGGAGGATGGTAAGCAGTGGGGTGCCGCAGGGCTCAGTACTGGGTCCCATGCTCTTTAACTTGTTCATAAATGATTTTAAGTTAAGCAGTGAAGTGGCCAAGTTTGCAGATGACACTAAATTGTTCAAGGTGGTGAGAACCAGAGAGGATTGTGAGGCACTCCAAAGGGATCTGTTGAGGCTGGGTGAGTGGGCGTCAATGTGGCAGATGAGGTTCAATGTGGCCAAGTGCAAAATAATGCACATTGTGGCCAAAAATCCCAGCTACAAATACAAGTTGATGGGGTGTGAACTGGCAGACACTGACCAAAAGAGAGATCTTGGGGTCGTGGTAGATAACTCACTGAAAATGTTAAGACAGTGTGCGACAGCAATAAAAAAGGCCAACTCCATGCTGGAAATTATCATAATGCCCCTGTATAAATCGATGGTGCGGTCTCATTTGGAATACTGTGTGCAATTCTGGCCACCACACCTCAAAAAGGATATTATAGCATTGGAAAAAGTCCAGAAAAGGGTAACTAGAATGATTAAAGGGTTGGAACACTTTCCCTATGAAGAAAGGTTAAAACTCTTGGGGCTGTTTAGCTTGGAGAAACGTCGACTGCGGGGTGACATGATAGAGGTTTACAAGATTATGCATGGGATGGAGAAAATAGAGAAAGAAGTACTTTTCTCCCTTTTTCACAATACAGGAATTCGTGAGCATTCGATGAAATTGCTGAGCAGTCGGATTAAAACGCATAAAAGGAAGTACTTCTTCACCCAAAGGGTGATTACATGTGGAATTCACTGCCACAAGAGATTGTGGCGGCTACAAGCATAGCCAGCTTCAAGAGGGGGTTAGATAAAAATATGGAGAGAGGTCCATCAGTGGCTATTAGCCACAGTGTGTGTGTGTGTCTGTCTGTCTATCTATCTATGTGTGTGTGTGTGTGTGTGTATATATATATAACTGTTCAACCAGTAATTATATGGGTTGCAAGAGATATTGGTGGCATAGCTATGCCCCTTGGAACCGTAGGAAGTGCTTGAATGTAGAGAGGACTTCTTTGCTGAATTGGCCTTTGCTGACTGTTTTCTTTTAAGTATTTCTCCTTTGCATGTTTTTGTGTTTCAGATGTCTGCAAGGCAAGTATTGTCCCACTTTTGTAAAGGATTAATTTAATTTCTTGACATCCATTGATATGTTTAGCCAAGGCTTTTTTGTGTAGAAAAAAACCCAGCAGGAACTCATTTGCATATTAGGCCACACCCCCTGTTGTCACCATTGTTTCACACAGGGCTTTTTCCCTGGAAAATGCCAGCAGGAACTCATTTGCATTCTAGGCCACACCCCCTGATGCCAAGCCGGCTGAAGCTGCGTTCCTGCTCAAAAAAAGCCCTGTATTTAGCTTTGTATCATTTCCTGTTTTAGGCAGAAGTCTGTAAGCATCCATAGGATCAGTCTTCAGTTAATAGAAAGAAAAATGCTGTTTGATTTGTTCTAGTTAATGGTATTGTTTGGTTTTATTGTATTGTTTTAAATTTGAATTGTAGGTTTTTTATTGTTCAATTTATGTCATGATTCACCCTGAGCCTGTTGTGGGAAAGGGCAGGATATAAGCCTACTAAATAAATAAATAATAGTAGCAATCAGCTTTTTCAGTGACTGCTCAACACTGCTTTTTGACATATTTTTTTAGTAGTAATTGCTCTTAGTGATAACAGTAGTAGTTGGCATTGTACTAATGGAAAGAGGTGTCAGTTTTCTGTTATCATTTATTAATCATTATTTTTTTCTCTCAAAGCGCCAAACAAGAGTTGGTTATAAAGAAATGCTTCACACAGAGTTGAGATAAATTTAGAAGTGTATTATGTGAACAGGAGAGAAAAATACATATAAAGGCAATGATTTTAAAAGGAAAGTGTATAGGATAGGAACTCCAGGACATCTGAAATTAGCAGGGCTAGAGAACATATCTTTTGGAGACCGTATTTTGATTGCCACTCTATTTCTTTTTAACTATCTGAAAAGTAACCTGATAAAGTAACTCCACATTAGACTTTGACAGCAGGGGGCTAAATGTAGGGAGCAGTCTAATGAGCAGCTTTATCATATTAATCAGTAGCATCACTCTTCCCCACTTGCTTAAATCAATACTATGCTGAATATTGACAGAGATGGATTCCCGATTATGTGGGGTCTTATATTACCTTTCTTAATATAGCCGTGGCTCTGAAAAACGTTCAAACAAGTAAAAATGCCAAAGGGGTGTAAATCTGTCCTTTTATTTTTCAAAGGCAAACTGAGGGACTTGCTGCTGTTATATTAATATTGGAGTAAATCTGCTTAATTGTTGTTATGAGATCTAAAAGGCTTACCCAATGACCTTAAAATTAATAATTTAGTTTTCCCCATGTTGTGGTGGTGTTTAAGCACTGATATTAATAGTGATTATACCAAGGTCTGGACAATACAAGCATCATAGGAACATTTTTGTTTTGGCGTGGCATATTTGTTTCTTCATAAGACTTAACCTGTGCATTTGGTGTGTTGGTCTTTTGCAACCTCCTGAATCCACCATAACAATTCTTCAATGGTTTCCCATTACCTTTTTGGGGCCACGTCATTTTGAACATCTGCATTATACTCATAGGTGAAAGAAGATTTCAGTATTGGCTGGCTATAGAATTTTCATTCCAAATTAACGGAAGAATGAAGACTATTTACTTGTCAGTAATGTTCCCTCTAAGCTGAGTTAGTGTGAGCTAACTCACAGTTTTTTAGCTTTTGGCTCACACATTTTTGTCTTAGCTCACAAAAAATGGCCCCAGAGTAAACTAATTTAAGATATAGGTCACAACTTTAATGCTAGTAGCTCACAAAGTAGAATTTCTGCTCACAAGACTCCACAGCTTAGAGGGAACATGGCTTGTCAGTTTATATGTTGTGAGAATATGTTTTAGTTTTTATTTTCTATCATTTCCTCTTATATTTTGAAATAGTTTCTCAATTTGCTGTCTTTGGCTGAACCAGATAGGCTTCTAAAGGTTTCATTAGTAACCATGAAGACTACAAATAAAATATCTGTCTTTGTCTGGATAAAAAGTGTATAGTTTTCTGTTTTATGTACTTCTGTATATTGTTTAGACTTGCTCCGTACAGAAATGTACACTGGAATGTGACAATAATGGCTTTTATGAAACAGCTGATAGAATCCAGCAAACGTGTATTTTCACTTAGACTTAGGGAGTGAAGGTCAGTTATATTATTCTTTCCAGATAAATTCAGGTGAGTAGTAGCTGTGTTGATCTGAAGCAACAGAACAATCTTTTAGACCAACAAAGTTTAATTCTGGGTATAAGGTTTCATGTTCATGTACACTTCTTCGTAAAAGCTTACACCCAGAATTAAACTTTGTTGGTCTTAAAAGTGCCACTGAGATCAAACTTTGTCCTATTTTTCTTCATAATCACGCATTTTTTAAAAAATGACTCTGTAGCAATTTTTTCCTGTGTATTCTGAAAAAAACCAACCTTGTTCTCTCCTTTCCTTTTGGCAGAATGGGTAGCTTGTGTTAGATCCAACTTCCTTGTCCTGTGTTATCTCCATGATGTAAAGAATGTCCTCCAGCTTCATGACCTAGCAACTGGTGCCCATCTCAAGACACTTCCATTGGACGTAGGCAGCATAGTGGGATACAGTGGCCAAAAGAAAGACAGTGAAATATTTTATCAGTTTACATCCTTCTTATCACCAGGTAAGATGGCTTGCTTTATCCCTTCAAGTGTCTTCCTTTCACACATACCTACACAGGTTTAAGGAATATGGACCATAATATGTACAGCATGTGTTAATTCTTCCTGGAAGTTTTATAGCCTGGTCACATACTTGGAAGCAACAAATAACTATAGATTCACAATATGTATATACACAGTAAAACAAAATCCCATGCGTAGTACATAAACATGTTGCTGGATTGGGGGATTTTCTTACCTATTTGTGGGGAAGGATTAAACGGTGGCATGGAATCCTGGTTTGTAGACAAGAAACCCACAGATTCAGTTCAGACATTATAGAAAACCATGGTTTAACTGTTGAAAGCAGGCCATTCTGCTAAGTACAGTTAGTTAGTGTCAGAGCCGGATTAACAATTAGGTCTTTAGGGGCCCCGAGCCAGCTTCCCCCCCGCCCTCCCCCCAGTTCCTCCCTGCTTGCAGCCCTCCCAGCCTGCACGTGCAGCCAGTAACTGAGCTGTTCTTTGCCCGACTTGTCTGGTGTGGCTGCTGCTGGCATTGTTGCCAAGTTTGCCTCTCTCTGCCTCTCCCCAGCAGCTTTGTCAAAGGGGCTTTTTAGAAGGTGCCTGCAGGCTGCAGTGGGATCATGGGCAGTGGGGCGGGCGCTCAGACTAAGATAATTTGTGAGAAGGCCCCCAAGATTTCGACTGCCTAGGGGCCTCCACGGGGTTTAATCCGGCACTGGTTAGTGTCTGTCAAATCAATATCTGATGTTCTTTTATTAAGTGTGGTTTGGCTTGATGTGTGGTTTAATCCTGCGTTGTTATTCACTGTCACCCAGTCAAGCTACAGAAAGGAGAAAAAGAAAGTAGAATTTGTTGACGTAAATCAGTATATGAGAAATTGTCTATGAGATAGACCATATTTTCAAGTGATGCCTGATCTCAGCCAGTATTGTTTCATTTAATGCAGATGTCACAACAAAGGTTGGCTTGTTGTGAACCATGAAGTCTTTAATAGCTGAGGGCTGGAACTGGAGTGGGGTTGTTTGCACCAGAAGACTTCTAAGGCTTGTTGCCATAATGAGTGGGCTGTCGTTTATTATGTTTGAATATAGCCACTGTCAGCCTTCATTGATGAATGATTTGATCATGGATTAAAATGTGATTTCTTTAAAACATATTTAAACCCGTTACAGGATTATATGTGCAATTTGTAAAACAATCTTCAGTGATGCTATTTCTGTAGTTTTTCAGAAATTGACTACTGCCTATAAATATTCCATCAACTGTTACTTGTATAGAATTTACATCTTTAATTTTAATAGTTTTCTTAAAAGCCTAAAGGCGTGGTCATATAAACATTTTTTTAAAAAATCTGTAATTGGTTTACAACACTAGGTGAACAAAATGATAGCAAAATGGGCAAGATGTGCCCAACCTATTCTGATTTGCTGATAAGCTGTTTCGACCTAGAGAAGATGTATATTACAGAGAGACAGTACACTTTGGCAGATATCATGTTAAGGCCAATTAATATATACAACAGTATCCAACAATAAAGCTTTTCTTATACTGCTGCAGGTTTAAGTATTTCAATTTGATTTTTATATGTCCCCTTATTAAAATAATTCCTTGGGTATATAAAACATGCCTTTCAGGGCGAAGGTTTAGCTAACCTTTTCCATGGTTCTGACATACAATGTCGTGTAGTGATTAGGGTGCTGGACTAAGATCTGGGGAACTCAGGTTTCAATCCCCACTTGTCTTTGAAGCCTGCTGGGTGACATTGGGCTAGTCACACTTACTTTCTGCAAACCTGCTTCAAGGTGTTGTTGTGAGAATAAACAGAAGTGGAGAAGGATGTATACTAGCTTAAGCTCTTTGGAGGAAAGGTAGAAAAACTTGCTAAATAAATATTTTATGCGTGCAGGCCCTTTTTTGTGTAGGGGGAAGATTGACGCGTGAACATACACCTGCAGCTTGAACTAGTACAGCCTTCTATATTATCCTATGAAACATACACATTAGCCCCTATATTCTGTTCATTGAATAAAACTACCATTATGGCTCAATTAAGTGTGTTCCTTACCTGTGAAATGGGGACATTAAGATGGTATCTCACAGTATTCTGAAAATAAATGGGTTTTTACAACTATTACCTTCCTGCACAAAAAGTGCTATATAAATCAATAAAGGAGCTTTTTCTTCATAGGCATTAAGTCTAATTTTGAAATACGATGGTGGTGATTATAATGATAGTTCTTCAATAAGCAGGAAGGCGTACTTTTACAAGAAGAATCATCAAAAGAGCTTGATTTTTGCTTTTAATGATTTAAAAAAAAATCTGTGCTCAATACCCAGCCATCAGCAGTGATGACTACTACTTCAGCAAGAGTAGTTGGGTTTTTTTGTCCCTTTACACTGTAATTTACAGATTAGTTATTATGGAAGTAGAGTAGGGTTGTCTGGCATGGCAATCAATGGGAGATTGGGGTGGGGAGACATGGAAGGAGGGGTATTGGTGACAGTGTAATGTCGCTTTCAGGGGAAACTTGGAAGTGGTATCAGCCCTTTCTAGAAATTGCTGAAAGCTCTATAGAGAAATGAGATCTCTTCTGAGTTTTCTCAAAAGTGATGTCATGCCATCATCGATGGCAATTCTTCTTCTTTCTTCCACTGGTTGATGGAATGGGGAAGGCAAGGCCTGCTTCAGGCAGATGATCTCGTGCCCCAACAGGCACATTACAACCCTACTGTAGAATCAGCAGGTTTGTAATATAATTCAAAGATCAAGCAAGCTTAAAGATTAAACCATTTTCTTTTTTTAACCTTTTATAGTAGTGGAACAAAAAACCTTGTTTCCTGCTGATAGCTGAAAGTCCTGAGTGGTGCTTCCCTTTCAGGAAGCTGCTCCAAATGAATATGGCTGTGGTCAGTGTTCCCCCTAAGCTCAGTTAGTGTGAGCCAGCTCACAGATTTTTAGCCAGCTCACACATTTTTGTCTTAGCTCAGGAAGGATGACCCCAGAGCATAATAATTTATGAAGTAGCTCACAACTTTAATGCCAGTAGCTCACAGCTTTAATATCAGTAGCTCACAAAGTAAAATTTTTGCTCACAAGATTCTGCGGTTTAGAGGGAACATTGGTGGCAGCGACTGAAAAATAAGGGTTTACTTGGCAATTGTTGCAGCAGTGCATTTCACCTCTTGCAGAAGTGTTGCAGCCTGTACTGTAACAACACCTCTAGAACTGTGGCTTATACTGTTTTATTTGTTTTTATGTCATTTAATTGTATTTACAAGCTGCTTTGAATGGTAAGAGAATTAGGTATAAATGTTTTAAAGTATTGCATCTAATTTTTAGTACTGTCTGACTGAAACCATTCCTGGGGATCAGCTCAGTTGCACACTATGGAATTATTCCCAAGTAAACTTGTTTAGGATCCCTCCTGATAGTTGACAAGCCAGACCTTACCCTAATGAGATGTGTAGAAGTCACAGTCTCTGGATTCAGGGTGTTATGGTATATAGAGATGAAAGGAATCTCCAGGATCATCTAGTCCAACCCCTACACAATGCAGGAAATTCACAAATACTGCCCCCTAAATTCACAGGATCCTCATTGCTGTCAGATGGCCATCTAGCCTCTGTTTAAAAACCTCCAAGGAAGGAGAGCCCACCACCTCCTGAGGAAGCCTGTTCCACTGAGAAACCGCTTTAACGGTCAGGAAGTTCTTTCTAATGTTGAGCCGGAAACTCTTTTGATTTAATTTCAACCCACTGGTTCTGGTCCTAACTTATGGGGCCACAGAAAACAATTCCACACCATCCTCTATATGACAGCCCTTCAGGTACTTGAAGATGGTGATCATATCACCTGTCAGTCACCTCCCCTCCAGACTAAACATGCCCAGTTCCTTCAACCTTTCTTCATAGGACTTGGTTTCCAGACCCTCACCATCTTCGTTGCCCTCTTCTGGACCCGTTCCAGCTTGTCTATATCCTTCTTAAAATGTGGTGCCCAAAACTGAACACAATACTCCAGGTGTTATAAAATAGCAGTTCTCAAATTTTAGCAACCTTATGGTTTACAAGTCTGGTTTGGGAAATTTCTGGAGGTATGGGGATAAATCCTGAGGGTGGCAGTGTATAAGAAAGGAAGGAAGGGGCCTCAGTGGGGTATAATTGGGGTCCATCCTCCAAAGCAGCCATTTTCCCCAGGGAACTGATCTGTGCAGTTTGAGATCAGTTGTCATTCCAGATCTCCAGTCCCTACCTGGAGTTTGGCAACCCTGTGTGGACCCACCAGTCCCCTTTCCCTGCCTTGCTGGCACCATGTGCCTGATATCCCTTTTTTTCAAAGTAAACTGCAAGCTTTGCATGTCACATAGAGGCTCCCACCAACTTGTATCATCAAAACAATGCAGAGAAAATCACATTAGCTGCACTTCCAAGGCAAGCATTATGTAAAATGTTTTTATTATTCATATATGGCCTTCCAAGTCAGGTCCCAGAGGGTAGCTAATTGTATAGGGCCACAACTCAAAAGGCCCTGACCTCAAGTTTTGTTAGTTTTTTTTTTTAATTAAAGTATTTATATCTTGCCTTTCCTCTTGGCTTAAGGCAGTTTACCAATTACAATGTAAAATATACAAAATAAAACCTCAAATAATCCCCCCTCTGCCATTAAAAAAACAAACTTCTAATCACTTCACCCCTTGGTTGAAGGGTCTTGATTAGGGTTGCCATTTCCAGGTTGGGAAATTCCTTGATATACTGGGGTAGGGAGGGATGGGCCTCAGCCAGATATAATGCTATAAAGTCTATCCTCCAAAGCAGCTGTTTTCTCCAAGAGGGCAGATCTCTGTCATCTAGAGATCAATTGTAATTCTAGGAGTTCTCCAGGTCCTATCTGGATGTTGGCAACCTTAGTCTTGGTACCAGAAATGTCTGAATAATTTCTAACCAGAGGCTTACTAAATGGGGTTGGGAAGGGGCCTAGAAAATCTTTCATAAGCCCTGTTCACACAGCGTGTTGAGTTCATGGTAAACTGACCCGGTTCTGTTCTGAATATCTTTGTTCCTGATATTATCGATCAGACTGCCACACTGCAGTTCCAATCACTCCGCGGTGAAACCATCTTCTGCCATCAACACGACGGCACCATGCAGTTTTTTCTCCACTTTTATGTGCATTATGCGCACATGCGCATGCACATAGGTTAAAACATTATGTGGTTATGCAGTTAAGCACATATCGCTAAGTAGTTAAAAAAATGGTGACCAAAAACCGGATGTCTGAGGCTCCTTTTGCTCCGAGACAGCCTTCAGACATCCGGAAGTTGGTTGAGAACTATCCAGACAGGGAAACTACGAGGTGAAACCGGAGAACTCAGAAAACACCACAAAGGAAGAGATAACAAAATACTCTGGTTCCAAGAAAGATTGGGGGGAGGGGGGGCTACTATGAGAATACCGGGAGGCAGATGTTGCTGTCTGATCAGCCACTTTTAATCCAGTATGAAACAGCAGCGACGACTGATTATACTGTGCATCTGAGCAGCCCCAAAAGTTCTCAGAGAACTCTAAACAAGATGAATCACATAAAATCTGTTCTTCCAGTATTTAGAGTTTCCAATGCCAGTTACTTATAGGCCAGCCAGAAGAGGGCTGTTTTACAGGCCCTGCGGAACTTGCCTCACCTCTTCCGGCAGCTGGTTCCACCAGTAAGGAGCAGTTACAGAAAAGGCCCTGTCCCTGGTGGATTTCAGACGGGCCTCCTTTGGCCCGGGGATAACCAGCAGATTTTGGGAGCCCGATCTCAGTACTCTCTGGGGAACATGTGGGGAGAGACAGTCCCTAACGTAGGCAGGACCTAGGCCATATAGGGCTTTAAAGGTAATAACCAGCACCTTGAACCAGACTCGGTATATTATTGGCAGCCAGTGCAGACCCTGGAGCCCCGGCCGAATGTGCTCCCATCTTGGGAGCCCTAATAACAGCCGGGCAGCGGCATTCTGCACTAACTGCAACTTCCGGGTTCGGCACAGGGGCAACCCCATGTAGAGGGCATTACAGTAGTCCAACCTCAAGGTGACCATTGCATGAATCACCGTTGCTAGATCGTCATGCTCCAGGAAAGGAGCCAACTGCCTTGCCCGCCTAAGATGAAAAAATGGGGACTTAGCAGTGGCTGCTATTTGAGCCTCCATCGTTAGGGAAGGCTCCAATAGTACCCCCAAACTCTTGACCTTGTGCGCCGCTGTCAGTGGCGCACCGTCAAAAACTGGCAGGGGGATTTCCCCTCCCGGGCCACGACGGCCCAAGCAAAGGACCTCTGTCTTTGCCGGATTTAGCTTCAGCCCACTCAGCCTAAGCCACCTAGCCACGGTCCTGTGACGCCCGGTCCAAACTTTCTGGGGCGCAGGCAGGCCGGCCGTCCATAAGCAGATAGAGCTGAGTGTCATCAGCGTACTGATGACAACCCAACCCATACCTTTGGGCAATCTGGGTAAGGGGGCGCATATAGATGTTAAATAACATCAGGGAAAGCACTGCCCCTTGAGGCACTCCGCAGTCAAGCGTGTGTCTCCGGGACAGTTCACCCCCAATCGCCACCCTTTGTCCCCGACCCTCAAGGAAAGAGGAAAGCCATTGTAAGGCCAACCCCTGAATCCCCACATCGGCAAGGCCGCAGGTCAGTAACCGATGGTCGACTGTATCGAACGCTGCTGATAGGTCCAACAACATTAGCACCGCTGAGCTGACCATCGGTTACTGAGCACTGCGAGGCGGCAGGTCAGTAACCGATGGTCGACTATATCGAACGCTGCTGATAGGTCCAACAACATTAGCACCGCTGAGCTGCCTTGATCCAGATGCTGTTGAAGGTCATCTACCAGGGCAACCAGTACCACCTCCGTCCCGTGGCCCAGGCGAAAGCCGGACTGATGGGGATCAAGGACGAAAGCGTCCTCCAGGAAACTCTGTAGCTGCATCGCCACTGCCCTCTCGATAAGTTTGCCCAAAAAGGGCAAATTCAAGACCGGCTGGTAGTGTGCCAGTTCGGCCGGGTCTAACGTTTTTTTCAAGAGGGGACGGACCATCGCCTCTTTAAGCGGTGTTGGAAAGTCCCCTTCCGTCAGGGATCCATTTATGATATCCCACACGGGATATCTAAGCTCCCTCTGGCAGGTTTTAATAAGCCAGGAGGGGCATGGGTCCAGGTTACAAGTTGTTGGGCGTGCAGATAAGAGGATCCTGTCAACTTCCTCCAGGCTGAGAGCACTGAAACCATCCAGAACATGATCTGAAGACAGGCACGGTGCCTCGGGTTCGCAAACTGTCTCTAATATGGCAGGGAGGTCGTGGCGGAGCGACACGATCTTATCCGCAAAAGCCTCACAACCAATTTCCAATTCATTAGAATTTGGTCTGCCTTGTGGCAGCGTTGTATGAGTCTGAATTATATTGAACAGTTGTGCCGGGCGCGAAATTGCCCTATGGGATTGCCATAAATGAGCTGTGATTTGGAATACTTTCAACTGACACCTCAGCCTAGGTAACTGTGGGTGGTAGCAGTTGTATGAGCTCCTGCTCTTCAAAAAATGGGGAAACCCGTTTTGTTCCTTTCCCCAAGGCAGAAGGTCTGCCCTCCTATTCCTGAAAAACTGGAAGGTTTCATTTCGTGCTAGCAAGATGATCCTTTCTTCTTAAAAAAGAGCTCACCACCTCCCGGAGTACCCTTGTCTCTAGACCACAGTTGGAGAAATGCTGCTATTGAGCTGGCTAGATAAAGTAGCCTTTCCTGTTAAATAGTCATGGCTAAGAAACCCTTGATGAAGTGGAATCCTCTGTTTCCTAAGTATCTCTTGCGCTTTCCTCCCCTCTCTCATACCCAACAAGAAAACAATGACCAAGTGAGAAATATCATCAAAGTAAAAGCTGATTATATTAAAGTAGGTGAGGTTCTGTGTAACAGGCACACACAAATTGCTCTGCAGATGAGAATTAGAAATGTGGAAAAGTAACTGTGATAGAAATATTTGGAAAAATACTGTAGTTAAAAGCCTTGATTTTGTGCCCTGTGGTTCCCTTAAGATAATGAGCTTTGTTTTTTCTTCCAAGATTTCCAGAATGTGCTGAACTTATGAGGGGGGTGGGAATCAGCAATTGCATTACCTGGTCTGTGTCCTTATAATGACTGAAACTGTTGCTTGTGCAGAAGCTGACAGTCTAGTCAGGGGAGTACTTTCTGTTCCCTTTTCTGGAAAAGGGCATCTAATTAGAAACATGGGTATTTGCAAAAATGTTTCACCATGTCCCAGTGTTTTTAGATTTCAACCAATAAAAAGGCAACATTTCTTTTCTCCAAGGGCCCCCAAAGCCAATTTTATACAATTAACTACCCTGCCTTCAATATTAAATAGGACTATAGCCAATTGAAATAAACTATGAGTATAAAACAGCAAAAAATGAACACTTTTAGGTTACATTGATTTTAGGGTTTGTAGAATCTTTTGGGCTCAAGTGCCGTGTTCTACTGGAGAAAGTTTTCCTTCCAGACGTTTCGTTCTCAGCTGCGGAGAACATCCTCAGTGGCATTGCAGCCGGAGCAGGCGCTCTGACCTTGGCTGCTGTGCATTGAAAAACTGAAATCTTTGATACGTTGATTTTGATGGAAGAGTTGGCACATTTACTGCATAGCAATCAATGGGGCTAAAAAGTATTATCATGTGCTTGTGTTATGCTCACTATAAACTGTTAAACAATCAGCATTGCAGAAAAAGCAAAAAAAAAAAAAGTAGTGTTCTGCTATAAACACATATCCTTCCTTGCTTTCCTGGCCACTTTTAACCCTTTTCTGATGACACATCCAGGAAGAAAATTGCATGCATAGACAGGGAGTGGGAATAATTCCTTTGCTCTCAGCTGCCTCCCTTGGCCTATGAGTGATTTATTAATTTGTTTGTTTAAAATATTTTAATGCTGCCTTTCTACTCAATTGGGGTCCAGATGGTGGTGCACATAAAAACATTTAAACAGTTAAAATACAGTTAAAAACAGAGTGCAATTAAACCCATAAACAAACAACATTAAAAAGAGGGGCAATAACCACTATTGGTGATATGCTAGAGGAAACAAAGTCTTCACCTACTGGCAGAAGATATCAACAGAGGGAGACAGATGAATCTTTGTGGGGAGGGAGTTCCAAAGTTTTGGTGCCACGATGAA
This sequence comes from Heteronotia binoei, assembly GCF_032191835.1. Classification (NCBI taxonomy): domain Eukaryota; kingdom Metazoa; phylum Chordata; class Lepidosauria; order Squamata; family Gekkonidae; genus Heteronotia; species Heteronotia binoei. The sequence goes on along the minus strand of NC_083223.1, from coordinate 96,595,057 downwards.
GAAGCCCTTTCTCAGGTTATCACCCACCTTAGCCTCTAGACCAGGGGTGTCAAACTCATTTGTTATGAGAGCTGAATCTGACATAAATGAAACTTGACCGGGCCATGTGTGTACCTATTTAAGATTAGGTAGCAGAGATGTAAACTTTTTAAAGGACACAAACAAACACAACTAAAGATTTTTTTTAAAAAAAAACCCTTCAAATAAACATGCTTAAAACATTAGTACTTGTTGATCTTAAAGGTGCTTTCTTTGTATTTCTCCCATAGGAACCAGGGAACTGGGCAATGGACTCTGGCTCTTTCCCTCCCTGCCCAGGGACCAGGAGGGGGAGGGGCTTCAACCAATGGAGAGGGGGAGGTTTTGCTCTGCAGCTCCTGTGCGATTGAGTAAGCCTTGCAAAGCAAGTTCAGATGCAGAAGGAAGAAAGAGAGAGGGAGAAGGAAGTAGAGAAGAGCCAGTTGCATGGGGTTAGATAGGAACCCTCCGAGGACCAGATTTAGTCCTTGGGCCACATGTTTGACACCCCTGCTCTTGACCTTTGCTCATGCACAGATATCCAAGTCTCTGCCATAAATATGCTTTGCAAAAAGTGTAGTCTGGATCACAGAGCCAAGAAAATCTATCTAGCTTTACAATGGAAAATTCTAATTGAGGCCTACTTGCCACAAGCTAAGGATGAAAAGGGTGACTTGAAGATTGGGGGTGGGGGTGTCTAGTTAAGGGGAAGAATAAGTTAAAAGCAGAAACTGCAGAGTCTTGAGAATGAATGCAAGAAAGCTACTGAGTCAATGGACATTAGACCAAGACACTAGACCAATTGTTTGGAAGTCAAAAACAGTTATTTGAAATAGAAAATGTTGTGAATATCTAGATTGGTTGATGGGATTTTTGCTACAGCTTGGAACCAGAATTGCCACTCAGTGGAACCTGTGTGCATTTCATAGTATATCAAGTCATCTGGAAGTTGTGATCTGCTAACTGTGTGGCATATAATAAAACAAATGTAATTAAGCATCTTACCTTATTTCTTTTTAAAAAAATATTCTGTGAGTATTTTGTGTGGGCATGCAAATCATAGTTGTTTCTGGCAACCCCTAGTGGGGCCTGGATATTCAGTGAGGTGGCTTGCCATTGCCTACCTCTGCATCCTTGCCTGGTATTCCTTGGAGGTCTCCCATCCAAGTACTTGCCAGGGTTGGCCCTACTTAGCTTCTGAAATCTGATGAGATTGGGCTTGCCTGGGCTATCATTGTAGGGCAATATCTTACCTGCTTTCATAGGTCTGAGTTAAGAGAAGGCAACAAAGTTTGTAGATGTTATTAATTAAAGGTAACTTTCTGTGTTGTTTCTAACATGCTTTTAAATAAAATACAATATTGCCATGTTTAGGAAGTCACTTTGCCTTTTTAGTGGTAGCAAAGATTTCAGCCACTGTTTAATGTAACAGGGAAGAAAGAAACGGAATTGCTTCTTAAAAGGCATAAATTATAGCTAGGCCTGAATATTCAATAATTAGATCGAGATCTGTATTAGCTAAACAGAACCACTAGCAATGTTCATTAATGAAACCATTTTTTTAAATGGTCAAAGTATTACATTTTCTGGGGTTCCAAAGTGGACCAAAGGTTTCTGATGTATCCTTGTTTCTGGCTATTGCTGGCTTTCATAACTTCTAATTCAGGGATTGTATAGTAAACTGACAAGTATGAACTCTGTTTTAGGTATTATTTATCATTGTGATCTCACCAAAGAAGAACTGGAGCCAAAAGTTTTCAGAGAGGTCACAGTGAAAGGATTTGATCCTTCATGTTATCAAACAGTGCAGGTATGTAAAGAAAAAAATCCCTTTTTTGGTTTTGAAAACACTTTGACTTGTTATCTGAGTTGATTTTGTAATTCTACAACTACAATTTTAAGATCCCATGCATTTCACATCTGATGACCATTCCCTCATAAAACATTACTATGTCCCTCAAGCAGCATTATAGTTTTTGTTTTGTAGAGCTGGTGCTTTGCTATTAGTCTCACTTTGAAATCTTCAGAGTTTACTTTCTAGGTTTCCTGGTTGGTTGACTGACATCAAATGGATATTGGTGAGACAATTCCAGATAAAGATTTGATTCTAGTTTCTGCTGAGACAGGAAGGGAAAAAATGCCCCAATTGTATGTGTACTTTTTAGGATCATAGTGTCAAGATTGATGTGCAGTGTGTAGTTGATTGTCCTGTATTTCAGCATGGTAGATTAAATTCCTGTAGTCTGGTTTAGTGAAGGTCAGCTCTGCCTGTTAAAAGCCTTTTCCTATCTTTTATAGATGACACAGGTTGTCACAGGTGCAATTCCATAGAATCTTACATTATTGCTTTACACAGATGCACAAGGAAGATCTGTTATTCTATCATTTTTTATCTTTCTCCCTTTGTTATCTGCCCTATTTCTTATTTCATGTTTGTAATTGTTATTATTTGTTTAATAAAACTGTTTAAATAATAAAAAAGGAAGATCTGTTTTCTTCAGGAGTGAGGGGGTCCTATGTTATTCTTTAAGAGGTGATTCTGTAGCTTTAATATGTATGGTATTTCTAAACTCAGTGAACTGATAATAATTGAATTCAAATATCCATGTAATTAAAGTGTTCCAGAGAGAAAAGAAACTTAATGAGTGTATTTGATGAAAATGTTTATGGAATATGCAATAATTTCTACTCTTAAATCAATTCTATGTTTAAACAGCAAATTTATTAAGAGAATGTAGAAAACTCTTTGAAGTTTTGTGTTTAAGAAGGATATGCCAATTTTTAATCCTTTGGAGTACGAGATTATAAATCATTCAGTTTTCATATGCTTTCTTCTTTCATGTATTTTGTCTCTCTTTTCTTCATTGTATGGAACTCAGTTGAATGTCATATCAATAAATGAAAACAACATAAGAGAAGCCATGCTGGATCAGGCCAATGGCCCATCCAGTCCAACACTCTGTATCACACAGTGGCCAATACACAAACACACACACAGAGTGGCTAATAGCCACTGATGGACCTCTGCTCCATATTTTTATCCAAAACCCTCTTGAAGCTGGCTATGCTTGTAGCCGCCGCCACCTTCTGTGACAGTGAATTCCACAAGTTAATCACCCTTTGGGTGAAGAAGTACTTCCTTCTATCCGTTCTAACCTGACTGCTCAGCAATTTCATTGAATGCCCACAAGTTCTTGTATTGTGAGAAAGGGAGACAAGGACTTCTTTCTCTATTTTCTCCATCCCATGCATAATCTTGTAAACCTCTATCATGTCACCCCGCAGTCGACGTTTCTCCAAGCTAAAGAGCCCCAAGAGTTTTAACCTTTCTTCATAGGGAAAGTGTTCCAACCCTTTAATCATTCTAGTTGCCCTTTTCTGCACTTTTTCCAATGCTATAATATCCTTTTTGAGGTGCGGTGACCAGAATTGCACACAGTACTCCAAATGAGACCGCACCATCAATTTATACAGGGGCATTATGATACTGGCTGGTTTGTTTTCAATTCCCTTCCTAATAATTCCCAGCATGGTGTTGGCTTTTTTTATTACTATCGCACACTGTCTTGACATTTTCAATGAGTTATCTACCACGACCCCAAGATCTCTCTCTTGGTCAGTCTCTGCCAGTTCACACCCCATCAACTTGTATTTGTAGCTGGGATTCTTGGCCCCAATGTGCATTACTTTGCACTTAGTCACAATGAACCTCATCTGCCAGAATATAAAGACTTTAAGGGGTTTTTGTAAGCATAACTATGTTGATATATAAGCATTGAAAATGCCTGTGAAAGCGGAAATTGTGATAATATCCCAATGCCAGAAGGAACTGGATACTCATTTTTACACTTTAATTGGTCTACATAAACCCAATTCTGAGCAGAAGAAAAGGAAAAACACCCTTGAGATGCAGGCCTGTAGCTACGAGGGGGCCTGTGGGGGCACAGCCCCCCGACTTCTGGGTGAGGCCCCCTGACTGGATGCCCCAACCAGTTCCTGGGCCTCTGCCATAGCTCGGGGAGGCTGCCGCTGGCCCCACCAGCAATTTCACTGGCCGGGGGCAGAAGCAGTCTCAGCCTCCCCTGGAGTTAAAGGGCCAGCAGATCAGCTGTTTCGCGGGCCCTTTAACTCCAGGGGGGAGCTGGGGGTTGCTTTTGCTGCAGCTCCCAGCCCCGATCGCAGCCACTTCTCCTGCCCTTTCCCTTCCCTCCCTGCCCCGATCGCCTCTGCTTCTCCTCTCCTCTACTGCCTGCCTCTCCCCCCGCCTGTTCCCACGAGTAGCCCCATGCCTGCTGCCTACTCGGAGGGCTACTCATGAGTAGGCAGCAGATCCGGTGACTGGGGCTGGGCAGAGCTGTGCTGCCCAGCCAGAAGGGCTAGGGCCGGCCCTGCCTGTCACTAGAGGGAAGGTTGTACGGGGCACTGGGGGGCATCAGTGCCCCCCCTGAAAATTGTAAATGCCCCCAGACCTTCCAAATCCTGGCTATGGCCCTGTTGTGATGTGATACCTTTTGTTACACTCAAAGATGTCAGCAAACTGTGGAGAAACTGCTGCTGAAATAGAGGAACAAATTTCCTGAGGGGTCTTTGCACATGCCCCATTATTTTACTGGGAAACATGATAAAAAGAGAAGGTTATACAACGGAAGTATTGATTAACTGACATAATCTCAAAACCAGTTTTCAGGGGACATGACTTCAGAGGCCAGTTTAACTTCTCATAATTTCAATATTGCTTACACTTCTTTATCAACTCTACTCATGAATGAACTGATAACGAGGAGAAAGGCTAGGCTTTTATCGTTTGGTACAATACATAGCTCTTTAAAGCATTTTGAGAAGCAGATCAGTTTTTTTAAAAATCTAGCATCCACTTATCTAGTTGTTTAGAAATGTTTCAGGTTTTATTTTCCATGAGAGCCAACATTGTGTAGTGGGTTGTATCACTGATCTGGGAGACTCTAGATCATCCCCTCACTACCAAGGAAATTTGCAGGGTGATCTGAGGCTTGTCATGCAAACATAACCCAACCTACCACACTTTGCTGATTGAACATATGAACATATGAAGCTGCCTTATACTGAATCAGACCCTTGGTCCATCAAAGTCAGTATTGTCTTCTCAGACTGGCAGCGGCTCTCCAGGGTCTCAAGCTGAGGTTTTTCACACCTATTTGCCTGGACCCTTTTTTGGAGATGCCGGGGATTGAACCTGGGACCTTCTGCTTCCCAAGCAGATGCTCTACCACTGAGCCACCGTCCATCCCCACTGAGGTGTTGTAATGATAAAATGGAGCAGGGGTCGTTTTGTAGAAAAATAGATGGCGGAGCTTGTTAGCATATGCTCCCCCCCAGCCAAAAGCAACCCAATGCAAGAAAGGAGAGCCCCAGAGAAGCTAGGCCTGCTTGGGCTGGCTAGAGATTCATGTGTGGGTCAAAAGGCCAGCAAGCCACCTGCTGCCCAAAGTCACATAAGAAGTGGAGAAAGGGTGGTGTGGGCTTCTCCTGGGGCTAATGAGGGCTCCTGGAGACATGGGAAAGCCCCTGGTGGCTGGCTGGCTTCCCGCTCTTCTAATCCAGGGATTGTTATGCAGCTGCACCTACTAGTCAATGGACAAGGCAGGTGGGGAGGAAGAGGGGGAACTGTCAGAAAGGTTCGGGAGCTGTGCTCCTGTGAGCTCCTGCTGAATCTGAGGCGTGCAATGGAGAGAATGAGAATGATGTAAGATGAGTGAGTCCCTGTCGTGGGCAAAAGTGGGATGTAAATCAATAAATTCTACTATAAAGAAATTTCAGAATTTTTGTGCAAGGCATTACTGTAGACTTTTATTAAAATTAGAAAAATAAGGGACCTGTTTTCACTGCACCACACAGCCAGCATGTGATGAACAATATAGAGATCCTTTTTTCAAGATAGCGTAAATGTATTGTGGAATTATCCTTTTGAGAAGTGCAACTGAGTCGTCATCACTGATAAAAATGACATTTTGCTGAACATTCTAGGGACAATGTGTTTTCTAGGTCTAAAGGAAATGTATCTTGGGCACTGAGAATAGACATGAAGTCAGTGGCAGTATTATTCCATAAATTTTGTTCTGATAAGGTTGCAGCAATTTTGAGTTCTTTGTCTTGGAGGTGGGGGAGGGGGCCTGGCAATTGAATTGTACAGATTGCCAGGGCTTTTTTTGTAGAAAAAGCCCAGCAGGAACTCATCTGCATATTAGACCACTCTCCTGATGCCAAGCCAGCCAGAACTGAATTCCTGTGTGTTCCTGCTCAAAAAAAGCCTTGCAGATTGCTCTGTAGAAGTGGGTTAAAATTCCTTCTTATGCCATAATTCCTTTTTCCAGGTGTTGTCACAGGGAAGAATTGTGGCCACAAAGCCTTCCTCTCTTCCCTTGCTACTACAGATAGTAGACAAAACTCTCAATTCCCTTCCAGTGTGAGTCCCATTTAAAGACTGCTGAAATTGGTCAGGAGCAGGGTGTGGGAACCACCATTTAGAGAAACAGCTCTGAAAAAAATGCATATATGTATTTTAAAAAATCATATATGTATTTTAAAAATGGCATTGCCAACTCTCTTGTTCCAAAAAGCCTCCCATGCCTTTGCAAGCTGCACTGGTTGACTGTCTCTATTTCTTCATGCCCATGAGAGAGGCAGCTGTGCTGGTCACATAACTGTCCGTTATGCCTTGCAATGAGACAGGAGCCAGGCTAGAACAAGAGACTTTGCAACCCCAGTGCAGAGTAGCTTAAATGCACACTGGTCCCTGCATCTGTTGCTGTGTTGCAGACTAGCAGCTGGCTTGTTTGCACTGTGAATGGAGTCCATCTTGGCTTCTAGCCCTGTAGGATGGCTGCCTCCAAAGAAAAAGACACAAGGGACAATAGTGAGTAATGTTCTTCAGTTCTTGAAGTTCCACACCCACTCGGAGTGCACACCTTGAGAGAAATATTCCTGTTGAGCCAATATGTTCTAGGCATGCTCCCAGTATTTCATTGTTACTCCAGAATAGCTCATGGTAGGTATCCTAAACCAGAGAAAGAGATTAGAATTACTTTCTTAAACGAACACCCTGAACATATTCCAGACAACAGCTTTTGCCACTGTAAAATCATTCCCTCAAATTGTAGTCATCCTTTGAATCAAGTCTGCTTTGAGGCACAGCCAGATTGTTAGATGTCATGCTTATTAAAAGAAAATCCCACCTGGGTCAGTTCTAGTGTAGGTATGCTTCAATTAAAGTTTATTTGTTAAAACTTTTCTGTTTTGCCTTTCTGCCTTAAATAGGCAAACAAGACAGCAAACAGTGCATAATAATCTAATGAAATTTTAAAGTATCAGTATTAAAAAATTCAACATCTCTTCCTATCAATAATACATTTTAAATAAATTCCAACAGATTGCTTTTGTTTGACTGCTTTTTGCTATGTGAAAGCTCTTTTTGACTCTCTAATTGTACATTTTTCCTTCCCCAAAAGCTCAAAGACTAGTAAGTCTGTGTATGTGTGTGTGTGTGAGTGAGAGAGAGAGAGAGAGAGAGAGAGATTACTCTCTTGTTTTTAAGAGCTTTTGCTATTTTATCATGTGACTAATTCAGACAATCCTTTATGTCAAGGCCATATCTTTATCTCCATGAATTTGTCAATGTGGCTCTTCTATGCTGCTTTGTATTTACACCCCATAGTGATACCTGATCATGGAAGAAACCTGCAGCTATTCTATTTCAGAATTTAGCCACATTTAGGAGGAGAAAAATACAACAAAGTCCAGGGAGTGTCAGAGGCATATATGGTCCTGTGTTTGAAAGGAGGGATGAGTTTGGTCAAAGATGATTCTGACAAATGGGGAAATGCCTATATTTTATGTTGAACTCTAAGACCAAAGAGAAATTTAATAATAAAAAGAACTCATTGTGTTCTTCAGCTATGCTCGATGCTCTCCTTCATGAGAGATTAGCACTGTCAGTGAAACAAATATATATGTTTAAGTTATTGATTTTCTACTTTCCCACTTTTTAGGTCTAGCTCACATGTGGTTCTTTCACACATATTGTGCGTCTCTTGAAGCCCCCACTGCCCTGTCAGCCAGCTTGGAGAACACAAGGAGAAAGTTAAAGTTGCATTCTTTCCACCTCTCCCTCCTTCCCCACTCCCTACATCTATTTGCCTGTCCGTCTTCCTTCCTTGTGGCTCTCAAATATCTGACATTCATGCCTTGCGGCTCTCAAACATCTGATGTTTATTCTATGCTGCTTTTATGTTAAGCAAGTTTGGCCACCCCTGGTCTAGCTTTTGGTGACTTACAATGAAATTAACAGCATTAGTTAGACAATACAATCAGTATGGAAAAATATTTTAAAACAATAATAAACAAGAGCACAGAGATATCACTAAGCCAGGCAAATAATTTCATTTTCAACTGATATGTAAAGGATTTGGATAGACTAGGCAGCAGGTAAAGCTCTGAAAGAGGACGTTCTATATTGGAGTCACCACTACTGAGAAAGCCCTGTATCTAGCTGCCACTCAACCCCACTTCAGACCATGAGGGTATACAGTGTAGGTGGAGTTGCCAATTGCCTGCTGAAAGCAGGGGATCCCCTGGTTTGGAGGCCTTCCGCTCTGCTTCAGGTTTATCAGAAAGTGTGTGGGGGAGTTCAGTGTCCTCTGGGCACTTCATTAGGATATTATGGAGAGTTGATCAGTGGATCCCCATAGGGTATAATGGAGAGTTGATCTGTGGATATCTGAGGCTCTGTGGAGAGGCTGTTTTTTTGAGGTAGAGACACCAAATTTTCAGCATAGCATCTGCTGCCTCTCCTCAAAACACACACAAGTTTCAAAAAGATTGGACCAGGGGGATTCTATGAGCCCCCAAAGAAGGTGCCCCCATCCTCTATTACTTTCAATGAAGAGAAGGCATTTAAACGGAGTGCAGTCCCTTTAAATGTGATGGCCAGAACTTCCCTCAAAGTTCAGTCATGCTAATCACAACTTTGCTACACCCCCAGAGTCCCTAGATATTTCCTGAGTTGGACCTGGCAACCCTAAACATAGGCCTCAAGAAGTTGACCTTAACTAGTGGACAGATTTATATGGTTGTAGCTGTTTTCCCTTTTGTTGATCTTAGTGTGTTTATAGACTGGAACTTGATTAGTCTTGCTGTTCTCTTGCTTGCTAGCTCTCTGTTCTCCTCCATCTGGAGCAAGTGGAAATGATAAGCAACAGAACTTGGAACAGTTTGTTTTACTTATATGGTTATTTGTGAGCTTGCAGTACAACTAAACAATGCACTGTGAATCCTCCAGCCTAATGTATTTTTCCTCAGTTACTATAAGCTAGGTTTCCTTTTCCAAATTCTGCTAAGTTGACAAAAGAAATCCATAGAGGCCCGTGGCATGTAAAAGCATAAGAAATAAAGAATAATGCAAACAACAAACTAAGGCAAGATCTATATAAATAATATAGACAGTGAATTACAGAGTATTAGATGATACAGTAAAAGCAGCTAGTACCTAATCATTACAGTGAACCTAATCATTGCAATGAATCCTATTCCTGGTATATCCCGGAGCTGCAATCGATGAAATGGCAATTGAAACAACTAGAGAGACAATGGCGACACACTTGTGACGAAGCTACAAGAACATCTTATAGATCATTTATGCGGACCTATAAGATGGCAGTCCAGGCCACAAAGAAGACTTCCTTTGTGTCCCGGATTGCGTCTGCAACCTTGCGCTCAGGACAATTGTTTAGTATAATTCGGTCATTAACAACTTTACTGCAAGGTAAATCAAACATTAGAGAATTGGAAATCGGCTGTGAGGCTTTTGCGAGTTTTTTCGTAGATAAGGTCTCGTTGCTCCAATGTGACCTTCCTGCCATAATTGATACAGTGAAAGTACTCTAGTTTCTTTAAATGAAACTAAGTCCTCGGGGCCAGATGAATTGCATCCAAGGGTTTTAAAAGAGCTTGCAAATGTAATTTCTGAGCCTCTGGCTATTATTTTTGAGAATTCTTGGGAGAACAGGAGAGGTGCCGGAAGAGGCGGGCAAATGTTGTCCCCACCTTCAAGAAGGGGAAAATAGATGATCCGGGTAACTACCGACCCGTCAGCTTGACGTCTATACCTGGAAAAGTTTTAGAACAAATCATCAAACAGTCGGTCCTGGGACATTTAGAAAGAATGGATGTGATTACTAAGAGCCAGCATGGTTTTCTCAAGAACAAGTCATTTCAGACTAACCTGATCTCTTTTTTTGAGAAAGTGACTACCTTGCTGGATCAGGGGAATGCTGTAGACATCGTTTATCTTGATTTCAGTAAGGCTTTTGATAAGGTTCCACATACTATCCTTGTTGACAAGTTGGTAAAATGTGATTTGGATCCTGTTACTGTTAGGTGTATCTGCAACTGGTTGACAGATCGCACTCAAAGAGTGCTTGTGAATGGTTCCTCATCCTCTTGGAGAGGAGTGACAAGTGGAGTGCCTCAAGGATCTGTCCTGCAGCCTGTATTGTTCAACATCTTTATCAGTGATTTGGATGAAGGAATAGAGGAAATGCTTATTAAATTTGCAGATGATACTAAATTGGGAGGGGTTGCAAACACAGAAGAAGACAGAAACAGGATACAGGATGACCTTGACAGGCTGGAAAACTGGGCTAAAACCAATAAAATGAATTCAAACAGGGATAAATGTAAAGTTCTGCATTTAGGTAGGAAAAATCCAGTGCATGGTTATAGGAAGGGGGAGACTTGTCTTAGCAGTAATATGTGCGAAAAGAATCTAGGGGTCTTAGTGGATCATATGCTGAACATGAGTCAAGAGTGTGATGCGGTGGCTAAAAAGGCAAATGCAATTTTGGGCTGTAAGTATAGTGTCCAGATCACGTGATGTGATGGTATCGCTTTACTCTACTCTGGTAAGACCTCACCTGGAGTATTGTGTTCAGTTTTGGGCACCACATTTTAAGAAGGATCTAGACAAGCTGGACTAGGTCCAGAGGAGGGCAACGAAGATGGTGAGGGGTCTGGAGACCAAGTCCTATGAGGAAAGGTTGAAGGAGCTGGGGATGTTTAGCCTGGAGAGGAGGCAGCTGAGAGGTGATGTGATCACCATCTTCAAGTACTTGAAGGGCTATCATATAGAGGATGGTGTGGAACTGTTTTCTGTGACCCCAAAAAGTAGAACCAGAACCAATGGGTTGAAATTAAATCAAAAGAGTTTCTGGCTCAACATTAGGAAGAACTTCCTGACGGTTAGAGCGATTCCTCAGTGGAACAGGCTTCATCGGGAGGTGGTGGGCTCTCCTTCCTTGGAGGTTTTTAAACAGAGGCTAGATGGCCATCTGACAGCAATGAAGATCCTGTGAATTTAGGGGGAAGTGTTTGTGAGTTTCCTGCATTGTGCAGGGGGTTGGACTAGATGACACTAGAGGTCCTTTCCAACTCTATGAATCTAACATGGGGCACTGAGCACGTCTTCTGGTCCATTTCTAGATTCCTTCAGTCCACTCAGCCTGGAGGAGGTCAACAGGATCCTTTTTGCTGTACGCCCTATGACCTGTGGGTTGGACCCGTGCCCGTCCTGGCTTATAAAAGCTAGCCAGGCGTTGCTACGTGAGCCACTACAGGGTATTATCAACAGATCCCTGGTAGAAGGGATCTTTGCCACACCTCTTAAAGAGGCTGTGGTCCATCTCGTCTTGAAAAAACCATCTGCAGATCCAGCCGTATTGGCGAACTATCGGCCGGTATCAAACCTTCCCTTTTGGGGTAAGGTTACAGAGCGGGCGGTGGCAACTCAGCTACAGGGATTCCTGGATGATATTTCCACACTGGATCCATTCCAGTTCGGCTTTCAACCAGGTCACAGGACGGAGACAGTTCTGGTCGCCTTCATAGATGACCTCATGCGACATCTGGATCAGGGTGGCTCTGCGGTGCTGTTATTATTAGATCTGTCAGCCACATGTGATATGGTTGACCACCAGTTACTGACTAGTCACCTTGCCGATGTGGGGATTCAGGGGTCCGCCTTACAGTGGTTGGCCTCCTTTCTACAAGGTCGGGGACAAAGGGTGGTGATACGGGAAGAATCATCCCAAAGGCACCCACTTATATGCGGTGTGCCACAGGGTGCGGTTCTGTCCTCAATGTTATTTAACATCTATATGTGCCCCGTTGCCCAGATTGTCATGAGGTATGGGTTGGGATGTCATCAATATGCAGGCGACATCCAGCTCTATCTATTGATGGGTGGCCAGTCCGACTGTACCCCGGAAAATGTAGACCTGGCTCTTCAAGCCGTAGCATCTTGGCTCAGGCTGAGTTGGTTGAAGCTGAATCCAACGAAGACGGAGGTTCTCCATCTGAGCCGGGGTGGTCCAGGGGGGGAGATCCCTCTGCCAGCTTTTGACGGGGTGCCACTAATACCGACCCCTAAGGTGAAGAGCTTAGGTGTGTGTCAGGCTCTGTAACTCTATCATACTGAAATTATAAAATACTAACCAAATGGACTTTTCTATACTAACCCCTAGCCTTTGTGATATTGTAGTCACCATGCATATCCAAGGGGACGTTTGAAGTGTTAACTTTGTTTAGGTTGTAAAGGGAGCAAAGGAATGTGACCGTTGATACCGCCGCTGGCCAGCATCTTCCCAGAGGCTAGGAGATAAGCAGAAGCTCTCATGTGAAAGTTTGCACCTTCACTCTCTGTTGTTTTGAGAATAATGTCTTTGTTCAGGTATTGCTTTGATGTAGCTTCCATAAGACCCAGAAACACGCCTGCCAAGGTATTAGTCTCAGTTTCTGTTTCAAGCTATGAGTTTCCAATAAAGTATTACATTGTCTCAAATGAATACAGCCTTGAATCTCTATAGCCTGACAGTGTGCTCCTGGAGCCCGCTCTTGCAATGGAGGCCCAGGTAGCAGCCACTACTAGATCCGCCTTTTTTCATCTTAGGCAGGTGCGGCAGTTGGCACCTTTCCTGGAGCATGACGACTTAGCAATGGTGATCCATGCTACAGTCACCTCAAGAATACATCACTGTAATGCTCTCTACATGGGGCTACCCTTGATGCTGACTCGGAAACTACAGCTAGTGCAGAATGCTGCGGCACGGCTGTTAATGGGGCTCCCTCGATGGGAGCACATTCAGCCAGTGCTGAAAGAGCTGCACTGGCTACCTATTGTGTTCCGAGTCCGTTTCAAGGTGTTGGTATTGACCTTTAAAGACTTCTATGGTCAGGGGCCTATCTATCTGCAGGACCGCCTTTCTCCACATGTTCCCCAGAGAGCACTGCGTTCAGGGACAAAAAAATCTACTGTCCATCCCTGGACCAAAGGAGACTAGCTTGCGTTTGACACGGGCTAGGGCCTTCTCGGTGGCAGCACCAGAACTGTGGAATGCTCTCCCAGAGGCCATAAGGGCCTTGCGGGATCTTTTACTTTCCATAGGACCTGTAAGAATGAATTGTTCCAACAGGCCTTTGATATCTAGCCGGGAAAGAACTGCCACCCCACATCATTATAGAGTTACTATGTGATCACCATCAGAAAAGAAGGATAGAAATTTAAAGTAAATAAATAAATAAAATTATAGCAATGCCCTCCTAGGCTGTTCTATTCCAATATAGTTCTGTTCTCTCTCTTTTTTTTTTAATGTCCTCTTCGACATTATTGTTTTGCACATTCAGCAAATAATACAAGTATGGGAATTGCTCTGCTGTAATATCATACCTCAAGTGTCCCTGATGATCAGGGATATCCTTGCTATGCACTTTTTAAAAACATACTCTTAACACTTTATAAGTTCCTCTGATTTTTTTTTTCACCATGTGTTCTGATTACACTTGCAGTTGGATCTGATGGAGGGGGAAAAAGATATTTTTAAATGATAATAGGAACCTTCAATCTAAAAAGTCTGAATCATATAGTAACGTCTTTGAGTCCTCCTCATCCTTTGCACATAATTTCTTATATCATACAGTTAGTACAACTGGGAAATCTTGACGTTAAGGATGAGTCAGAACTGAATTTAATTGGCAGGGTTATAGGTGAAATTTTTTTACTATCTTCCCACACTATTCTTATTACTGTGTCATTTTGTGAGTATGAAATGTATCAATTTTAAAAATTAATGAAAAACTTTAAATAAAATATGTTGGTAAAGTTCACGACAGGCCTTGCAGACCCAAATAAGGTCTTCAAATGATAGTTTAGATTGGAAATTAAAGAAAATTTATTGAGGGTTCTTTTCTCTCCTCCCCACCCCCGCGAGTACCTTCCTAAGCATGGAAGAATGGACCCCTGGTGTTCAGAACTAGTTTTCAGTGGCTCTGTTAGCCTCTTTCATCTTTAGGTGCATAATTTAGTAATCTCTTGCTCAGGTTAGAAACATAAATTGCTCTCAGCCAGCTGGCCTGAAACTTCCTTCAACTTTTTTCCTGCATGGTATAACTACAGCTTTAAGGGGTACCTACATGCTTATTCTGTATGTACATGCACTCCTGAACAAGTTTTGTTTTCCCCTTTTAATCTGGTCTCCTTCAGACTTTATGGTATAACTTTGTACTAGAGCATCAAAATTATGTGACAATAATGCAGACTGTGTGATATTTGCCATCATGTAACAGCTTAGAGTTCTCACCTGGAGATGTGACAAATATTCTCCAGGTGCAATCTTCACATAGAAACCAGCAGTTTCTTTGGAGAAACTCTTTTCTATTGCCCCCATCTACCATGGCCTGATCGTTATAAATTTTTCTGATTACTCTATGTTGCATTTTAGCTTGCTCTTCAGTAGAAAATTGACTTCTAAAGCAGTTTAAAGCAATTTAAATAAAGTATAATTTGTTGGGGAAGCAGTTTTACTAAAGTATGGGACTCTTCTTTCTTTGAAAGCTTACGTGATCTGATGAAAGGAAGACATAACTTCCTTTGGGACAGTTGTCAGGCCTGTGTGACAAGCTGCAGTTACAGATGTTCATTTTCTGCACCGCTATTAAAAGTACGGGAGCCCTGTCCTCCTGCATCTGGTTATCTCTGGAAAATGAAAGGGTGTAACTATAAGCAAAATACATATCAATGCCTTGCCTATCAAGGTAACTTGAAAGTTACTTCTCCTAAGCTGTTCATTAAGCCAAAAATTACTTACCATAGTCAAATATCCAATGGCAAGGTTGCCTGATGGCTAGGAATCTGAGGTTTGAAGCTTGATTCTGAAGCAGAATTTGAATGCCTCTCAAAAAAAGGGAATGTTAGGTGGAGGTAGATCTGCTGAAATCCATACCCATTAATCCTGGTACTGACAAAATCTAAAGCATACTAGGTATTCAGAATGTATAATGGCAATTTAAAGTTCAAATTTTCTAATCTTAAAAGGACTGCAAATACCTAAAGTTTTTTGTTTACTCTAAGTAATTGAATTCATCTTTACTCTCAAGGAAACATAAAGTCCATTTCCCCCCCTTTTTTTCTCCCAGTATTATTTCTGAAACTGTGCATGAGGAAATGGAGAACTTCTTTTATAGTTTTCTAGTTTGCTAGTTCACTCACAAGTTCCTTGCTCGCAGACCGATCTCACCTCTGCAGATTAACAATTAACACTTCCCTATTTCATATAACACCAATATTCCCAGGATACATAAAAAAATTCTACCATCTCACTGAGAACTGAATCACAATTTATATTCATGCTTTTCTAGTGAGGTGTTTTTTTTTAGATGGGGGTCTGAGGTTTTAAAAGATTTCTGTATAGTAGTAGAACTTTTTAAACACTTGTTGATAGAATTGCACAAGCTCCTGGATGACTTGTGATTTCTTTGCCTTGGCACACAGAATGAATGTTGGACCAGCTGAAATGAAAGCCCTGCTTCTTCCACTGAGGTGCACTAATAAATCACACTCTATTTTCTTTTAGGGCATATACTGGCTTTGAAATCAGTGACAAAAGACCTACCAGCCTTTATCAGCTATGATAGGTACTGACAGGGTATAGTGAGAACTTCAAATTTCATTGCGAGATATAGAGGGTGAGCAGTTTGAAGTAGCTTATATAGGGTAAGTACTTCTTAACCAGTTTATGTAAATCAGGGTGGTAGTATGAAAAGAAATATGCTTTTACATGTAGGCAAATATGCAACACACATGTGAAACTGCAGAGACCCAGAGCAGGTTTGTGACAATAAAAGGCAAAGCAGGTGATCATATTCCTGAGGGAGGGGCTGTGGCTCACTGGCAGAGCATCTGATTGGCATGCAGAAGGTCCCAAATTCAATTCCTGACATCTCCAGTTAAAAGGATCAGGTAGAAGGTGATGTGAATGACCTCAGCTTGAGACCCTGGAGAATATCAACTTTGATGGACCAAGGGTTTGATTCAGTATAAGGCAGTTTCATGTGTCCTTGGCCATTACCATTATAAACATGGGTAGGTGTCAAACAATCCAGATTGGATTACTAATGTAGATAGGTTACATCTAGATTAGATTACTACAATGCATTCTACATAGGATTCTCCTTTAAAAGTGTTTGGGAACTTCAGTTGGTGCAGAATACTACTGGGTAGGCTTTAGCTGTTCCCCATACCATTCCTGTTTTGGATCATCTACACTGGCTCCCAGTCTGTTTCCAGGTACAATTTAGGGAGCTGGTGTTGAACTTTAGAACCATGTAGGGCTTGGGGCCATCATACCTGAAAGGCTACCTACTCCCTTAAGAACATACCTGACTATGGTTGTATTCCAAGACCCTGATTCAGGTGCCCCTGCCTTCTGAGACTAGGTGGGAGGCAACCTGGGAGAGAGACTTCTTGGCTGTGGTACCAAAACTTTGGAACTCTCTCCCCAAGAAGATTAATCTGTCCCCTTCTGCTGCCATCTTCTGTCAGCTAGTGAAGACTTTTTTGTTTTAGTCATTTTCCCTTCAGTGATCCCTCCCTCCGCCCTTGTATTTTAATCCTTGTTTTTATATTTTTGTATGTATTCTAGTTCTGGTTTTTATGAATTAGTGGTTATTTTCAGTTGGGTTTAATGGTTTTTAAGTAGGATTTTATTGTGTATTTGTTAAACTTGTTAGCCATCTTAGTGACGCTTGTGAGGTCAAGAGGGATATGAAATTCTGTAAAATAAAAAGTAGAAGTGGTAGTTTTTCTATGTTCTCTATCTTCCCAGAGCCAGTTAAGACGTTGTACCTTGCCCATAACCATTACCAGACAAAACTGATTTCCAGATGGCGCTTTTCCAGTGTGGCAGCCATAATACATGACATAGGCTTGAGTCCAATCATGGGAAATGAAACGGCAAGTGCCATGTTTTATATACAGCTGCTGGTGGTGGCATGGGATATAAACTCAGTCTTCTGTAAATTACTCAGAAGTGTTACAACTCTTAAATTGGTCCTGTCACATGAGACTGGTAATTTCTTCCTTGGCAAAGCAATCATTAAAATGCAGCAGTTGTCCATGATCAACCTGTGGTGAATTCTCACTATTCAGCACATACTTAAGTAGCTGGGATAATAAAAACAGCTTGAAAGTTCAGTTTCCAATTTAATTCTCTCTATGCTGATTCACATAGGTGTGTGTCTTGGTTGATGACTCAGTTGAAGCATGAAATGCCTCCACTGAAAAATATTATGCATAAGTTTCTGTGAAATTGCATGGAAGTTTCAATGAGGGCTTTTATTTCCAGTGACCTTTGATTGAAATTGAGTAATTCTCACATACAACTCTTCTCTGTCTCTGATGTAATCATCAGATGAAGAGAATGCTTGTGGGAACATGCCTACAGTCCTATAATGTAGCATAGTGTTGTAAGATAGTCTTAAGTAGTAATGAATAGGGGAGGTCCTAAATATAATAGACTTCTAGACAAAACAAATGTTTGTTCAAAACCAGAACCTGAACTTAAACAAAGGTGGAAGTTTAGGGTGAGCCTCTGCTCAGTCACCTCAGGCCTGTATGTATATCAAGTGAATCTGTGAAGACTTGTCCTTTAATTAAGCTAAGCTTAATTGCTGAGCAGACAGGTTAAAACGGATAAAAGGAAGTACTTCTTCACCCAAAGGGTGATTAACATGTGGAATTCACTGCCACAGGAGGTGGTGGCGGCCACAAGTATAGCCACCTTCAAGAAGGGTTTAGATAAAAATATGGAGCACAGGTCCATCAGTGGCTATTAGCCACAGTGTATGTGTGTATATAAAATTTTTTGCCACTGTGTGACACAGAGTGTTGGACTTGATGGGCCGTTGGCCTGATCCAACATGGCTTCTCTTATGTTCTTATGTAAGCTTCCAAGGTGTAGCCTGATTCTTAGACTCTGTAAATGATAGACTAAGTGTGGCAGAATCACACAGGTCACTTGGGAATCAATTGTCATTCTTCAGGTAACTAAAATTAGCTCTCCACTCCTCCGATGCTACTGTAATTGCTTTCTTATCCTTTGCCTTTGGGAGGATGGGGAAATGATCACTCTGGCTCCCATCTACCTTTCATCCTGCTCTTGATGCATGCACAGATTTTTACTTGCTGAGTGTCATCATACTACTGACAGGTCAGTTCACATCTGAAGATGATGTCACCAAGTAGTTTTATGTAGTTTCATGTAGATGTTAAAAATCATAGGGGACAAGATGGAACCTTATGGGATGCTATAGGCTAAAGAATTGAACAGCAGTCACCAAACACCATCTTCTGAAACCTACCTTCCAAGTAGGACCAGAACCATCACAGAACAGTGTCTCCAAGTTCAGAAGGATACCATAATGGATGCTATCAAAAGCTGCTGAGAGGTTCAGCAGAATCAAAAGATGGCTTCAGTTGTAATAAACTTATGTTCTTCCAGGCATCAGGTATTATAAAAACTAGTAAATAAGTTGTCTTATAACAAATATTTGTTCAGATAAAGTAGTTAATAAAATAGGTAAAAGACTAATTTGAATATGCTTTAAAGCTTAATTATTTATATAGAAAGAAAGTGGTGAGGACTAAACAAAACTGCATAACAATCTGAAAACCACATAGTAAAATATGAAGTCCTTTTAAAAACAAACAATAGCAAACTGCACAGTTGTTTGATGTTAATGTTTTGGGTAGCAGGCAGAGAAGATTTCCTGTTTTAGGCTTAGGAGAATCACCACTAATCTGGGCTGGATCAGAGGTCCCAGTATGAAACAGCTGTTGATGGCAGAAGGTGTAACTCCATTCATTGTACTGGTCCTCACTGCATCTCCCTACTGGGAGATAGTTAAGAGAACTTGGGCCTATTATACACAAGTGTTTTCCTTCACTTTCACTGTCCATGTCCATCAGGTTTTTGTCATTCTGCATTGATTTTCCTCCCTTCAGTGCTAAGTTTGCTTTCAGATCACTGTTTCCCTGGGTTTTCTGAGAGTGCTTTTGTGCCAATATTTTGCTTGTTTTGCTTCCAAGCCGAAGGTAATTCAAAAGCTTACAGATTCCCTTGGATTTTCGCCCCCTTTTGCCACCCCTTGAATCACTCCCCACCCACATCAAGGTAGTTTTGCCCATCCTCCCCATTTCCACCATCCTCCCCACTTCACTTCAAACTCCATTCCCCCCTTTATAATTATATATATATATATATATATATATATATATATATATATATATATATATATATATATATATATATATATATATATATATATATATATATATATATATATATATAATTTATTTTTACAAGCAGCTTGGGTCTGGCAACATGGGACTATCACTAGTCTCTGTTCTCTAATTAAAAAAATTAAAATGATGGGAGGAAAGTTTAAAAGGAGCTGTGTGAGCTTTACTTCCCTGCTGGCATTGACTTCAAAGGGGGATCAGAGAGGAGGCCAACAGCAGCAATCCCAGTTTTTTGGGGATTTTTAAGCATTTCAGTGCTGCATGCAAACAAAATAAAGGGGAGGAATCATCAGCATAGAATAAAATTGACATAAGATACAAAGAGATGGGTAGGCTAAAGCTTTGAAGACATTTTTTTCATTAATGCTTTAATGAAGAAAGGGGGGGGGGTTGGGGGGCATTTTGACAGTCTCTGGAAGGTTAACATTAAAATGGTGGCTGTGCCACATGGGTATTCTACGAACCACTGAACTTAAAAATCACTTGGGATTGATCCATTTGGAGGAAGAGTGCAATCTGCCCAGGATAGGCTTTAAAAAAAATTGCCAAGGTCACAACCAGTGTGCAGGATCAAATTAGACAATCACAAAGAGAAAACTGCACAAATTTGTAAGGATGGGCAGGATATTATTACCATGCAGCTGTGCTAGGGCATCAGCAAAAATGCCCCCCCCCCAAAAAAAATTACAATTTAGTGGCACAAGACTAAAAAGCTCTCCAGAGTTTTTTCTAGAGGATTCCTCTTCCATACAAATTACACCCCAGTACAAAGCATGGTGTAATTGCAGCTGACTTTGCACATGCACACACATTTTTTGCCAACAATCACAGCTTGTAGTGCCAGTGGGTTTTGCTGCACATTCTGTCCACTCAACATGTTTCTCCATATTATGAGACTCTTTCCCATTTTTCGCAGTGGCTGATAATACCGCAGAAAATCCCCTAGTGCTCTGTGATATGGAGCTTCACAGCTGCTTGTAATTTTTTTTAAAGTTTTATCAATTTCAGCACCGAGTTTTCCGCCTTTTCCTGCATTCCTTTCTGTTGCCTTTCATTCAGTGAACTAACACTAAAATGCACATGCAAAACCTGAACCACGAGGATTTAAATGGAAGGCGTTTGCTGGATGCTGCTGCACAGCTGTGATACGGCAATTGCATTTAAAAAAAAAACTTTGGGCACCATCCCCCACACGTCACAAGTGATGTCCCACTCCAATTTAGAAAAGTGCTTTTTAAAATTGTAGCTGCAGAATAAAACACACTGGAGGAAAAAGAATAGTGCGTAGGGCACAGAATCCAAAGTCAAGATTAAAGGCTTGTCGCTCTGAAAATTTGCAGTAAGATGTGCATGTGTAATGGGCCTTGAAGTGATGCAGTGCAGGCTAGGAGGAGAAGGTGTAACGGTGAAGTTGAGTTCATGCGTCCCGTATTTACTCTATAAATACTTCTGTGTTGGTTTTATGCTTTCCTTTTACTGCATATCCCTTGGCTGTTGGAGGTTTGGTTCTATAACTGCTTGCTGTCATAGTTGTCTGATATTAAACACTACCTTTCTCTCTCTCTCTCGGCTTGGCTTCGCGAACGAAGATTTAAGAAGGGTGCAATAGTCCACGTTTGCTGCAGGCTCGCTGGTGGCTGACAAGACCAATGTGGGACAGGCAGGTCCGGCCACAGCGGCTGCAGGGAAAAGTCTGATTTAGGGTTGGTCCTGTAGCAGTGCGATTCTTCCTCAATCTCCTTTTGTCCTCAAGACCAGCTATGCGTGCGTTCTCAAAGGAAGAGACAGCCTGGTGGATGGTGTGCCTCCATGCTTTGCGATCTGAGGCTAGGTCAGACCACTGGTGATGGTTGATGTGACAGGTGCTAAGGGATTTCTTCAAGGAGTCCTTGTACCTCTTCTTTGGTGCCCCTCTATTTCGATGGCCGGTGGAGAGTTCGCCATACAGGGCAATCTTGGGAAGGCGGTGGTTTTCCATCCTAGAAATATGCCCTGCCCAGCGCAGCTGCGTCTTCAACAGCAGTGCCTCGATGCTGGTAACCTCTGCCCGCTTGAGGACTTCAGTGTTGGTCACAAAGTCACTCCAGTGGATGTTGAGGATGGTGCGAAGGCAGCGCTGATGAAAGCGCTCAAGGAGTCGCAGGTGATGACGGTATAAAACCCACGATTCGGAGCCATAGATGAGGGTTGTCATCACAACCGCTTTGTAAACATTGATCTTTGTGCCTTTTTTCAGATGCTTGTTGCTCCACACTCTTTTGTGCAGTCGGCCAAATGCACGGTTTGCCTTTGCCAGCCTGTTGTCAATCTCCTTGTCGATCTTGGCATCTGAGGAGATGATGCACCCCAGGTAGCTGAACTGCTGGACTGTCTTCAGAACTGATTCACCCACAGTGATGCAGGGAGGGTGATAATCTTCCTGGGGTGCAGGCTGGTGGAGAACTTCTGTCTTCTTCAGACTAACTTCTAGGCCGAATAGCTTGGCAGCCTCTGCAAAGCAGGACGTCATATGCTGCAGAGCTGATACCGAGTGGGAGACGAGTGCAGCATCATCACTACCTTAATGAAAGGAATTTGACCTTAATTTCTCCATTTTTCTCTGGTGGTGTGTTCACATGAGAGACACTTTTTATTGTAAAGTTCTAGTTGAGAAAAAGAACAGGTTTTTTTTTAAACCTGATTAGTCCACTTTGTATCAAATCTTTTGACATTTGATATTTGCGTAAAATAAAAATCTTTTTTTTAAATCTTGGTTTAGCAAAAAAATTTTTAAAATGACTGTGCTTTCACTGCAGGACTCCTTTCTGAACCTTTTTTTTTTTTTAAAGGATTCTCTTCCTTTCCCCACTTGCCACCTAGTGAGTTTCTTCCCAGCAACCGTTTGCTACTAGACTGTTAGGCTCACTAACAAGGGATTTTTCTAAATGACTTGACTTCTGGCACTTAGCTTCTGCCAGCATGATGCTTCTTCTGACCCCCTGGGTGGGTGGTGAAATGAACTCTCCTGAAAGCCTCTTTGACTATTTTATAATGACTCCGCTATTTTCTGTCATTTGTTGAAGATCTGTATGCATCAGACATCCTTAACTGTACATAGAAGCCTTTCTATTACGCAGTAGTTTGGCCACCCATCCATCTTGCGTTAGCACAAGCTACTGCTCTTTCATTGGAGTAAATCAGTTTTAAGACAGTCTTGTGACAAATGGACATCCAACACATACCTGATTCCTGCAGTACAGATACAAACACAACCATCTATAGTCTAGAAAAAAAAAATCCTAAGATGTTTCTACTGCTTCCAGTTCACCTTTGACGTGCTGAATTGAGAAATGCTGGAAAAATGCCATTTGGACATTCTTTTAAAAGAGCTGTGTATGATTTCTTGTATTGTTGAACCATCATACCACATCCAATACAGCACCATAGCTGTATATATTTAACAAGTTGAAGGTCATTTTGTTTATTCCTTTATTTAAAAATACAAAAATGCCCATTGAGGCATTTGATGGTACAAGGGTACTGGTGATGTGGTTATTATCAGATATAAATTATTCTGTTGCTTTTTCTGTGGCAAAAAATTGTAGGGAAAATAATGAAATATCAAAAGAATAATAGTAAGGCATTATTTTAAACTATTTTCTGCTCAAGGTTATTGCTGTATGAGCAGAGAGAGAGAGAGAAGCATAGCTGTGGTGCAATCTCGCAAGAGCCCTTTGGAGTTCTGAGAGCAGTTGTGAGGTCCACCTCAAATGGCTGCCACAGGAAGCAGAGCCAGACACAAAAGAATCACATGGCAGTCTTGCTGAACACATTAAGCTCCCTTATTCAGAGCAACGGCATTGATTTGTCACGCTTGGTATTATCAGTACTTTGAAAGTATGGTCCATTGGTGTGCATTGATTTGCTTGGAGAGACTTGAAATGTTTTGGCATACATACCCAGAAATCTGAAATGGAGTTTTGAAGCTTGAAGAAGCAACTGTGAAACAAGGCATTAGTACATCCTTGTTGCAATGATTGGACTGCTGGCTGACTTATAAATTGGAATTTGGATTAACTGTGACATCAATCTTCTTCAGTTCATCATCGGACTTCTTGGCAAGAAAACAGCATTTGATTGCTTTAAGATTGAACTTAACCTCCAATGGTTTTCTTATGATGTTCCATTTTGTATGAGTAATTGCATTGACTTTGCCATGGGTGTGGTTTATATCAGTTTTTATAATACTGTTAGTGTTCATTTTTATTTGAGGCTGGTAATCACGGAAGCTTTGTGCTTTATCTCCTTATTCAGAGCAATGGCATTGATTTGTCACGCTTGGTATTATCAGTACTTTGAAAGTATGGTCCAGACACTGGGAGGGAGGACAGCAAGCTTGGATAAAGAAGGGGATGGGCCTCTACTCCTGAACCCTAATTTCATGTAATAGCCCAGCTCCCTGGAGTCTGAGCCTAACAAATTTCACACTCTGCTTTGCAAAAAAAGTACATGGCAACAATCAATCCGGTCACAAATGCCACACCATTCTCATCTCTACTACTTCATTTTATCCCACAGTGAGCACATGAAGCAGTTTTATTGAGTAAGATCAAGGTCTATTTTTTATTGAGTAAGATCAAGGTCTATTCTTTATTGAGTAAGATCAAGATTCTATTAAGGTCTCTCTTGGAACTCAGTTGAGTCCACTGGCCCAACTCAACTGAGCTCCCAGAGCGAGCTCTGAAGGCTTTTTTAGGCCTTATATGGGCAGGCCCCACCTAGAGGTGGACTCTGAAGGCCTATAAAAGCCTTCAGAGCTCACTCTGAGAGTCTAATTGTGTGAGTGGACTCAACTGAGCTCACTCTCAGAGCTCAGTCAGGCTAGGCATGGGCATGATTTAAATGCCTTCTGAGGTCAGGCCATGGGGATGGTGATGGATTCTAATGACATTTAGATGCCTTTCGGAACTCACTTCTGATCAGGTGCCAAAAGTATTTGCCTGCATGAACCCTTCCTGAATCTCACAGACCTCCATAGAGGCATGTTCTCCTGAACCCCTGGTTCAGGAACCATGAACTGGTTCAGTTCATGCTTGAACCTCAGTTTGTGGTTTGGTTCAAACCATACTAGGCAACTTAATTAAACAGAGAGTTCAGATCAGTTGTCAAGCTTGTTCTATTTAACCATTTGGTGTTTTACATTCAGAATCCTTTCAGCTACCAAAATAACCATTTCCATTTAGAAAAAAGGTCTTCTGTTATGTATTGTGTCTATGTATGCATTTGGATAACAGTATTGCACTTACCTGTAACTATTGTTCATTGAGGTATCTTTTGTGCAGGCACACACTGGAACTGTGCTTGCACAGGTGAGTCACTGGAGGCTGTCTTACAGCTATTCTGATATACGTTGAACACTCCAAGGGGGAGCCCCTCCCCTACAGAGCTCATTAGAGGCCATATTCCCCCCAATAGTCACATGCTCTGCAGGTAGTAGTTCCCCTCTCCCTTTGTTCTCCTGAGCTGCCTCAAGTGTCATGAATGTAATTCCATCCTATGAACAGTGGGGTAGGAGGGAGGGAATGTATGCCTGCACAGAAAACAAATTGATGAACAATAGTTACAGATAAGTGCAACATTGGTTTCATGTTCTGTCTTCTGTGCTGTCCCACATTGTGAAACCACAAAGTTTCTTACCTTGGAGCTGAAGTGAGTTTCAGTGGAACAAAGAGTGCAACATGCCTTTGCCAAAATCCTCCAAGGGAGTACCTCTCCAGAACACTGCTGATGCTACCTGCACCGTGTTGAATGCACCCGAAGCTTCAGAAGTACATAGTAGATTAGCTTGCTCCTACCCCAACCGAATAGTCAAGACTATCCATCTAGAAATGGTCTTTGCCAAGGTTGGCTTCCTCCTTGAGCTACCTGAGTAGCAGACAAAAAAAGTACAGGGATGGCCTGAAATCTTTTGTTCTGTCTAGGTAAAACAAAGACCTTTTTACATCTAAGGAATGTAGTATTTTTTTTTTGCCTCTGAAGGAGGAGGTGGGAAAAAATACTTTTCTGAGCAAGGTGGAAATTAGAGACCACCTTAGGTTAAAAAGGTAAACTGGATCTCAGAACTACATGGCTAGCATGGAACTTAATAAACGGATGATCAGCTCTCAGAGTTGCCAACTCTCCCACTCTTTTTGCTGATGTTATCGCCACCAAAAACATGACTTTGAAAGACAGAGTTGCAATCTACAGGAACTTAGTGGTTGGAATGGGGTTAACATAAATTGAGAGAGAACAACTGACAAGAACCACTGTGATACTGTAGGTGGCCATAGGAGAAACAAATTAAACAATCCTTTTGAAAAAATCTTGGACACAGAGTGAGAAAAGACCGTCCTGTCCTGGATCTTAGTGTGGTAGACAGATAACAGCTAAATATACCTTAAGGGAAGAAACCACCAAAGATAAGATTCTTTAAGCGACAGTAGGTATTCAGTTACCAGGGCAATATAATTTTCTGTGTAAACTCCCTGCATCCTGGGCCAGTCTGGAAAATGGACCCATTAACTCATATAAGACCTCCTAGTAGAAGACCTGTGAGCACTAAGAAGAACATTGACTACTTGTTGGAGAACTCAAGCAGGGATCATTCAGCAATCAAGCTGTCAACTTGAGCCTCCACGCCTCATGGTGGACCATAGAACCCCTGCAAAGTACATCTGCAGTTAAGGGGAGGTGTTTGCAGAGGACTTTAGATAATGATAGGAGGACTTAAAACCAGATTTATCTGGGCCAAACAGAAATGATCAGGATACACAACGTATGCTCCTCTTGGATTTTGGTCAATATCTTGTGGATAAGTGGAAATGGTAGAAAAGCATAAGTCCATTGAATCTGGAGTGTATCTCCTAGAGAGAGATTATCAGTATCTGCCCTATCTTTTCAGAATGGGATCATAGGAATGGCTTTGTGGTCACTATGACTGATATTTTTAAAATGATAAATGGATGGTAATGATATCAAATAAAGGAGTGACAATAGTATAATACAGACACAGTATTCATGTTTATCAGGCATATGTGTTTGGGTAGCATAATGATCACAATGCAAATGCTTAGGAAAATGAAACAATAATTAATGGGGCATGCTAAAGTGATATCTTCAGCAGTTTAACAGGATCTATTCCAACAATACAGAACAGCCACAATTTTTGCAACCAGCTTGTTTAAAGTTGTCTCTTCCCTCTTTCAATGTTATAGGGCACTGCTGTTACAGTTTGTAATTTTGTTCCAAGGTGACCATACTAAGACATTAGCAGCAAATGTCTCTTTAACTGGTTCCCATGTCACATCTGTTCACCATGAAAATTTAAGTCCTTATTATTTTAGCAAAGATGGAGTGAGAGAAATTTAAACTCTGAAGAGTAATGTCACTTTGAATTTTTAAACATTTTCCCATAGCATTGGTTGAGATTAGCTACTAAACTCTAAGTGAAAATACAAGATAGGGAGGTTTGAAACACTCATAATTAGAAAGGAAAGGACAAGCCATTTGCTGTTTAACATTTTAAAATCCCTAGATAACTATTTAAGTGACAAAACTTCAACTATACACTAAATTAACCATGAGGTTGGTTGGTTGATTCTCCTATTCCATTTTTTTTCTAGAATAGAACATGATTTGTAATTATTATCTCAATGAAAACTTTAAAACTTCCTTAAACCCTCTAAAATGCAGACCTTTGTACATAGGGTGACAATGGAAAGAAACCATACAGTGTCCAGAAGTGGAAGCCCTCCCACATTTGCATTTGTTTGCATGTAGGAAACGTGTTCTCCATATTGGAATCAATAGGGTCACCCACACATCCAAGAGATATGTATGCACATTAAAGAACACAGGTCTCTGAATCAGGGTGTATATGGAGATTGGGAGAAGCACCCCAGGTATGCAAGAGATTGTCCAGACATGTCTGAACTGCCAGTAGAGGGGGGGTGGGGATTGCAGGGTCATAAGGCATGACTGTCATGTCTCATCATACATCTATAAGAATTGCCAAAATTTCAATCAGTTCCTAGAGAGGTGCAGTGTCACTTCCAGGTATTCTCAGAAGCAGCATCACACCATTGGCTGACAGCCATTTTTTAATGTGATTCCCCCCCCCCGCCCACTACCATTCATGCCAGTGATGAGAAACACCAGCTGAGTGCCAGGGGGGGATCTCCAGTCCCCCACCAAATGGCTGGCAACACTAGGGGAAGCTGACAGATGGATTATTGCTCATCTAGAAGGCAACATGTTTATGACACACTCTAAAGACAGCAGTGTAGCTGATGCTCCTACTTCCCCTCTTCACATACAGTACTTTAGTTTCTATCACTTAATGTTGTAAATTCGTGAGGCATTTATCATTCTTCGCACTGTTCATGAAAATGTTTACTGAGGTGGAAAACCTGTAAAAATCAAGCGCTTTCAGGAATTGTCACCTGTGGGTTTGCAACATGGTGATTTAAAAGTAAAATGTCTAGAATGTATGACTCTTTTAAAGATCTATCTTTTGCTCCCCTTGCTTCTGAAATATTTTCTGTTTGTACAGCTGTGATTGACAAACTAATCTGATATGCCATAATGGTATTTGCTGCTTAATTTTACCAGCAGTATGCATGATGATATACTTGTTAAATATCATGTTGTAGAGAGGATCGTATTACTGTTGGAGTGTAAAAATAACTCTTGCCCAGCTTTCTATGTGACCTACTGGAATGATAGTTGATGCTTGCTTGGACAGCAGATCAGAAACACAAATAGCATTGCTTTCTCTTTCTATTTCTCCTCCATTGGGAAAATCCACATAGTAATTTAAAGTGTTGGTTTTCAAGCTCTAAACAACCCAGGTCCTCTAAAAAGAAGTTGCTGTCATCACTGCTTTCCCACTCACTAAAGTCATCTGGAGAGCTCTAATCCAGCTTTCCCTGTAGGATAGCATCATTGTGAGCAAGAAGACAGAGCCTGTAGAGTAATAGCTGAAATGTTATGTATTTCCTGTTCAGGGGAAGTCCTCTTTTGCTTTCCTTTAAAGGGCAAATGAAACATTTTCATTAAACATCTATCTCCTTTAGGAAATAAACTTGTCCTGGTCTCAATTTGGAAAATGATGATGAGATAATAGTGCTGTTATTTCTGTATAGATATTGTTTAACTGCTGGAAGCCTCGTTTGCCTTGTGTTACAAAATGTTTAGGTATTTTGACAAAAAGCTCTGTAGTGCAGAATTTGAGTTGGCTTTGTTTAGTTCTTGTAAAGTTCTTTTTTTAAAAAAAATGCTTCTAAATACAGTGATAAAAACCATTGGTGAAAGGTAGTAGCCTTCCTAGTAATCTATGGCAGTGGTCCCCAACCTTTTTGGCACCAGGGACCGGTTTTGTTAGGGTTGCCAAATCCAATCCCAGAAATATCTGGGGACTTTGGGGGTGGAGCCAGGAGACTTTGGGGGTGGAGCCAGGAGACACTGGGGTGGAGCTAGGGGGAGGGGGGAAACGGCGCCGGGGAGCGTGGCGAGCCGCCCCACAGCTGCCGCCTCTGCTCCGCTCGCCATGGCTGCTCCTCTGAGATGGGCTCAGCCTGAGCCCATCTTGGAGGAGCAGCCACGGCGAGCAGAGTAGAGGCGGCAGCGGTGCGGCGGCCTCGCCCGCTCTGCCTCTGGGATAGAAGCGGAGGGGGGGTGGAGGCGGGCCGGGAACGTGGCGAGCCACAAGTCCGGGTCCTAGAAGGGCCCAGATTCACGGCTCGCCATACTCCTCGCCTGCCTCACCCTCCCCTGCGCTGCTGCCGCCTCTTGGCTGCTCCTCCGAGATGGGCTCAGCCTGGGCCCATCTCGGAAGAGAAACTGCGGTGGGCGGGGAGGGGGCGGCAGCAGCGCGGCGGCCTCGCCGGCTCCACGATCCGGCGGCTCGGCGCCGTTTCCCCCCTCTCCCCCCGCTTCCATTTTTTGGGGGAGCAGGGGAAGAGGGTGGAAATCTTGGGGTTCCCCGCCAGGGCGGAAGGGTTGGGAAGCCTAGGTTTTCCACGGACTGGGGGAAGACATATGGTTTCGGAATGATACAATTGTGCACTTTATTTTGGTGTGGTGGTTAAGTGTGTGGACTCTTATCTGGGGAAACTGGGTTTGATTCCCCACTCCTCCACTTGCAGCTGCTGGAATGGCCTTGGGTCAGCCATAGCTCTCACAGAGTTGTTCTTGAAAGGGCAGCTTCTGGAAGAGCTCTCTCTCAGCCCCACCCACCTCACACGGTGTCTGTTGCGGAGGAAAAAGATAAAGGAGATTGTGAACCACTCTGAGATTCGGAGTGGAGGGCAGGATATAAATCCAATATCATCTTTATTATTATTATTATTACTACTACATTGTAATGTATAATGAAATAATTATACAACTCAAGGCCCAGTTGCTAACAGGCCACGGACTGGTACCGGTCCACAGCCCGAGGGTTGGGGACCCCTGATCTTAGGGGTATGGCTACATTAATCTGTGTATTAGCATGTAGGAAATGGACCTGGGAGTACTGAATGCATTGCAAATATGATAAAGGAAGACTTCATCCCTGACTTTTGACCTTTCAGAATGCCGAACTAAATAGACTGTGGTCTGAGCTTGCAAAGTAGTTCTTACATCCTGATGGTGTCTAGTAATCAAAAGTTTCAACTTGTTCACTTGCTTTCTTGGATGAAGTGGGGTTTCTGCCTGCAGATAGAATTTCTTGAAAATTCACTTTCTATTTTGTAATTTATTCCCGCCATCTCTGTTTTAGGTTTTCTATCCTAGCAAAGATGGTACTAAGATCCCAATGTTTATTATCCACAAGAAAGGAATAAAATTAGATGGGTCTCATCCTGCATTTCTTTATGGTTATGGTGGGTTCAACATATCTATCACACCAAGCTACAGGTGAGCAGATTTGGGGACTATATTATCCTTTTATTGCTGTATGTTAAAATTTTTGCTGTATGTTAAAATCTGCTTTTTCTGTTGTTTATGCTTATAGCTTATGCCAATAAAAGAACTGAACTGATATTGTATTATAAACATTTATCAAAGTAATAAAATGCACCAGCAATCTTAGAATGAGTGAACATTTTATTATGGAGGTTTAATTTGTGACTAACAAATATTGACGTGAACTGATACTAAACCAAAGAGAATAGCATTTCTCACAATGCTATTTGTTCACTTCAAAAGTGAACTAGCATGCTCCTCCGCTCTTCAGAAGGTTTAGGTAGCTAGACCAGTTTTTCTTAAAACAAGAGATTTTAGGGTCTACTAGTGAGGATCCACAAGAACTTGTGGGGGGGGGGTGCATCCCTTCCCCTTCCTTGCTTCCTTCCCTCTTCCTCCTTCTTGAACAGTCTTTCTGCTCTTTCTCTCCCTCCCCTTAGTTGTCAGTCTTCTCCCATCTCTGTTGCCCCCATCCTTTCTCTGTCATTCAACCCCTCTTTCTCAGTTAACCTACCACCCAATTCCTTCTTTCCTTCTATTCCCTTTATTTATCAACCTATTTCATCCTTTCTGCCATTCCCTTACCCCCATGTCTTTTGTTTTCCACTTTTTCTCCATCCGTCAACCCAACCTTTGCTGCTCTCCCCATGACCACCCACTCCTGTTATTCCACTGACCCCCACCTTTGTGGCTTTGCTTATATACCCCCACCCTTGCTGCTCTCCCCACCCATCCTCCCTGGCACTCCTCTCACTCCTGCCTTTGCAGCTCTCTTTGTCTACCCCCCCCCCTGGGTATTCCACCACTCCCTTCCCATTCACTTTCCCCATCCTTGCTGCTCTCCCCACCTACCATCCAACAAGTGGGCGGTAGGCTGCTGGCTTGGGGAGGGCAGCAAAAGTCAGAGGAGGAAGAATCACATGCAACCATCTGCTGTGGTTCCTGGGTTGTTGTGCCATGCTGCTACTAGGGCCAGCACAGTTCTCACACTGCTGCATTGCTGACACTGGGCTAGGGTTGCCAAGTCCAATTCAAGAAATATCTGGGGACTTTGGAGGTGGAGCCAGGAGCAAGGATGTGACAAGCCTTATTGAAGTCCAAGGGAATTCTGGCCATCACATTTAAAGGGACTGCACACCTTTTAAATGCGTTTCTTCCATAGGAAATAATGAAGGATAGGAGCACCTTCTTTTAGTGCTCATAGAATTGGACCCCCTGGTCCAATCTTTTTGAAACATGGATGCTATACTGAAGATTTGGTGCCTCTACCTCAAAAAACAGGCCCCCCCCAGATATCCACGGATCAATTCTCCATTATTTCCTATGGGAATAAGTCTCCATACAGGATAATAGAGTTCCCAGCAGACATTTCCCTCCCCTCCCCCCCCATTTTCTGATGATCCCGAAGTGGGGGGAGGGCCTCTAAATCAGGGGATCCCCTGCCCCCACCTGGGGATTGGCAACCCTACACTCCCAGTCTTCTGCACTTCTACCGCTGGGTCCAGTGTGGCTTCTTGGCTGCCACAACTCCACTGCTAGACTCAGTATGCCTCCTGGGCTGCTGTGCCACCATTGGACGCAGCATGCCTCCCAAGCAGTTACACCACCATCACCAGGCACCATCAGATCCTGTGTCTCCATCACTGGGCCTAGTGCAGCTCCCAGCCTGTTGCACTTCCAGCATTGGGGCCAGCATGGCTCCTTACCTGTCAGGCCCCTTGAAGTAGGTGTGGGGTTTTTTTGTTGTTTTTTGTTGTTTTTTTTTAGGGGGGGTGGTTAACCCCTCATGTGTTTTTTAAAGTTAGATTTTTTTCTGCAAACCCCAGTGAGTGCCTTCTTGAAAGAACTGTTTAGTCTTCCTGTAGCCCCAATCTGCAGATTTAGCTATCCACAGATGGAGGCCACGGATGGCTTAATAGTATACAGATTTCTTCTGTAATGAAACTAGACAAACTTGAGAAGATCAGAATTCATTTACAGGACTGTGGGAGTACATTACATTTTTCTCACAGTAGGAATATATTTCTGATAAGAAATCATGAGGAATAGCCTGAAGCATGGGGAGGAATTTAAATTTACATTTGTGTCTAAATGGCACCTCTGGACTATACCATGAATAAAGACCTGAGAGATCTGTTGAGCCACATGGCAAAGTAGAAATTTTAAACTCAGTAAGTAACAAAGCAGTAGAAGCCCTACTTAATTTTCCAAAAAATTAGATCAGTGGTCTGATACTATTAAGTGTATTCCTAAGAGTCTTCTTTGAGGAATGACCGTAAATCTTTATGTATGCATTCCTGACCAATGGCTAACAATTTGCAGTTTGTCAGCCATTGACAGAGAAAATGGCTTCCCTGCTGCTGAATTGAATTGAAAGTTGCTTTCAGGTCTATGCAGAGGTTCTGCCTACATATTATCCATGCTCTTGTCTTGATATTTTCCTTCCTCCTTGACTTTTATCCCTTCATTTTTAGTCACTGGCAAAATAAAATGTTTTCTTCCTTCTTAAAATCTTCAGTCTTGTAAACTGAATATCCCAAATGTAATTAATTTGCACCTAAGTACAGAATCAGAGTTTCTTCGGCACAATAGTTGGATTTTTAAAAAAAAAAAAATGTGCAGAAGTTATGAAGCTGCCTTCTTTCCCATGTAAGGCTCCATTGGCAACAGGGTGGCCTTTTGGCTAAGGGAGACCTGGCTTCAAATCTCTGCTCTGCCATAGAAGATTGCAGGGTGATCCTGGGCCAGTCATGCACACTCAGCCTAATCTACATCACAGGTGACTGTGAGTATAAACTAGAGGAGAGGACTCAGGGTCACCATTGGGGATACAGGTGGGATAGAAATGAAAGCAAATAAATAAATTCAGAGGGAATCTGTTCTCCAAGCATGTAGCATGGTTGTTGTCAGTACCATTGTGGAACTCTGTTTATATTGTAGAAAGTATCAGATTGCAGGAACTGGTGATAGCAGAAGACTTTGTACCATCCACAGCCAAAGTTTTCTCTTTGCCTAGTTAATGTTTCCATTTTCTCATCATGTCTTCTCCAGCAGCCACTCACTCAACTATGCTCATATAGATTCGATCTGACAATAAAACCCAAATATATGAATCATAGGTACAGAAGTAGAAATCAAAATGTCTGCTTCAGGAGATGGCAAAGTGGGTTTTAAAACTTGCATAGCACTCTGGCTTCATATCTCTTTCCAGCTTAATAATTGACCTCAGCCAGAGGATCGGAAAACATCTTTGTCTTTAGCTACAGAGATATTGATGTACATAGAAAACAGAATACATTCAGGCTGTGTGTCAGTCTTTTTTTGTAGAGTTTAGCATGCCATAAAGTATTCCTAGCAGTTCAGAATGAAAGACCTATGATAGCCTGTGGCTCAGGAGGTACAAATCATAACCTTATTTTAACTGTGCACTGTTAGTGCTAAGAGGTGGGGAAGATTGAGATGTTTGGTTTTGACCACTAGTGCCACATGCATTTGGCTAGGAAAAATCTCCATGAGAATTGAGAAGAGTGTGATGGGAGAAAGTCCAGATAGAAAAGGCTGAGGGCTGGAAACCTTAGGAGAGGTGAATCCACTTTGACTGGATTTGTTTTGTCTTTAAGGCTAGTACTCAGCTTGTGCACTGAACTCTTTCAGGCTGCCTCTAGCTAGGTCCTGACCATATACCAGAATTTCAAATGTAAACTGTTAAGAGAATAAAGTCAAAAGATGCCAAGGATGTGGGGAATGCAGTAAACTGGAGTTTACTGGGCAGAAGAAAGGGAGCAGAGTAACAAGTTTGCACCTGAGCCTGTAATGGGGAGGGTGGGATACAAATCTAAACAAATAAATAAAATAAAATAATTGCAGATCTGATGGAATAGTAAAGAGTACTGAAGATATTAAATCATGATTTGGAATAAGTATCCAAAGATTCTGTCTACTTTATTTGCATGCCATCTCTTTTTTAGGTAGTTCAGGTTAGTATACATGGTTCTCCCTTTCTCTGTTGTTATTATTATGGCAACCCTAAAAGGATAGCATAAGCTGACAGCATATGATTGGGCCAAGGTCACTCAGTGAGTTTCATGGTTGAGTGAGATTTGACTTCAGGTCTCTTGCTAAAAATGCAAGTAAAACAATGAAACTGTAGGGAAACTATGAAGTGTTTTCTGTTCTATTCTTGTTGTGCATTATTGCTATTATCCAGGCATCCATTGATTTCCAGGCTTATTTGACAGCAGACCTTTCTCTTACAATTTCACGTTTTTGATCATTAATTCTAAATGTCTTGGTTAATAACTGTATTTAAAAATGATTAATGATTCAGACTTCTTCCTAATGAGCTGCAGAGCTCTTATTTTCCTCTGCATTGAAGACTTAAAAGGTTAGGTAGTGGAAATTAAACATTTTTCTGTATATAACAGGTGGACACCGTATCTGAAGAAATGTGCTTGCACACGAAAGCGTATACCTTGAATATAATTTTGTTGGTCTTAAAGGTGCCACGAGACTCAAATGTTGTACAGGTGGACCACATGTGAACAAGAAGGAATCAAGAAACTTGTAATACTTTTTAACAAATATATATTAGCATGTGTCAATAATATAAACATAGGGAGAAAGAACATAATTCTCTACCATAAAGTGACTTACAAATATAGTTTTTTAAAAAATAAAGTACAGGTTCCTTCCCTCCTCTCCCTTTTTCTATGTCTGGCAATATAGTTTTTTAATAATCTTTTACTAATAATAATAATAATAATAATAATATATTTTATTTATATTCCGCCCTCCCCGCCGAAGCAGGCTCATGGTGGCTCACAACATGTAAAACTTACAATTTACAATATAAAACATTTTCCAAAACAATATAGGTAATTTACTAATTAAAACCATTACAATTAAAAACATAAAATTACAATAAAAATTAACATTTTCAGTGCTATACTCTAGATGTTCTCCTCGGTAGTTTATGATGGCCGAATATAATGGATCAATCCACAAGTTAGTGAAGGCCATTTGAAAAGGGTTAGTCTTGCAGGCCCTGCGGAATTGATCAAGAGTGAGATTTGACTTCAGGTCTCTTGCTAAAAATGCAAGTAAAACAATGAAACTGTAGGGAAACTATGAAAGAGGTAAGGATGATACAAAGACTAGTAAAAAAAAGTACAAGCAACATAACTGAAGAAAATTATTTCTTAATTTTCACCTTAAAAAAAGAAATTCTAAGAATATCCTTAAGAGGTGATTTTCATCTCATTTTAAAAAGGTTTCCTATGTTTGACAATCAGTTTATCTACCCATTCACAAATATCTGTGGACAGACTGAGATTTTCATTTGAAGACAATGATGTTTCTAGTTGCTAGCCCCCACCCCACCCCCAGTAATCAATTCTGTGTCCTGTGGGACTGAGTGCTAAAAGCCTTTACTCAACAGCAAAGATTTGTAGATTAAAGTTGATGTTTAGATTCATATATAGTGTCAAACTCATGACCTATCTTAACTGCGGTTAATGTGTAAAAGTAAGATTTGGCTTGTGGGCACACATTCAAACCCATAGTTTCCTTAACGAATATTAGTTTCATCATCTTCGCTGTTTCCCCAGTTCATCTACTGAGAACTGATTGGTATCCTCACCTTTTTTTGTTTTTTAGCAAAGACTAATGTTCAGGAGTAGGATTATGATAAAACATCCATGTTTGTATGTTACACTGACTGCTATTAGGACTTATAAATTTAGTTCAAACTGTGTTTTTGTGTATTAAAATATTTATAGCCCACTCTCCCCTTGTGGTTCAAGGCAGCTCACAATTCCAAGATTTAAAGCATTCAGATACAATGAAGCTCCATTAACTCTCTTTCCCCAAGAAAATGCCTGCAAATTAAACCCTATTAAAAAGCCCTCACAAATAAAAAGGCCTCACAGTTATTCTTGACCTCCTCACCAACTCAAAGGGCTTGTTCCAAAAGATGAGAACCATTATAAGAGTAAGAATGTGTTCTGATAGATGCCAAGCAAGCCACCTTAAGCAGGAGAACAACTAGAAGGAGGCAATTAGAAGACCTCAGTTGCCACAGGGGGATACATAGGAAGAGGTAGCCCTACAGATACTTATTTTATATATCTTATTAATATGTGTATTCCGAGCCATGAAGAGTTTGAATTGAACTCTGAGATAATTTGGCAGTGAACATAGCTGCTAATAGGCAAGATGTATTCCCATCAGGTATTCCCTGACAATAGTCAGCTTTTCTCTGTTCTGAACACATGGTGAAAGAATATAACTCATGTCCTAGTATTAGATAAAATCATTACATTGTGTTTTGCAGAAATACAAGATAGTGATCCAAAGAAAACAGTTATTTCATTTAATTAAATGGATTATGTCCAAATTCTGGTGACCTGATTGTCATCTAACCATGAAGAGCTGACCCCAGTCTAGTAACACTGTGCTTCTCTCCTGTAGTTTCTAAACAAATAGGAAGATACTAGAACTTGAGTGAGTGGCCTTAATTACATGATCTTGATTCCCACCCCCCCTTGCCTTGTTTATACACACTTGGGAGCTGTCCATCATCTTAGTTCTCTGAAGAGCTATCACTCAGGAAGAAAGTAGATCTTGGAGTTTGTTTTGGTAAATGAAGAGTTTGCTGCCAAATTTGACCTATATAGAAATTTGAAGGAGAATGGCATCAAAGGGATTGTAATTAATAAGGACTTTTTTTGGACGCTGCATTAATTCATATAAATGTGAGCGGAATTCTCCTTGAGGAGGGAAAAAACCACACTAGAATGTCTAGTCCAGCCACCTGTTTCACAAAGCAGCCAGTGAGCTGCACAAAAGCTAAGCCATTCCCCTGATGGCTCTCCTAGGACTAGTATTCATAGGCTTTCTGCCCCTAAATATGAAGAATCCTTTGAATTACTATTACTAGTAGATACTGATGGATCCTATCCTCCATGAATCTGTCTTAAAGCTATTTATGCTTATGGCCATCACTGTATCCAGCCTCTGATCTTTGCTGCTAATCTTAGAAAAGCAGGAGAAGCTTCACTTTGATATTTTCGTGTTAACAGGAACAACGTTGTTTAACGGATATAGCTTGGCTACTGTAGAATAGTAGGGGTCTTGCACTGAAAATATTTACCTATCAATTATCTCTCTATATTTGCAGTGTTTCAAGACTTATTTTTATAAGGCATCTTGGTGGTATTCTAGCTGTAACTAACATCAGAGGAGGAGGTGAATATGGGGAGACCTGGCACAAAGGTAATGATTTCTTCTTGTCATTTCTGCAACTACCCATGCTAAGTAGCTCCAAGATGGTTGTTTGTACCTTAATTTGTAGTTGCAGCAAAAACTCATTTAAATTACATAGTGAAATTATCTTTTTCTCTGAGGTATCTTTTCCCAAAGCCATTTTGAACCATCTCTGGAAAAGTTGTAGTTTTGCACTGCCCATGTTATTCTTTCAGAATTCTGATCAATGTCATTATTTTCATTTGCACAGTGAGGCTTGTTCGGAGTGTTTCCCAATAATTGAAAGAAGAGAATCTGATGATTTTCATAAAGAGAAACCACTCATGGTAGCATGTGCACAGTAGTATTCTTCAAGACTAGGAGCCCTTCAGTAATAGAAATTAACTATAGCACTCTAATGAGTTTTTAACAAAATTTACCCTGATTTGAAAGGGCTTTGTTTTCCTCCAATTTCCTAGCTTAATTTCTGCACCAGTCCATGTATTGGTTCTGCTTGGAAGTCTGTTGTTTGTTAATTTCATAGACAGCTATTTCTGAGGTTCAGAGAGTTTAGAATTGCTTAGATGTCATGGAAAGGATCATAGTTAACTGGAACATTAAAAGAATTTCTGAAATCAGGTTTTATTAATCTACAAGGAAAAAATAAGTTCTTAAAGGTAAATGGCTTCTTGTGCAAGTATTTACATAATATGTATATTCATGATATACATCAAGTAATAACATAATTTTTAGAATGCAGTATATGTTACGGATCATTGTTTCAACAAATAATCAGTTTTTTATGTCTGTTTATAGTAATTAATGTAAGTCTAATATTCAGTTTATACAAGCTGATATTGCTCTTTAATGAATATAAGACATAGGAATCAATGTTGGGTGGTTTATTTTTTGTGTGGCACAGGAAAAGCCCAGCAGAAACTCATTTGTATATTATGCCACACCCCCTGGTGTCACCAAAAGTGACATCACTCATTCAATAGGTTACTTTCCACATATTGACAAAGAACAGCACAATGTCATCAACTGCATTTCATGGATGTGTGTTCTCACAGCCCATGAAAGACCTTGTTTCACCCCCCCTCCAAAAAAAACCCACAGCTGGAGAGAGAGCCATGTGTGGTGGAGCAGGCAGCAGCAAGCCCAGCGTCTCCTGGGAAGGGGCACTCATGGGCAGCTCCAAGTCTCTTGCTCCCTTTCAAGCCTGTTGGAGGCTGGAGGCAGTAGAGAAGATGGAGCATGTGGTCTGGGAGTGCATGGCTGCCTAGTGCCTTCCCTCTGCCGGAGACCGTTTTTTGTGCCAGAGCTCTGGCCAAGCCAGCTAAAACTACCGTATGTCACAGAAGTGAGTACACCCCCTCACATTTTGTAAATATTTAAGTATATCTTTTCATGTGACAACACTGAAGAAATGACACTTGGCTAAAATGTAAAGTAGTTAGTCTATAGCTTGTATGACAGTGTAAATGTGCTGTCCCCTCAGAATTATGCAACACACAGCCATTAATGTCTAAACTGCTGGCAACAAAAGTGAGTACACCCCTAAGTGATAATGTCCAAATGGGGCCCACAGTGTCACCACCATTTTGTGTGGCCACCATTATTTTCCAGCACTGCCTTAACCCTCTTGGGCATAGAGTTCACCAGAGCTTCACAGGTTGCTATTGGAGTCCTCTTTCACTCCTCCATGACGACGTCATGTAGCTGGTGGATGTTAGAGACCTTGCACACCTTCACCTTTTGTTTCAGGATGCCCCACAGATGCTCAATAGGGTTTAGGTCTGGAGACATGCTTGGCCAGTCCATCACCTTTACCCTCAGCTTCTTTAGCAAGGCACTGGTCGTTTTGGAGGTGTGTTTGGGGTCATTATCATGCCGAAATACTGCCCTGCAGCCCAGTCTCCGAAGGGAGAGGATCATGCTCTGCTTCAGTATGTCACAGTACATTGGCATTCATGGTTCCCTCAATGAACTGTAGCTCCCCTGTGCTGGCAGCACTCATGCAGCCCCAGACCATGACATTCCCACCATCATGCATGACTGTAGGCAAGGCACACTTGTCTTTGTACTCCTTACCTGGTTGCCGCCACACACGCTTGACACCATCTGAACCAAATAAGTTTATCTTGGTCTCATCGGACCACAGGATATGGTTCCAGAAATCCATGTCCTTAGTCTGCTTGTCTGCAGCAAACCGTTTGCGGGCTTTCTTGTGCATCATCTTTAGAAGAGGCTTCCTTCTAGGATGACAGCCCTGCAGACCAATTTGATGCAGCGTGCGGCGTATGGTCTGAGCACTGACAGACTGACCCCCCACCCCTTCAACCTCTGGATATGATGCTGAGCACAGGCACTCAACTTCTTTGGTCGACCATGGCGAGGCCTGTTCTGAGTGGAACCTTGGCCACCGTGCTTCTGCTCAGTTTCAGGGTCTTGGCAATCTTCTTATAGCCTAGGCCATCTTTATGTAGAGCAACAATTCATTTTTAAGATCCTCAGAGAATTCATTGCCATGAGAGGTGCCATGTGAAATTTCCAGTGACCAGTATGAGGGAATGAGAGCGATAACCTGCTCCCGCTTCGCTCTCTCTCTCTCTTCTCTCGGCTTGGCTTCGCGAACGAAGATTTAAGAAGGGTGCAATAGTCCACGTTTGCTGCAGGCTCGCTGGTGGCTGACAAGACCAATGTGGGACAGGCAGGTCCGGCCACAGCGGCTGCAGGGAAAAGTCTGATTTAGGGTTGGTCCTGTAGCAGTGCGATTCTTCCTCAATCTTCTTTTGTCCTCAAGACCAGCTATGCGCGTGTTCTCAAAGGAAGAGACAGCCTGGTGGATGGTGTGCCTCCATGCTTTGCGATCTGAGGCTAGGTCAGACCACTGGTGATGGTTGATGTGACAGGTGCTAAGGGATTTCTTCAGGGAGTCCTTGTACCTCTTCTTTGGTGCCCCTCTATTTCGATGGCCGGTGGAGAGTTCGCCATACAGGGCAATCTTGGGAAGGCGGTGGTTTTCCATCCTAGAAATATGCCCTGCCCAGCGCAGCTGCGTCTTCAACAGCAGTGCCTCGATGCTGGTAACCTCTGCCCGCTTGAGGACTTCAGTGTTGGTCACAAAGTCACTCCAGTGGATGTTGAGGATGGTGCGAAGGCAGCGCTGATGAAAGCGCTCAAGGAGTCGCAGGTGATGACGGTATAAAACCCACGATTCGGAGCCATAGATGAGGGTTGTCATCACAACCGCTTTGTAAACATTGATCTTTGTGCCTTTTTTCAGATGCTTGTTGCTCCACACTCTTTTGTGCAGTCGGCCAAATGCACGGTTTGCCTTTGCCAGCCTGTTGTCAATCTCCTTGTCGATCTTGGCATCTGAGGAGATGATGCACCCCAGGTAGCTGAACTGCTGGACTGTCTTCAGAACTGATTCACCTGTCTACATAATTTCAGTTTCCCTGTAGTCGATAATAATTTGAGCCAAGGGTCTAAATCCCGCTTCGCACCTAATACCTTATACCACTAATGAGTCCCGTGACACCAGGGAGGGAAAATGGCTACTTTGGCCCCATTTGGACATTATCACTTAGGGGTGTACTCACTTTTGTTGCTCAGTTTAGACATTAATGGCTGTGTGTTGCGTAATTTTGAGGGGACAGCACATTTACACTGTTATACAAGCTGTAGACTCACTACTTTACATTGTAGCCAAGTGTCATTTCTTCAGTGTTGTCACATGAAAAGATATACTTAAATATTTACAAAATGTGAGGGGGTGTACTCACTTCTGTGACATACTGTATGTTCCTGCTCAGAAAAAAAAGCCCTGCACTTGATTGAATTGAGCAGAGACAATAATAAATGAGATGTGTTCATATGTTAATGTCAGCTGTTTGTGCTAGAAGTGACAATATCCAGAGTCTAATCAAAGCCTGGATTTTTAAAAAGATCTTGCCTACTCACACCCATCCCCTAACGCAAAAAACATCCACAATCAACCAATGTTAAGAATACTGGTTTTAAATTTTAGCTGTCTACATAATTTCAGTTTCCCTGTAGTCGATAATAATTTGAGCCAAGGGTCTAAATCACAGAGCTCTGTCAATATGAATTAATAATAAAACTCTGCTTTTGAGTAGAGCAGAGTATTTTTCTTGACCTTTCAAAGCATTGTAGATTGTGAATATACTGCGGAAATTGAGGCAAAGACTCTTTTCTCTTAGGGTGTAGCTTCTGGACAGTCCTCGGTACAAGATCTGTTTCTTCATGGTGGGAGAGAGAGTATGTTAGTTACCAGAAGATGCATTCTCAAGTTTTGTGTGTCATCCACTTCTCTAAAGCATACATTAGAGTACTGTTAACTTTCTTCATAAGCATTTTTCAGTCTGTCTTTTTGTCTGGTTGGCTTCAGCTATAGACTCTGAATTGATCTGCTGGAAATGTTGGTGAGGTGTTTTATAAAAAACCTTCTCATTTACTTTTTGCAATGTCAGATTTAAAAAGTTCTGTATCTTAAAATGCCATGAATGAGCATAATGTCATAAATGTTCCATTAAGCTAAATCAGAGTTGGAGACGCTTGTGGCCACTTCATCTTGAATCTGCAATATGCAGCTTTTAGATGTCTCAGTTGTTAGGAGCATCACCTTTTTTATTCTCAGTCCTCAGCCCAAGTATGTATTATTCAAGGCTTTTGAAAGCATTAAAGTTATTGGCAGAATCATCTTGCAAATTCTTTCTTGAAAGAGATCACTGTTGTCTTTTGTATCTTTTCTGCAGCATTAATTATTAAAATGCTAATGAAATTGAAGACTCACCCCCAGCAATTCTTTTTGCATGTACACACACATAAGAACAAGTTCTCTAAATCAGCAATATTAAGTGTGTTTGCATATGTGTTTCTAAATGGGTTAACTCACAGTTTTATTGCTTGCATTTAGGTGGTATCCTAGCCAACAAGCAAAATGGGTTTGATGACTTTCAGTGTGGAGCAGAATATCTTATCAAACAGGGGTATACTTCTCCAAAGAAGCTGACCATTAATGGAGGCTCAAATGGAGGCCTACTAGTGGGTAAGAACATTTCGCATGGTTCTTGTTTTTATGGCTAACCTGGGTGGATTTAATATAAAATCAAAGGCTCATATAGTAGGTTCCAAAAGGACCTTTTAATAAATGGCATACTTCCTCAGCATTCAAATGTTGTTGAGGTCTGTAGAATACCAGTTGCCCATTTAAGCAATTATCTCCCATTATGAACTAC
Organism: Heteronotia binoei; assembly: GCF_032191835.1. Classification (NCBI taxonomy): domain Eukaryota; kingdom Metazoa; phylum Chordata; class Lepidosauria; order Squamata; family Gekkonidae; genus Heteronotia; species Heteronotia binoei. The sequence continues at coordinate 96,551,902 of NC_083223.1, read as the reverse complement.
TATTGCTCAGAGGCATCTGTTGTTCTTCCAGTAGGCTAGAACTAGCTATATGCAGAACTCAGTGTATTAAAGAATAATGGATCAGGAAGCAAATGGGCCAGACTTATTAGAAACTAGCTGAATCAGCATTCAGTCCTGTAGTATTAGTTGCCAGTATCTCCTACTTCATGGGCTCTATTTCAAGTCTGTGGCTCTTGTGTCTTTTGTTTTATGAAGTTTCATGTCTAACTAGGACCAAAGCCTCTCTTTAAATATCAGTGGAAAATGATAAGCTGCAGTGAAATGACCTAGCATTTCTATATGCAAGTCTTGTCTAAAAATATTGAGTATTGCCTTTTCCTGTCCAAATTATTGTGCTGCTGATATTGATGCATCCCACCTTTCTCCAGAACATAGGAACTATACCAGCAGTGCACACCATGTTGAATAGGTTATGTTCCACTAACTGTCATTCTGATAGTATTTCAACATGTTATTTTGCTTCTGTCATAATCTGAAGTGTTCATACGTGGAGCAATGTGCATCTGAGGGCTAATATGGGTATGTGGTCACATGAATTAATGCAGTAGGTAAATGAATTAAACACAACTTACTGCAATTTCAGTCTATGTGGCAGTTGAAAAAAAAAAGTGCAGATCTTAGACTGCTTGGATGTTTGCTTGTCACATTGTGGGGAAAGTCAAGACTGCTCAAGAAACAAAAATGAATTGTGAGAATCGGCTCTAAGGAATCCTGTGATGTGGACATCTAGCTATGTGCAATTTATTTAAGATAAACTTATTTTCTACACCAGTATCCCATTACTGAAAGATCATAGCTTGATAAACAAAGGATCCTTTGTACTCTATGCATAGGAGTATAGGTAAGCAGGTCGTTGGTTACTTGTACCACAGTGACAAAAACCAATGTGGTGTAGTGGTTAGAGTGTTGGACTAGGATCTGGGAGACTGTCTGTTCAAATTCCCACTCTGCCATGGAAGCTTGCAGGGTGACCTTGGGTCAGTCACACACTCACAGCCTCACCTACTTCACAGGAAGAGAGGAGAACAATGTAAAATACTTTAGGTCCCCATTGGGGAGAGAAAAGAGCTATAAACAAAGGAAAAATTAATAATAAATCAATTTCCCAGTCATTCCAATTACTCTTCTATGATTCTTAGAGATTGAATAACCAAGTAAATTAATTTCTGAGTAAGCAGATCCCATGTATCAGGTCTAAAAATGATGGCATGGCCTACCATCTGTTTCTGAAAACATAAGGCACTTCTGTTGCAGGAAAATAAAGGGGTGATTTCTTCGAATTCCCCCCTCCAGATCTCCACTTTGTTCCCTATTCTGTTAAGGAAGATTCAGTGACCCTTAGGAACAAAATGTGAGGGTGGGGGTAATGGATTGCAGGGGGAAGTGAGTTCCATTCATGAAGACTGATGTGTGGGTCATCAGGGCATCTAGATAACTGCTATTGATGCTTCTCACATAATCCTGTTTTGTGTATGCATTCTAAATCCTCATCTTAAACATACTGCTTAGATATCCTTTGAAATCTATGCAAACTCCTGTTTAGGTCTGCTACCAAATCATCAAACAAAAACATGTAATGGAAATATGCTGGCTTAATGTGGTGTGGTGAACTGTTCTATTTGAATTGTATGTTTAGAACTTCCCAGTTCATTCAGAATTGTCCTTGCAATGAGGTTTTTCCTACCTGACACTCACACTCACAAGCACAGTTAATTTGAGATTTTGTTTCATTTTGGAAGGCAAACGGTCTTTTATTTTAATTCTTTTGCATGTTTATTTTCTCCAAAGAAGACACTGGGATTAAATGGAATTTAAAATCTGTTCAGGTATTCAGCTTTCTCAGTATAAACTGCTTTCTCAGATATAAAGGCCCAGTGCCATGTTTCCTCAGATCATACTCACTGAAAAGAAAATAGATCTGTTGGCATTCATCCAAAATACTGTTTCTTTCTAGTCTCATTACTAGAAGGTGACACTGAATAAATATGAGCAGCACTCCCAAACTCATTCATTTGCAAAACACACACACACACACTTTATCCTCTAGAGTATAGTAAAAATATGAGGTGTATACTTGAATTAGAGAATGTATACTTAGAGCACAATTCACAAACAGCTGCCCAACACTGAAACTTCCCTCCTGCAGCTCAGATGCCTGAAACTTGGTCTCAGAAATGTAGCACACCAGTCTGTGCACCTTCTTACCTGCATTTGTGGGAAACAATCTCAGCACTGATCTGTTCTAGGCTCAAGTTTGTTCACCCTCTCCTACAAAACACTGAAGGCTGGGTGGTGTCCAGATCCCAAACACTCCTGGGGTTTGCTGAAGAACTGATAGCACCAACAGGGACCAGTAGAGTGCACCATTGCAAAGCAGGTTTGTGGGTTATGACTTTGATTGGCCAGTACAATTAAAGGGAAGATTTATATTATCATTTTTAAGAATGTGGATTTTTGAATCATTTGAAGATGGTGAAGCAGGTAATGTTTTGTGTAGGTAAAAGGGGATGGAGGTTAAATATCAAAGATCTGAAGCACATACTTATTGCTAATTGTGAGATTGCCATTGATCTGAAGTTCCAATACAGAGCTCTGTGGTATAATTCTGTCTTCATAATTGAAATAGCAGATATGCCTACATACAAGTTGAACAGTGGCTCCTCCATCAGTCTTGCCCCTTCCCTCAGCCTTCAGAGACTGCTTATCTGATTTTGTATTGGTTTCATGATCATTCATACATATATATGTTACTTTGTTATCTCATACATTGAATACACTTTTAAAAGTATAATACTGGTCCAGAAATTGGGGGAGTTTTTTTGGTGGCATTAAGGGAAAACAGCCAGTCATCATGCAGTGTAGTCAGAAGCTGTGCAGCACCTTGTTTTCAGCTTGATCCTTTAAACAGATGGCACTCAGAAACTTTGCCCTCCTTCATGACATCCCCAACTGAAAACACACATAGAAAATGCCAAACAAATAAGATTGTAATCTCTGTTCATCCCAGAATCCTTCTGTGGAAGAGTATTGGTATTGGAGCCGGTTTTGAGTGGCATGTAATTGGAAATCATCTTACATTTCAGATAAGAGATCAATGGAGCAACTTACCTGCAGATAAATACATACATTCATGTTTCCCCCTTGATTTTAGGGCTTAAGGAATGATCAGGTGATTATGGAATGCCCTTCCTGAGTATTACTTACTTGTATTTCTTCTTTGCCTAGGTTACTAATGAGCATCTTGCATTTTATGACATGTTATGTTATCATGATTATCTGCTTTGGCTAGAATTTGCAAATGATGCTTGAATATGTTCAGCTTTTTTAAAAATACAGTATTTGAGAATCAGTCTTATAGCTTGTCTGTGATTGTACATTCTCCAAGCATGAGGACAGCAGATTGTAGAATATTTCTTCATGGAAAGCAAGCAAAGCATGCTGTCTGCAATGATGGCACTGTGCCAGAGTTGCTGCCAGGCTGTTGCAACCTCTAACAAGCCAAGATGCTCACTCCTGGGAAAGCGTTCTTAGAATTGCCACCTGAATGATTCATCAAGTCCTGCTGGAACTATGTTGCCTCAACAACTGGGACAGCATTGAATGTTGTTCCCCATCTCCCTTCAGTGGGATCACCAGCCATCCCAAGCCCTATTCAGGACTCCCCAGAAAGAGGTAACTTGTTTCGAGTCCTCCTTCATCCCTCCCAAGTTCCATCTGTGTTTGGGGCCATGATAGCCAGCAATGGCAGCACTGGGGATAACTGTGGCCAGCAAGATCAGCCCCAAGCACTCAATTGTCTCCAGGGAAGTTTCTAAGTCAGCATGGAAGCACGGGGCCTGAATATGTCAAACTCTATGCTAAATATTTTTAAAACTTGCATCTTTCATTGGGAAATTGTTTGGTTTTCTTCCTAATGGCAAGCATATCAAATGTTCTTCTGCCAGAGTTCAGTGATAGACTGTAATTTTCATACAGAAGGTCCCAGTTTCAGTGCTTGGCATTCACTTGCAAGGAATCAAGGTGAGAGAAGACATCCTATGAGAGCAACTGCCAACTGGAGTTGATATTAATGGGCATAACAGTGCAACCATAACACCATTCTATAATGGGCATAACAGTGCAACCATAACACCATTCTAAGCCTATCTGCTTCAATGGATTTAGAAGACTGTAGCTCTGTTTAGGACTACGCTGTAAGTGGGACGATGGAAAAAAGAATCCAACTAGATAGGCAGCAGCAAGGACCATTGGATAAAAAGTGGATTATGTGTGTGAGGGGAGAGTAGATTTAATATATAGATGTGGCCCATGGAAGGAACTTAACTGTTACATGCCCATGCTGTCCCTACAGCTGCTTTCCCCTCTACAGTCTGAGATAAAAGGTATCTTTAAAAAAAAGATACACACAAAGGTTTCCTATTGCTGGCTTAGACCTTGATTCATCATTGTGTGTTTCAGGAGCTCCTATGTTGCATTCGGATGTTTCAGGGAACTTTATGCTTTGTGCTTAAGTAAAAAGCAACAAGAAGTTCCTATGACAACATACTCTAACATTTTACAATTTTATTCATACCTGCTATGTAGCACTAATAGCTCTTAAACGTTAACAGTAATACAGACTGTTTTTTCATCCCAAATCTTCTCAAGCTGCCTGTGCCAATCAGCGCCCAGACCTCTTTGGCTGTGTTATTGCTCAAGTAGGAGTCATGGACATGCTGAAGTTCCACAAATTCACCATTGGCCACGCTTGGGCAACAGACTATGGCTGTTCAGATTACAAAGAACAGTTCGAATGGCTGTACAAGTAAGAAAGAGTTCTTCCTTGCTCACAAACAGCATTCTGTACTTACGTGCTGAATAATCCTGAATCATAAATCATGCTTTTCATGTGAAACTTATTCATCTTATCCCACAACAACTGATGATTATAACACTGATTTATTTTAAAGTGACACCACAAATCTTGGGGCAATTCACTTTATATATGGCCTATTGAATCCAGTAAATTACTCACATATACAAAGCCATGCACCCAAGGTTAAAGTCCTGAGTATATTTATTTGGAGACAGACTTCATTAATCTGTAAAAGCTACTTCAGAGGGCATGTACTTGGGATTGTAGTTGAAGTTTCCAGAGGTGCTCTTGCAAAATCAACTAGATAAATCTACTATTCGTACCATTTCAGCACTTTTAGAAGGAAGGGCAGGGAATAGTATAATGTTTCATTCATTAACTGTGAAAACTAATGAAGTGTTCCAAAAGACTATGAATATTAACATATGATTTTTTTTCTAAATAAGAAATCTTTGCAGTTTTCGTTAATTTATATTTAGAAGTAGCCTGTGCACAGAATGGCTTGCAATGCAAACACTTCCATCCCCCAAGGGGCAAATAGGAAGATGACTTCTAAAAATTGCATTTTTGAAAGTCATCGTGATTTGGTTATATGAAGTAGGTGGTGTAATCCAAGAAGATTAATACAATGGCTATCAGACTATGAGAATACTTTATCAGTTTATAGCACATTTTAAAAAGCAAATGCAAAATCATTCAACTTTAATAAGGTTGTTAGACTGTGCAGTGCTTTCTAAGAAGTTTGGCTTGTAATATGTCTTAACTGCAGTTTTAAACTGTATATGTGCAGCCAGTGCACAAGCACACCACAACACTTAAAAATCATAACCTACGGTGGGCATCCATGTGCACTATTTGTATGTAGATCCAGCTGTCCTTGCTCACAAGGGCCAAATATGCAGTGTAGTCAGAACTCATATTAATCCACAGCCCCTTATATATCACCCAGTAAAACGTCATACCCCATGCATCATGGGTTTGGTCTCAGTCATTGCCCAAGTAACAAGTAGACCGTAAAGCACAAGAAGCCTTTATTGAAGAAATTCAAGAAGAAAAATATTGTTCAGTGGCAGTATAAGTTCACAAAATAACAATATGGACTAGCAGGCTTACTTACTTTGATCCTAACACAGCAGTTGTTTCTTAAAGCACAGAGTTCCAGAGTATAATACAAATATCTTCTTGGCATCAAGGAGGCATAGGGAGAAAAAGGGTAAGGATTCTTCCCTCTAGCACAGACTATACTTGTAGAATAATGCTGGCCGTAAGCTCCTGACCTGCTCAATCAGTCACTGGGCAGTATCCATGAAACATTCTAGGGTGAGAGTAAATTCCTCCTCCCGTACCAAATTCATAGCTGAGTTGTGTGAGCTAATTAACAGGCATAAGTAAGAGTAGGGAGGGGTGAGGTGACTAACACCTGCAAAGAATCAGAGAACAGTGAACTTAGCTGGATCTAGCTGGAAAATTTCTTTAAGATGTCTCCTCTCTTGAGACCACATTAATTGTAATCCATCGCCATAATTCCTACCAAGTCACCAGTTAACTCTTTGCTGTCACTTTTATTTGTACACTTATTTGCCTAGCTACTTCTGCCAAAGAGCTAGATCACATCTGGTGTATTGTTCATTTTTCAATGGTCATACATGTTTCTGTTCCTCTTACAGGTATTCTCCACTTCATAACATTAAAGTACCCGAAGGAGATGGAATCCAGTATCCTGCCACATTACTTCTCACAGCCGATCACGATGACCGTGTGGTGCCTCTTCATTCCTTGAAATTCATTGCTACTCTGCAGCATGTTGTAGGTCGAAGCCCAAAACAGATCAATCCTCTGCTCATTCATGTTGACACCAAGGCTGGCCATGGTGCTGGAAAGCCAACTGCTAAAGTAATAGAGGAAGTGTCTGATATGTTTGCCTTTATAGCACGCTGCCTAAATCTTGAATGGATAGAATAGGTCATAATGGTCTCTGTTAGAAATCAAGGGCTTTAACATCACCTTAAAAACAGCAGCTAACCAAGCACTTGGTATAGTACTTACATTTAAAAATGGCAGTTCCCAACTTCCATCAACTTTGTATCCTTTCTCTTCTGTTCAGCATTTACTTGGCTTCTCATTTTAGTTCCAGTCATATGTTCTAAATAGCACGTGCTGATAAATAGATGGATTACAGATGATGCTGTTATGTGGATATTTAGCGTGGTGGTGGTGGTGGTGAATATTTCATACAGAATGCTTTTACATGTAATTTTTCTCCTTGTAAAGATTCAGCTCTCTTGTAATTAAATGTAAGTACTATTCCAGTACAAACCATGTTTTCTTTACAGTCACAATAAATTTTGGGATTATTGCCACTACTTCCCGATTAAAAACTCTTTTCTTACAAATGCGAGAAATTTCGGATTATGTGTCAGTAAAGACTAGATTTTATACACCATTGCATTCAGTTCAGTAAGCAGTAGTACAACATTTTATATATATATATATATATATATATATATATATATATATATATATATATATATATATATATATATATATATATATACACACACACACACACAGAAACATTGCTTTTTGAACCTCAGTTTTCATTTTTAAACTATGTTGGGTCTACAGATTTATTAGTACTAAGCATCCCGTAAGTGGAAGAGGTGGTATAAAGTCAATTTAAATTAAACAATGACACTTGGGCCAACAGCTGCTAACTAGTAAGGTTATCCAAGGAAAATCCTACTGAAACAGTATTTTTTCAGTACATGCCAGTGTTGTATGAACTTCCTAGCACCTGCCAAGGAAATCAGGCTTTCCCTTTAAATAAAATGGAATCTTTTCCTGAATCTGAAAATTGTAATAGTGCTAACTAAAAACAGTATTTTTTTTTTCTTATATTATGGAACAATTCATAACATCTCTGGAAAGATCAGTTGGCTAAGGCTGGGCCTTGTTCAGCTCCCCTTCTTTACTGTAGTTTGAAATACTCAGGATGAAGATAATCTTTATAAAAAGCACAAGAGTGAAAAAAAAGGAAGATTAACATCTGTCATTTTTCTTGCGTACTATTGTGTTTCAGGGAATACATTTACTATAATGACAATAAATTTTACTGTAATGACAATAAATTGCCCACCAGTTTACAACTGGCGCACAAAAGTTGGCTTTTTTCTTTTGTAAGAAATTATTATGCATTGACTGCAGGAGTAGACAAACAATTCTACAAAACAATTGCAGGAAGTTGACTACTGTTTCATTTAAATCCAACAGCAAGGCAACCATAGTTTATAAGTGACTTCATTTCTATATACTGACATAATCTTTCTTGTGCAGAATCACAGGTACTTATCGCCATGGAAAATCTAGACTCTTGGTATCCTGTCACAACCAAAAGTAACAGGTAGCTTAAATCCTAAATATATGCAACCTCTTAAGAATCGTATCTCAGTTACAGACAGGCCAGCTGCTAGCTGCTTGAAATCCAGATAGTCTCAGGATATGCTGTTAATGATTCTATCTGTATTGACAGCACTGTTCCAAAAGTGATAAGAGCCAGCAGAGCCCACAAATGGCCATTTTTAAATGTATTTATTTAGAATATTTCTTTACCACCTTTTTGAGTCCTGCTTGAGACAGCTTACAGTTAAAAGCCACAGTATTTTTTAAAAGCCATTAAAATACAAGCAGCATTAAAACTAGCTATAAAACAGAAGCAGACCATTTTTAAAAATCCTGGGTAAAAGATGTGTGTTAGCCTGCTTCTTAAAGTAAAGTGGGTGCCAGGCAAGCAGCAAGTGGGGGGGGGGGGGCAGCAAGGCAAGGTATTACCACTGGAGATTCTCTAGTCAACACTCATCTTACCTCTGAAGACAGGGGCACAGGGGGCGGGGCTTGAGAGGCTGATTTTTACTGGTGGTCTGGATAGTATGGAAGGAGATGGTAAGTGATTTACAAGTGATTTCACCACTCTTGGAACTCGGCAAGATAACAGCACATAGCAATAAAACAGTCTTTCAGCAAAAGTTCAAACAACACAGCAGAGGGACAGAGAAAAATAGCAGGGAAGTTGCGAAGCTATGTCACCGCCATCTTCTCCCATCAAGATGGAATCGAAATTATGTTTCAGCGGCAGCTGCCACTGCAATGTTGGTTTTGTTCTCTGTGTCATTCATCTTTCTGATGATATTTTAAAAATTGCCCCCGGAACACCTTTAAGGGTACAGCCTTAAAGGGAAAAACCAGCACTTTGAATTGTCCCCAGAAAAAGATGGGTAACCAGTGCAATTCTTTCAGCACAGGGGTGGAATGAACCTGTAACCAAGCCCTGACAATAACCTGGCCACTGGATTTCTGACCACTTGAAGTTTCCAAACTGTTTTCAAAAACAGCTTGATATAGAGTGCATTGGACATCTAACTTGGATATAATCAGAGCATGGGCCACTGTGGCCAGCTCATGCCTTTGGAAGAATGGCTTTAGGTGTCCCAGCACATGGTAAGGCAGCATTTTGTAGTGGTTCCGTTTCAGACTACAACTGGGTAGCCCTGAGCTGAAATCTCTGCTTGCCATGATGTTCCCTGATCTTGAGCTAGTTGCATACACTCACCCTTATAGGGTTATTGGGAGGATAAGATGAGCATAGGATAATCATGTATTCCATCCTGAGTTCCTTGGAAAAATATGGAATAAAAGTATATTAAAAGTGTCTTTGTCATATGATAGAAACATATGCTATAGCATGAAAGAGATAATACTGAAGTAGTTTGGTCATCTGTATGGGTTTATGCTGTAGAGAATTACCACTTGGTGAATATCTGTTTGTGTGGCTACCACAGTTAGTATATTGGTAATTTGTCTTGCTGCTTTTACTAAAAACTGAGTGCAATGATAAGACTGAATAAATGAAGATCAGCTCTTTCTACTTAATTAACCAGTTATGATACTTTCCTCAAAGCAACTAATCCTCTTGATGGCAACCAGTAAAATTCAGTGGTTCAGAGAAGTTTCTCCAACCCTCTTCCTGGACTAGTGAAGATGTTCTGTCAGATTTCATTATTTATAAGAACTGTTTGGAATTGTGACAAGGATTGGGTTAACATTAATGGATGCCATAGTCTGGGACATTTGGTCAGAATCATGTTTGTAGTTGAAAGTGCTTTTCTTGGGAACTGCGGTAAATGGCACAGCTCCATATACTGAAGAAGAATAAGTTTATCTAATTGTTGGCAGTGATGCATGCATTGAAATTTACAAGCAACTGGAATAAATCTTCAATAAATTATATTAAGAAGTAGTCATTTACTTTGTTTCTTTAGCTGTCCTACTGTATAGGAAATTGAGTTCAGGGATAGCTCTGTAATGAAGCCAGGTGAGGCAGTGGCCTCAGGTAATGGATTTCAGGAGCTGTCACTCCTCCACTGCTACCACTGTTTACTCTGTGTCTGCGTGCCTCTCTCTTACCTTGTCCATGAACAGCTATCACGCCTGTATTCCCCACACATTTTAAAACAAAGTTTCTCTTACCCAACAGGGTTACTAGAACTGTCACAGGAATTTGTAAACCACACTGGGAAAGTGAAGTATGCCATGCTGTATTTCAAGGCCCCTGGGAAATTAGGGAGGAGCCCCCTCTTAAGCTGCAACTGATTGCATAAAGCTGAAAACTTGAGTGACACTGATTATCCAGCTGGTGTTTACCAGAATGCATCTGTGACTTTACCTTAACTGGTATAAAGTGTTGACAGACCTCAGAATCTGATCTCTTCCAAAGACCTAATAGTAGGCTGAGGCAGTTTGCAAAATCTATTTTGTGCACTTTAATACCTTCCATCTTCCAGTAATTCCCTGCATGAAGATAAAAGAAATGTATGTAAGCAATAACTGCTGGAGAATACATGGAAGTATAGGAAGTAAATTTATTTATTGGCATTTATTTAGGCATTTATATGCTGATTTTCACCCCCTCTGGAGCTGTGGAGTTGTGCCAAAGCAGCTTTAAAAAAAAAAAGCACTATACAACTTAAATGAAGAAGATAAAATAAAATATACATCAAAATTCCTGGGCTAGTCCTGGATCCACTGGGCCAACCAACTCTCAGAGCAGGCTGTGAGCCAATGTCTTACTGAGGCTTTGATACTTGCAAACAGAAAGGGAAACAAAAGCTCAGACTTTATCTTATACGGCTGGCAAAAATGTTTCCAGGAATTCCCCTGCCTTGCTATTAGTGAAGCCTCTATTTATAAAGTATTATAGGTAAGCAAAGCTGTGCAGGTATTTATAAAATCCCACCACAGGCTGCTATCTGGACTGTGCCAGCAATATCACTCCTGCTTGTTCCCCAGTGGGTCCTTTTGGACTAGCAGAAATCAACCCAGAGATCTTTAGAGGTGTTTTCCTTGTCTGTTGGAACTGACTACAATCTTCTGGATTGGTGTGCTCAATGGGTAGATAAAGTTGAATTCAAATGGGCTCATTAATAAACTGCAGCACCTGAGAATCCTTTTCGTGAATCATGTAATGTCAAATTTAGGGAGTATATATAAATGAGAATTACCTAAGTCACAGGAGTAATCAGTTGGATCTAGGAACTGTCACCACAAAATAAGTAGTTGTCAATAATTTCTTATGGTCTGGCTGTTCTCCAAGCCTCTTTTTCATATATGGATGCAGCATGATGCATACATGAATAACATCCAGAAATTGTAAGACCAGTGACAGAGCTGACCAGTTTGAGTCAACATAAATTGAGGAAGGGAGATGTTTTAATGCATCATAAATCTGATTGTGGTATATGAAATGTTACATTAGATTTGTTGTATTAAAATTATTGTGAATAATCAGTTCTTCGATACTATAGCTCTGTGTGCATGCAACTAAAATTCAACAAAAACATTAGAAGGTTTTATAACTCACTTTTCTCTCCTTTAAGAAGTCTCAAAACAGCTTACAAACACCTTTCCTTTCCTCTCCCCACAGCAGGCACCTTGTGAGCTGGTGGGGCTGAGAGAGTTCTGAGAGAACCCACCGTCACTCAACATCCTTCATATGGAGAAGTGAGGAATCAAACCTGGCTTTCCAGATTAAAGTCTACTGCTCTTAGCCACTACAATACACTGGTTCTGTTGTTTGAACTGTAAAAGCATATTAGCTAGCCTGAATTTAAACACAGTTGAACTACCGTATTACAAATTAAGCCACTAGGAAATGCATCTCTGTTGCAGCCACAAGATATCCTGTTTTAGGGAGGATTCTTATATTTCATCTTATCGCACTATTATAATAATTCACCTCCTGGATTTTGTTGTTCATGGAGGATTACAGGGGAGCAAGATGCACTTATGTGTAGATCCAATCTCAGTTTTCTGTTGGCTTGACTCTAGTAGTGAATTGGAGTGTGCTGAGGCCTTGAAAAGAGATGTGCAAAGCAGGCACTTTGTGGTTTGTGCCCAATGTAGCTTTCCTTCTGGCTTTTACTGAAGGATCTGCTTGATTTCCTCAGAGTTTTCCTTCTTCCAGGTTTTAAGAAAACTGCAGCAAGATTTAGATGTGTCCAGCTATAGCTTACCAGCAGTATGCTGGCTATTTCTGGGCTGGCTGTTTCATTCATTCATTTACAGTGTTTTAAATGCAGAATGTAAATATATACATCTTGAATGTCTGCATATATCTACAATGGATGTAACTCTCAGTATGGCTTGCCCAGTGTTTTTTGTCCTGAAGCTGTCTCGCAAAGACCACAAACATTTCAGCTTCTAGATACAGAGTTGCATAAAACATATTTTTGAAGCTGCAGAGCTGAAACACTTTCATGCATGATCTCACCAAACTGATTTTTCCAACCACATGTGAGGCTAGGCTTCCCAAACCCCCCCGCCCTGGCGGGGGACCCCTGAATTAGCAGCCTCCTCCCCCGCTCTCCAAAAATCCGGAAGCAGGGGGGGACGGCACCAAAACAGAGACGCTCTTTCCCTGCCAGCCTTCCCCCATCTTCTCTTCTTTCCCTCCTTCCTGATTTCTCCCCCCCTTGCATTCTCCCGCAGACCCGCACACGTTGTTTCCCTGCCAGCCTTCCCCCTCTCCTCTTCTTTCCCTCCTTCCTGATTCCCCCCCTTGCATTCTACCGCAGACCCGCACACGTTGTTTCCCTGCCAGCCTTCCCCCTCTCCTCTTCCTTCACTCCTTCCTGATTTCCCCCCCCCTTGCATTTTCCCGCAGACCTGCACACATTGTTTCCCTGCCAGCCTTCCCCCTCTTCTCTTCTTTCCCTCCTTCCTGATTTCCCTCCCCTTTGCATGCTTCCGCAGACCCGCACACGTTGTTTCCCTGCCAGCCTTCCCCCTCTCCTCTTCCTTCACTCCTTTCTGATTCCCCCCCCTTGCATTCTCCCGCAGACCCGCACACATTTCCCTGCCAGCCTTCCCCCTCTCCTTTCCCTCCTTCCTGATTCCCCCCCCCCTTGCATTCTCCTGCAGACCCGCACACGTTGTTTCCCTCCCAGCCTTTCTTCCTTTGCACTTTCTTGCTTTCTGTCACACCCCCCTCCTTCTGGCTTTTTTGTGGGCAAGTTGTTTCCCTGCCAGCCTTCCCCATCTTCTTTTCCTTCTTTCCTTCCTATGCCCCCCCTTCTGCATTCTCTCGCATTGTTTCCCTCCCAGCCTTGGTGGACGCATGGCCCCTGTGATCGTCACCTGCTAGCAGAGGAGGGGAGAGGGAGAGAGAGCGAAGAAAGGTTTGCAAAAAGTTCATTCTGCCGTTTCCTAACAAGCCACCATGCTGCTTTTCCAGGATGGCTTTAAAAAAAAAAAAAAAAAAGTCTTCCCTAGATTCCCTTTTCAAAGTTGCACTTGCTTTCTTTTCTTTTCTTTTTAAAAAGAAACTCTTTAAAAATGACCTGCTTATCTTCAGAAAGAAAGTGATAGAGGTGTTAGCCGATTTGTGAAGGCCAGAATTCCCTTTGGAGTTCAATTATGCTTGTCACAGCCTTGATCTTGACTCCACCCCTAATGTCTCCTGGCTCCACCCCCAAAGTCCCCAGATATTTCTTGAATTGGACTTGGCAACCCTGTGTGAGGCCCAAAAGACTGATTGGCCCAGGATCCTTCCCCCCAACCCGGTCCCCGTCCCCCATAGTCATCTTTTCTCTGTGGGGACTATATCAATGTAACTCACTGGCTGCACCTGATCAATAAGGACAAGAAAATCTGTAGATAAATTCAAAAATGCTTTCTAGCCAAAAGTGCTTTTATAGGTTCATTAGCTCAGTTTCTCTTAATTGTCTTTCCAGGGCATCTACTACTGAGATTAACTCCACTGTAGGTCAGAGGAAAGTGATCTGTGTCATGATGATTAGAAAGAGTCAAAGAAATCATTTACCAGAACATGACAAGCTGGATGATTCTGGACAAGCTTGATTTGGATATAGGTATCTAGTTAGCTTTCCTACATCATATAATTAATTCCTGGCAAAAGACACACCTCGACAATGTCTCTAGTTCTTTAGGGATATAGTACATGAGTAATACTATTACAGAATCTTTGTTTCCATTTTATCCTTTATCACATCATAGCTACATTCATCTTTAACACTGAATATATCAACAAAATATTATACCATCCATTGCTGCTACAAAGATAATTTTAAAAGAGCAATTACATGAGTCCATAAAAATAAGATACCCAAAGCTAAGCAAATCACAAGCAGGAAGATCCAATCCAGCTGTGTCACTCTCCTCAGCTGCCTCCCTCCCTTTGTGGAACTGAAACAGTGCCAGGGAATTTAGAAGATGAACTATCTTCCCTCTGTTTCCAGATGTAGTTAATTTTCCTGTTTGGATGAGTTATGCTAATTGTTTTAAAGAACTGGATCTGTTTGGCTTGGAGATTCATTAGCTTCTGTTTGGATGCACAAGCCTAATATGTAGCAGCACTGAGAGACTGTAGCAGCACTTTATCTGTGGCTGCTTCAGCATGGAAATTCTCTGTGTAGCTTTCAGAGATATTCACAGTGGCAACTGGAGCATTCACACAGCAAATGTCCATGTGCTTCGCTTGCCTCAACCCTCTGCAGCCACCTACCTCCCCCAAGAGAATTGCTAGATCACCGTCGTGTTAAAATGTTATAGCAGTCTATTAATTCATATGTTTATAATCCTCTTCCAGTATGGGAAAATGGTGGTCACAGAGGCTGAAGTAAGGAAAATGGGGTAATGTGGGCTGCGCAAGACCTTACAAACATGCATACCTTCCTATCCACATAGTGTCCAAAGACACTTGACTGCTAGCTTTCCGAAGGTGGAGGGGAGACACGTAAACAGAATGAATAAATGACACTGTGTGGATGCTCCCCCCAAACAGCATTGCTCTAAGGAAGCCAAGATGGGGGGGGGGGGGGAAACCTCCATGTGGAAACAGCCCATATCACATTTTTATCCTTTGTTTTCTCTGAGAAGCTCAAGGAGGCACACTTGGTTCTCCCACCTCTATTTTGTCTTGTCAACAACCCTGTGAGGTAGGCTAGGCTGTAGGGTTGTCAACCTCCAGATGGGGCTCAGAGATCTTCTGGAATTATAGCTGATATCCAGACTACCGTGATCAGCTCTCCTGAGAAAATGGATCCTTTGGAGGGTGGACTTCTATAGAAGTGGACCCTGCAGAGGTCCCTCCT
Organism: Heteronotia binoei; assembly: GCF_032191835.1. Classification (NCBI taxonomy): domain Eukaryota; kingdom Metazoa; phylum Chordata; class Lepidosauria; order Squamata; family Gekkonidae; genus Heteronotia; species Heteronotia binoei. Next base: position 96,536,362 of record NC_083223.1, on the reverse strand, counting down.
GTCCCCGAACATCATCCTCCCTGGGCTTCACCTCCAAATTTCCAGGAATTTCCCAAGTCACCCTTGGCAACCCAACAAGGTTGACAGAAAGAGAAAGAGAGCCATTCAAACTTACCCATGTCTGAATAGGGAACTGAACTTGAGTTTCCTGAGTCTTAATCTGAAACTACCTACCAGAGAATACTAAACCACATCATGTTATAGATTTTTAGGAAAGGATAACAGCAGATTCTATAATGCCACAAACTGCAGCCATATTTGTAACACTATACCCCAATCTCAAAAAGGCATTTTTACGGTGGAGACCTTTTTAAAATTTCATACAAGTGTATATTAACTTACAAAATACTAGTAAATATGGTAGAATTTGCAAAAAGTCTATGTGTCTTTTAAAAGGCAGTAAATACATTCAAGAATTTGTCAATAACTTTCATCCATAACGGTTAAATAGAAACAACATGTTCAGATGCAGGAAGCTGGAGAACAAGGCTAGTTGTTGGTTTCATCCCTTGCTTGTGTGGTATTTGACTGGCTACAGGACACTGGTCTACATTGGCATTTGGCAAAGCAAGAGGCTATTTTGTATTCTTATCAGTATTTTAAATGCTGAAGCCTAGTGAATCAAAGTGATTATTTAATTAGTTCCAAGTTATCACACTTGTCAAATTGCTATCTGAGGCACTGCTCAACACAGAGCAAATTATTCTAAATAATTCTGCTTATTCTAAGTCCCACAAATGAGCACAGAGGATTGTTGAGGACTGTCACACAACTTATCTATTCACTGATGAACTACCCCAGAGATCTCCTCTCGGCATAGCTGAGCTCTTCCTGTCAGAAATCCCAAAAAGTGTTTCTATTTTCAAGGCATGCATAAATCTCACTGCTCATTTAATATCTTGTCTCACATTCTCTCATTAACCTTACCTGATTGTTCACTTCACCCTGCGAAAAAAAAATAGCAAGTGCACTGTTGTAAGCTATTTTGAGCTCAACAAATTGCCCTCCTTCCCACATTCTCTCATTTGTTGTAACAACATTATCTGCTCTCATTTGTCATCCCTTAATCTTCTAGCTGTGTTCACCTTGTCTACACCTTGAATTATGTGGATCATTAGCATAAGGAAGTTTAGAATGCACAGTTCCTTCAGAGCTGAATCTGCTGCCTTCATCAACAGTATGCATTCCTCTTCACTTCTTTTTCCACACATTAGTAATTCATATATGTTGGCAGTATTCATTACAACAAAAGCATATTTCTCTATGCATACATTTTTAGTGTCTTTAGTCTGCACCTGCCCCCATGCACATAATTTTATCTTAACAACAATTCTCTGAGGTAGGTTAGATTGTCCCAAGATCGTCTACTGAGATCCATGGCAGACTGGATTTGAGCCCAGTCCTGATCTCATCAGATCTCAGAAACTAAGCAGGGTCAATCCTGTTTAATACTTGGATGGGAGACCACCAAAGTATTACATGGTTGCTATGCAGAGCAAAGTAATAGCAAACCACCTCTGTTAATCTCTTACCTTGAAAAGCCTACAGGGTCACCATAGGTCAGCTGCAACATGAAGACACTTTACACACATACACCAATTCTAGTCCTGCACTCTAACCACTACACCATACTGGCTTTCTGCTTTTTTTGTAGCGTGGTCCACATGATACATTCTGTGTTTGATCTAGCAAGGCAGATCTGTTTTTATGAAAATTCTTTTTTTTTAATTGTGCATTATGATAGTTGTCTTCTAGTATCATACCAAGTAACACATTATTCCAATGAGTTTATATAATAGGTTGGATCGAACCACTCCACTTAGCAAAGTGCAGAACCTTCCCCATGGGAAGTTCTTGAATTTAATTCCTACATTCTATCTGTTCTTGAATGTAATTCTTCTTAAATTCCTACATTCCATCTGCAGAACTCCAAATGGTGAGCAGAAGTAACCCTCTGAGCTGAATTGGGACAACTATCTCTTGAAGCTTGGGCTTGGCAGAAGGCTTTTCCCCTTAAAGTTAATATTGTACAGTCTGACATCCAAGAAGGCTGCCTCAGCTTATCCCCACTGGGACAAACTTGTCAGCAATGACTACATCTCAATCTTTTTTTGGACTCCCTTTACACAGTTACCAGACAGAAAGTCATAAGAATGATTAAGGAACAACTATTTGTGTACAATTATAACAATACAATCTGGTGCACAATGTGTTTGTTTTCAATTTATTGATATTTTTCCACCTGGAGAGTTTCCCAATTACTGCTCATATCTGAATGTTCCTCACTATAGGCATGCCTTAATGCCTTACAATCTAGAGTTTTGCAAGGGAGGTATCTTAAAATACCACACTCTGATAGATTGTGGTGAAGGTAGTGTATACACCCTGTATCAGCTGAACTTTGAATGTAATTACTTTTCTGAGCCTAGAAATCTTTTAATTCTTCCTTTGCTCCAACATATAGATCATATGGATACATAACCTCTTTTATTGGAAGATAACAGCAGACCTATTACTCTCTTTCTTGAGAAACTGAAATTGTGACAGATTTTCACAGCCATTCAAATGTGTTCTAGTTTCCCTATATTTGTAATCTGCTTAAAACTAATAATTTAAGAAGCAATATGATGCAGGTAGGTAAGTAGACAGGCAGACAAATAAAATTAATTGAACAGAATATGAAGATCCATTTCAATGATCTGAAAATACATGGCAACATTATTAGGGATGAGTATGAACTAACTTATGAACTAAAGTCAGGTCAAGTAGCATAAAGTTTCCACAAACTTTCAAGAGGTTCATGGTGGTTCATGAATGGGTACATTTCTGGGCAGAATGTTTCACTCAATCAAAATCAAGAACTCATGGGCATTCAATGAAATGGCTGAGCAGTCAGGTTAAAACGGATAAAAGGAAGTACTTCTTCACTCAAAGGGTGATTAACATGTGGAATTCACTGCTATAGGAGCTGGTGGTGGCTACAAGCATAGACAGCTTCAAGAGGGGATTGGATAAAAAATATAGAGCAGAGGTCCATCAGTGGCTATTAGCGCGCGCATTGGCCAAATATATATATATACACACACAGAGACACACACACAGTGACCAAATATATATAATCTAGAGTGTGTGTGTGTATGTATGTGTGTATGTGTGAACATGGCTTCTCCTATGTTGCTATGTTCTAGCCCTTACTGAGTACCACCCAGCATTCGCAGTGGAAGATAGTAAGCAGTGGAGTGCCACAGGGCTCAGTACTAGGTCCCATGTTCTTTAACTTGTTCATTAATGATTTGGAGTTGGGAGTAAGCAGTGAAGTGGCTAAGTTTGCGGATGACACTAAATTGTTCAGGGTGGTGAGAAGCAGAGAGGATTATGAGGCACTCCAAAGGGATCTGTTGAGGTTGGGTGAGTGGGCGTCAACGTGGCAGATGAGGTTCAATGTGGCCAAGTGCAAAGTAATGCACATTGGGGCCAAAAATCCTAACTATAAATACAAGTTGATGGGGTGTGAACTGGCAGAGACTGACCAAGAGTCAGATCTTTGGGTCGTGGTAGATAACTCACTGAAAATGTCAAGACAATGTGCAATTGCAATAAAAAAGGCCAATGCCATGCTGGGAATTATTAGGAAGGAAACTGAAAACAAATCAGCCAGTATCATAATGCCCCTGTATAAATTGATGGTGAAGCCTCATTTGGAATACTGTGTACAATTCTGGTCAAAAAAGGTCTTACAGCATTGGAAAAAGTATAGAAAAGGGCAACTAGAATGATTAAAGGTTTGGAACCCTTTCCCTATGAAGAAAGGTTAAAAAGCTTGGGGCTCTTTGGAGAAACGTCGACTGCGGGGTGACATGATAGAAGTTTACAAGATTATGCATGGGATGGAGAAAGTAGAGAAAGAAGTACTTTTCTCCCTTTCTCACAATACGAGATCTCGTGGGCATTCCATGAAATTGCTGAGCAGTCAGGTTAGAACAGATAAAAGGAAGTACTTCTTCACCCAAAGGGTGATTAACATGTGGAATTCACTGCCACAGGACGTGGTGGTGTCTACAAGCATAGCCAGCTTCAAGAGGGGATTGGGTAAAAATATGGAGCAGAGACCCATCAATGGCTATTAGCCACAGCATATTGTTGGAACTGTTGAGGGGGGGGCAAAGTGGAAGGGCTTTTAGCCCCACTTGTGAACCTCCTGATGGCACTTGGGATTTTTTTTGTGACCACTGTGTGACACAGAGTGTTGGACTGGATGGGCCATTGGCCTGAGCCAACATGGCTTCTCTTATGTTCTTATGTTCTTAAAATGTTTACCAAATTTCAAAGCAAACAGGATACAGAACTTGGAAGGCATATAGAGGAACATTCAGGAGAGGTCCCCTGTGGCATTGATGTCTCTAGCTTGCACAGGATCTTTTCTGTATGCTCCCGAACCTGTGCATGTCATTTCCCCAGAAGGCACTTTCCTGGGGGCACTTTCTTTGGGGGGGCCATAACTCAGACCCAGTAAATCCAATCTTCACTAAACTTGGAGGGCAGGTAGAAGAGAGTTACCCAAAGATCCCCTGAGCATTTGGTGTCTCTAGCACTTCCAGGGCTGCTCTGTCACATTACAAACCAAATCAGTTTGTTTGGTGACTAAAAGTTCATGAATCTTCGTGGTTCACAAACTGCACACACCACGAACCACAAACCAAACTGAAATGTGTTTTCCCTGTTTGTGCCCATCCCTAAATATCATAGTTGTAAAGCTAAGCAGATACCAACCTGATCAATACTGAGATGGGAGCTAGACACACCAGATAAACCACAGTGAGCTTCTCAATGAATGACTGGATTTGTGTAATAAATCAATTTTTAATTCAGCACCATTCTAACTGTCAGGTCACCTTTTTAATAACAAATGCTTGCTTACAATTGTGGGGTTGTATAATTAGCCAGAATTATCAGACATGCACACTTACTGCTTAGAACTTCCTTCTGGTCTGGTTAATTCCTCATTGGGCTTTCAGTTGGAACAAATGATGATTTAGCTTCCTCGACTGCATTCTGTCATTTTAATTCCTTTGCTATGATGAGTCCTAATCTGTTGTGTAAACTCCTTCATTATCATATTATTCAGAGGGACAAACATTATTGTTTTCTACCGCTACACATTTCTTCTCTTTTTTTCATAGAAATAAACAAGCAAACAATGAATTTTGGGTATATCATTTATTTAGCCTCCATCAAGGTTAATTGTCATCATTTTTACTTAAATTGTGTAAACCCTCTATAGACACTGTTGTGACTTGCTCTATTATTCATCATTCTCTGGCCCTTACATTACCACTTCCATTGCAGCTGCAAAGCAAAACAAATTTGCTTGATTCTGCCACCATCCTTTTTCCACATTTGATGAATTAATAACCAAAGAAAGTTTAGAGCTGGAATTTCAATGTCAGTTTACAGAAATTAAAAGAACAACAAAGGATCACATATGTTCGGAGCTACTCATTATGGTGCTTCAAGATGGAGGCTTTTCTGAGTGACCAGCATGAAGAATGACCATAGGTGATGCCCACAAATGATCTAGGGAGCAATGCTGATCCCCACTGGTTCCCACATCCTGATGGGATCAGGCTGCATGACACAGCAACAGTGACACAGAAGCATTAACTTGTAACCCTCTCCTGTATACCTCTTATGTAAAATATTTCCTTCCCTCCCAAAGTTCCCTTTTAAGATTACTGTTGTCACATCTTTGTTAGATATAGGATATAGACTGGTGGTCTAACACTGTTTGCTAATAAATTATACTTTATGAAATGTTTTATTAAGTGGTCATATGTCAGTTTCTAAGTCTTCAGGACTTAGAAAACAGATAATTTTGCAATCGGTGCTAAACTGTCTTGTGTAGTCAGCAATGTTAACAGCCAGTCTCCTGAGCTATGTTTTAAGATAGAGAATGCTTGCAAATGTGGATGGGAAATGTGTTTGTGTGTAGTAGAAGTATTGCAACTGCTGAAAACATGTCAAGGTTGCTCCTTCACCCCACATAATTGTTTTCTGTGGCCCCAGAAGGTAGGACCAGAACCAATGGGTTGAAATTAAATCAAAAGAGTTTCCGGCTCAACATTAGGAAGAACTTCCTGACAGTTAGTGCGGTTCCCCAGTGGAACAGGCTTTCTCAGGAGGTGGTAGGTTCTCCTTCCTTGGAGATTTTAAAACAGAAGCTAGATGGCCATCTGACAGCAATGAAGATCCTGTGAATTTAGGGGGAGGTATTTTTGAGTTTCTTGCAATGTCCAGGGGTTTGGATTAGATGACCCTGGAGGTCCCTTCCAATTCTATGATTTTATGACCCTGAAACAGACAAGTCTGTGCCATCTCATACACATGAAATGTGCTTCAACTTCTCCATGCAGTCAGCCTCTTCCTTGACTTCTCTCTAACTGGTGTTCCAGGAAAGGGAAACAACCTAAAACAGCCAGAGATGGACAGAGCTGAAGAACCTGGCAAGGGGGCAATAATGAAGGCAACAAGGACCAAGCAAGAACTAGGCATGCCCACATTTTGGAAAATAGGGGTGAAGGGCAAAGGAAACAAAGAAAGAGCAAAGGAGGCCAAAGATGTTATGATGTCACAAGACCTACAAAGAAGAACATTCAGCCCTACAAGGGCAGAATTTGCCTTCCTATCATCACAGCAGCTCTCCAGCTCAAGTAGTCTGGGTGCTCCCCCCCCCCCCCACTTCACCCTCACATTAGGTCTGGCCAACCTAACTTTGGGTGAGTGTTGAGTGTGAATGAAATTCATTTAGGGTACATAAATCTTTTAAATTAAGCTTTATTTTATTTAAAAGCATCCTTGCCTGGGAATCACCACCTGTCCACCGATGGATACAAATCCCACAGGCCCAAAACTCTGTTGTATAGTCTGATCATCCCTGGGGTATGACAAAAGGAGTACAGGTGCAATTTTATACCTAACAGCTAGAAAGAAAGGCAACACTATTGGACTTCAATTCAAAGGGCACTTGTCTTGGAGTAAGATCCAATCAAGGAGCCCTGTGGCACAGAATGGTAAGCTGCATTACTGCAGTCCAAGCTCTGCTCATGACTTGAGTTTGATCCTGGCAGAAGCTGGGTTCAGGTATCTGGCTCAAGGATGACTCAGCCTTCCATCCTTTTGAGGTTGGTAAAATGAGTACCCAACTTGCTGCGGGTAATGTGTAGATGACTGGGAAGGCAATGGCAAACCACCTCATAAAAAGTCTGCCAAGAAAATGTCCTGATGTGACATCACCCCATGGGTCAGTAACAACTTGGTGCTTGCACAGGGGACTACCTTTACCTTTTTAAGATCCAATCAATAGCATGGGGCTACTTCTGATGAGACCTGCTTAGGATTGCTCCCTTAGTGCAATACGACACTCAACAGAAGATGGTTTTACTGCTGTTGACAATTGGCAGCTGAGCATAACATAAGAACATAAGAGAAGCCATGTTGGATCAGGCCATCCAGTCCAACACTGTGTCACACAGTGGCCAAAAATTTTATATATATATATATATATATACACACACACACACACACACAGTGTGGCTAATAGCCACTGATGGACCTCTGCTCCATATTTTTATCTAAACCCCTCTTGAACGTGGCCATGCTTGTGGCCACCACCACCTCCTGTGGCAGTGAATTCCACATTGGGTGAAGAAGTACTTCCTTTTATCCATTTTAACCTGTCTGTTCAGCAATTTCATCAAATGCCCACGAGTTCTTGTATTGTGAGAAAGGGAGAAAAGTACCTCTTTCTCTACTTTCTCCATCCCATGCATTATCTTGTAAACCTCTATCATGTCACCCCGCAGTCGACGTTTCTCCAAGCTAAAGAGTCCCAAGCGTTTCAACCTTTCTTCATAGGGAAAGTGTTCCAGCCCTTTAATCATTCTAGTTGCCCTTTTCTGGACTTTCTCCAATGCTATAATATCCTTTTTGAGGTGCAGCGACCAGAACTGCACACAGTACTCCAAATGAGACCGCACCATCGATTTATACAGGGGCATTATGATACTGGCTGGTTTGTTTTCAATTCCCTTCCTAATAATTCCCAGCATGGTGTTGGCCTTTTTTATTGCAAACGCACACTGTCTTGACATTTTCAGTGAGTTATCTACCACGACCCCAAGATCTTTCTCTTGGTCAGTCTCTGCCAGTTCACACCCCATCAACTTGTATTTATAGTTAGGATTTTTGGCCCCAATGTGCATTACTTTGCACTTGGCCGCACTGAACTGCATCTGCCACATTGCCCACTCACCCAGCCTCAACAGGCCCCTTTGGAGTTCCTCACAATCCTCTCTGGTTCTCACTACCCTGAACAATTTAGTGTCATCCGCAAACTTGGCCACTTCACTGCTCACTCCCAACTCTAAATCATTTATGAACAAGTTAAAGAGCATGGGACCCAGTACCGAGCCCTGCGGCACCCCGCTGCTTACCGTCCTCCATTGCGAAGACTGCCTATTTATACTCACTCTCTGCTTCCTATTACTCAGCCAGTTTTTGATCCACAAGAGGATCTGTCCTTTTACTTCATGGGAGGAAAAGGGCTCTCCATTTGATCTGGAGATGGTGGAAGGTGTCCATCTGTTGGCTCCTCTGTCTCTGATGGCCTAAGAAAAACATCATTTGGAAACTGGAGGGAAGTGAACGAGGGACAATGGAGGTGTTCCTGATGGCTGCTTCTCAGAAATAAAAGTAACATGATGACTAGCAAGACACAGACACCCTTTCCGCCATCCATTTGTTCTTTGTTCCTTAGCCTGTAAGCTTAGTAGACAAGGCTTGTCTTCCCTTTTACCTTTTGTAAAGTGCCCAGCTGGTCACAGGCTGAATAAATAATAAATAATGGAAATAATAAGGGGAACTTATACTGAAGTCTTCTAAAATAACAGTGTCTTTTTTCTAAATCAGATGCTTTAATGAAAGTTGATTATGACTAGTTTAAGATGAAAACCATACAATGCAGCCTTTGCCATTTGCTGACTAAAGGACAGGATTTCAAGTATTTCTAGAATATAATTTCATCAGGTAGTTCTAGGGAGATGTGACTCCTCATGGTGCCAGTGTTTTTGTTTCTGTTTGATTACCATTTTCAATATTTTCTTCATTGGTATTCTAGCCCTCTGGTCATGTTGATTTCAGTGTTTCTGTTATCTTGCTAAAGTCCAGACCAAATTGATAGGAAGTCAGAATGACCAACAGGGAACAAACTTAATAAACCCCCAATTAAATGTGGTAGTGGGCATGTACGAAAGACTTGGCCAGAGCATGGGTATTTTTGGAATGGCCCCAACCATGTGGATGTCAGGAGCAGGTCATCTTTGAGGGATGCTGCGAACTTATTTAAGAAGGTTGTTGTTATTATTATTATTATTATTATTATTAGTTTATTTCTATTCTGCCCCTTCCCCCTTTTGGGGGGCTCAGAGCGGAGTACAACAATTTAAATTAAAATCACAATAAAATCATAATAAAAAACAAATTCAACATTCAGTAAGTGCAGTAAGTTAGTTCAGCAAGGTGATATTTGCAAGATGGTATAGTTCCACAATACAGTGATGCAGTGGGCCGTAAATGAGTAGGGGGAGGCCAACCGATGTAATAGATGGATGCCTGCTGCCTCATCCAACGACCTGGTGGAACAGCTCCATTTTACAGACCCTACAAAAGGTCAGTAGGCCAGGTAGGGCCCGGATCTCTATTGGGAGCTGATTCCACCAGGTCAGGGCCAGGATCAAGAAAGTCCTGGCCCTGGTAGAGGCAATTGCCAGCCAACTATAGAGTTATCAACTTCTGGATTTACATTAGATCATATTCCAGTTGGATTGTGTCAGCAGGGCCGGTGTGTGGGAGTAGGCAATGTAGGCACTCGCCTTAGGGTTGCCAAGTCCAATTCAAGAAATATCTGGGGACTTTGGGGGTGGCGCCAGGAGACTTTGGGGGTGGAGCCAGGAGACTTTGGGGGTGGAGCCAGGAGACTTTGGGGCGGAGCCAGGAACAAGAGTGTGACAAGCATAATTGAACTCCAAGAGAGTTCTGGCCATCACATTTAAAGGGACAGCACACCTTTTTAAATGTCTTCCTACCATAGGAAATAATGAAGGATAAGGGCACCTTCTTTTGGGGCTCACAGAATTGGACCCCCTGGTCCAATCGTTTTGAAATTTGGGGGATACTTTGGGGAGAGGCACTAGATACTATATTGAAAATTTGGTGCCTCTACCTCAAAAAACAGCTCCCCCAGAGCCCCCGAAACCTCCAGATCAATTCCCCATTATACCCTATGAGAAGACGTTTCCCTCTCCACCCCCCTCCCCCCCTCCCCCCCCCTTTCTGGGAAATCTGATGCAGGAGACAGAACTCACTCACCTCCGGAGGTGCAAAGGCACATGGTCCTTTGGGGGCGTGGCTGGGCTCCCCTCCCTTCACCGGCCAGCTGACTGGGGGCGGGAAGCAGCCTGAGAAAACGGAAGAGCTCTGGCTGCTGCGATCGGGGCTGGGTGCGAAGGGCTGCCGTTCTCCTCCTCCCCTCCCCCCCGCTTTCCCTTTTATGGCCAGCGGGGGGAGGAGGCTCCAAATCGGGAGTCTCCAGCCTACCGGGGGATTTGGGACCCCTAACTCGCCTAGGACACCACCTAACCTAGAAGGCACCGCTGGGCTCCCCCTTCCTAAAGCATGACTCTGGCCCCTGACTGCTGTCACCTTGTCCTCTCCCACCACAAAGCTGCCCTCAACAAAGCCAAGCCAACCCCCCCTCTCTCCGATGTGCGACTTGGCCTCCCACCTCATCCTGTCCACCACCCTCCTTCCTGACATGGCCAGCACACACTTATTCTCCCAATTTTTTATAATTTATCACATTTTTTGAAAAATTAAAATTAAAAATCAGTAAATTAAAAATGTGAAAAGTTTCATTTGCGTGAGGGCAAGTTGGTGACTAAGCCTAGGGCACCAGAAACCCTAGCACCAGCCCTATGTGTCAATATTCTTAAATTTCAAGAGGGTACCATGTTGATCTGTAGTAGAAAAGCAAGATTTGAGTCCAGTAGCACAAAGTTCAACAAGATTTTCAGGGTACGAACTTTAAAGAGTCAAAGCACTCTTTGCACTGTTGTTTTGAAATTTGGTTTGAATGCTGCTTGTGCGTCAGGTACATGCAGTGGTAAGTAGGCTACATTTGGAAAGTCCGTATTGCAGCTTGCAGCCACATTTTCCACCAGTGCCACTGACTGGACTAAATCTTCTTGATGACCAGCAAACATGGCACTTATCTCCCAAAGTCACATCCAAGTTCTTTAAGAACATGATCTATTTACCAGCAATTCACCTCTATTTGTACTTGCACAGTCCCATGTCTAATTTAAATCACTTACAGTGTTGCATCTGCAAGAACACTCGTAAACAGATTTATCCTGATGAGAACAGTTTGGCTGGCTTCCTTTTTATCTTTCAATACAGATACTGTGTGCCAACAACATTGTGGCTCAATTTTTTAAATCAAAAGATGTATTTTATTCGTCTAAACCAGGGGTGTCAAACTCACGCATGGCTGGATCTGACATAAATAAGACCTTATCGAGCTGGCCATGTGTATCATAAAATGCAATGCTAGGTAGCAGAGATATAAACTTTATAAAGGACACAGAGAAATACAATTAAAAGTTTTTTAAAACTTAAAATAAAATATAATTAAAATATTAGCACTCTTGTAATATTTTATTTATTTAACAGTCTCTGATAACTGACACCTCTTTCTCTGATTTATTGCATCAAAATCTGGAGACAATGTCTGTACTGTAGCAATCTTGAGTATGGTGTTCAGGTGTGGGTCTGTAAATTGCAAACCTACTTTTGATTCATTGACATTCATTGCAGAAATCTCATGATCATTGCTTTGAGCCTAAAACCCAGGGGAAAACATGAAATGGCTGGGCATTGTGAGCTTTTGTACATAAATTGCTTCATGTGCTGTTCAGCCAATAGAGAAAATAGAGGGTTTGCTCTGTAGCTCCTGTGCAATTGAGCAAGCCTGGCAAAGCAAGCTGTGATGTAGAAGGAAGCAAGAGAGAGAGAAGGCAGTAGATGACAGTGAGTTGCTCACAAGTCTGTTAAAAGCCCTCCAGCAGCTAAATCCAGTCCTCAGGCCACGCATTTGACACCCCTGGAAACATTTTTAATTAAGATTTTTATAGAACTGTGGGAAGGAGTCACTACAGTTCCCATGAGACAATGCAATAACATTGAGACAGAATTCAAATTTCAAAAGTCTCTTTTGGTGGACTGGTGGTAGATTTTCTGTGTAGATGCACTTGTAATATTAATTCTGTTTCAATAATCATGTTCCCTGTTTTTGCAATACTGTCTTGAGAATTTTCTTTATTAGCTATCTGTTACAGTTATACAGCATGGTGCTTACTAGAATTTTTTCTTTCCTTTTGTCTGGATCAAGATAGCTCGCAAACACTAATGAACCCCAAGTGCTATAAGAGACAGAGAGGCACCACCTAACAGGTCTCAAAATATGTTGTTGTTTTATTTCATTTAACATTCTGACTTTAAGTCTTGGAGGCAGTGGTGACATCCATGGTAGCTGGGTGGGGGTGGGAGGAGAGCAGAGGCAGCTGTAGCAGTGCAGCCTCATGTACACAGTTGTATTTGTTGAGTAAAGTGCAGTCAAACCATTTGGATACAGACAGTTGTACATGAATTGTTCAACTGCAGTGACTGCAAGTTGTGGGCAGACCATGAGCCAATCCAGGGGATAATATTTTCAGGAAAAAATGCAGCTCAGTTCTGGTTGACAGAGAAGTTGTCAGGGTCATCACTGATACAAAAAAGCTTTCCATGCAAACAAGGGGTACTACTTTGTGCTAATTAACTGATTTGTTTTGATTGTATTTTTAATTTTTTTGTGTGTTTTATATGCATTATAAATGTGTGGGTGCCTATGACAGTAAGTTGCTCACAAGCCTGTTAGAAGCCTGAGGATGATATGTGGACTGTAAATATTTTGATTGATTGATTAAACTTACTATAAAGGTAAAGGTAGTCCAAGCGCCAGTTGTTTCTGACTCTGGGACGACATTGCTTTCACGTTTTCACGGCAGCCTTTTTATGAGGTGGTTTGCCATTGCCTTCCCCAGTCATCTGGAGCTTGGGGATACTACTTGAGCCTGCCTTAACCATGAAGGCCCAGGTAGCAGCCACTGCTAAGTCCGCATTTTTTCATCTTAGGCGGGCGAGGCAGTTGGCTCGTTTCCTGGAGCAGGACGATCTGGCAACAGTGATCCATGCAACGGTCACCTCAAGGTTGGATTACTGTAATGCCCTCTACATGGGGCTGCCCCTGTGCCGAACCCAGAAGTTGCAGCTAGTGCAGAACGCCGCCGCTCGGCTGTTATAAGGGCTCCCTAGACGGGAGCACATTCAGCCAGGCCTTCGGGGACTGCACTGGCTGCCAATAATATACCGAGTCTGGTACAAGGTGCTGGTTATTACCTTTAAAGCCCTATATGGCCTAGGACCTGCCTACCTTAGGGACCATCTTTTCCCATATGCCCCCCAGAGAGTGCTGCGATCTGGCTCTCGAAATCTGCTTCTAATCCCTGGGCCAAAGGAGGCCCGGTTGAAGTCAACTAGGGACAGGGCCTTCTCAATCACAGCCCCTTGCTGGTGGAACCAGTTACCGGAAGAGGTCAGGGCCCTGCGGGACATTGGACAGTTCCGCAGGGCCTGTAAGACAGTCCTCTTCTGGTTGGCTTATAACTGACCGGCATCGGAATACTCTGAAGGAAGTCTATAAGATAGCACACGGACATTGACTGATGTATTGATATATTAGTTGTTTTAATTATGTAAATTATTGTATTTTAATTCTGAATTTTATTGTTAGAACTTTTATGCTGTGAGCCGCTCTGAGCCTGCCTCATGGGGTAAGGCGGGATATAAATCAAATAAATAAATAAATAAATCTACACTCCCCCCCCCCCCCCAGCAAGGTGGGTACTCATTTTACTGACCTCAGAAGGATGGAAGGCTGAGTCAACCTGGAGCCGGCTACCTGAACCCAGCTTCTGCCGGGATTGAACTCAGGTCATGAGCAGGGAGCTCAGACTGCAGTACTGCAGCTTTACCACTCTGCACCATGGGGCTCTTACTATATTCCAGGCCTAATAGCTATCTGAGCCTTCAGCCTGTCTGCCTGCAGCATGAACACAACAGCATGGCACGCAACAGCATGGCACCATGGTTTCTTGGTATGTTAATGTGGCATGTTCAGATGATGCATGGTTTACACAAGTGCTAGGTGCATGAAATGCTGCATGGTTACCTCTTTTGTCTATATGCTCAGCAACACTGTTGAATCAAACCTAACAATGGCATGTTGTTAAAGTCATTTTGAGACCTTGCTTGAGATCCTGGAGAGCCGCTGCCAGTCTGAGTACTGCCTTTGATGGATCTAGAGTCTGACTCAGTTTAAGGCAGTTTCATATGTTCCTATGATTTTCAGACTGTTTCTTTAGTTCCTTTATTGCCCTGTATTGCTATGTATATTAAATAGTTTCACAGTAATACACAAAGGTACCTATGAAGCTGTTTTATGACCAGATTGTGAAGTGTTTTGATCTCATGGCATTGTCAGTGCACTGAGGTTTAATTTTAGGACTTCCTACCCTCACCATTATTCCTAGAATAATATTACTAGAATAAAAATATTGCTAGAGAAATGTAAGCCTACAGTTAAATTACTGTTCCACATATATAATCAATGCCATTTAGAGGACTCTTACCAGAACCTTTGCACCAAGGATGGAAGACATTCTCTTGAACTTCAGCAAAGATAAATGAAAGTACATTGACAGGAGAAAGCAGAGTGGCCATTTGATAGGTCTTGAAATTTTCTTAAAATTGTATTTATGTATTTCTTTATTATGAATAGCTCAAGATATCAGAAATAAGAATACTCTGTAATTCCACTGTTATGGCAGGCCTCATATTCAGTGGAAACTCACAGGAGCACAGCTCCTGCACCTTTCTGAGAGTTCCACCTCCTCCTCCTTCATCCATTAAATAGTAGGTGCAGCTGCATAACAATCCCTGGATGAGCGCCACCACCTATTTTTCTACAAAACTACCCCTGTGTTATGGATTTGTAAACCTGGAAGGAAATCAAATTATGTTGTTGCAAGAGTGTTAATCAAGGTTTATCATAATGAACCTGTTGAGGAAGACTCAACATGGGTTCTGTAAGGGAAGATCTTGTCTCACTAACCTGTTAGTTCTTTGAGGAGGTGAACAAACATGTGGAGAAAGGGGACCCAATAGAAGTTGTTTACTTTGACTGCCAAAAAGCTTTTGATAAAGTTCCTCATCAAAGGCTCCTTAGTAAAAGGACAAGTCCTCTTGTGGATCAAAACCTGACTAATTAATAGGAAACAGAGAGTGAGTATAAATGGGCAATTTTCTCAGTGGAGGATGGTAAGCAGTGGGGTGCCACAGGGCTCAGTACTGGGTCCCATGTTCTTTAACGTGTTCATTAATGATTTGGAGTTGGAGTAAGCAGTGAAGTGGCTAAGTTTGCGGATGACACTAAATTGTTCAGGGTGGTGAGAACCAGAGAGGATTGTGAGGCACTCCAAAGGGATCTTTTGAGGCTGGGTGAGTGGGTGTCAACGTGGCAGATGAGGTTCAAAGTGGCCAAGTGCAAAGTAATGCACATTGGGGCCAAAAATCCTAACTATAAATACAAGTTGATGGGGTGTGAACTGACCAAGAGAGAGATCTTGGGGTCGTGGTAGATAACTCACTGAAAATGTCAAGACAATGTGCAGTTGCAATAAAAATGGCCAATGCCATGCTGGGAATTATTAGGAAGGGAATTGAAAACAAATCAGCCAGTATCATAATGCCCCTGTATAAATCGATGGTGCGGTCTCATTTGGAGTACTGTGTGCAATTCTGGTCACCACACCTCAAAAAGGATATTATAGCATTGGAAAAAGTGCAGAAAAGGGCAACTAGAATGATTAAAGGGCTGGAACACTTTCCCTATGAAGAAAGGTTAAAACGCTTGGGGCTCTTTCGCTTGGAGAAACGCCGACTGTGGGGTGACATGACAGAGGTTTACAAGATTATGCATGGGATGGAGAAAGAAGTACTTTTCTCCCTTTCTCACAATACAAGAACTCGTGGACACTCAATGAAATTGCTGAGCAGTTGGATTAGAACTGATAAAAGGAAGTACTTCTTCACCCAAAGGGTGATTAACACATGGAATTCACTGTCACAGGAGGTGGTGGTGGCTACAAGCATATACAACTTTAAGAGGGGATTGGATAAGCATATGAAGTAGAGGTCCATCAGTGGCTAGCCACAGCTTATCGTCGGAACTCTGTTAGGGGCAGTGATGCTCTGTATTCTGGGTGCTTGGGAGGGCACAGTGGGAGGGCTTCTAGTGTCCTGGACCCACTGGTGGACCTCCTGATGGCACTTGGGGGTTTTCTGGCCACTGTGGGACACAGAATGTTGGACTGGATGGGCCACTGGCCTGATCCAACATGGCTTCTCTTATGTTCTTACCACCCCTGGCAGAGCAGCCATTCAGAAGACAATAACTGGGATTCAGTGACCATGTGTTAGGTCACCAAAAGTGAGTGGATGTGGCCAGAACCCATCCAAAGAACAATTACTTTGGAATTGTATTACGCAACCCCCTCTGGGGGCATTTGTCAATTTGTTGCTCACTAGTTATTTGTCTTTATATTTGTAATCATTTTTGCTAAGAGCACTCTGTAGAAATAGGGGCCTTTGTCTGACTTTTCTTTGTGGACAGTTTGCTAGCACAAAAATGATTAACAGTGCCAAGTGGTCTGGCAATAAATCTTCAGTAGCATGGGGAAATTCTATTTCAGATGGAGTCTAGCAAATAATACTTTGCACTGTGTCTTTGTCTTGCACTCTAGAACTGAAATGACTGCATGCACAATATGCCATAGCTGGAGGAATAACTGTCCTACATTACATTCAGTCAGGTCTTCAGCATATTGCTGCAAGAAGGTCATTGTCTGTTATGCTTGCAAATAAACATTTTACCGTAAATAGTTTATAGTGGCTGCATCAAATAACAACACGTCTGTCTTCTTGCAAGACCTATTCCCTTCTGTTTATTTCCATTCCACTCATAAGTGAGTACCCCTTTAGGTCCAGTTGTTTTGAAATGTACATGCAGGTGGAGAAAGGAGAGCTTTAGGAAGTAATCATACTGATTTAAAACAAATACTTTTATTTTCATTATCTGTTTTGAAACAGCATGTATCCAGCCAACCATGAACCCCACAGAGGGGGACTTCCCTGATTCCCTTTCTTACTGGAGCCCACTTAGTCACCTGAAATTTTGTTGAGGGGTCAGAGTGGATCCTCAGAATCAGCATGAAGGACATTGTGGATAGCTATAATAGGAAAATACAGTCAGTGGAATTTAGTACCCCATCTTGTGAAGACTCAAGTGCCTGTAAATTTGGGGCAATGCTTGGTTAGATATATGTCAGTATGGTCAATACATAGATAAGGACTGCTTGAACTTCAGTAGTCTGAATGGGAAGTGTATAGCATTTTTTCACTGGATTGCAGCCTACAGATTGAATTTATCAGTTTTACCTTTCATTAGCACTGAAATGCTTATGCAATCAGTATGATCAATTTGCAGATTTAATTCTTATACTTATCTCTTTTAACTGAATAAGAAGTTACTATCATTTTCAGTATCCCTACCTGTAATCCTCATCAATAGCAGACACTGGTCAGGGTGAGGAAAGTGACTTCATCATATTGTGAATAAGTAAAACTGTGTGTTCAAACTATGTACCTGGTGGTATGATCTAAATCTTTATAATTCAAAGCTGAAGGCAGAAGAGTACTAACTTAATTGTGAAGTTCTGTGTTTGAGATGACACACATGACATAAAGGCTGTATGTGAGTGTGAACCAGGTGCCCTTAATGTTTAATGTTTCACTGCTCTCTGGGATTCTGTCCCCACACATCCAGTGTTACCATAAAAAATCCCAATGCTATGAATTTTCTACATTGTTAATATTTCAAATGCAATAACAAGATGTCCCATAATTTTAAAAGATGACATTTGTGGCATTATTTCAATGTTAAAATATGCATGAGATTGTAGATTTAGTTAGTTTTGTTTTGCAAGATGTTTTTTGTTGATGTCAAAATTAGTTCCCTAATTAGTTCCCTTTTTGAAAGTCATCACTTCCCCCAGCATTTCACCATTATGGTGTTTATATTATGCTGTTAGCCATCAGCCACGTGCTGTTGGGTGGTTTTTGCTGCCTACATCTGTAAGGATTTACTATGCTGCTCCTGGTTTTGTAATGTTTATTATATTATTTTAACTCTGTTTGATTTCACTGTTGTAAGCTGCCCTGAGCCCACTTGCAGGGTAGGGCGGGATATAAATCCAAAAATTAAATTTAATTAATTAAATATTCTGGGTTGGGGGACACAGCACTACAGTATGCTAGCACAAGCACTAGATGTTTCCCATAAAATATCCCCTTGAAGCAGAGGGAAGCTAAAGGTAGTAAAGGTAGTCCCCTGTGCAAGCACCAGTCGTTTCTGACTCTGGGGTGACATCGCATCATGACATTTTCACAGCAGACTTTTTTTTATGGGGTGGTTTGCCATTGCCTTCCCCAGTCATCTACACTTTCCCCCCAGAAAGCTGAGTACTCATTTTACCAACCTCAGAAGGATGGAAGGCTAAGGCAATTGTGAGCTGTCTACCTGAACCCATCTTCCACCAGGATCGAACTCAGGTTGTGAGCAGAGCTTCGACTGCAGTACTGCAGCTTTACCACTGTGCGCCATGAGGCTCTTAGAGAGAAGTTACTGCAGCCTATTTTCTGCACAGCTCTGTTATCTATTCACTTCCTCCAGTGGAGACCTACTCATCACAGCCCATGACTGACAGATAGATGACAGGATTGTTGAAGGGATGGTGGCATTTAGGTTTCAAAATAAATGGTGGTGTTTGCATGTATAGACCAAGTAACTGATCTATACTGGGGTTTGCCGGCAAATGTGGTACGGTTGTTTGAACCATGATTCTTCCTGTTGGGTTTGATCCTGTAAAAAAAAAAATCTGTGAACCACAGATGATTTGTTGCCAGTTTCTCTCCCATGGCAATCCTCCAACTCTCCCCGCATATCTCTCATCTCCCTAGGAGCACCTTTTTGCGAGGGGGAGTTGGGGAAGTCTTGCAAGAAGGACTTCTGGGCATGGATATTGCAGGTTAGAATTCTACCCATAATGATCAGTATCAGACTTTCTATGTGCACATATTTTCATATGCATCTAATACTTCCCCACCTACAAATCATGTCAGACTGCAACTGGACCAATTGGAGCTTTGTTGAACAACTTCAAATAAGAGCACAAACAGAGCCAGTACATGGCAGTAAAGTCAAATCTGACACTGTGAATGCCCAACCAAGAGCTATAGGCAATCCTAAATCCTGGAGATGGAACAGAGTATTAAAAATAATGGAGAGATTGGGCAGTGGGGGGGGGGGCTATACTTTTGAAATAATTGATTTGGATATTGTAATATTACTCTGCAGCTACTATCACAGTTGTGCTCCTGGGCTGTTTGCCTACTTAATCTGCATTGGAATGGGACCAAAACAGAGAAGCTTCAATTCCAGGAAGCAAACGGAAGCCTTAAATTTGGTTGAACTCCAAACCAAAGCAGATTAAGTAGGCAAATAGGTCCTCCACAGCATGGTCATTTACATCAAGGCCATGGCTGCGAGGGCAGGTACTGTGTAACAGGCATTCATATTACTTTGTTATGATACTATTTTAAGTATCAGAGGAAGCCACTTCTGCCTCCACTTAATTTGTTTTTTAAAAAATATCCAATCAATTACTTGTGCCAGAATTCTAGTATCACAACACAACAGCCTTGATCCCTCTAATTCTCCAGTGGCTGGGGGCAGCTGTTCATTAATTGGTGAGAAAATGTCATCTTGCAAATCCACAGAAGCATTCTCTTCTCTGTTGGTACAGAGAAGACCCAGACCTAGATGATGAATAATATCAGACCAAGTTTCCCTGCCACCTATTTAAGAAATTTTCCACTGAAATGAAGCACTGGAACATTCATCTATGGCCCATGTAAGTCACCACCACAATCTACAGAACTTGGAGGGGGGCTTATTGAGACCATGTCCTAGAACCCCAGTAACCCATCTCTTTCTTGGTGTTTAGAAAACCTGCTGGATATGGTTGCCAATCAGCAGGTGGAGCCTGAAGACTTCCCAGAATTGCAACTGATCGTCAGACTAGAGATCAGTTCCACTGGGGAAATTGGCTGCTTTAAAGGGTTGGGTCTATGGCATTATAACCCTGTCATCCTCAGATACCACCCCCAAAGGGAGCCAGCATGGTGTTGTGGTTAAAAGTGATGGATTCTAATATGGAGAACTTTCAGTTCTGTCCTCCTCCACTTGAAGGCAAGCTGGGTGACTTTGGGTCAGTAACAGCTCTCTCAGCCCCCTCCCAATAAGGCTAGCTTACTGCATAATGCTAAAAAAGAGTTAGAGCTTTGGGCTGCCAGAGAATCCTAGGATCTCCTGGCTATACCTCACACAATGCCATACAATAATTTAATTTAACCACCCCCAAATCTCTAGGAATTTCCTGACATGAAGTTGGCAACACTACTGCGGGAAGAGCAAGTTAAAGATGCTAAAATCTCATAAGCAATACATTGTTTGTGAAGACAATACATGGATCGATCCATGGCTGCTTTTCCTCCTCTCAAAGGACATAATGTCATTATTCTAGTTTGCCCTCTCCAGAATTCTCTTACTATGAAACCAACAGAGGGGCTGGATTAAAGATGATGGAAGTAAGCACTAAAATAGAGTCCAATGGCAACTTTAAGACCAACCAAGTTTTATTCAAGATATGAGCTTTCATGTGTGCACTTTCTGAGATATAAGCAAGCAAGTGGCACATCCTCAGAAAGGGACAGGTCTTTCCTGGAATAGACCTCAGCAGATTTCTTTCCTAGAAATTCTGCCACCTCCCATTCTTTACTCAAAGGGTAGCCAAACTATGGCCCAAGAGCCACGTGTGACTCCTTTACACATATTGTGTGGCTCTCAAAGCCCTCACTGCCCCATCAGCTGGCTTGGAGAAGGCATCTGAGCCTGCTACGGCGAGGAGGGCGGGATATAAATTAAATATTATTATTATTTCTCTCTTTAAATTCATTCTCCAAGCCAAGCCAAGCCTTCCTCCGTTCCTTCCTTCTTGTCTTGCAGCTCTCAAACATCTGACGTTTATTCTATGTGGCTCTTACGTTAAGCAAGTTTGGTCACCCCTGCCTTACTGCAATGCAGATTTTTTTTTTTTTTGGTCTTTTAGACCTTGTACAAGAAGTCATCTAGGCTGTGAGAATATGGCTGAGACCAGCATTATAAGGAGAGACAGAGTTCAGATCCCTTTACCTGCAAACTCCAGTTTCTTAGGAAAAAGTAGAATCCCACACTTCCTTTACAATTGAATGCAAGGTCAGCTGCCTTTTTCCATAGGAGGTGTGGTGGGATTTATATCAAGGTAGTGACACTATCTGGTAGTGTGAACCCCCACCAAATTGGTCCCCCACTGCTATGACTGCAGCATCCCTAATCTGTAGCACTTGCTTCCTCTGTGCTGGTGATATACAACTAAAATGTTTGCCTCTCTTTCTGGCGAAGAGAATGACTGCATTTATTTTCTCTCCTCACCCCACCCCTGAGCCTGCAGCATAGTCTGCCTATATCCTCAACCTGACTGGCAGCTGGTGGGTACTTGACTAGTGGCAAGTACAACATAGCTCCAATTCAGTGCTGCTCAGCATTAACAGGGTTTCATGTTTCCACAGAAATTGCCCTCAGCAGGCTGCTGTGGAACCCAGAGGATGAAAAAGATGGACATTCTCTTTTACTGACTGGTTCAAACATAAAGCTGCTGGAACATTCCAGAGCATTTATTCACAAAACTGTTCTTTACCAGAACATTCAGAATATGTATATCACTCCTATTATGTCCAAATATCCAGGCAATAGTGTTTCTTCTAAGCTGAGTTAGTGTGAGCTAGCTCACAGTTTTTTAGCCTCCAGTTCACACCTTTTTGTCTCAGCTCAAGAAAAATGGCCCCAAAGCAAACTTGTTTATGCAGTAGCTGACATTTTTAATGCCAGTAGCTCACAAAATAGAATTTTTGCTCACAAAACTTCACAGATTAGAGGGAGTATTCATAGACAGATCCAATCAATTTTTGACTAATTGTAATGAAAATACCTTTAAGGTAGCTAACTTTTGTGCCTTGACATGGTTAATCAGGCAGAAGAGCATGGCTTTGTTTTAACAAATTTTATTCTACCAAATGTATATTTATATTTACAATATTCACGACAAGCAACTAATGTATATGTTTTGTTGATTTTGACTTCTGACTTTGGATCATGATAAACAATTGATTGATCACAAAACTGGTCTGGGAAAAAAATGCTGTTAGTCTTTAAGGTACAGTTGGATCCCTGTTTCATTTTGATACAAAGTGAACTGACTTCAAAGTTTCCAGGCTGTCAGGCTTTTGTACATCAAAATATGCTGGACATCTTGTCCCTTTCTCTTCTACCCATACAACATAGTCTGCATCAGATTCTCACAGCGAAATGTGTACATGCTCTGTCCAACCCCCAAGTATGCATTCCTGACCAACTCCATTGGTCAGTAGTACTAGGGATCAGTGTAAGTATGATGTTAGAATCCCAGGATTAGAGCTCCAGATATGTAATTTCATACTGAAAAGCAATTAATTGGAGTGTGCAGTATAGATCTAGGTTATGGCTCTAGGGTAGGGGAAGCCAGCACTATCCTTCATGCTTTTTATCAGATAGAAATTCCTCTACAGGGATGCTTAAAGCCACACTATTTATTTATTTATTTATTTATTTATATTGGGATTTATACCCCGCCCTTCGCACCGAAGTGTCTCAGGGCGGCTTACTAGGTGGAGGAAAATGGACAAAGTTCTTTTCTGCCTAGTACAGCTTAGAACAAAGAGAAAGCACAAGATGAGAGTACAGTCACCAGTACTGTGACCCTGATCTAGATTTCGGTGACAGCTGCTTTTCACAGCCAAGTAACGCATTTGCTGATCTGCTCATGGAATTCCAGCCTCCCAGTAAGGCTGTCTCTTTTTTTTTCTTCACCTGTTTTCAGCAGCCGTATCTTGGGAAGCAATCAGGTAGTAAAAGAGTTGAACAAGGACAATTTTTTTCTTCTCCATTAATTCATCCATCAAACTGCTTTGCTTTTCAGCTATGTTTGTAAGATAAACCAAATTAAGATGATTTGTGAATTTCCTGAGGAGTTTCACACACAAGTGCTAAGTTATACATAATGGGCACTCTGGGATATTTCCTAACATTCACAATGGTTTTCTGCAGCCATCTGTCCCGAGTCACAACATGCCAAGGTATTTATTCTCCATACATCTTGCAGTACCAATATTGTCATCATAAATATAAATTAAAATTCTCTCATGCTCACTGCTCTTCACCACCTTCTCTTATGCTTCCAGATGCTCTCACATGCATAATTGTTATGCAGCTTGATACAGTTTAAGGGGGCATGTAATTACATCAGCATATACTTTCACTACCCTGCATACCAGAAAAGGCCTATCAAAGAGATTGGTGCAGAAGTTTCTTCTTACTGAAATATCAATAAGGCTGTCAAGAACAGGAAATACTCTGGACTTCTGGGGGAGGAAAATGCCGAGCTGAGCTGCTTCTCATAACAGGAGCAGGCGGGAACTTCTGTTCGGGGTAGTGGAAGGCAAATTAATGCCTACTGCCTACTTTTCTCAGTGAGAGATTAGTCCAAGATATGCATAGAAAACTTTGAGGAGATTTACCTTGGCTAAAAGGGAGTCCCGGGGAGGGGAGCTCCTTTGAGGCTTTGAGGGGTCTCCAGAGATGAGTTGCATATTCATCATCTGCAGAAGTTCTCAGAGTCATTTATTTGACATAAGCTCGACAGAATCCTAACCTTCTTGGACATTGCTAAACATCTAAAGCTACACAAGACCGGTGTGGATCTGGATAATTGGCAGAAAAGGTACAGATTACTATCTTTCATTTCGGGACTATTTACAGTTAAACAGAATAAATTCAGAAGGTGGGAAATGGAAATATAGAAAGCTTG
The DNA here is from genome assembly GCF_032191835.1 of Heteronotia binoei. Taxonomy (NCBI): domain Eukaryota; kingdom Metazoa; phylum Chordata; class Lepidosauria; order Squamata; family Gekkonidae; genus Heteronotia; species Heteronotia binoei. The sequence continues at coordinate 96,512,030 of NC_083223.1, read as the reverse complement.
GAAGAAGAAGGGAGGAAGAGGTGAAATTTGGACTTTGTAAATTTAAAGGACAGTGCTAAAAAGTGTGAAGGAATTTATTGTTTGGTCTACTTGCAGTTTTGAAAAAAGAGCACCATCGTCACAGACCTGCAGCATATACAATCAACACAGGAAGTACGTCAAGTATCGTGAGATCTCTTTACCAGTGAAAATGAGATTTGGTGGCAAGTAAAGCAGGAAGGAGCAGATGAAAAGCCTACTCTAGGACTATAATACCATAGAGAAACATCAGCAGCCATTGCAAGGAGGTTAAAATTAAAATAATTTTTTTAAGTGTTTGGGACATTAAAATTGTTGGAAATAATTGAGGTGAGGATAAGAAGATAAATATTATTGGACATGTTGTTTATAATGGACCTTAGAAGCCTTAGAAACCTTTTTTCAGAGAGAAGCAAAAAGTCGTGACCGCCATTTTGAAGGATTAAAAAACTTTAAAAATTAATATCTCGGTCTGGGAAGCTCTGAGGACAGTGAAATTAGGCTTGTAAAAAAGCAAGCTCTAATCTTTTGAATCTGATAGTCAAATTTGAAATTGGTGAGATCAAAATTTTCGGTGTTTTAAATGTCAGAACACAAGCAAACCCGTGCAAGGGCTACCTCATTGGAGAAAATGCAGGACCAATTAGAGGCAATGGAGGCTAGAATGGTGAAAGGTATGAAAGAGATGATAACTGCATCTAATAAAGAAATTATAGAAGAGATTAAAAAAGATATTGAAGATCTCAGAAATGAGACAGAAGAAACATCTAAAAAAGTGCAGGAGGTAGAAGGGAGAATGAAAGCACATGACTCCACTTTGTTGAAAATACAAGAAAAAGTGGCAATACATGACTGCAAATTGATGGAGACTCAGATATGTCTGAGAGGAGTACCTGAAAAGAAAGATGGTGACTTGAAAGAATATATAATAAAAATAATTGCAGAATTTTTAGAGGAAGATCCTGAAGAGACTAAAAGTATGTATGATTATATGTTCAGAGTGAACTCTATGCCCAAAAAAATAATTTACGAAGAGATGTTGTCATAAGATATATGACAAAAGAAATGGTGGGAAAGATCATGAACAAAAATTTTGAAAAGACATTGATAGTGGGAGGCAGCAGAGTAAGAATTATGAAGGAGTTGCCAAGGCAAGTGATAAATGATAGAAGAACATATAAAAAACTGACAGAAAAATTACAGGACAATCAAATGAGGTATAGATGGATTATACCTGAATGCTTGAGCTTTGAACTTCAGGGGAAAAGAACCACAATTACAAATGCACAGGAACTGCATAGCTTTTATGAAGAACATAAAGAATTTGCACCATGATGGATTACAAATTATTGTCTTGGAATGTAAATGGACTAAATTCAGGGCAACATTTCATTGGATTAAAAAGCAAAATTGTAATATAGTTTGTTTACAAGAAGTGCATATTAAACAAAAGGATTACAAATTTTTATGGAATAAACAATTGGGACTAGAATTTTATTCATTGGCTGAACAGAAGAAAAGGAGAGTGATTTTTTATATTAAACAAGAATTGGAGCCGAAATTAGTGTTTAAAGACAAAGATGGAAGATTTGTTGCAGTAGAAATTATATTAAATGCAAAAAAACACATTGTTATTGTGACTGTATGCACCAAATGGTGCAAAGGTTTTTTTTTTTAAAGACATTACACAACAATTTGATGAATTGACTTACGATCAAGTTCTGATAATGTGGGACTTTAATGGAACAATTAAGAATACACTGGATAAGTCTGGGGGGGAAAATAATAATAAAGAAGGAAAATTGCCAAAATCGTTTTTTGAATTGGTCAAGCAAGAAAATTTGGAGGATATATGGAGGAAATTTAACCCTGAAGTACAGGACTACACCTTTTTTTCAGCAAGACATAAAACATTTTCCAGAATTGACATGTTGTGGGGCACTAAAGATTTAGGTCTTATAACAAGGAAAACAGAGATTTTACCAAAAATTGGGGCGGATCATAACCCAATAATGTGGATTACAAAATTGTCTAAGAAGTTGAGAAGATGGAGATTGAATGAAGATTTACTACAGAATAAAGAAATAGTGACATACCTAGAAAATGAAACTAAAGCTTTCTTTCAAATGAATGACAAAGAGGATATAGAATTTCAGATGGTCTGGGATGCCTACAAAGCAGTAATGAGAGGAATATTGATTACTTTGAATAGTAAAGATAAGAGAGCAAAAGAAAAACAGTTGTTGGACATTCAAAATGAAATAAAAGAAAAAAGAAGGGGAGTTGAGAAAAAGGCCAGGGGAAAAGAAAATTATAAGGGAAATTACAATACTACAAACGCAAATGAGACATTTGTTAAATAAAGAATTGGAATGAAATTTGAAAAGATTGCAGCAGAAATCTTTTGAGAATGCAAACAAACCTGGAAAATATTTGGCTTGGCAACTGACGAAAAAGAGAGAAAATAAAATTGTTAACATAAAGAAAGAAAAGATAGATGAGTATTTACAAAAGATAAAAATAGAACCCTTAACAGAAAATATGCGAAAAGTTTTGAATGATCCAATTGAAAAAATAAAAATTGAAGCAGCAATTAACACAATGAAAAATGGAAAGGCACCTGGGCCAGATGGAAATACAGCTTAAAACCTTTAAAGAGGAGTTAATACCGAAATTGCAAAAGTTGATGAACATGATAAGAATAAAAGGGAAAATACCAAACACATGGAAGGAAGCTGTTACTTCGTTGATCCCAAAGGAAGATAGAGATGTCACGAATGTAAAAAATTACAGACCAATTTCGCTATTAAATAATGACTATAAAATATATACAAGAATCTTGGCAGAACGGCTTAAACAACATCTGATAAATTTTATAAAGGAGGAACAAGCGGGGTTTCTTCCCAAAAGGCAAAGAGACAATATTAGAACTGTTGTAAATATTGTAGAATATTATGAAAGACATCCAGAAAAGGAAGTAGCATTATTCTTTGTGGATGCAGAGAAAGCATTTGACAATTTAAACTGGGACTTTATGTTTGCAGTAATGGAGAAAATGGAGTTCGGAGAAAGCTTTATAAGAATGATAAAAGCAATATCTACTGCAAGACTATGTATAAACACAAATCTTACAGAAGATATAACAATTAGCAAAGGTACAAGACTAGGCTGTCCGCTTTCTCCACTGTTGTTTATAATGACTCTTGAAATATTATTGATGCAGATTCAAGACGATAAAGAAATAGAAGGATTAAGAATAAAAGGATTTACTTACAAATATAGAGCATTTGCAGATGATATAATGTTTATAAATGAAAATTCTAAACAAGTTACACCTTTGTTGTTAGCCAAAATACAAGAATATGGGGAGTTAGCGGGACTTGTATTAACAAAGAAAAATCAAAGTTTTTATGTAAAAATATGCAAATAAACAAGCAACAGGCCTTGCAGAGACTGACGGGCTGTGACGTTACCTCCAAGGTAAAATACTTGGTTGTGGAGATAACAATGAAGAATATTGATTTGTTCAAAAATAACTATGAGAAGCTATAGCGTAAAATGGATGAAGATATGTTAAAATGGAATAAACTTAATTTGTCATTGCTGGGCAGAAAAGCTTGGTAGAATAGCTGAATATTCTACCAAGAATAATGTATTTGTTTCAAACTATTCCTATTTTGAAAGATGGTAAACAATTTGATAAATGGAGAAGAAAAATCTCAGAATTTGTGTGGGCTGGGAAGAAACCAAGGATCAAAATGAAAATTTTGACAGATGCAAAAGAGAGAGGTGGATTTCAATTACCGAATTTAAAATTATATCAAGCAGTTTGTTTAGTGTGGATAAAAGCATGGATAATGCTGTTAAATAAAAAACTCTTAGCGCTGGAAGGTCATGGAAATAAATTTGGCTGGCACGCGTATTTGTATTATGGAAAAAAGAAGATGGACATTTTTCTCTCACCATTATATAAGAAATAATTTGTTAAATACATGGATGAAATATAAGAAATATGGAGATGAGAGAAGACCGCTATGGATAGTGCCAGCTGAAGTAAAAAAAATAACAGCTGAGATAGGTGAAGAAAAGTGGTTGTCATACAATCAATTATTAAAAATACAAAGTGGCAAAATAGAATTGAAAACTGCTGAAGAGTGGAACAATAAATATGATTGTTTTCAAATGCAATAAATTAAGAGTTTGGTGGATAATGATATCAAAACTGAAGGAATAAGAAAAGAACAAACAGAAATGGAAAAAGTTCTGCTTGAAGACAATGAAAAATTAATTTCAAAAATATATAAATTACTTTTAAAATGGTCTATGGAGGATGAAGTAGTGAAATCTCAAATGATTAAATGGGCAATTAATGTAAATAAAGAAATACAGGTGGAAACTTGGGAATACTTGTGGAAGAACTCTATGAAGCTCTCGACGTGTCATAGTATTAAAGAGAACTGTTTTTAAATGATGTATAGATGGTATATGACACCTAAAAAATTGGCAAAGATGAACAACAAGATGCCAGATAGATGTTGGAAATGTAAAAAACAAGAAGGTTCTTTCTACCATATGAGGTGGACTTGTGAAAGAGCAAAAAAGTATTGGCAGATGATTCAACAAGAAGTTTCTAAGATCTTGGGATATGATTTTAAGAAAGTTGCAGAGACTTTTCTGTTGGGATTACAAATGGAAAAATTTCCAAAAGAAGATAGAACTATAATTTGGTACTTGCATTCAGCTGCTAGGACATTGTATGCGCAGTTGTGGAAGCAAGAAAAAATACCAGAGAAATGGCATTGGATTGTAAAAGTTATGACGTGGCGTGAAATGGACAAATTAACAAGAATTTTAAGAGACTATGATGTAGGAATTTTTAAGATGGAGCGGGAAAAGTTCAGAAGATATGTAGAAAAAGAGTGGAAAATAGGACATTGGACAATTTTTGATAATGATTAAGTCTTAGAAAAAAGGAGAATATTAATTTTTGTTTTTATTAGTTAAGAGTACCTTTAAATATTAGTATTTCAAGTAAATCACACCGGCGGGGGTCAAGTAACGGGGGAGGGGTGGGTAGAAAGTAATATATGGGATAGATAAAAGAAGTTATTAATGATGCAAGAAATATGTTACCATATGTTACCAAATAAAATTGTTTTAAACAAAGAACAGGAAATACTCTGTAACTGAGCAGGAGTAGTTGGAGAATAGTGATGAGTTGCAGGAAGCCTTTGTCAGGCGCCAACAATAGATAGAGGGGCAGGCAGCATCTGTGACATTGGCTGCTGGGTACCTGGAGGGGCTTCTTGCCATTGTGAGGGATGCTGGTAAAGAACAGAAGTGCATTGAAAGGCTCCTGGGAGACCTCTTTGAATTTCTCCAGCTCCCCCCCCAGTCCCTCTCAATCCCTCCTCCTACTGAGTCTCTAGTGGGGGCAGCACATGGATAGGAATGAGAATGCTGTTGGTGCTGGGGGGGGGCATCTGACCACAATGGATGGTGGTGAGTGGGGGCACTCAGATATCCATGTTCTTGTTCATCATCAGCCTCTGGTGCCCTGTGTGCTTTGTGCATAGAGTCCCACTGTGGAGTGTCAGTGGGACTGATGAGTGATGACTCCCTCTCCACTGACAGGTGGCTGGGTCTTGTGATGGGAACTGGTTCTTTATGGGGGATGTCCAGCATAGGAGGAGCATTGCTCCTCTGGCCCACCCCTCTCCAGCCTGCCAGTGATCGATGCTTGGCTCTGCCTCCTCAATCATGTTTCCTATTGGTCCTACCTGCTATATCATGCTGCCCCCACCTTACAACAATGTGGGAACAGAACACTGCAGTGGAATTGCCATGGACACTGCTGCAGCAGACATCAACATGGTTGGGGCACCTTTTTTCACCTTCAGCCACCTCATAACTATCCACTTCGGGAGGCAACTGGCACTGCTACAGCTATGTGACAGTTGGTCATCTTAGCATAGACATGAGTCAGGACTGCTGTACCCAAAGAGCCTGAAGATTGTAGGAAAATACGGAATTTAAGCTCTATCTACCAACATTAAAGATATAATAAAAATGCATATAGAAAATTATGGAAGAGAGAAAACTGTAAATCCTTAAATAATAAGACCAAAGAATTCTGTTCTCCATGAGAAGAACAGAGCTACTGGAGGTGAAACTGAAATCTAGATTCTGAACTGAAATAGCCCCCAAGCAAAACTGGGACACTATCACAGCATCCTTGAGCCACAAGAACTGGGTCAAAATTAAATATACAGAAACAGTCATTTTTCTTTCTTTCGGCAGTGATTCCTAATGTTATACTGGGGGTGGTGCCTTAGGATCCAGAAGTCTTCAAGATAACATAATTGCTGAGCACTATAATGCTAGTGTTAGCAAGCCATTGGCACAGCAGATCCACAGGATAATTGTGACATAGTGCTTTTTAAACTACTTTAGTTTGTATCAGGACATGTGCAAGACATCTCTGCAGTTGCTACATAAAAAAAATCTATTGCCACTGTCTGATTAGCTTAGTTAATTTTAAACCATCACCTTCAAGCACTTTTTCTGCATGTCATTACTTAACAGTCAGTCCTTTTAGCTAATATTTCATTCATTGCTTGATGCAAGAAAATAAATTTGTCAAAAGACATAATGGATTATTCTTAGCACACACAGTCAAGTAAGATACATCTTATAAGTCATCCCCCCAGTAAATTATACATAAACAGAACTCCTGTTGGTTCATTTCTTCTGCTGTTAATTCGCTATTTTGTTTGTACTATGAAAAGCTTATTGTACAGTCTGTTCTAAGACATTTGTTCATCAGAGACATTTCTAACACAAGGAAACAGAGTGGGGCTAATGAATTGGAAACTGATGAACCACACATATCTCCAGATTTTTTAAATGGGGGGGAAATGTGAAGTCACTTTGTCATTTAGTAGTTTTCTTTTTCTATATTGTTTATAATATTGCTTATTTTACCATCTCTGGCTGCTTTCCTCAATCTTCCTAGCTGACTTCATTTTTAGGTCCACATTAATTTTAGAAAAAGAGATGCTGGATATTGTTATTCTTTGGATTAGGAATAGGCATGAACTGGGGGAAATGGTGATTCATTTCATTATTTGTTTGATTTCTGGCCCAGTTCATGTTCCATTAGTTTCTTTGGTTCAGGAGGTGTAAAACTCACTGGGAGCCTTCAGCAGGCTCTCCTTCACTTGCCTGCCAAGGTTGGATTTGGAATGTCTGAATTATAAGTTCTCAAAAGCAGGTGCCCTAGGAAAGCTCATTTCAGCTTTCACAACAACTCTTCATGCTTCAGAATGGGAGCTCTGTGATTGGCTCCTGGAGATGCTAATCAAGCTGCTGTGGGTGTTTCTAGGGCTCCCAGAAGTCCACCCCCAGCACTGCTTGGAATTGATTGAATCAGTGCCAGACTGTCTGGAAAAACAAAAACAAAACAAAGCACCACGGTCCAGACCGGTTTGGAGTCAACCACGAATCAGCCTGATTCATGCACGAATTGCGATTCGTGGTTTAGTTCATGCTCATGTATACTTTTGATCCTTGTCTCTGGAACCCAGTGTGCTATAATGGCTAGACTGTTGTACAATGATGGAGAAAACCTGGATTCCTAACTGGAACATCAAACTAGGGTTAATGGGTCACCTGGGAAGAGCAGCAGTCTCATCTACCTCAAAAGACTGTTATAAGAATAAAATAGGGAAAGGAAAGCCACATAGTCATTGTAGTGCCATGGAGGAAGGGTAAAAATAAATGTAGATGCCTTTCTTCACAATCCCTGATAGATGTGGATTCTCCACTACTAAGTTGTGCTGAGACATGCTCTCTGTAGTTGCTCAATGTCAATTTCACCTGTTCTTCATTTCTATGCTCCAGGAATTAAGCCATAGAGTTACACCAACAGAGTGAGTTGTGTATTATGAGCTGTGAAGCATAGAACATGTCTGGAATCCCAGTCCTGTCATGACCCTCTCCTTCTGATTTTGTGCCAACACAACTGTTTTGAACAATGTTTTTATTTTATTTATTTTTCGTATTTATATCCCGCCCTCCCTGCCGGAGCAGGCTCAGGGCGGCTAACAACATTAAATATCAATAATGAAACATTAAAACAATAGAGCAATAAAATCGATTCTAATAATATCAGTTAAAATTAAACAATTTGTAATTTAAAATTATTAATACAATTTTAAATCAACAGTTTTGGTGCTAAGTTCCATGCCATGATGTTGGGCAACTATGTACTTTGGTTGAAGGCCATTCAAAATAATGTTATTTTGCAGGCCTTGCAGATTTGGGTAAGATCCCGCAAGGTTCTAACATTGTCTGGGAGTTGGTTCCACCAGTGGGGGGCCGCAATAGAGAAGGCTCTTTCTCTTGTAGCCTTCAATCTCGCCTCCCTCGGCCTGGGGATCTCTAATAGGTTTTCTGATCCAGATCTAAGTACCCTCTGGGGAATATATGGGGAGACACGGTCCCTAAGGTAGACAGGTCCTCGGCCATTTGCTGCTCTTCTGCATCTAATTGCGTTGGCTGTTGCAAAGCGGTACCAACATATCATTACTCTAATGCAACAACCTCACTCAATTTGCATGCCACAGAGTATGATGACAGTGCTGTGGGAAAGCAATATTGCACCCCATTTTTGACACTACACTCACAGGGTCTAGCACCTTCAGGATATAATGTACTTTCTAAATGGCTGATGGCTACTCCATCAAATGCTATTGAAACAAAAAAGTATCACTGTGGGACTTATCATTGCACTGTCTACTGGTTTCTCTAACAAAAGCATTTGTATGTTGTGCCTCAGAAAGGAAGCAAAGCATATAATTAATCAGCATAACAAGCACATTGTCTAAGTGATTCATAGGAAAGTATTTTCAAGGGTGTTCGTTGTTTTGATGTTAATCAATTTTATAATTCATTAGCAACATAATACAGCTCATGGGGTCTTAAATGGGCTGTGTTGCTATTTTCATATCTTTAAATTAAATATAACACTACCATTGCTACCTGTGGTTTTTGTTTGCAAACTAATCTAGGGTCTCTGCTGAAATAAGCAAATACTAGAACAATAGCTGATTGGCGGTGCAATCCCAAACAATGACAGTCTTCTAAGCCCATTTTTCATAGACTTTGAAGGGTATAACTGCTTAGGACTCCACTATTATCATTAGTAACATATTTACTGTTCCATTAGCAGCATTCAAATTGCACTTGCATCCTCCAGTCCAGCAACAGTGATGTGCATGGAGAAGCAGGTTTTTTCTGTATGCACATCCCTGATTATCAAAAACCAAAGTACATGTCAATGTTGTTATGGTGGTCTCACCCTCTTCCCTAATGTACATGCAGGGTTTTCTCTTTTTTCTTCTTCTTTCTTGCAGAGCAGCCCTTATATGTATTTTATTCTTCTTTGTTTGTCTATGGCTGTCCCACCCAGTTACTTTATACACACACATACACATACACCAGGAATAAGGTCTGTTGTGAAGAAAAATACAAATAGAAAGAGGCTCAGGTCTTCCCACCCACTCAAGTGATAGCATTCAGTCCCCCCCACACACACATCAAGGGGAGCTGATGATGATGATAATAATAATAATAATAATAATAATAATAATAATAATAATAATAATAATAATAATAATAATAATAATAATAATAATAAAATTTTATTTGTATCCCACCCTCCCCGCCTAGGCAGGCTCAGGGCGGCTAACAGCATTTCATAAACATACAATGATAAATATAAAACTTTAAATTTAACAAATATAAAACTTTAGGTTTAACATCATTTAAAAACCAGTCAATATAATTAAAATATAATTAAAATTTCTGCCATCTGGAGAGCAGTTGTAATTTGAGTGATCTTCAGCCCTCACCTGGCAATTGGCAACAATGGTTCCCTAAGAGGAAATGGCTGATTTGGAGGGTGGAATCTATGACATTGTACTTTTTCTGAGGTCCCACACCTCCTTAAACCCACCCTCTCCAGGCTTCACTCCTCAAATCTCCAGGAATTTCCCATCCTGGAGTTGGCAACTGCTAAATCACACTGGCTGCCATGGGGGGCTGCTGCTGAACAGGAGCAAGCAGTCAGGCCTAGTTAAGTCATGCCAGTCAGGTGGCCACCGCCCCTTCCCATGAGTAGCCTTGCACCTGCCGCCTACTCGTGAGTAGCCCTGCACCTACTCGTGGGGCTACTCATGGGTAGGTGGCAGGTGTGGGGCTACTCGCGAGTAGGTAGCTGGCAAGGGACTACTCGCAAGTAGGTGGTAGGCACGGTGACTGGGGGAAGGGGCACAACTGTGCTGCCTAGGGTGCCAAAAGGGCTAGGGCCAGCCCTGATTATATTATATTATGATTGCCCAGCCCTGGGAACTGAGGGAAGAGACAAAATCACCTTCTTATATTCAGCTTCTAAAATGGTACTTGAGGGGCTTTTGGAAGTTGATAATAAACAAATTGTTTTATATAATAGGAGGGGAAAAGGTCAAATGGAATCAGTGGTAGGATGCATAGGTGAACAGATAATAAAAACTGAGGTAACTTTGTAATCACACTAAATCCAGCTAATATGTTGCTATTAAGTAAATAGTTTTGCTTTTCAACAAGGTCTTTGAAACTTTGAGGCTTTTTTTTCAGTGTCTGCTTAGACAGAGTTTCACTGACTCTTCAAGTTTTAAAAGTCTTCAATTTGGAAATGTTTGGGTTGGATCCAGCCATCTTTTTCACTTGATCTGACCTAATTCTACCCTAGCCCAATTTCACATGGCTTTTGTACATGCTGGTCCCACAAACCCTAGCAGAGCATGTTTTGATGGTCAAAACTTTGTCACCAGTAGAAAAAAGTCAGTTTGATCCATTCTCTAATAACGCATGAAAGACTGGAGGATCTACTGGGAATTCTGGTTACCTCACAAGGATTGCTTTTTTACCAAACCATCTTTGGAGAGAAGGATCCTCTGTAGTAGTTTCAGAGGGGAATCATGTTTGCAGTAGAACAGCTAGATTCGGGTCCAGTAGCATCTTAGAGACCAACAAAACTTTCAGGGCATAAGCTTTCGAGAGTCAAAACTCCCTTCATCTGACAAAAGGAGCTTTGACTCTTAAAAGCTAATACCCCCAAAATCTCACTGGTCTCTAAAAGCTAATACTTTTAAATTTCACTGGTCTCTAAGTGAGCACTCAGTCATGAAAACTCCTACCCTACCACAAATTTAGTTAGTCTTTAAGCTGCAACAGGACTCTTATTATTTTCTACAGTATAACTTGCAGGTGCTTCCATGCAACAGTCCAAAAATCCTTCCCCACTAGAGATATGGTAAACCTGGAGAAATGCTTTCTGCTCTGGGCAGAAGAGTGGGCAAAGGGGCTACTGAATGGGAAGTACTATTAGCATATCTTCTCTCACAGTCTCTGACCCACTGAGGACATGTAAAACTGAAGGGAGCCATCTTCTGAACTCATTCTGGGAGGTAACATCGGGGGAACAGCCTCAGTTGGTATGCCGTTTTGGTTTGGTTGTACAGGGCAATTGGTTGAAGCAGATGGACCACTGGTCTTATCTAGGAGGTTCTATTTATGTTACTACTTATCATTGCAAGTACTATTCTTCACCAAGCAGTGTAATATTACATTCTGATTGAGTTGCAACATCAACTTTATGTTCTCCATATACAAGATTACTGCAGTTGTCTTGAAGTTCTTGAATACTCCTTCTTTGGAGGTTTTTAAACAGAGGCTAAATGGCCATCTGATTCTGTGAACTTAGGCAGATCACGGGAAGAAGGGTAGCAAAGGTTGCATCAGTGCTTAGCTCTCATGGCCCTTTCTTCCATGCCCAGGGAAATGCTGATCACCACTTTGGCATAAAGCAAGGATTTTTTGCTAGGCCAGTTTGGCCAGGGATTCTGGAGGGTTTTTGCCATCTTCTGGGTATGGAACAGGGGTCACTGGGGTGTATGGGGGAGGTATTTGTGAATTTTCTGCATTGTGCAGGAGGTTGGACTAGATGGCCGTGGGACCCCTTCCAACTCTATGATTTTATTGTTCTAATCTAGCAATTTCCTTTTAGATTCTCCCTTTTAAGTTCTTTACTAGGAACACAGTGACTTCTAGAGCAGCAGCAGAATGTCCTGAAAATTAAAATGTTCACTCACTAGATCCTGAATATAGGGATTTTTTAATGTCAGGTTTGTTTCCATTTATCAAGTTGTGTAACAGAGGCAGCACTGAAAGCCGTTTCCCAGGTTAACATGGAAAACTTAGATTAAACGCCTGCATCCCCTTCCTATCAACCTGAATTTGGCCTGGCAAGGGTGTCACTTGAATCAGACAGCTCTCCTCAAACTATGGCATTTACCTGCTTGCAGACCCTTCTCTGCCCACTCCTCCTTGGTGTTGCCACCTCCTGAAGGGGGTTACTTCTTCCTTCCACTAGGGTAACTCCCTTCTGCTACTATCTGCCCTGGGGGGAGGGGGTTCCTGCTAGGACAGGGTTCCTAGCTCCACTTCCCAGCCTGTTCTGTCTCTCAAGTTAACCTACCTCACAAGGTTGCTGGGGAGCGGGAAGTAACGCTGTTCTAAAATTCTTGTAGGGAGGTCTGGATTTTTAAAATTTTGTTTAAAATCGCTCTATAAGTAACGAAGAAAAGCACGCGGCTGTTAAGCAACTTGTACGTCGCCAGAAGAGTGGACTTTCGGACGGAGTTTCTCTGGCCCTGGAAGCCAAGGGAGAGTCCCATCCCCCCAACAGGATACCCGCCGTCTGGCGGGCGGCGGTCGAAATTGCCTGCAAGCGCCTGCGCGCTCTTTTGACCGGCCGCTGCTGTTCTGCCGCTGACCCCCCCCCCCCCCCCCAGCTAGCGCCGCCCGCAGCCTGCCTCGTGGCGGCTCCGTCGCTGCCTATTTTAGTCAAAGCCCCACCGGCTCGTCTTGCCAGCGGTAGCCGGGGCTGTTCGGCGGGACGCTTCTTGCAAAAAAGGGGACCGCGAGCGAGTCTCAAGTTGGAGCCAGGAAGGGGGGCAAAGGTAAGGGAAAGAGCGGAGGACAGACGGGCAGGAACTGGCAACAGGATCCCCTGGGCGGGAGGACCGGGCAAGAGGGTTCTCTCTCTCCCCCTCTCTGGCGCGGTTACTGCTGGATCCAGTTCCCGGGGAGGCGAGAGGGCGTCTGTCGTACACTGCTCTCCTGGGCCGTCCACTCCCTTCGGAGACTCCCTTTCAAGTGTCTCTGGAAGACCCGTCCTCAGAACTGGAGCATCTTGGTCCTTCATTCCCGACAGGGGATGAGGCAGTGGTCAGAACCAGGCACTCTTAGCCTCTCGCCCTGAAGCACTTTTAATCGCTCTCCTTCCCGGTGCGAACCTGGGTCCGCTGGGGATCTCTGGGTACAACATAGTCCCTTCATTGCGCAAGAGGTGACTTCCCTACACCAACGCTCTGTATGTGACCGGCGCTCCTCGGCCTCTCGCTTCGCCAAATCCCCTCCGCCGAATTAGGCGCAGCTTCCCTTTAGCCTCCCGCAACCACACTGGTGAGACATCCTGGCATGGGCGAGAAGGGAAGGTGGCTGTCGGCGGGAAACCGCTCTGACCGGCCCCTTTCCTTCTGCTGCTGGGAGATAAAACTGGCTGGGGGAACAGAGCAGCGCAGGTTGAGTTTGTTCGAACTCCTGCCAGCGCGTTTACAAGGAAGGCGGGAGAAGTGAAATGTGGAGAAGGAATTAGGTTTTTGCCTAAATCTACTTCGATCTCTCCCTGCCTGACGGGCAGGGTGATAATACAATAAACACGATATTGAAATATCCATTTCATTGTAGATTTCAAATATAAGGAAAAAATAACTCAAAATTTATTAAATGCTTAGTTGATCAGTTGCCCTCACTTTCCTCAACCCATTGCATTGTTTAATCTTTTAAAAAATAAACCCTGGAGAGCTTGTCTTCTTTAAAAAAAACAAACCCTGTATTTTCTGACCTGGATCCTCTTTTCTTTAGAAGGAAAAAGATGGGGAGCAAAGGTAACTTAAGTGTGTGCTGCAGATAACCAAACTGCAATTGATTTCTTAATTCTGCATTTGATGTAAAGGTGAATATTTTTAAATGTTGGAGTCGATATCTTTTTGAGCCTTTGTGTCATCTTAAGTGTGGTTTGGGGTCACCAATCCCAAAGTGGAACCTGGAGGCCTTCTGGAATTACAATGGATCTCCAGACCTGAGAGATAGTTCCTTTGGATGAAATAGCAGCTTTACATGACATTGAATTCTCACTAAGCTCTATTTCCTTCTCAAACTCTGCCTTTCCAGGGCCACCTCCAAGTCTCTAGGAATTCTCCAAGCCAGAGTTTGTGAACTGAATGTGATGGAATCTGCATGCAGAGATTGGACTAAAAATAGAGTTAATGTATGGAGGTTTTTTAAAAGTTGCTTGATTTTCTGGAGGGGAGTTCATCACTACTTGCCAGGCCTGTCTGGTAGCTGCATCATCTGCCCCACTAGTTCGGGTCCCAGTGACCCTGACCTTCACCTTGTGTGAAGTTGGCTTATGATTATTGTCTGCTGAGGGAAATGCTGTCCTCATGATCAAAGCTATCCTTTTCTTCATAGAGTCATGGCTGAGCACTGGCAGTGAGAAGTTTGATGGTTTAACTTTTTATGAACTTGCAAAGTCCTTAAGTAGCATGCTGGGGAGGGAAAGAAAATGAGGAAAAGGAAATAACGTAGTTGTGTTTCAGAAACTTTTAAGGTGCAGCCTAAAAACCAAGAATCCTAGTGTTAATCAAAGTAGGCCTAGTGTTAATCGAAGTGCTGTGTATTGTGTGTACATTTAGTATTAAAAATGAATTTCTATTTAACCATTAGGCACTTTTTAAGATTTGTAGAATATAAAATAAGAAAAATTCCTGCCACACACAAGGGACTTAGAATTACTGAGTTGGAAGGGGACATACAGGTGATCTAGTCCAACCCCCTGCTCAAAAACAGGATCAGCCTAGACTTCTGTGAATGAAAAAAAAATCCACCCTCCATCAAGCATTTGTAACCACAGTACAGAACAGGCAAATGGATGTTGTTGTCCCCAGCCCCACTTTGGCACTCACCTCTTCTTTCTCTGCTCTATCATCTGTTGGATCTGGCAAAGAGTGGAAGATGAATCCCTCTTTCTAGATGCTCTCTACTGCTCTTCCATGTTTCTGGATTGTGCCTTTGTGTTTCAACAGAAAGGAGCAATAAAATTATAACTGATCATTGTTAGCTATTGCTTTACATTGTGAATTTTTTTGTTCCAGTCACACTTGGAATTTGCCATGGTAGTCTCTCAGCTTTGAAAAAGCTGATCCAGAAAGATACACATCATGACAATCACACTGTGCCTGTGACAGGTCATGAACGCATCTAGAGGAGCATTCATACTGCTTCTACATGTTCAGGATGTGTGCATGGCATGCCCCAGCCATTCAGATGACTGGAAAATGCATCATACATGCACTTCAGTGATTTGCTACTAGGAAGTTCCTTGTGGCTATTTACTCCAGTCCCAGCTCATCCTATGATGAGGTAAAGATGAACAGAATGTGCATGTGTGTGGGGGTGGCAGATGTGAATGCACACATTAAATCCAGGGGTGGGGGTGGCTATGGTGGATGAAATCTGCCATGTGATCACACCCTTTGTTTGATCAAAAGATGTAGTTACAACATTGACTCACATAAATTCCTCCTATGATGGATTATTTTTTACTTTTTCACATGTAGAAGGTATGGATTCTTGCAGGTATAAACGTAAAACATATTTCCCATTTCTCATTCTAAAAAAGAAGTGCCTCTTTGGGAAGCCATGACTGAATATTTATATAGTTGTCTTAATGCTAAATTGACTTACTACGGATCAGGGGTGGCCAGACTGTAGCTTGGGGGCCACACGTGGCTCTTTCACACATATTGTGTGGCTCCTGGATGTCAAGGAGGAACTTAATGCAGGCTTAGCATCAGGACCTCAGTCAGCCTTTGAGCCAGGGCCAGCGCATGGGAGTAGGCAAGTAGGCAGCAGCCTCGGCTGCCACCTGGCCTAGGGGCACCAAGAGGCGCCCCTTCTCCTCAAGTGCCGCCTGTACCTGCTGCATTCCAGACCTCCCCAAGGCTGCCGGAGCCTTGGCAATGTGGGGGGCATGGCAGTGAGCACTGGATGCAATGCCAGCCACAGCTGCAGGAGAGAACCCTCAGGAATGGGGGGGCGGCTGCCAGCCCCCTCCCTCCAGGGCTGCTGGCAACCAAGCAGGGCTGCAAGTTGTGCCCAGTCTGCCGGAGGAGCCCTGCTCCTCGCCATTGCTCTCTGGCCAACCCCCCATGCTCCCCCGCTCACCCAGCAGTGCTGCCAGTCCCAGCAGTGACAAGGGCAGAGACTTCATCCCACCGATTCCCCATGAAGCGGGGTGGGAGCTGAGCCCCTTGGGGGAGACAGCACAGGCAGGAGAGCCCCCTCCTTCCCTCATTCATACTGCTTCTACGTTGCTCTGTTCTACTTTCCCTCACCTGCCTCCCCGACGGCCAAGCCGCTCACTGGCTCAGGCCCTCCCCCCTCCCTCAGACATGCAGCACCCCCTCTCCATTCACACGTGAGCAGTGAAGGGGGTGATGCATGTCTGCTGCCCCAAAGCCCCCCCCCACTTCCTGCAGTGGGCCCGCGGACTACATTTCCCAGCGGACCACGCAGAGCTGGACCGCATGTAGTGCCAATGCTAGGGAGGCTGAAGGAGTCCTCCTGAGGGGCGGGGGGAGCCCTCCTCTCGGCTGCCCTCTCAACCCCCCCCATCCCCTCCCCAAAGACCTCCAGCTTCCTTTTAGAAGGCTGGGCACAGGCCTTTGCGTGCCGATGATGTCACTTCTGGTGATGTCATCAGGCCGTGTGCGCTTTGCGTGCGCGAATACAAACATTGATGAGGGGTTGGGGGCCTGGGGGCGGCCTGGGGCCCTAGAAAGCATAGCACTGGGCCTGCTCTGAGCACTGACCCATAGGAAGGTAAATATTTCCACCATGTGTGAAGTGGGGGAGGAGGAGGAAATAGGCAGGTTTGCAAGCTCTTCTCCTCCACCACTACAGAGGTCACCCAGAGACCTAGACCAGGGAAAGAGCACAAGAGCCAAGGGAGCCACTGGAAGGAGAGGGTGGTGCAGGGTTCATAGCTCTTATAGGAGCATGGTCATGTTGTAAAGTTCACACATAAGTATCTTTCTGTGCAAATAAAGTATTAAGAGTTTTAATAAAGATGTGTGTGTAATATTTGTTCATGTCTTGTTTCTCCCAAACATTTACCATTTATTCTATGTGGCTCTTACGTTAAGCAAGTTTGTCCACTGCTGCTACAGATACAGACATGGGATTTCTGTTTATTTTATACTATGATGAACATATGGCAGTTGCATAGAAGGGATTCACATAACTTAACTGTCACAAAGCATTATTTTCTGTGTTTTTGATAAACTAGCACAAACTTGCATCTTTTCAAATTTCCGAATATCCATGCTTGATGAAGTGTGTAATACAAATCCTAGGAAATCAGTAGATCTACTGTGGACCAAGTAGCCAGAGAATTGCTGCATCATTCCTTTTGCTGTTTCATGTAACTGAAGGGAAAGTGGTACTAGTATTAAGCATACCCTTATGCCTTTTTAGAAGTTGCTTTACTCAAAAATTATTCTAGGTGGGTAATTAGATCTGGAGAGAGTGAGAGCATCAGAGCCAGGGTATTCCTTTCTCAATACATGGCTGTGTTCCAAATATGAAAACAGTAATTTTCATTGAATGCTGATATGACTTATGGGTTCTGTGAGTTACAGGAGGAGAAAAATGAAGTATATCCCATTTATAATTGTTTACTTGGGAACTTATATTATATTAGGGTGAAAAAATGAAGTAATTGGCTAGAGTTGATGGAGGACAGTAATTAAAGATGTGTTTATACATGCTGTTGCTGGCCAAAATTAGAACTCTCCCTTCTCATTCAGTGTTAGGAGACAGTAATGTACTTGGTGTTTTCCCTACCTGCTAAGCTGAATCCTTTTAACCCTGTGACCTCCTGCCCAATATGAGGTGGGGGGTAGGGGCAGTATGTTTTTTTAAAAACACTGTAAACAACTGAATATAAGAAAAAGAATAAGCTAGTTTATTCTTTTTCTTATATTCAGTTGTTTACAGTGTTTTTAAAAAAACATACTGCCCCTCCCCCCACCTCATATTGGGCAGGAGGTCACAGGAGCGGAGCTCCAAAACTTCTCAATTCTATTGTCTTCTTTCTTTACCCCTCCCCCCCTCAATACTTGCTTCTGGGCTCCATGGTTCAAATCCCTTGTGAGAATTTTGCTGAACTCTAAGATTTGACAGACTTTCTAATATTTCCCCCCAGAAACAGAAGAAATCTTAATTGTGCCACTGTGGCCACATAGGAGAAAGTAATTTAAAAAGTGTGATGGGAGTACGGCTTTATTATGACAATTATAATTCAGGAATTATTTTAAGGTAGATGCTGAGCTGATATAATACAGTACACCTTCTGGTGATGTCAGGGGTGTGAGGCATATGGAAATGAGTTATGCAAATGAGTTGTGGTAATGAGCTCTGGCACCTTTTTTCTACAGTGTTCCCTGCTGGCCTTATTCCTGAGCACTTAAATAATACTTAAGTTAGTAGAACATTCAACCGTGACTTATATTCTGCTGATTCCAGCAAGTTTTAGTCACAGCTACAGATCTCAGAAGTTAAGCTGTCTAGTATTTGGATGGGAGACCTCCAAGGAATTATCAGGGTTATGACATGGAAGCAGACAATGACAGACCACTTCAGTACATCTCTTGCCTTGAAAACCCTACAGGATTGCAATTAGTCAGCTGTGACTTGACAGCAAAAAAAACACCCCTAGAACTTTTTCTGGAATGAGATTACTTAGTATAACAAGAAGCTTTTCAGTTAATAGTATCACATTTTGCACAGTAAAGTCTGTGTTGAAAGCAGTTATGCTTAAATGGTGGTTTTGATTGAAGCAAAACAGGATTCCTGGCTTGCAAATTAATTATAGGAACTGTGTTTTTTCCCCGTTGTGTGCCTTGTTAGTATATGGTTGGCATTAGGCTTCCCAACCCTCCCGCCCTGGCGGGGGACCCCAGGATTTCCACCCTCTTCCCCCACTCCCCCCAAAAATGAAAGCGGGGGAGAGGGGGGGAAACGGCGCCGGGGAGTGGGCGAGGCCGCCGTGCCGCACCGCTGCCGCCCCCTCCCCGCCCACCGCAGTTGCTCCTCCGAGATGGGCCCAGGCTGAGCCCATCTCGGAGGAGCAGCCAAGAGGCGGCAGCAGCGCAGGGGAGGGCGAGGCAGGCCAGGAGCATGGCAAGCCGTGAATCCGGGCCCTTCTAGGACCCGGACTTGCGGCTCGCCATGCCCCCGGCCCGCCTCCACCCCCCCTGCTTCCACCCCAGAGGCGGAGCGGGCAAGGCCGCCGCGCTGCTGCCGCCTCTTCTCCGCTCGCCGTGGCTGCTCCTCCGAGATGGGCTCAGGCTGAGCCCATCTCAGAGGAGCAGCCA
This sequence comes from Heteronotia binoei, assembly GCF_032191835.1. NCBI lineage: Eukaryota > Metazoa > Chordata > Lepidosauria > Squamata > Gekkonidae > Heteronotia > Heteronotia binoei. The sequence continues at coordinate 96,492,405 of NC_083223.1, read as the reverse complement.
CGGCGAGCGGAGAAGAGGCGGCAGCTGTGGGGCGGCTCGTCACGCTTCCCGGCGCCGTTTCCCCCCTCCCTAGCTCTACCCCCAAAGTCCCCAGATATTTCTGGGGTTGGACTTGGCAACCCTAGTTGGCATACATCTGAAAATAATAAATGATTAGAATAAGTGATTTTTTCAACATAGAATAAGACAACTCAGTTTAACACAGACAGTTAAATCAATTGTTGTATCAAGTTTTATGTAACTTGGTGCTCCTCTGCTTTTTATGGGTTTCCTTCAATTAAAGGTAAAGGTAGTCCCCTGTGCAAGCACCAGTCATTTCCAACTCTGGGGTGATGTTGCATCACGACGTTTTCACAGCAGACTTTTTTACGGGGTGGTTTGCCATTGCCTTCCCCAGTCATCTACATTTACCCCCAGCAAGCTGGGTACTCATTTGACCAACCTTGGAAGGATGGAAGGCTGAGTCAACCTTGAGCTGGCTACCTGAACCCAGCATCCACTGGGATTGAATTCAGGTCGTGAGCACAGCTTGGTCTGCAGTACTGCAGCTTACCACTCTACACCGTGGGGCTCTTTTCCGTCAATTACTGCTGACTTTTTAATATTCTGAAAGATTATTTGAATGTTTTCTGATTTATGAACTTCATTAAGCTCTTGGGAATTTCCCCAAAATTGTAATGAACTCTTTAAGGGTTTAATAAATCAGCTGTTTGTTCCTGAGCACACAGCTTGGTTCATACACTTCTTAAGAAAGCATTGCCTGGAAAAAAGCATCTTAGCAAGCATAGAGGTCACCAAGCAGCAAAGCACACAGTCATGGTTGGTGGCCCAAAATGACCAAGTACAAAATACAGTGGCCATTGACTATGAATTGCAGCTTTCTGTATTATTACTACCATTCCTTATAATACCACTTGCTGATTGCTGTGTGTTAATTTTATCATTTTAAATGATGAATAGTAATAGTACATTCAGGCCAGTTTACATTTAAGGCACTGATCAACTGAGATAATATATCAACTACTTTGAGCATTCAAGGTCACACTAACCATTAGTGTGATTTAAGGAGACATTTCCAAAGATTTGCAGCATATAAAGATTTGCCTTAATTCTATAGATTGAATATAATAGCTCTAAGCCACTTGGACTGCACAGTTTTCAACTTTTTAAAAAGATGCAGATTTAATCACAAGATATATCTCCTTTATCTTATCTAACCACTCATTGATTTCAGAAATTTCTTTTTACTTCCAGTGTAGCACAAACAGTAGATGTGCTGCTGTAATCAGATTCAGTGTTTGGAATTGCTCTCTCTCTCGGCTTGGCTTCGCGAACGAAGATTTAAGAAGGGTGCAATAATCCACGTCTGCTGCAGGCTCGCTGGTGGCTGACAAGACCAATGCGGGACAGGCAGGTCCGGCCACAGTGGCTGCAGGGAAAAGTCTGATTTAGGATTGGTGCTGTAGCAGTGCGATTCTTCCTCAATCTCCTTTTGTCCTCAAGACCAGCTATGCGTGAGTTCTCAAAAGAAGAGACAGCCTGGTGGATGGTGTGCCTCCATGCTTTGCGATCTGAGGCTAGGTCAGACCACTGGTGATGGTTGATGCGACAGGTGCCAAGGGATTTCTTCAAGGAGTCCTTGTACCTTTTCTTTGGTGCCCCTCTATTTCGATGGCCGGTGGAGAGTTCGCCATACAAGGCAATCTTGGGAAGGCGGTGGTTTTCCATCCTAGAAATATGCCCTGCCCAGCGCAGCTGCGTCTTCAACAGTAGTGCCTCGATGCTGGTAACCTCCGCCCGCTTGAGAACTTCAGTGTTGGTCACAAAGTCACTCCAGTGGAAGTTGAGGATGGTGCGAAGGCAGCGCTGATGAAAGCGCTCGAGGAGTCGCAGGTGATGACGGTATAAAACCCACGATTCGGAGCCATAGATGAGGGTTGTCATCACAACCGCTTTGTAAACATTGATCTTTGTGCCTTTTTTCAGATGCTTGTTGCTCCACACTCTTTTGTGCAGTCGGCCAAAGGCATGGTTTGCCTTTGCCAGCCTGTTGTCAATCTCCTTGTCGATCTTAGCATCTGAGGAGATGATGCACCCCAGGTAGCTGAACTGCTGGGCTGTCTTCAGAACTGATTCACCCACAGTGATGCAGGGAGGGTGATAATCTTCCTGGGGTGCAGGCTGGTGGAGAACTTCTGTCTTCTTCAGACTAACTTCTAGGCCGAATAGCTTGGCAGCCTCTGCAAAGCAGGACGTCATATGCTGCAGAGCTGATACCGAGTGGGAGACGAGTGCAGCATCATCAGCAAACAGTAGCTCTCGGATGAGTTTTTCCATTGTCTTGGAGTGGGCCTTTAGTCGCCTCAGGTTGAACAGGCTGCCATCGGTGCGATAGCGGATGTAGACACCATCGTCATCATCTAGATCTACTGCGGCTCTTTGAAGCATCATGCTAAAGAAGATCGTAAAGAGAGTTGGCGCGAGAACGCAGCCTTGCTTTACACCTGTGCCTATTGGGAAGGTCTCCGAGAGGTCGTTGCAGTGTCTGACTTGGCCTCGCTGATCTTCGTGTAGCTGGATGATCATGCTGAGCAACCTTGGGGGACATCCTAAACGTTCCAAGATTTGCCACAGGCCTTTCCTGCTAACGGTATCGAAAGCTTTGGTAAGGTCGACAAAAGTCACATACAGAGCCTTGTTCTGTTCCCTGCATTTCTCTTGGAGCTGCCTGAGAACAAATACCATGTCGGTGGTGCTCCTGTTAGCTCTGAAGCCGCACTGGCTCTCTGGGAGGAGTTCTTCTGCAATGGCGGGCACCAGTCTGTTCAGGAGTATTCTGGCAAGGATTTTGCCTGCGATGGAGAGCAGGGTTATCCCCCGGTAGTTGGAGCAGTCTGACTTTTCCCCTTTGTTCTTGTATAGGGTGATGATGATTGCATCGCGAAAGTCCCGTGGTAATTTGCCTTGTTCCCAGCAGGTGACAAGTACTTTGTGAAGTGAGCTATGTAGTACTGTGCCCCCATGCTTCCAGATCTCTGGTGGAATTCCATCAACTCCTGCTGCCTTGCCACTTTTCAGTTGCTTGATGGAATTGCTAGAACATAGTTTAATAACATGATTTCAGGGGCATTTTCAACCTCTCTATCTAAACTAAACTCAGCTGAGTAGCTACTTGCCTTTATTACAAAACCACTCTCAGACATAATGTACTGGATGAAGTGTACTGGGACTGCCTGGCAATACCAGTAGTCTCCAGCACAAACATTATACATTTTAGCAATCAGTTTGGGGGTCAAGTGTAGCTGGGGAATGATTTTATATATGTTCTCTCTAAAATTCAGACAAACTGGGAATACCAATGCAGTCTCCCATATCTTTCTTTCTGCTTCATAACCTAGAGCTTGATTCTGTTTATAAATAAAGTTTGGTGTCCCTGTTGATTCCAAAGTAATAACCAAGCCATAAAGTTTAGAAAACAATTTTTTGGCATGTTGAAATTTTTTTACCTTACGTAAAACCTCATTGAGTTAGATGCATAAGACAAATTCCTCATTTGAAGATATTCAGACCATGAAATCTGACCATTACTTCTCCTATCTACATGTTCATATGAAATTACAGTAATCAAGGTATAGTAACAGCCTAATTTGCATTTTTCCCATTTAGCCAAAGACGTTGGATTTGCTTCATGTTTTCTGATTCTCCTTTGCAAGTGTTTCCGCAAAGCCATTTTCTTTCTCCTGCTAGTCTCACTTCCCCTGGATGTGGAAAAAATTCTTTAAAAATAACATGGGACACATTTGCAGAAGAGAATTTAGAGGATGGAGAAATAGTTCAGCATTCTTCTCCTGCCTCTGGTTCTTTTTGCAGCCCCCTGCCAACATTTGTATTATGAAGGAGAAATGGGTTAGGAACCCTAATAATTTCATAACAGTTAGTTTGTCCCCCAGAAATCCTTATAATAGTACACAAGATCAAGTCCAATGATATAATAGATCTTGTCAGTTTTTCTACAGGTGCAAGAAGAAATGGGGTGATATCTCATAGTGATTCTGTTGGGGAAATGAGTGGTGCAGGAACTTTTTCATGCACTCCCCTTTCCATTGTGTTCATTTGAGAAGGGAGAGAATCTGGTTTCCCAATTGCATCAAGAAAGGGTTACACTTGTTCTAAAAAAAAAACCCCTTATTTATTTAACTTCAATCTCAAATGTAAATTATTTAAAACATACTAATCTGGTATACAGCTTGCAACATTAATCCAAAATTCAATACTTAAACATTATGCACAGTAATTTTATAAAAGATATCCTTGGTGGCTCTGATTCAAGACCCATAATGAGGAACAAGAATAAATTCACCCATTAAATATATTTTCCAGCCATAGGAGCTATTGTAACTGTAATGTAACTAATCAACTCTGTGATTAGTGTGTGACATACATTTCTGATGTACACAACAGAATTTAGCTCTTTATTCCTTTCAGGGTCAAGATAGCTAAGGAAACTCAGGGAGACCTAGTATGACTAAGACAGTCCAAGAAGCTAGGTTCTGACACTCTATCGATTTAAAATTTGATAGTATAAAAACATTCCAAAAGACCAAAAGTCGTGTGAGGCAAAAGACACGTACAACATTATCATTACCAGGAAGGTCACATCACACGAAGCCTCCTAAACTCTCCTGGGAAACAGAACCAAAGTTTCAACTATAGAAGCTACTTTACTATAGAAATTGAAACAGCATAAGTTTAGCAGAGGACTGAGACTCAGTTCAGCCCTAATTCCACAACAGATTCTCACTGCAACTCCATTCTGTGTGGCATGATGTCCCCACAGGACCTCCTAGTCCCCAACACAGGCTAAACAGGGATTTCTACAGGAGCATGAGCATAAACTGATAAGAATTCATCCAATCCATTTAAGTTTTTTCTGAATCAAGATATGAGGCAAGATATTGTTTTTAATGTAGCAAAGGACAATATATCCTGCTAATGGTTTAATTACCAGCTGAAAATTTTCTGGACTAGTGACTTGTAACCATTTTGGAGGCCTCTGAAATGTGTGGACTGAACCAGCAAAGACTGTAAAAGGAAGATTATCAAGTAAAAGGGACAATTAAAACAGAATGTCACAGATATGCAAACCATTTATGTCTTTCTCAGTTTTTCTTAGTCTTACTTGTACAATGTCTTGTGTTAAAGCAAAGTATTTTATGATCCTTCGAAACATAAAAAGTTTATGCCATTGTCAAAGGTACAAAGTGACAAGGAAGACATCAAAGTGACATTCTGCCTTCATAAAAATGAGAAGGAATGATAGAAATATTGAATCAGAGCCTATGCCTGTTGGAAGCAAATTCTACTTGCAGTTTCAATATTGATCATATAAATTGCCTTAAAGATTAACAAACTTTACTCAACCAAGAACTTTTCATGAGTTAGAGCTGACTTCATCAGATGAAGTGAGTTCTGACTTATGAAAAATAGTTATTAATACTAAATAAATGGCAAGGCATTTTGTAAGTTTCCCAGTAAATCACTCTTAGGAATCAATTGGTTTTGTCTCTATTTTGAGTAAAAAATAATATTGTTAATTGGGTTTATCTGTGTCTTTTATAAAGTTTATATCTCTGGTACCTGGCATTGCATTGTATGGTATATAAGGTCCGGCCCAATGAAGTAACATTTATATCAGATCCAACCCTCATAACAAATGGGTTCAACACCCCTGCCTTAGGGTCTTCTTATGCTAGAATGGATCCCATTCCTCCTGTAATTTCTACAGCTAGAAACAATGGTGTATAATGGCACAGCAATATGAATTTGATAAATTTTCACATGCTAAATTAATATTATGGTCAAATCCAGATCTGAAGGTTGAGAAGAACTTTTTTAAATGGAAGGCTTGGATCAATATGGGGATTTTTACTTTGGATCAGTTAGTAGACTATGATGATGAGTTTTTGTCATTATGAGAACATAAGAGCCCTGCTAGATCAGACCAATTGTCTATCTAGTCCAGCATCCTGTCTCACATAGTGACCAACCAGTTCCTTTGGATGGCCAACAACAGGGCATAGAGGCCGAGGCTGAAACCTTCGCCTGATATTGCCTCCTGGCTCTGGGATTCAGAGGCTTGCTGCCTCAGAATGTAGAGGTTCCCCTTAGTCACCATGACTAATAGCCTTTGATAGACTTATCCTCCATGAATCTGTCTAATTCCCTTTTAAAGCTATTTATTCCTGTGGCCATCACTACATTTTCTGGCAGTGAATTCCACATTCAAATCACTCTGTGTCCTAAGAATATTCTTTCAGCTGAGGTCTAATTGACATGACTTGTCAATTTCTCTTGGTGGCAATAGTTACAACTGCAGCATCTGTTGGTATCTAAACATGGTCCTGCACCATTAAGTGTCTCAGAGTTCCCTTTGCTCCTGGAAGCTCTAATTGAATCACTGCAAAAAACAAAACCTACAATATTAGTCTACAAATATTTGATGCTGATAAATAAATATGATATGCAGAGTCACAGGAATGAATGGAATATGAAACTAGATTGCCTTGTTTCCCCAAAGCAATGGGGTATGGCCTTTAAGTTTATACATGTTCCCTGTATGGATCTTAAATTGTGACTTATTCAGCAAAAATTATTAGGATATAGTATACTTACAGGATGCATCCCTTAAACATATCTTTGAGCACGTCCAGCCATTCAGTTTTCCTGTAAAGTTATTATTCATATCAGTCTTGTATTAGAATGTTCATTGATTCTTTTTAGGATGCTTATGTACTTTTGAACTATTTCTCAGAGGCTAACCGATGGTCAATGAAAATGGACCCTCAATGCCCTTACTACCGCTAAAAGTCTCATATTACAACATTGGAAAGAGAAATGCCCACCTCTGATGAATCAGTGGATTGAAGACTTTTGGACTCTTAGTATATTCATGGCATATAGACAACCAACATTTTTAGATATTTGGAAATCTTTTATAGAAACTTATGTGTAAATCTGCCACCTCTCTTGTTACATTTTTGTCTCTACTTTATGGGAGGCGTGATTCTACTTAGAATTGCACTGTAAGACATTTATATTTTTAAGTTTCATAAATATACCAAACAGTAGAATTGTATATGCTAACTACATTATAAACAATGGCTTTTATGTTGCTTAGGCAGGAAAACAAGTTTAGGCTTCATAAGAACATGAATATGGAATACAAATGAACTGAAGGTTTGTGTGTGTGTGGTACATTTTATTTCCACTTTTAAGGAACTCAAGGTGGCATATAAGCTTTTCCTCTCCTCCACTTTATCCTCAGAACAACCATGTAATGTATGTTATGTTATTAGTGATTGGTGCAAGGCAATCACAACTGAAAATCTTGACTGAGTGGGGATTTGATCTTACTTTTTACTGACCCCAAGCTTTAACTGCACCACAGTTCAACAGTGATAAAATGAAAATTTTACTTATTGTGAGAGATGGTACACTTCAGTTATTTTTTTTAATGTAAAAGTAACTCTTAAGCAATTGTTCTCTTTCCCTCCTTAGTCTATTGGTGTTAGGTTGTTTTAATAACATGTCCTTAATATTCTTTCTTAATATTTTCTTCATGTTTGCCACAAGGCTGCCTAGATGCTTAAGTGTCATTCTGTCCATCCCCTTCTGAACTGCAGCATGAACTGAAGCAGAATTAAACTTTTTCATTACAGAGGTCCTATTTGTGTGAACATGTTGCAGACAACAGTGTCTTGAGATCACGCTGTTTGTGGTCACTTTGAGGGAAAAAAATGAGAAAATTAAAATGCATCACCTGAGAAATTCAATACTAATATTTTCCATGCATTTACCTTGAGCTTCTCTAATGATTGCACCTCTTAAACATGTGGAATCTTCTCAGCACAGCAATAGCAAATGCTGGCTTGAGCAGCTTTTGAAAAATATGCTTCATTGATTGTCCATGAGATATAATAGCCAGAAAAGATTCCTTTAAAAAATCATTAAAAATGTTGAAGTAAGCAGCTCTATTTTCTGTCTTGGGCACAGTGCATCAGTGAAATGAGTGCAATGCAATCATAACTAACCAGTATCCTCTACTCTTTCAGTGGAAGAAAGGAAATGGCAAAAAAGAGCCAACTCCAAGGAGCTGACAGGATAGAAATACACTGGAAGCTATAGCAAATTATAAACACTGTCTGTACCCTCCAATCATAGAGTGGTATGCTGGTGATACCCCTGAGGAAGCTATGAATAGAAGCAACCAACCAGAACACAGGGATTGAGGGTTGCCAGCCTCCAGGTGGGCCCTGGAGATCTCCTGGAATTATGAGTGATCTCCAGATTACAGAGATCAATTTCTCTGAAGAAAATGGCTGCTTCACAAGATGAACACTCTGGCATGGTACCCTGCTGAAGTCTCTCCCATCCCCAAAGCTTGTCCTCTCCAGGCTTCTCCCACAAACCTTCATGAATTTCCCAACCCAGAGCTGGCAACCATAAATATCACTGCACATCCATCCGTCCACCAAACACAATTGTTTCAGTTCTTTATTATTACGGTCATTTGTCCATACACAACAAATGCAATACAGCACTTTCTTCTATTTCTCTACCTTAATGCTCTCATATTAATTTCCAGTTGTCTAAATATGGATAGTTGCTGCAATATAAGTAAATCAGACCTGCATACACAACTAGTGCAGCTGTATTGAAGATGAAGAGATGATCTGAAGCAGGTAGAGATGTCCTCTCTTAGGGTCACAAGACACACAAATGCTTTAACTGTACAGAAGGTCTAAAGAAGTACATACTTTAAGTGTACATGTGGACATAGGTTCCAGACTGATTTTTTTTTTACTTTGAACAAGACCTTGTTACCAAGCCTGATACTGTCTTTGAAGGCAGCATTCAGTTTTTACCTATGAAACACCTTTATCCCAGACCACTGAAAGTATGCAAAGCACAACTAAAGCTGAGCTTCAATCCAAAGGACTGTGATGTGATTTTTTAAAAATTCCCATGACACAGCACAAATGGGATGCTGAGAAACATAAGCTGACATCTTCTGAGTCATGCAAGAGGTCATTGAGTCCTAAAATATTTTTTGCATTCAAGAAGATTGAAACCGTATGTACAGTTGTTCTGGAACAGGTTCCATTGAAGTTGGGAAGCCTTTCTGTGGAGCAAACATGCCTCTAATCAGTCTGCAGAAGTACTTTAACAATTAATAATAATAATGGTGTGTGCTGGTCTGCCTGCCTTTTTGGAAATACCTGGTCATGCTGTTTAATATCAAAATTGTTGTGTAAACATGCCTTTTCTAATCATTTTCTCGCTTCTCTTTTGGACAGATCTGATAATGTTATGGAATCAAGCAAAAGATAAAACAGCCACCATGAGACAATATTGACTCGAGAACAGCATCTTCCTAGCTGATGATACATTACAACTTTTGAAACTAAAAGAAGAATGACATTATGGTCACCAGCTGGCTTTGGAAACATGGATGGGAAGATGATGAGCCTTTTAAAAATCTGTATTGTATTTATATAGCACAGGTTTTGGAAGTTGGAGAGGGAAAACAATACCAATCAGTGTGGTGATCCAGCCATGGGAGACAACTCAAGTTTTTGGGACAGTCTGATATTTGCACATCCTGTCTGTCTAAACTGGAAGTCAGAAGCAGAAGGTTCTATCTACCACTTAGCTAGCATTTTGTTTGTTGTTGGATACATGGGCGGAAGTGGATTTTTTGGCCTGCTCTATGTCTTCTGTTTGCTTGGATTAGGTTTCCTGTGCTCTTCTGTCTGGGCATGGCTGGATGTCTGTGCAGCTGATATTTTCTCTTGGAATTTCATACTTTTTGTGATATGCTTCATACAGTTTATTTATGTAACCTACCAAGTTCGGAGTGTTGCCTTTGGCAGAGAATTCCAGGAGCTTTATAATGCTCTGTTCCAGCCTCTGGGGATCTCATTGACTGTCTTTAGAAAAATTGTTCGCTGCTGTGATGAAGAAATTGTTACACTGGAGAAGGAGCACTGTTATGCTATGCAGGGCAAAACACCGATTGATAAACTCTCCTTGCTTGTGTCGGGAAGGTTCGTGATATGCTTATTCTTTACTTATAGGCTCACTTTTGCATACACACACATGACACCTTTCTACAATTAAAATGCAGGAAAAGAATACCCAAGAACATCAAGGGTATTGCCTTTTCAGCGTATTGTTTGCTCCTGTTTAATTTTGTTACAGTAGACCTTACATTTCCACACTTTAAACCTCTGTGTGAAAATGTTTCTAGTACCAAAGATGTTAAAATTTTACAGCAACAAAAAATGAGTTATTTTAATTATCACAAACTCATTAAATGCTCAAAAGCATAAACATTAGGACTTGTGGCAAAATTTGTCTTCCAAAGAAAAACAGGTTTCGTCTTTTAAATTAAACAGGTTTTGTCTTTTAAATTAAATTAAATTAAAACAGAGAGAGACTATAGTACTGTCAGTTGTGGAACAACTTCTGAAAATGTGTAGGCTTACTTCCAGGAAAGTGTTCTTAGGATTGCATTATAAAATCACCAAAAAAAGAGGACTGATTTAAATTTTTAAATTCCAGTATTACTTAGACAATTCCTAATAAACCCATATACTAATTTGTTAATATAATAATAACATTATATGAATTCAAAATAGAAGAATCTTTATACTTACTCATGGGGTACACTGCATTTCTTCAATATTTAACAATATTTTGAGTAAGCTTTTAAAAGACAACTTAATGGTCATTTTCCTAGATATGGTCACATAGACAATCTGTAGTTAAGACAGATTTTGTGGGTAAGTGCTGATTGGAATTTAAGGCTCCCAAGTTCCTGCTGGCAGGGAGGAGGCTGCCAGGGAGGATCCCCATCCCCCAAAGAGCCCATTGCCATGCATTGCAATGACATCACCCAGAAATGACGTATCGCACCAGGCACATCATGTAGGACGATCTAGGAATTTGGTTTCGCTATGGTTTCACGTAGGGACGCTTTAGCAATTTAGGAGGAAAGAATTCTGATGAAGTGACAATGACGTCACTTCTGGGTGATGTCATTGCGCCCTGTGTGCTGCACTTTCATGAGAAAAAGTCCCCTGCCAGCAGCCACGGGGGACTTGGCAACCCAATTAAAATTCCAGTTCTTACTGAACCTTTCTTATTTTACCTGCTACTCCCCCTTTTCTTTTGCCCTACCTAACTAGAAGCAGCTAATCTTAATCAGAGGAAATTGCTGCTGGTACTAGACGACTAAGGAATAAAAGAATATCTGTCTGTGGATAACCATGGTAGAGCTTGTCTCCGGCCCCCACTGTGAAGCATTATATATAAGTACATAAACTGTTGCGATGTATAACCAATTAAAAACTTCCACACAATTCCTTCTTTACCAATAAAAACAGTTACTTACTAATTAATAATACAGTCACATGTTCTGTTTTAAGTTATTATAAATTTCCATTATGTTCAGATGGCATATGAAACCAGGTTGTTAAAAATTATTATATCTGAAACTTTGTAAAAGTTATGGATTTTACCTACCATTTCCTGAAGCGTATATTCCTATTTCCATATTCCTTCCTGCTTCTATTTAGCTGTGCCTTCTGCAGTCATTAAAGGTTATATAAATATTCGTAAATCTGTACCAATTTACATAATTCTGGATATACAGTGTGGGTTTCCTGAATGTTAAATTGGCCTCTTTAAAACTGTACTTTATTTATTTTAGAAAATTTATGTCATGCTTCTCTGTTATGACATAAAATGCAAGCAACATAAAGAATAACATCCAAACAGAAAAAGAGAAAAAAACCAAAATTACGGTAATTAAAATAGTGAGCAAGAGATGGTAACAAAAACAGCAGTTTAAAAATAACTAAATTCAGCTGTTTGTCATTATCAATCATAGCCCAGATTGAGAAGTCAACAAAGCAGGTCAAGAACTAAAGCCATTAAAAATATGTGAATGTGGCACAAGAGGGACTGTGGCAGAAGTTTGTGTGAAAACGGTGTTCTGAGGTCCGCTCCCGGCTACAGTTTCTATTGTTTATTGATAACAGAGTCTATGTGCATGGCACTTTAAGAAAGAAGACATGTCCTTGCCCCAAGGAGGGAGATGGAGGCAGAGATAAACAGAAGAAAATATCCATTCATTTTACCAGGCCTATTCCTGTGTTGAGAAAAGCCCTGCTGCATCAGACATTTAGGTTTTCACTTAGCTGTCATACCCCTTTATGGGCTATATTTTTTTTAAAAGCCATCAGAGCTAGTGGCCATCGCAACAACTTACTGCAGAGAATTTAATTAATTATTCACAATCTGTTAAATCTCTGCTATGTCCAGAATTTCATGGCAACTAGTGCCTCAGTGCTATTTGCTTGCCCGTGTCTTTTGTCCTTCTGGCACAGCAGTTTATGAGTCAGGCTTCTCTTGCAGGATGCATGTCTCTAACAACTGCCTACTCATTTTTCTGCCTTGTGCCAAGGAACTCTGTTTGGTCTCTTTGTATTTTGAAAGACTTGTCTGAGAACTGAAAGAAATTCAGGATTTGGAACTCTTAACAGAAGATATTAGAATTCTTTTCTGTCTTTTGCGTCACAAATACCATTCTTCTTGCCACCAAGCAAAGACTGAAAGATGTGAATTTTTAATGCCTTCCTTTCATGTATGCAGTCTATTATTGAACTGCATACAATAAGTGGGCCTGATGATGAAAGCTTGTGAGCAATGGAAGAGGTGTTTATTCTTAGTGAGCTCCTGCTGCACACCTGTACAAACTTTAATAATAATTCTTGAAACTCCTTAATTTAAAATCTTTAAGAAACAGAGACAATAATTTGTGTTTGTTTTGAAAGGAAAAAAAATGGAAAAATGTGTGTATCTTCTGTTCCTGGACATATTTTGTTTCCTGTGTATCCACAGTAATAACACCAATATTCTGTTTGGCAGGATCAGAGTGACAGTAGATGGGGAATTTCTGCATTATATTTTCCCACTTCAGTTTCTGGATTCTCCTGAATGGGATTCCCTAAGACCTACTGAAGAAGGCATTTTTCAGGTAAGAGACACTGTTGCATACTGTGCATATTTCTTGAAATGATGCTTTCCCAGAATTTCAGACACTGAAGTTCTTTGAGACTGCTTAACTTGACAGGGAGGTGGGGAGAAGATCTGTATCCTTTGAGGTTCATTTTAGCAAGGGTCATTTAACAAAACTCTAATGCTGTAGTTCCTTTGAATGACTGCACAGAGTTACTCTGGGCTTAAAGCTTTGAGGAAGCTATGGAATTAGATACAAACCTGTGCTGCTGACTCTTTCCCTGTTTCACCACCAGTATTTCCCCCCACTTGTACATGCAGCCACTGAAATCACTGCAGTGCACAGGCAGAATCCTCAATAGAAGGTTACTGTAAAAATCAGACTGAGTCCTAAAAATTAGTAGTGCTATTTTATGGAGTTCTGTCAGCAATGAGTCTCTGTACCAGTAGAGGAAAGGCAAAAGATCAAGGTCCTCCCCTCATCCCTTCTTTAATTTATGAACTTTTTAGGATAGTCTGAGAAAAAAAAATTGTTGTTGAATGAACTGGTAAGGCATTCTATAGCAGATTTCTCCAAGAGGTCTTGTATACCATAGTCAGATACCCTCTTTTTTGTTGAAGAAACAAACTGTCAATCCCAGAGGCAAGGAAAAGACAAGTGAAGTTCAAGATCTTTATTCCAGCATCATAGGCAGATACAGGCATTGTTGGAACTGGCTCTCCCACCAGTTCCCAGGTCTTATAACCCCTTGCCCTGACCATTATAATTCAAGCAAAGCGCACCAAGCTGTAGTGGGGATTTGTGCGGGTTCCCTCCTACTCTATCATCACCCCAGATGTCTGTTATCTACCCCTTTGGTTAGTTCTCCTCCAACTTCCCTGACCTTGGTTACATAGTAACATACAAGTTCCCAGACATGCCATCCTCCCTCTAGATAAGCGGCGGGGATGCTTCATAGCAGTAGCCAGCATAACAAGCACAGCATTGTATAACAGTTAGCTAATTGGATACATATGGCAAGAGGAACAAAGATGGAGTGACTATTGACATTCTGTCCCCCTAAGATCTCTTCCCCCCCAGGCTTGTCGGGATGTTCGTTGATCAAAGCATTACAGTTTGTCTCCGTTGCCTTGACCCATTCTGTTTGACTCAATGGAAAGTGAGTTCATTTGATAAGGTAGAAGAGCTCGCCATATTTGAGCTTGGCATCCAGGATCTCCTGCACCTCATGATGAATCTGACCACGAACCAGAGTCGGAGGCAGCGGTTCTGTCTGGGGGTGCCATGACGAAGGCCCAGGGTCTTTCTTTAGGTAGCTGGCATGGAAACAAGGGTGCACATGTTTAAGGTTCTTTGGCAGTTCTAGTTCTACAGTCACTTTATTTATAATCTGTTTGATCGGGAAAGGTCCCAAGTACCTTAGTCCCAACTTTTTACAGTTCTGGGCATTGGGTAAATGCTTGGTTGAAATGTATACTTTATCTCTCACTGCCAAGTCCCATAGTTCAGAATACTTTTTGTCATACTGGGTTTTATAGGCCTCTTGTGCCCTCTGGAATTGTTGCCTGATAACTGTCCACCCCCCAGCTATTTCCTTCCACCACTCCGCAAAGTCTATTGGGGCAGAGGGAGGGGATGTGAGTCCGGGAAAAGGTTTGTTTTCATAGCCATGCACTGCTTTGAACAGGCTTATTTTGGTGGCGCTATGCACACTGTTGTTATAAGTGTATTCAGCAAAAGGTAACAAAGCCACCCAATTGTCCTGTTGAAAAGATGTATAGCCGCGCAAAAATTGCTCTAGCACCGCATTGGTGTGTTCCGTCTGTTTGAAGGTGGTAGGCAGAGCTAAACCTTTGCTCTGTCCCAGCCAATTCGCAGAGGTGCAACCAGAATTTGGCTACAAATTGTGGACTGCGGTCGGAAATCACCTTATTGGGGAAGGCGTATAGCCGAAAGATGTGCTGGATGAACATTTGGGCTAGTTGCTTGGCTGTGGGCACTTGTTTGCAGGGTGTGAAGTGGGCTTGTTTGGAAAAGGTGTCCACCACCACTCAGATTACTGTCTTTTCCATGGAGGGGGAAAGGTCAGTGATAAAATCCATTGAGTTACATTCCCAGGAGCGTGAAGCAGGGGGGAGGGGTTGCAGGTGCCCAGGGGGGAGTCCTCCCTGTTTCTTTGCCATTATACAAGTGGGGCATCCTGTTGTGTATTCCCCCACGTCCTTCCTAAGCCCTGGCCACCAAAATTGTCTTTGGAGTAGATGCATGGTTTTGACAAAACCCAAAGTGCCCCCCCAGTTTGGAGTCATGTTACCTCTGGGTCACTTGTTTGCTCAAGGAAGGGGGCACGTAAAGTTTTTCCCCTTTCCGCCAAAGCCCATCGTCGGACTTTTCTAATTAGAACTCCCCCCCCCGGGTGGATTGTCCACAACAGCTTGTTTCAGTTCTATCAGAAACCCATCAGGAGGCGCTGCTTCCTTTCGACTCTGCGCATGCGTGGTCACTAGGGCGCTTAGCTGGGAGGGTGTGAACAAGGAATCTACGACTTTCTCCCTTTTTCTGTTGTGTTGAGGGAGGCGGGACAGGGCATCAGCCAGAAAGTTCAACTTCCCCGGAATGTGGCCCAATTTAAAGTTGAATTGCCAGAACAAGCCTGCCCACCTCACCTGTTTGTTGTTGAGGTTGCGGGTGGCACTGAGGGCAGCCAGATTCTTATGGTCCGTCCACAGTTCAAAAGGTTCCTTTGCCCCCTCTAGTTAGTGCCTCCATTTCTCTAGCGCTAGCTTAATGGCAGAGACTTCCTTGTCCCAAACAGACCAATTGGGTTCAGCTGGGCTAAATTTCTGGGACAGGTATGCACAGGGGTGCAGTTGGCCGTCCGGCCGTTCTTGGAGCAACATGGCTGCACGAGCGACATCACTGGCGTCACATTGAACTATGAACCTCTTGTTTTCATCAGGGTGTATTAGGCAGGGTTCAGATGTAAACCGCGCCTTCAGTTCCTCGAAGGCCTTTTGATACTCCCCAGTCCACTGGAGGCCAGAACTGCCTTTTAAGGCTTGCAGTCCCTTCCCTTTTGTCTTTAACAATTTGGTAAGGGGCAGGGTGATCTCGGCAAAGGTATTGATGAACCCCCTGTAGAAACTGGCTAACTCCAGGAAACTTTGGAGCTGTTTGCAGGTGCAGGGAGGTTCTCAATTTACCACTGCTTGTACCTTGTTCGGATCCATCCCCGATACCCCAGGAAGTTGAGTTCTGTTTTGTGAAACTCGCACTTGGATAGCTTGGCAAACAGTTTGTGCTCATACAGGGTCTGGAGTACCTCCCTTACTAGTTGAATGTGCGAGGGGAGGTCCTGGGAATATATTAACACTTCATCTAGGTACCAAACCATGCCCTTATAGAGGTACTTGTATAACACTTCGTTGATCAAGTTCATGAACACCCCCGGGGTCCCCTTGAGGCCAAATGGCATGACCAAGTATTCAAATTGTCCGAGTGGGGTGTTAAATTTGGTTTCCACTTGTCCCCCTCCTTGATGCGCACCTGGAAGTACGCGTCCTGGAGATCGAGTTTGGTAAAGATTTTCCCTTGGGATACTCCCCAAAAGGTCCTGAATGAGTGGGAGAGGGTATGCATTACTCAGGGAAATCATGTTCAATCCATGAAAGTCAGTACATAGCCGTAAACTGCCGTCCTTTTTCTTTCTGAAGAGTATGGGGGCGGTATGGCCGGGCATATAAAGCCCTGGCGTAGATTCAGTTCCAGGAATGTTTGGAGTTCCTTCCACTCCCCTCAGCTCATTGAGTATAGTTTGACCTTGGGCAGTGACTCCCCCTCTACCAATTCAATGGCACAGTCTGTATCCAGGTGAGGTAGTAGCTTGTCCACCTCCTGAGCATCAAACACTTTATGGAGGTCTTGGTATTCGGGGGGCAGGGAGGACGCCTTGACTCTGGTGATGCACAACTTTTCCAGTTGGGGAGGGGGATGCGAGCCCCATTGTTTGTCCCAGTGGTGACTCTCGCACACCAGGTCTATGGCCCTCCTGCTCCACTGGATAAGCGGATCATGATCAGCCAACCATTCTAAGCTAAGGCTATGATGAAGGTACGGGGCTCCTAGTGTTCTCCCACCCCCAGGGCGCACACTTCTGTCCCCGTGCTACACAGCTCCCCCTTCATCGATCTCCCGTCCATTTGTTCAAATAGATAAGATTCTTTAAGGGGCATAGTTCTCAATCCTAGCGCGTCTACTAAGTTGGGCGATAGTAAGTCTTTTGAGCACCCTGAGTCCAGTAGAGCTCTAATACAAGTAAACTGCTTCGTGACGGGGTTCACTAGGGTTATGGGCACATAATACAAAGTCCTGGATAATCTCACCTGTAGTGGCGCGGCCGTGGCTTGGACCTGCTCTTGCATGCTCCTCACAGCAGGTCATTGTCATTTCCCGTCAGCTTGGCCTCTCTGTCCTCCCCCTCGGACTCTTCCAGGATCGGTTCCCTGAACTGTAGCACCGCAGAGTTGACTTTCGTAATCAGGGTCCCTGACCTCCCAGCTTTCTTCTTCGCCTCCGGCTTGATCAGTGTGGAGGTTCGTGGTTCTCCTGGTTTGCTCGGGCACTCGTTGGTGATGTGATTTTCCAGTTTGGCCTTGGCTCTGAGGTCTTGCTCCTCTCAGGAGAGTGACTCGGGCGGCTCTCTTGGGTAGGCTCGGTTTTGGAGTTTTCTCCCGGCCCTCTTTGGGGGGTCCACCCTGCTACTTTTTGTGGGGGGTGATCATCTTGTTCCAATCCTCTATCTCACAGGCTAGCTGGATCCAGCCAACCAGGTCTCTCGGCTCACCCGTCTTCAGGGCCTCTCTGTAAATGTGGGAATTCAGGCCCCTCTTGAATTGCTCGATTCTTGCCTCCTCGTCCCATCGATTGACCTTGGAATTCAGTGCCCTGAATTCATTGAGGTAGTCTCATACTGACCCGGCACCCTGCTTCAGATCTTGTAGGACCGATATGGTGTTGGTCTCCTGCAAAGGGTCCTTGAAGTGGCAGCGTAGGGCCCTTAAGAGGTCCGTGGCCGAGTTGAGGGCCGGGGATCAACTCTCAAACAGGGTGACATAACACCGGGCGGCCACCCCATGAAGACAACTTCTGATGTATACTACCCGCGACTGCTCCGTTGGGAAGCTGCATGCCTACACACTGAGGTGGCCCTACACCAACACTATAAAGTAGTTCTGCGGGATCCCCATCGAACCTCGCCTCGCTGACCCGTGGCCCGCCTGGTACTGGGACAGGTTCCTCTGGTCGAGGCTGGGGCTGGTTTGCCCTCTGCGGGTGGTTTTCCCCCCACGGGTGGCTCTCCTCCCGCAGGAATCACTGGCTGGTTGCCCCCCGCTGGGACTTGTTGAGGGGGGGTTGCAGCCACGACCCATTCCACCACTGTCTGTAGCTGCCAGGCGAGGTTGCACATCTCTTGGATCAAGAAGGCATGGATGGCCTGCATCTCCTCGCGCAGTTGGCTGCTCTGGCTGGCGAGGGCTTCTTGCACCCACTCAGTAGCACTGTTCCCCATGCCGCTCGCCCAGGGGTAGTCCCCTCCATTCTTGTCCCCCTGGAACCCCCACAGGTGGTAGGACCTTTGTAGCCCCAATAGTTGGTGGCTCTGGTGGAAGTCCTCTCTCAGATCTCCGACAATACTCTCCCAGAAATCCATGGAACCCCACTTTTTCCTCTGAACCGTTCCTGTAACAGGAGTGACCCTCAGGCTTTGGTTCCTCCTCCTCAGTGGTAGTGGTTGTCCCTGTAGCCTGGTCCTTTTCGCCAGCCATCATTAGTCTGGGTTCAGACAGGTCAGGGGTGGGTAGAGTTCCAACAAAATGTCAGACCCAGAGGCAAGGAAAAGACAAGTAAAGTTCAAGATCTTTATTCTAACATCATAGGCAGATACAGGCATTGTCGGAACTGGCTCTCCTGCCAGTTCCCAGGTCTTAAAACCCCTTGCCCTGACCATTACAATTCAAGCAAAGCGTGCTAAGTCGTAGCAGGGATTTGCACGGGTTCCCTCCTACTCTATCATCACCCCAGGTGTCTGTTATCTACCCCTTCGGTTACTTCTCCAGCTTCCTTGACCTTGGTTGCATAGTGGAAGAAGAAGATGAAGAAGATATCGGATTTATATCCTGCCCTCCACTCCGAAGAGACTCAGAGCGGCTCACAATCTCCTTTACCTTCCTCCCCCGCAACAGACACCTGTGAGGTGGGTGGGGCTGGAGAGGGCTCTCACAGCAGCTGGCCTTTCAAGGACAACCTCTGCCAGAGCTATGGCTGACCCAAGGCCATGCTAGCAGGTGCAAGTGGAGGAGTGGGAAATCAAACCTGGTTCTCCCAGATAAGAGTCCGCACACTTAACCACTACACCAAACTACACCGCTACACCAAACTACACCATACAAGTTCCCAGACATGCCGCCCTTCCTCTAGATAAGCGGCGGGGATGCTTCAAAGCAATAGCCTGCACAGCAAGTGCAACGTTAGCATTGTATAACAGTTAGCTAATTGGATACATATGGCAAGAGGAACAAAGATGGAGTGGCTCTTGACACAAACAAACAAAAATGTTTTCTTTCTAAAGCTTTGAATTGCATCCCCTTTGCCAGGTACCTTTTTCAGCCTAATCTACCACATGGTGTGAGGATAAGTGGAGGTGGGGAGAATGATGATGTGAGCTATACTATAAATATACAAATAAATTAAAATACAGCACATAGCCTTGAAGAACTGTAGTCTAGCACTTCTGCTATTCCACTGAGAACTTTTAAAAGAACCAAGTTTTTGCTGAGTTGTCATGAGACACAGATACCTGTTAGCAAACAGGGTATTGCACATGCAGGTGCATTGGTGTAGAAGTGTGTCCCTGCTGATATGAAAATGAGGGAACTTTCAAAATAAGCATATTGTGAGATATTTTTTAAAAAATATATGATCTTTTTTTAAAAAAAATCCAAACTATTAGGCTGTGTATTTCAAACGTATGTAAACCGCCTTGAACCACAAAGAAAGACAGGATATAAATTCTTTAATTAATTAATAAACTAAATGAAAATTTGCAGGATTCTTAGGTATTTTTGTTAGCTTCTGTTGAAAGCAATGCAGTGTTGCTAGACTGTGTCTGCACTCAGGTGCATATCCCATTTACACATGTGCAGATCTCCTTAATAGGATCAGAGAGAGGATCTTTCCCTTTTCTTTCTCTCTGAAATTTGTTTGCAGGTGCTAAACAATATTGCAACCACAACAAAGGCAAAAGATTAGAATAACTGTACAGCACTGGTACTTACTCCATGGTTTGCAGAAGGCCACATTTGCAATTAGCATCAACCAAAAAAGCCACATTTACTTCCATTCTCGACCTGAGACCTGCACTTCAGGGACCCTCACAGCTTACCAGCTCCTCTGGCATTGGCTGTTTTGAGGTGGAACCCACCAGCCAACCGCAAGTCCCACTGGGCAAGGACCTCTCCTACTTTTCCTTAAACATGGGTCAGGTGCCACAATGGGAAACAGTGCTCAGAAGAACAACGTGGCTCTCAAGCCATGGAGTATCATTGCTATGCACAATATTTTTAATAACTCAGACTTTAGGAATATCAACACAAGATCAAATTTTAGCCATCTTTTATTCCTTTAATGTGTCTTCCAGGTAACCCTCACAGCAGAAACAGACTGTCGATACGTGGCATGGAGAAGAAAAAAACTGTATTTGCTGTTTGCTAAGCATCGATTCATCTCACGCCTGTTTTCAATTCTAGTTGGAAATGACATTGCTGATAAACTATATGCTTTGAATGACAGAGTAAGCCTAGGGAAAGGGTTTCGATATGATATCCGCTTACCTAACTTCCATCACGTGTCTGTTCCAGAGACACCCCAAAAGCAGCTTGAAGATCAGCTTCAGAACAATTCAAGACAAATATTAAGAAATGTTATAAACTGTAACTCTTCTACAAAATGACAGTGTTTTTGTCTTTGTTGATTCCAGAATTAAGTGCAGAAAGACATGAAGTTGATGTCATGAAAATCAATCTGCAAAAAACAACTTTAAAATAAAAGAGCAAATTCATTCTCTAGCAGGGGAAAAAATAGCCAGGCTTTTTTCACTATGTTCAGAAACAGTAGGTTGCCCATCATGATTGATTGTGCATCACGATGCGTTTTCATTGACTCCCTTCTGCTCAACTTATTGTTTTGGGTAGGAAGGGGAGGGGAGATGAATCATTACCATATAAAGCTTTATTGTAATTGTGTTGCCTTCTGCATTGTGTGTGTGTCTGTTTTAAGCTATTTTTCACAGAGCTCTTCATGTTTATTGAGGCTTCTTTTACATGAATTATGCAGGCAGTTTAACAGAAGGACAACAAAAGGAAAACTATCCTTAATCTTGATTCTCTTGTTATTTCATAATCACTGCATAAATTTGGTCTGCAGTATCTTACAGAAGATGACACTTAAAGCAGGAGCCTGCACAAACTAAAAAGTGTGGAGAAAAGAAGTGAACAATTTGTCTCTTGCATATACTTATGAAACGCTGACTTGAGATTTCTTTCAGGCTATAGCAGCAGGGTAGTACATGAAAACACAAAGCACTACTATAATTGCTTCAACTTCACAGAGTGTACCAATCGCCTTTTTGCTGCACCATATGTAACAGAACAATTGTTTAGCAATTCTAACAAAGTAGGGTAACAATACTTGAGCTGGGGATAAATGACAATTTTAAAGAGAGTTGAAGGTAGTATAAATGATGATTTATTGACTATGATTTCTGTTGTTACTGTCATTTCTGCTGCCCTATTTCTGTGACTGAATTGAACAGGTTTTGCGGCTTTCCAAGCACAAACACATGCAGACAGAGACAGACATATTGGGGCATCTGGGTCCCATTTCCATTGTTTTGGCATTAGGTGGAGCCACATTAGAAAAATGATGGTGGTAGGATTGTTTGAATTCCTCACCTTTGAAGTATTGCTGAGAGCCAGTTTGGTGTAGTAATTAAGTGTGTGCACTCTCATCTGGAAGAACTGGGTTTGATTCCCCACTCCTCTGCTTGCACCTGCTGGAATGGCCTTGGGTCAGACATAGCTCTCGTAGGAGTTCTCCTTGAAAGGGCAGCTGCTGCAAGAGCTCTCTCAGCCCCACCCACCTCACAGGGAGTCTGTTGTGGGGCGGGGGAAGGTAAAGGAAATTGTGACCTCTCTGAGGCTCTGTGATTCAGAGTATAGGGTAGGATATAAATCCAATATCATTGGTATTGAAGTACTTGTGCTGGAATGCTTGCAGTTTTAGTTCAAGATACCATTTTTCCAAATTAATTATTTTATGGAAATTGGAGAGCAAGATCTGGAAAGTTTTTATTTACTTCATTTATCCTGCTCCTCGATTCAGAGTTCTCATTCTCTTCTCCTCCATCTTCACAGCAACCCTGTGAAGGAGCTTAGACTGAGACCATGTGACAAGCCCATCATCACCCAATAAATTTCCATGGTAGAGTGGGAGTTTGAGCCTCAAGCTTCCAGATCCTACTCCAGCACTTAACTATTAAACTGTACTGACTCCCGCTTTTAAAAAAAATCCACTGCAAAAACAAATGTGAAGCAGTTGATCATTAGAAGCACCTTTGAGAAAGTTTCGACAAGGTTAACAGATCTTGTCTAGAAGGCTAAAGAGATTTTGGAACATGGCAAGCTGTGCTGTCTTCCTTTTCATCCATTTTTGTAAGGAATGGAGGGCAAAAAGGATTACAACAACTCCAATTTGTGAACTCAGAGTAATAATGGGTAGAGCTGCCTTACTCCATTACAAGCAAGTTTTTTCCAGCTTACCTATCCTCACCAGCAGTAGTTGCTCAACATAGAGACAGATGTTCCTGTTCATCACATATATATAAGCAAGTCATATATATAAGCAAGATGGGTACATCATGTTATAGGTGATGAGTATGTCTGATACAGTTAGAAATAGCCATCTTCAGTTAGGGCTACAAGACATATCAAACACAAGAAGATCCAACAAACTACTTTAGGTATACCTGTGTGTTAAGGATTGTAGTGGGATTTTTAAAAAAGTGACCTCGTTGCCATGTTGCAGTCAGCTTGTCTTTAATTTTAAAACTTCATGTGTTGGACAGCAGAAATGTAATTTGGGAAACTCCAAGTGCAAAGTACTCTTCCTTTTATTTTTATTTGAATATTTGTAGCCTATATTTCTCCCTGAAGGGACCTAAAGAGGTTTACAACAATAAAAATAATTAACAACAGAACAACACTTGATTCAGTGACTGCCTCATCTGAAGGCAGAGACTGTGAGCCATCCCTTTAACTGTTGCCCTTTAGCTCATGCCTTTTGGCTATGCTCAAGCATTAATTAGAGAGCATACATTCATTCATGATAGATCCAGATGGGTAGTAGCCATGTGAGTCTGAAGCAGTAGAACAAAGTTAGAATCCAGCAGCACCAGTGATGGTATCTGAGGAAATGTGTGTGCACACGAAAGCTCACATCCTGTATAAAACTTTGTTACTCTTCAAGGTGCTACTGGAATCTAACTTTGTTCTACTCATCAAGATATTGCAGTTTGCAAAGATATTTCACCCAATCTCTACATTAGCCATGCTGAGCTAGTTGCATAGTTCTTTGGAACCTAGCCAATGATTGTATAGTGGTTTTATATAAAGATTATAGAGAAAATTATAAAATAGAGTTTATAATAATGAAAATTAAAAAATTGTTTTGAACAATTCTGCCAGAAACAATATCATCAGTGTTGCTACTGGATAATATCTCATAGATATTGTTGTTCAGTTAATTTGTGTTTAGAAAAAGATTAGCATAGGTTTTCTTGAATTTGTCCTGCTAATCTCTGTCAAAAAGAATAGGTACATTACTTTCCTATGAAATAATATTGCAGCATGATAGATTTTGGTAGACTTTGTAAAAATTGATCTCAAACTGAGATGGAAGGTTTTGCATTTCTGTGATAAACTGTTGGCAGAGACGTATCTGAAACAATGCTATTGTCTTTAAAAATTATCTTACTGTGTAAGAGAAATGGCCTCATTTCTATAACCAAGTTATAAAATTTGAAAATATCTGATGAATGGTTTTCAAGGTTTAACTTTATAAATGCAATATTTGCTACCCAAGAACCTGGTCATTTGGAAATGAAAGAGTAGTTTTCTGAATCTATCCAGTACTTTGCTAGTTTTTGAAAATCTAATTTGATTTTACTGCTTTTCAGATCACAAACCATACCATCGGTCCTTCAGCTTCAAAACACAACAACACAAATCCTGACACATTTTCTCCATACACTACCTGATGATAGGAACTAGAATGCTGTTGTTAGTGCAAACCTAGTTGAATTAACTACAACAGGAGTAATCTTCAAATATACAAAACCAAATAATTGGTCATCTATTTGGGTCAGTTTCATATAGTAATGATGGTTAAAAAAACCATAATGAACCTGAAATAGTGTCAGGTGGGTAGCCATGTTGAAGCAGCAGAATAAAGTTTGAATCCAGTGGCACTTTTAAGACCAACAAAGTTTTATTCAAAGTATAAGCTTTTATGTGCACGCACATTTCTTCAGATACAATCTGCACATGAAAACTTATACCTTAAATTAAACTTTGTTGGTCTTAAAGATGCCACTGGACTCACACTTTGTTCTGGAATAGTGTGTTAAGAGTTCCATTGTTTTGCAGAATTTATATTCTGAGAAGCTGAAAGAATAAAGCAAATATATGCAACAGCTTGAAAAAGCATTTTATGATACTCAGTTTTCTGCACTCAGTGCATTTGACCAAAGAAATTAGTCATCTCATTCAAAATCCACAACAAACTGAAGAAGTGTGCGTGCACATGAAAGCTTATACCTAGAATTAAATGTTAAGCTTAAAGGTGCCACTGAACTTAAACTTTGTTCTTCAGCAAACTAGTATGTTTGTGATAGTCATGACTATGCCTTGTATGTCATTCTCATGTACCTACTCTTCTCTTATGTGTAGAGTCTGAGTGAAGACCTCACTGGGAAGCTTTCAAGAGACTTCATTTTGTCATGGTATCCAAATGCAAATGCCTAGATACACTGGAAGCTATTTCCTTCCCACATGCAGAGTCTAAACTGGGATTAAACCTATTTGCTCAGGCACCTGCATGTGGAGATCATAGAAAATCAATGTTTCTAAATCAGGAAGCTTTCAATCATGCTCTACACATGAGAGTAAGAGGAAGAAGGGAGCCAAACATGACAAAGACGTTCACACCCCACAAACAGGTTTGTCATGATGTTTGGGTGCAGCCAAATATTTAGAAAGAACAGCTGTTTTCTAAGAGCATCTGCAGAACTTTGATGGTGGAAAGTGCCATCAAGCTACAGCCAGGTTATGGTGGCTCCACAGAGCTTTCAAGGCAAGAGACAAAAAGTGGTGGTTTGCCATTGCCTTCCTCTGCATATTAATCCTCGACTTCCTTCAGGACTGACCCTGCATAACTTTCAAGATATGAGGTTGGACTAGTCTGGGCCATTCAGATCAGTGCTTGCAGAATTTTACCATAATATATATGACACACCAACACACAATAGCTCTCACATCTTCTGAAAAGTGATAGTGTCAGTGTGCACATCCACTAATGAACCATATATCAACCCATTAGCATGTCATATGGGATTTAAATGCAGATTCTAGAAAATATGTACTCATAAATAGTGATAGTACTCATAAATACTAAAAAATATGCAGACAGTTGCTCCAGTCCAGCTGAAGGTGCATGTTGGTAAAAGCAGTTTCCATGCACATACATGTTTCAAGTGGATGAGAGTCAGATCACATGATATGAATATGAATGTTTCCCCTGAGATTAGGGTTAGTTTTTAAAAGTGGGAAACTGCAATATGGATGGGAAGTATTTGTGAGGTGAATAGTCCAGAGGCAAGCATCTCCTCCCCCTTATATAAACTACTTATCCAGGTTCTCACAGCTACTTTGGGTAACCCAAAATGTTTTTCTGCATTGAAATAATTTGTAGGTCACCTTTGCCTACTTGAGTAAACCATTCACATGACTGAATGTTGCATATAACTTGACCCAAAGGAACTGTGTGCAGAAATGGGTGCTCTTTGTGCAGCTGAAAATGTGCACTTGTGCAGTTATCAATGTGCATGATTAAAATCAAGTAGCATCTTCGAGGCCAACAAGATTTTTTGGATATAAGCTTTTAAGAGTCAAAGTTCCCTTTGTCGGTATAAATATGCTTTCAGAGAAAACCAATAGAAATTACTATCAGATCCTAAAGTGATCAACTTTATTATAATTTGAAACAAATTCAACTTTTATATTACATACAACCCATTTCCTATTCTTTATGTACAATCTCAGTTTGGAACTCTATCTTGGAAGCAAGAATAAACCATTGTTTGAGATCTGGATGGAGAGACAAAAGATAGGTTGCTGCAAAAGCAGAAATGTTCCATTTTTGATCCACACACACATTAGTAGGGAAGAACATAAGAACATAAGAGAAGCCATGTTAGATCAGGCCAATGGCCCATCCAGTCCAACATTCTGTGTCACACAGCGGCCAAATATATATATATATATATATATATATATACACACACACACACACACACACTGTGGCTAATAGCCACTGATGGACCTCTGCTCCATATTTTTATCTAACCCCTTCTTGAAGGTGGCTATGCTTGTGGACGCCACCACCTCCTGTGGCAGTGAATTCCACATGTTAATCACCCTTTGGGTGAAGAAGTACTTCCTTTTATCCGTTTTAACCTGTCTGCTCAGCAATTTCATCGAATGCCCACGAGTTCTTGTATTGTGAGAAAGGGAGAAAAGTACTTCTTTCTCTACTTTCTCCATCCCATGCATTATCTTGTAAACTTCTATCATGTCACCCCTCAGTCGACGTTTCTCCAAGCTAAAGAGCCCTAAGCGTTTCAGCCTTTCTTCATAGGGAAGGTGTTCCAGCCCTTTAATCATTTTAGTTGCCCTTTTCTGAACTTTCTCCAATGCTATAATATCCTTTTTGAGGTGCGGCGACCAGAACTGCACACAGTACTCCAAATGAGACCGCACCATCGATTTATACAGAGGCATTATGATACTGGCTGATTTGTTTTCAATTCCCTTCCTAATAATTCCCAGCATGGAGTTGGCCTTTTTTATTGCAAACGCACACTGTCTTGACATTTTCAGTGAATTATCTACCATGACTCCAAGATCTCTCTCTTGGTCTGTCTCTGCCAGTTCACACCCCATCAACTTGTATTTGTAGCTGGGATTCTTGGCCCCAATGTGCATTACTTTGCACTTGGCCACATTGAACCGCATCTGCCACGTTGACGCCCACTCACCCAGCCTCAACAGATCCCTTTGGAGTGCCTCACAATCCTCTCTGGTTCTCACCACCCTGAACAATTTAGTGTCATCCGCAAATTTGGCCACTTCACTGCTCACTCCCAACTCTAAATCATTTATGAACAAGTTAAAGAGGATGGGACCCAGTACCGAGCCCTGCGGCACCCCACTGCTTACCGTCCTCCACTGCGAAGACTGCCCATTTATACTCACTCTCTGCTTCCTATTACTCAGCCAGTTTTTGATCCACAAGAGGACCTGTCCTTTTACTCCATGGGCGTTTTCGCACTGACCTTCAAGTGGTGCGACCACCCTCCTCACGCCGGCGGATCTGCAGGGATTTCGCACCAGAAGCGCTGGCGCACCCAAAAGAGCCGGCGACTTCTGTCGCGAAACCAGCTCAAACGGAAACCGCCAAGAAGCAGGAAAACGTTTGAGCTGGTTTCGCGACGGAAGTCGCCGGCTCTTTTGGGTGCGCCGGCGCTTCTGGTGCGAAATCCCTGCAGATCCGCCGGCATGAGGAGGGTGGTCGCACCACTTGAAGGTGAGTGCGAAAACGCCCCATGACTCTCAAGCTTTCTAAGGAGCCTTTGATGAGGAACTTTATCAAAAGCTTTCTGGAAGTCAAGGTAAACAACATCTATCGGGTCTCCTTTGTCCACATGTTTGTTCACCCCCTCAAAGAAATGTAACAGGTCAGTGAGGCAAGATCTTCCCTTGCAGAACCCATGCTGAGTCTTCCTCAATAACCCGTGTTCATCAATGTGCCTACTCATTCTGTCCTTGATAGTGGTTTCTACCAACTTTCCCGGTATTGAAGTCAGACTGACTGGCCTGTAATTTCCCGGATCTCCTCTGGAACCCTTTTTAAAGATGGGGGTGACATTTGCTACCTTCCAGTCCTCAGGAACGGAGGCAGATTTCAATGAAAGATTACAGATTTTTGTTAGAAGATCCACAAGTTCAACTTTGAGTTCTTTCAGAACTCTCGGATGTATGCCATCCGGACCCGGTGACTTATTAGTTTTTAATTTGTCTATCAGTTGTACGACTTCCTCTTTTGTCACCTCAATCTGACTCAGGTCTTTCAACACCCCTTCCAATATTAGTGGTTCTGGGGCGGGCAAACACTTCTCATCTCAAGAGAAGGCATGCAACTCTCAATGGCCACTGTGTTAGGGTTAGGGTTTAGGGATAGGGTTAATGTTAGGGTTAGGGTTTGAATCATAGATAGGTTCTGGTTGCAAGAGGAGTGGTGGGGGAATCTTGCAATTTGGCTAATAGATACTGTTATCCATACATTTCAGTGAAGAGAGAGGAACTGGGCTGGATGAGAAATAGTCACAGTTTATTAAATTAAGATAAAATATTTTATTACTGGTAGAAAACTGCAAAAGATAAGGGTCCAAGATTAAAACCAATAGTAGCTACAAAAATGCAATCACTGTAAAGACTTAGTACTTTCACATTGTTATTTATTGACTTTGCATTAATGAGACATGTTGATCTTTTCTCCTAGACAAATGTTTGGTGCCTACTGTGAATAACAACATTAGGCATGAGTTTCATTTTCCTGACAGATTAGAACTTTTAATGTTTTATTCCCTGCTGTTACAAGTACTTTTATAAACACTAGTATGTCTAATAGCAAATACCTAACAAGTGCATGGAAATAACATCTTATTATTACAAACTATTATTAACAGTTATTTGTATAGATAGCAGCTAAAGCAAAATGTGAAGAAAAGGCATGAAGAAAGATAACAGCACCCAGGCTAAGAAACTGATAAAAATACAAAAAGCAAATTTAAAAGGAAAATTAGATGAAGACATGCTCCCTAGAATAAGATTATATGAGAAAAAAATGAACTGTCACACCAAACCAATAACAGCTTACACAATTTATGACAGAAAAATTACAAAATCTATTAAACAGATTAACCCTTTTAAAAGTACTATACTTAAATTAATGGAATGGAGTGTTGCTGTTGTAAATTTCAGAGTCACTATATGTGTCAACTCTGGATTGGGAAATTCCTGGAGATTTGGGGGTGGAGACTGGGGTTTTGCGGGGGGACCTCAGCAGGTTATAGTGCCATACAGTCCACCCTTCAAAGCAGCTGTTTTCTTCAGGAAAACTGGAGATCAGTTGCCATTCTAGGAGATCTTCAAGCCCCATCTGAAAGTTGGCAATGCTATCTGTGATTGAAAAATTCCTGTCTTGCATCTTTGTGTATGTTTCTCTTTCAAGTCCTTGCACAAATTTTATCAATGGGTAGTTGTTTAGTGCAGTTTATGTTGACGGTAAAACTATCACGTATCAGATCAAATAACATTTTGTGATGGTACTAAATCCTATACATTTAATCCAGTGACAGAAAATCATAAAAAACTACATATAGTCCTGCTTTAAATCTTTATTGTTTTTAAATCACTTGTATATTAGAAAGTAACAAATGGGAACCCTCAAGGACCTGCAGGAGGCCTCATTTCACCCTTCCCCAGTATTTTCTTCTCTGTCCTGGAACCACCATATCCTCTCTTTTTCTTCTTTCTTCTAGGGCTGGCAGTCTCTATGCGGGGCCTGGAGATGGCCTGAAATCACAACCGGTCTCCCAAATACAGAGATCAGTCCCCCCTTAGGCCTGGCAACTCAAGGTTGCAAAATTCTATCTTCCACCTAGAGGTTGGCAATCTTAGTCCCTCTGGAGGAAATAGCTGCTTTGGAGGGTGGTCTCTCCCCTCAAGCCCCACCCTCCCTAGGCTCCAGCCCCCAAATCTTAAGGAATTTCCTAACTTGGAATTGACACCCCTATCTTCTTCTCACCTAACAGCCAACCTAACCTGCCTCTCTGACTTAAGCTTTCCCCTGCCCCTGGCAGCCTCTACCTAGGAAAACTGTGTCCCAGTTGTGTGGTAGGGAACCCTCAAGAAGTTGTGGAGTGGGAATCTCACATTCTCCTTTATCCTCCTCAAACTATTGCCTCTTTCCCCCACCTCTTCAGGCAACTACAGATCTTTTCCCCTTCCCTTCTCTCCTTCATACTCTCCTTCTCAAACATTCACCAACCTACCTTTTATCTGTCTCCCATCTTCAGCTACATTTTTTATTTATTTACTTAATTCACCTCACCTTTTTCCACAGTGGGCACCAAAGCAGCTTACATTATTCTCTTATCTCCACAACAACTCTGTGAAGTAGATTAGGCTGAAAGTATGTGACCGGTCCAGAATCACCTGAGTTTCCACAGCAAGATGGGAATTTGAACCTGGGTCTCCCAGGCCATAGCCTGAAGCTCTAACTGCTATACCACACTGGCTTTCATAGGGTGGCTGCTGTTGAATAGCAGCAAGCAACCAGCCTTGTTGAAGCATGCAAGTTGGGTGCTATCAAATAATTCAGAGGTTGCCGCCAGGCCTTAGGATTGCCAACTTCCTGCTGTGGAGGGTGGATTCTATGACATTATATCCAACTGAGTCCTCTTCATCCTCAAATCCTGTCCTCCTCAAGACTCCAGCACAAAATTTCCAGGCAGTTCCCAAACAGAGTTGGCAGGTCTTACCTTTGCTGGAGTGGGGGGCTTTGGTGGGCATTCTGAGGGTGGGTGGGGACATCATGCAATGTTCCCAATGTGATAGCATCACCCAGAAGTGATGTCATCATGTTGGGATTTGCAGCAGGGACACACTGGTATTTAGGCAAGCTCTATGGCTTTTTCAGACTCAAAACCATCTCCCTCACAACATCCTCAGCATGATGACATCACTTCTGGGTGACATTGCATCAGGGACGTCAGATGCCAACATCTCTGTTAGAAGGTGGGGGCAGAGCGCCAAAAACTGGGGATTTCCTGACACTGCTGGGGGGAATAGCAACCCTACTTGGAAAGGATCCTGCCCCCTCCCCCTGCCTTTTACCTCATATAAATTCAGCTTGGAATAGTGTGTTTGCCTAGCAACACCCACTGAGATAATCTGCTGCTTAAAGCTACAGGCACACCTTTTAACATTTTCAGGCTTTTTAAACTGCCCCAATGTTATTGTTTTTGAAAGATGTCACAGTTTTCTGAAAACCTGGCAGCCCTTAACTGCCTTGCCCATTCTTAGCTCCAGTCACCAGATTTAAGTGTCCAAAGATTTCGCCGACTTTCCTATTAGAATAATACATGTGGAATATATTATTTAGACTGTTATCTTAACACATAATCAAAGACTGATCATGGTAAAGCAAAATGAAGATAGGGCTTCAGAAATACTGAAGTGTAGTAGAAAATCAGCATAAGAGTCATGTGGAATGACCAGTTGCTTTAGGAGATCCAAACTACACTTACCCTTCAGTGGCCTGATGAGCAAAAGTAACAGGCCAATGAGTCACCTATACAACAGTCAGAAACTTTAGGATGCTTCAAGTGCATTCAAATTTTGTTTCCAAAACAATTAGGGTAGCTAGGTCTGTGTTGGAAAATACCTGGAAACTTTGGCGGTGAATCCAGGAGAGGGCAGGGTCTGGGTGGGGGGGAGAGGCCTCAGCATGGTACAATGCCATAGAGTCCACCCTTCAAAACAGCCATTTTCTCCAGGGGAGCTGATCTCCGCCAGCTGGAGTACAAGTGGGAAATCTCCAGGCCCCACCTGGAGTGTTGCATCTCCAGTGCAAAATGATTTAGTATGAGGAGATGTTCACGAACCCTGATTGAGTGGCACTAATAGCATGTTTACTCAGAAGCAGGCCCCACGACATTGAAGCAGAGAGAAGTTTATTTCCACAACAGCAGCCCAGATGCAGTAGGATGCAATTGGGCTTACTTCTGAGTAGACTACCCAGTGTTATGCTGCTAGACTCTGCTCCTACACATTTACTTTGGAGTGAACTCCACTGAAATCAGCAGGACTGATTTTTGAGCAGGCTCAAGATCACACTGCTAGGCTTCCATTTTATGCCTACATACTTACACATCAGTTCAATTGAAAATAAGAGTTACTCATGAGCAAAATAGGTATAAAATTCTTTGTTACTCAGCAGTAGTGGAAATGCACTTTGAACATTCTCAGCTATGCTGTCTTTTTACTACTGTTTTGGAAATAAAACTGGCATGAAAACAGATTCTGGAATGGAACCCTAGCACAAATTAAGTCCTGCCCCATAAAATCTGATAAAGTTACAATGCAATGCAAATTTATCATCTACGCAGTCAATGCAACATACCATTCTGATGTCTCTATGTGGACTGAAACACATTCAAATGCATGAATGTAATCTTCAGCCCAGCAACTGAAAATCAGCTTTCCCCACTTCCTAGGTAAGAAAAGACTTTTTGCTCAGATAAGTGCCATGGCATGCATTGAATAGGAGATCTGCCTGCAGAATTCACTTGTTCCTCAGGGCGACAAGCAGCTCAGCAGAAAGAAAGAAAAATACACAAAGTTAATTGTCTTGCTTGGAAGTATCTACAATCAGTCCATGATCCAACACTGTTCCACAAACCAGTGGTCAGAAAGAACACTGCTCTCTATATACACCTTCAGATTGTTCTTGCATTTGTACAGAACCTGGGTTTTATTCGGTGGACTTTTTTTTTTAAATAAAAGAACCGAGTCCTTTCAAGCAAGCAAAAAATAAAATGAACTGGAATGTGATTTGTGCTCTGTGCCGCACATACATCTTGGAAGGCCAATATAAAAGAATGTGAAGGTTAGTTTAAGGTGAAGAGAACATGGTTACATGATAAGTGTTTCCTGTACATACATTTGTTGGGGATCTGAAAGAGGTGGTTTTCAGTATAATCCTTGTTGCGTTACTCCAGTCTAAATGGTTTGAAATATGTGTGTTTGGATTCAAATAACTGCATAGGATTACAATGTTAGTTTTCTACGGGGGGGGGGCAGGGGGTGGAGGTTAATCTTAGAATTGAAGATGTAGCACATGAAATGATACATTTTAATGATCAGGGAAGGCAAATGCCACTTCCTCCCCCATCCCAAATATGGATGGAATCATTCCTCACTAGGTGCTGCAGCCCTTGGATTTTGGTAATATGTTGGTTATTCCCAGAAGTGTGGCCAGAGAGTGTTTTACTAGTTTAAAAGGTAAACTTGAATAAATAACATAATTAAAACTACAAATATATTTCTGTATAAAACAAAAGCAAGTTCTCCAGCATGTCCAAAGCATGAATTCATCCCATGATGGTAGAATCTCTTCATAACACTTCAGCTTCCTTTGGCCCAGCCATGGAGCATCATCACTTACTCTCTCCAAGTCAGGCGGAATGAACATAAAGAAGAAAGTGTGTTTGAGAATTGTAAAGTACTGAGGTTGGCGCAGTAAGAGACCAGAGTCGGAGAGTGATTTCAGCAAGCTTTACTTCAGGAACACACACACAGACTGAGCTCTATTCAAACTTCCCGCTCTTTTATACAATTCTTGCCCCCTTCTGATTGGTCCTTAACTATCTACATGGATTGGCTAGAATGAACATAAAGTCAGGCAGAATGAACATAAAGAAGAAAGTGTGTTTGAAAATTGTAAAGTACTGAGGTTGGTGCAGTAAGAGACCAGAGTCGGAGAGTGATTTCAGCAAGCTTTACTTCAGGAACACACACACAGACTGAGCTCTATTCAAACTTCCCGCTCTTTTATACAATTCTTGCCCCCTTCTGATTGGTCCTTAACTATCTACATGGATTGGCTAGAATGAACATAAAGTCAGGCAGAATGAACATAAAGAAGAAAGTGTGTTTGAGAATTGTAAAGTACTGAGGTTGGTGCAGTAAGAGACCAGAGTCGGAGAGTGATTTCAGCAAGCTTTACTTCAGGAACACACACACAGACTGAGCTCTATTCAAACTTCCCGCTCTTTTATACAATTCTTGCCCCCTTCTGATTGGTCCTTAACTATCTACATGGATTGGCTATTTACAGGGCCCTAAGGGCCTATCAGGGTACAGTATGAGCTTAGATGTTGATTGGCTACTTATGTTTCAATCCTTCCCCTGATTGGGCACGCTTAGGCCTTCTCTGGAACCCTGGTGTGGAGTACAAGCTTTGGCTTGTTCAGCTTCCCTCCAAAAGTAACAGTTCTCCCATTTAAGCCTAGGACACAACAAGAATATTCCTGCCCTCTCCTCACAACCATTTTCTTCCACATTGGGAACTTGGGTCAGAAGCTGCCTCTTGCTAGCATTGTGCTTAAAATTAGATATAACACTATCAAATTAAAACAACATTATATATCAATCTATATTGCTATCTAAATATCAATATAACAATAATAAATAATAAAGAACATAAAAATTAAGCAAGAACTGAAAGGCAAAAGCCAGAAAAAACAAAGAAACTATACAAACTATAAAAATAGCTTAACCAAATGCTTTTAAAAATACTTATGAAACAGCTCTATTAGCACAGTAATGTCGATGGCACTAGGATAATGTTCCAAATCTACAGCCTTGGCACTACCACAGAATAGGCCTTCTTTCCACAGGCCCTGGGGCAGACGGCGCAGGAAATACTGCAATACTCGAGGGATGGAGCAGAGAAGATAAAGAAGCAAGTCTGCTTCCTTAGGTAGAATGACCATTGCACTTTTAAACTGACACGTGGCTGGAAAAAGCAGTCTTTCTAAAGCCTCGCGACTAATCCCAAATGTGATTGAGCCTTAAAGACAGGGTGGCCCTCAGTACATGCTCAGAGATTGGGTTTTTTTTTAAATGCCAAATTTCAGCTTCCTGGTGTTCTTAACCACCTCCGGGGTTTGCCCCCTTTAGGAGTCCCGAACTAAGAACCATGCAACACTCCCCCCCCCCCCCCGGCTGATCCCTCCAGTAGCCCCTGCGCCGTTTGGTGGTCGACTGGGAAGGGGGTGTGCCAAGGGGGAAAAGCGCTTGCGCGCTGCAGCCCCTCGCTTCTGCCCGGGCCTCTGAGTTGCGGGCGTTGGGGAGTTGGCGCCGCCTGCGAGCTGGTGGCGGCGACTGCTCGATGCCTATTTTAGTCAAAAGCTCCGTCCCTTCGGGCGCCGCCAGTGTTTCGCTAGTAGGCTCAGAGGGTCGAGAGGGCGCTCGCGTGGCAGCTTTCCGGCCATCGCCAGTTGCTTTTGGACAGAGAAGCTCTGGAGCAGAGGACAACCGCGGTTAGGCAGGTGAGACTGCGGCGGGGAGTTGGGCAAGAGGCAAGACCCCGGGAAGACTGCGCGCGAGAGAACGGGGGGGGGGGGGGCTGGACGGGCGACGGGACAGCTGCAGGCGGGCAGCCACTCCTAGTCACGGCGCCCCTTGCTCTGGAAAGCCTTCGGCTTGCGGGCTGCTCCGCCCTCCCTAGGTTGTTCCCGAGAGCTCGCTGGGCTCCAGACTTTTGAGCAGCTGGCAAATCGAAGGAGTAGGGATACGTTTCGCCCGCGGGTTAGTTGACCATGTAGAAGTACGTGCGCTGCTTCCCATGTCCCCTACGCGCCCTCTCAACCACCCCCCTCCCCCCCGGGCCTGGCTTTTCTCAAAGAAATCCCGGGGCTCAAAGCAGCGGCAATAAAAAGGGACGGCATCGTGTAGCTGTTGATTTCCAAGTGGGAAGGTAACCTGACTGCCTGCATACTCTGCCGTTAACCATTTGGTGCGTGCTGGTGGTGGGAATGCTGTCCGTATGTCCTTCAGGGACGCACCTCCTCTGGTCCAGACCTGCGCACAAAGTGCAAAAACTTTTTAAAGCCGGCACTTCCACCAAGAGACAGCCCTGTCGCTCTCAAGACGAGAAAAGGCTTAGGGGGGGGGGGGTGAGCCCTTGTTTAGCATAGGTGTGGGAGAGGCATTGTTTTAGCCTTGTATGGTTGTCCCAGTCTTCCTTCGAGGTTAGGGGGTGGTGGTATGCATAGTCTTCCATTTTACCTCCAAGACAATCCTGTGCTTAGGCTGTGAGGCAGTCGTGATTGGCGCAAGGCCATTCACTGAGCTCTGTGACTTAATAGGATGTGAACCCAGGTTCTTACCTGTTGTTATTACTGCAAATTCAGAACCCCACACCTGCTCAAAAATACTCCCTAATTTATTATGTCTTGACACAGCCTGTCATATTCTCTTAACCCCAGGGGCCTCTGAGTCTTTCTGCATATCTGCTCTGCCTACCTCTAGTACGTTGTCTCTACTTTACTAGTCTTCCTTGGGAGCAAGGGATTAGAGAAAAACTAAGGGGACAGTCCCAAACAGGCCTTATTGAAAGCAAGTCCCATTTTATTTACTGGCGCTGACAACTGGAAAAGTGTGGTTTTTTTAGTTATTATGCAGTCCTAAATGATATTGCACCTTTCTAAGTTCCTTGGTGTCGGTGGACAGGGAAGGGTGTGTAGACCTACTTAGGATTTCTCTGTTAGCATCTCCAACATACTTTTTCTTGCCCTGTGTGAGAGACTGGTGAAGTCTGGTTATAATCCATTATTGTATTCTTTTGTAGCCATCTGGGGCGTACTGTCTTCATTCTGTGTCGGCACTGTGCCTTAGGATGGACTTCAAACTCTATGTCTAGGTCCGCCCCATGAAACAGAACATATGCAGTCTTGTATTATGCAAAAATATACTTAACCTTTCCACAATAGCTCACAAGCCCTGTTTGAAAATGTTTGTCTTATTTATTTATTTCAGCATTTATTAATGAGCAAGACAACGTGCAAAATGACACACAAAAAGCAGCCAGGTGCTTCTGCAAAATTGCCAGGCAGCAGAGTCCAATGGTTCAGCTACATCTTCTCCAAAGTTAATCCTATAGACCTTCACTAAGAGCTGGGTCTTTATGTTCTATCAGTAGTAATGGTAGCTGCTGCAATGTGATTTCTCCTTATGTTGTAATGTGAGAATCCAGTGACCGTATGAGAAAAGTTTTCATCATCATGGTACTTCCTATGTCAGTGTTGCCCCAGCTGCATCACTTGGATTTTAAGAAGCCTTCCGACAGGATTTTGAAATTGCTGCTGCTTCAATAATGTGTAGGCACCATAACACAATCAAAAAAAGCAGTGAAAGCCGCATTCTCATTTGTTTCTGTTCTGTCATCATTCTCTTTTTAAAAAACATTAGTCTGTATGAGGACCATATGCCTCTGATGACTGATGGCAGTGCTATGGGCAGTAAATAGATCTAACCTGCACAAGTTGCTACATTATTAAAGAAAACAATGTAATTGTTAATGGGACATATAGCAGAGGCTAACTTTATGCCTAATTACAAAATATCCCTTGCTAATGTCCATGCACAGTCAGTCCTGTGGAGGAGTCAGAGCTATTATCTGTTTTTGTGTCACTTGGAAGATAAGGTAGATTTATTTCTGTTGCACTTAAAAGTTGGCTGACAGAAAAAATGTGTAGTATTTTGCTTTGTATTACTGGCCTTGTCTTTGCAGTGCTATATTTAGTAGTGCTACCATGGTTCCATGGCAGCTGTGATAGGTGTGGGATAGATAAGATGAATTGCTTCTTTATTTGAAAGCACTCCATGCTTTATGCACAGAAGCCTTGTATTTGCACAGTGTATGCCTGGGGTAGCCATTTGTATGTTCTGCTTTGCCTTAGGACAACTGTAGTAGAAAGTGAAATGTTTATTAAAAGCCAGTGTGTTTGAATGTTGCACTAGGAGCTGGGAGATTCAGGCTGGAATCCCCATTCTCCCAGGGAAGCTCACAGAGTGACCCTGAGCCAGTTATACACTCTCAGCTTAACCTGCCTCACAGAGTTCTTGTGAGGATAACATGGAGAAGAGAATGATGCTTTGGGTCCCCAGTGGGGAGAAAGGCAAGATATAAATGAAAAAAATAAATAAAACTGTATGTATATACAAGGCTGGTTTTTCACAATATTAAATGGGAGAATGTTTAGCTGTGAGAGGCTGACCTAAAGATTCATATTCCAGATGTGTGGACAAGTGAAACAAATTTGAAGCTTATTTTCCCCTTGTTTCTTATTTTAATGACTTTTACCATTTTTAACAGGCAACTTCAAGATGAACCCCACGCAAGCCAGTTCAATCATAGTGACTCCTTTGAGTTTTTCCCTTGACTTCAGAAATGCCACTTCTGTGCCTTTGAATGAAACTGTGTGTGAAAACTGGAGAGAGATTCACCACCTGGTTTTTCATATGGCTAATATTTGTTTAGCAATTGGATTAGTTATTCCAACCACTTTCAATATTCACATGATTGTCCTTCGAGCTATGCTAACAATAGGTAGGCCAAACAATAGATCTCTCTTGACATTTCACTAGATTTCAGGGTTCTTTTGGGGCTATTTAAAAACTTCTGCTTGCCTAATAAGTTTTTATATCTTATTCAAAATACATTGGAATAACATACCAGCCTTTTCTTTCAAACTGCATTGCAAGCTTCCTTCAAAACCTTCTCATGTTTCCAAAGCAGCTGCCCATGGAGCTAAGAGTTCTGGAGTATAGTAAGGGGGAGTAAAAATAAAGTTAGCATGCACAGTTAAGTTCATTCATGCCCCTTGTGAGCATGCCTTTTATGAACTGAGGTATGGGGGGAAGGCATCAATAAACTCCAACTTACCATGCCTATAGTGTAATATGTAGCATATCCATATGTGTAAATGATTTATATTTCTCCACCTTCTGAGCGACAGGTCACCCAGAACTTTATATATCCTTAAGATTGTGTTGCATTCTATGTTGTATGTATGGAGTATGCAAACATTCAAAGTTCCCCACCATTTCTACAAATGGGCTGTGGATGAACAGAATCTTAGTTGTTTTTAAATAGAGACTATTATACTGATGTTGAAAGTATGAGGCAATAAACAATGTAGTCATATACAGAATTATATTCTTCAAAAATCATTGAAGGTATAGCTCTGCTTACAATTGCAATGTTAAAGGAGCTTTTTATTAGACTTCCTAACTGTGATGGGGGGAGGGACCAATTGTAGCCTTGTGCTTTAGGGATGTGTATATGTCATCATTTGAGATACAACTTTCTTTTTGGCAGGATGTGCACTTTTTATCATCTGGGCAACACTTTTCCGCTGTGCCTTGGATATAATGGTCTGGAATGTAGTATTCCTGCTTGTCAACCTTCTTCATTTTATATATTTGGTATACAAGAAAAGACCGGTATGTCCATTGCTAGTAAACAATAGTTTAAAGTATCTATATACCCATCTCTCTCTTGATCATCTCCTGATCATTCTTGCCTTCTTATGTTTTGACCGTCTATCAGACATGCATAAAGATTTAGTTGAGGAAAGCCAGCATTTTGGATTTTCAGAGACTTAAAATTGTGTGTGGCTAGTATGCTGATGCAGTGATAGTGTTTTTTCAGTATTCCTTGGTTTTGCCTAAAGAATAATCTTCCTCTCTTGATACTATAGACTTTATTTTCTAATTGGTAGTTGCAATTTCAAACCAGTAAAGTGGCAATTTCAACTCAAAAGGCAGACACAGACTGAGATGGTTCATTGATGTAATACCCTGTGTGTACTATATATGGATGTACACGTATTCCTTCCAATCAGTTATTTTTTTGCTACAGAGAAGTCATCTTACTTTGCTTCTACATGTATTTCTTATCAAACAACTGTTCCTTGATAGCTGTTTTTAATGAGGTACAGTACAAACCACAGTATGAAAAAAGTCATGTGTAACATTTTTTCTTTAAATGTACTGAAATGAGAGGGAATGTCTGGTATGTGGTCTAATTTAATCAGCCAGTAACATCCTGTGTAGATGGAGAGCAGCATGAAAGTTGATTTTCCCCCCTCAGTTATTGTTGTAGATATATAAAGCAATACAAAAGAAGCAAAGGGGTTCAAAATCTTTGAAAGAAGAATTATCTTTTAATCCCAACATATCTTCCAGAATCTCTTTTTTTTTTTACAAAAGAATACGTACCTGTGTTTCCTTAATAAAAATAGTTTCTTGCCTTGGCTTCTTCCATCTTGTTTATAACAAGAAAATAATGTAAAGTAGCTGTGCATAATTTTAATAGTAGCTCTTCAGCATTTCAGGCAGAATCTTTTAAATAGGTTGCCTTTTAAGATTAACATATTGTTAATTTTTTTTCTTTCATATACACAAAATGAGTATGCCTATTGAGCTAGGTAAAAAACCCTCATCTGGCAGTATCTGTCCTCAGTTTTGCAGGCATCTAATACATATATGCAAAAAGAAAAAATGCTGCTGCTTCTAGCTGTCCCTTTACACGAGCCCTTATCTCATGAACCCAGCCAATTTTTAACCTGCTCTATAATTTATAATAATGACTCAGTGCTGAAGGTGAGAGCCAGTTTGGTGTGTTGGGTAAGTGTACAGAATCTTATCTGGGAGAACCAGGTTTGATTCCCCACTCCTTCACATGAAACTGCTGGAGTGACCTTGGGTCAGTCATAACTCCCTCAGAGCTGTTCTTCACAAGAGCAGTTCCCAAAAGAGCTCTCTCAGCCCCACCTACCTCACAGGATGTCTGTTGTGGGCAGAGGAAGGGAAAGGAGATTTTAAGCCATTCTGAGACTCCAAGTGAAGGGTGGGGTATAAATCCAATCTTCTCTTCTCTTCTTGACCAGATTGTGATAGAAACATAAAATATTTTTGAAAATTATCAAAATGCATTAAAAATGAGAACGATCTGATGACTTCAATAGAAACTCTAGTTAGGTACATTCAGAATTTAATCTACATAACTCTGTCATGTTTAGCCAGAATCAACTTCAACTGTGTTTTTAAGAATATAAATCTGCTGTTTGCACAGTTAAAGAAAGACAGGTTGCTTACCTGTAACTGTAGATCTTCGAGTGGTCATCTGTGCATTCACACTTGTGGGATACTGCGCCTGCGCCGGTCCCCGATCGGTATCTGTAAGAAAGCCCGGGAATTTTCCGCGGTCGGCGCCACTGGGCATGCGCAGGCGTCCCATTGCGCACGCCCAACGGCGCCATCGCAGTAATCCCGCCAGTTCCTTCATGACCGCTGAAAGCTCCTATTGAAGGGAGACCGTCAGCAGTGGGGAAGGAGGGCGGGTAGTGTGAATGCACAGATGACCATTCGAAGATCTACAGTTACAGGTAAGCAACCTGTCTATCTTCTTCGTGGTCTCTGTGCATCACACTTGTGGGAGATTAGCAAGCAAGGCATACCTGGAGGTGGGAAGACGGTCAACCGGAAACAGCAGATTGTAGAACCGCAGTCCCCAACCGAGTCCTCTGTTGAGCATGCACGTCCAGCGCGTAGTGCTTCATGAAGGCATGCGGGGAAGACCAGGTAGCAGCTTTGCAGACATCCGTCAAGGGCACGCCCTTCAGGAACGCCACTGATGTCGCCATCGCTCTTGTGGAGTGTCCACGGACAGGTCCCGGCAGCGGCCTCTTTGCTAGGAGATAGCAGATCTTGATGGTCTCTGTCAGCCACTTCGAGAATCTCTGTGACGAGATCCTGGAGCCCAGTCTGGGCGCAGTGTATGAGACGAATAGCTGCTGGTCCCTGCGGAAGGCTTTAGAGCGCTTTAGGTAAAAGAGTAAGGCACGCTTAACGTCTAAAATGTGCAACCTACGCTCCTCGTCCGAGGAGGGGTTAGGGAAAAAGCTTGGTAGCCAAACCTCTAGGTTGAGATGGAATTGGGAGGCCACCTTAGGGAGGAAGTTGATGTCTGGGGCCAGGGAGACACCAGATTCTCTAAAGGCTAGGTAAGGGTAGTCACAACGCATCGCCGTGAGCTCCCCCACCCTACGTGTGGAAGTGATGGCCACCAAAAAGGCAGTCTTCCAGGACAGGAGCTGCAGGGAGCATGTGGCCATAGGCTCGAAGGGACGCCTGGTTAGTATGTCTAGGACCAGTGTCAAGTCCCACAACTGAGTGGGAGGCTTAGATGGTGGATGCAGTCTAAACAGCCCCCTCATAAACTTTTTGGACTGGGGATGGGCGAAAATGGAGTATCCACCCACAGGTCCGTGAAAGGCAGAAATGGCTGCCAGGTAAACTTTAATGGAAGAGAAGACTAGGCCTGCATCGACTAGGGACAGCAAAAAGTCAAAGATTGCTGGCAGGCCTGCCTCCCTTGGTGTGCCTGACCGGTCAGCCATAAAGTTCGAGAACTTCCTCCACTTCCTATCGTAGGACGCTCTGGTGGAGGGTTTTCTGCTATTTAGGAGGACCTCTTGGACCCTGCCCGAGAACTCTATGGGTCTATAAGCCACACTGTCAGTTTCAGGTGTGGCACGTTGTGGTGCAGCACGTGCCCCCCCTGAGACGACAAGAGGTCTGGTTCCGCTGGGAAGTGGTAGAAGTTCCCCCCCGACAGCTGTAGTAGGGAGGAGAACCAGTTCTGGCGAGGCCACCAGGGGGTTACCAGGATGCAACGTGGCTTTTCCGTTGCTATCTTGCTGACTACTCTCGTCAACAGGGGGAGGGGCGGGAACAGGTAGAGAAAATGGCCCTCCCAGGGGATGAGGAGTCCGTCCCCCAGGGATGCTGGGTCAGCCCCCCCTCTGGAGCAGAACATGGGGCACTTCTTGTTGTCTGTTGTGGCGAAGGCATCCAGCTGTGGGTACCCCCAAAGCTGGAAGACTGGTTGCAGGAAGCGCCACTGAAGTTCCCACTCGTGTGGTGAGGCCCCCCCTCTGCTCAGGGAGTCCGCCTGTATGTTGAGGACCCCTGGGAGATGTGCGGCCTTCACAAAGATGTCGTGCTGGATGCATTCCGTCCACAAGTCCATCGCGAGTGCACAGAGCCGACGGGACACCGTCCCACCTTGCCTGTTGATGTAAGCTAGGGCGGTGGTATTGTCTGTGAGCAGTGCCACTGTCTTTCCCGCCAGCTTCGGGTGGAATGAACGAAGGGCAAAGTGTACCGCCAGCAGTTCCAGGTAATTTATGTGGTGCAGGGCCAGCTTGGGAGGCCACTGGCCCCCCACGCACAGTCCGTCCATGTGGGCCCCCCAACCCCACAGGGAAGCGTCCGTGGTGATGGTCACTGTGGGGGCCGGGAGATGGAAGGGCGCTCCTTGGCAGATATTGTCCTTCGACTTTCACCACTGGAGCGATTGGAGCGTTGTAGGAGGAATAGTGAACCTCTTTCGAGGTGAGTCTTTGGTTGGGCGGAACTGACGGAGAAACCATAGCTGCAGGTCTCTCATCCTCAGTTTCGCGAAGAGTAGCACGCTTGTCGTCGCTGCCATCAGCCCCAGCATCCGCTGAAGCTGTTGTACTGTGCCCCACCCTTGTCTTTGAAGCAACTGCACTGTGTTGATGATGTCCTCTGCCCTCTGGGCGGGCAGGAACGCCCGATGCAGGTTTGTGTCCAGTACTGCCCCAATGAACTGCACTGTCCTTGATGGAGTGAGTTTTGATTTCTCTAGGTTGACCTGCAAACCCAGGGCCTCGAGAAGGCGTAGTGTGGATGTGATGCGAGCAGACAGATCTTCCCTTGATCTGGCCACCAGGAGCCAGTCGTCTATATATGGGAAGACTATCACTCCCTGCAACCGGAGGTGGGCAGCTACTATGCTCATCATTTTTGTAAACACCCTGGGTGCTGTGGAGAGTCCGAATGGTAGGGCCATGAACTGGAAGTGTTGCGGGCCCACAGCAAACCTCAAAAACCTTCTGAACTCTGGGTGGATGCTGATATGGAAGTAAGCATCCTTGAGATCTATGGTGGCCATCCAATCTCCTTGGTTGATGAGGGGCAGGATAGATTGTAGTGTGGACATCCTGAACTTCTGGTACAGGATGAATTTGTTCAGATTCCGAAGGTCCATGATGGGTCTCAGGCCTCCATCCCTCTTGGGAACCAGGAAGTAGTGGGAGTAGAAACCACCCGCCGTGTCCCCTGAGGGAACCATCTCTATGGCTTGTTTCTGTAGG
This sequence comes from Heteronotia binoei, assembly GCF_032191835.1. Taxonomy (NCBI): domain Eukaryota; kingdom Metazoa; phylum Chordata; class Lepidosauria; order Squamata; family Gekkonidae; genus Heteronotia; species Heteronotia binoei. Next base: position 96,448,051 of record NC_083223.1, on the reverse strand, counting down.
AGGTTGGCCACCTCCGCCAGCAGAGGCGGGGAGGGAGGGGTGGTAATCACTACGGACTGGTTTGGAATCTGAGCAAAGTCTATTTTGTAGCCCTCTCTGATGATGGAAAGGGCCCACCTGTCTGAGGAGACCCGCTCCCAGGCAGGCAGGAAGGGGCGGAGGCGGATAGTGGAATGGGTGGGGGCGACGATGCGTGGGACAAAGAAGTCAAAGTCCCTGCTTGTAGGGGCGGGCCCCCTTAGGCTTGCCTGAGGGTTGGGTGCTGTAGCGACCTCTGTTGTTACCCGAGTAGGCCTGCTTGTCGGGCTGTGAGGAGCGAGGGTGCCACTGCTGGTCTGAGGGTGGCTTGTGGGTAGGTTTCCTGGTCCAGGATCTGCTCCACTGCCTGGCCCTGGGTTGTCTGGAGGGTGCCTGAACCGCCAGGCTCCTGGAGATCTTCAGGTTTTTATCCAGTTCCTGCAGGGCGTTGTCCGTGGTGGTACTAAAGAGACCGTCCCCTTCAAAGGGTAAGTCCTCGATGAGCGCCCTGGTGTCTTGCTGTAGGGTGGTAGACCTCAGCCAGGAGTGTCTATGGATGGAGACGGCGGACATGATGGCCGAGGCAGACACGTCCACCATGTGCCTCGCTGCTGTTAGCTGTTGCTTGGCTACCGTCAGACCTTCTATTTGCAGTCTCTTGGCAGCCATTTTCTTGTCCTCGGGTAGGGAGGACAGGAGGGGGGACAGCTGTTCCCACATGGCGTACTGGTATCTCGCCATGCAGGCCGCATAGTTCGATACCTTCGCGCCCAGGGATCCCGCCGAGTAGATCTTCCTGCCCATGGTATCCAATTTCTTCCCCTCCTTGTCAGGGGGGGCAGAATGCACCCTGCGCGACCTCGAGGAAGACGAGACGATGGCTGAGTTCGGTTTTGGGTGCGTGAAGAGAAACTCAGCCCCCGTCTCCTGGACCTTGTACATATGGTCCAGCTTCCTCGAGGACACCGGTGCCGAGGATGGCTTCTTCCATGGGTCCTTGAGTGCCTGTAGTATGACCCTGGTCACTGGCAGGGCTACAGCCGCAGAGGTGTCCCGTTGGACGATATCAAAAACGTTATCGTCCACAACTGGCTTGGGCTGGGAGATGGTAGGGAAATGGTGGTTGCCATCCTTTTAACCATCTCCGCATAGGACCGCAGGTCTTCAGAGGGTGAGACTGGGAGGTCCTCCGCTGTGTTGGGATCCGGCGAGGGTTCCCAGGTTCTCTCCTCGTCGCTCTCCGACCCCGATGGCGAAGACTCTCTGTGCTCCGAGCGCTCCGACAGGGGTGGTGTTGGCTCTCTCCGTGGCGACTGGATCGGCGTCGGTGCGGGGGCTCTGTCGGTGCGACGCGTCGCTCCGGTGGGATCGAGACCGATGCCGATGGTCGTCTGGATCGGTGCGATGTCCAGGAGAACGAGGACATTTCGGACCGATGCTCCCATTCCGGGTGCTCCGCTGGCTGGTACCAATGGTACTGCGGGCATCAGGGGTAGGTCGACTGCCATCTATGCTGCTCCCAGGGGGGGTATTGGTGGGAAGCGGCGAGGCTCGACCGACGGCTCCCTCTCTCTCACGCGCTTAGGCGCTGCGGGCGTCGCCACATCAGCCGATGTCATTGCTTCAACATCCGATGCCGAGCCGACGCTCCGTCGACGGGATGCCACCGATGGAGATCGACGGGTTAGGTCGATCTCCACTTCCGATGCTGGGGGTCGCGGCCGATGAGCGCTGGGCCCGAGGATTGGCGGGCTGCGATGCCAATGAGCGCTAGCCCTTGGAGTCAGAGGGCTGCGATGCCGATGAGCGCTAGCCCTTGGAGTTGAAGGGCTACGCGGCCGATGCGCGCTGGCCCCTGGAGTCGGCGGGCTGCGCAGCGGAGAGGGAGGAACCCTTCTCGGCGGCTCGATGGCGATCGGTGCCGACACATCGGGGGAAGGTAAAGTGGAGCGTGGTCGCTTTCACTTCTCCTTGCTCTTCGCCTTCTTGGAGGATTCTCGGCCCGCCTCCTCCTGTCGCTCCTTCGCGGGCCTCTTGACCGACGCCTCGAGGGCTTGTTTCGCGGGCTGTTGCTCCCTCGGAGCTTCCGCCTCGACCAAGGTCGCATCGGCGGATGGGACCGTCGGGGGTTGGGCGGCCGCCATTTTCGGTACCGATGCCGAAGGGCCCACCGTTGGTTTCGGAGGATGAAGTGCCGAGGCAGTCAGTGCGGCCGAGAGCCTTGCCGCCCTGTTCTTCCTGGTTTGCTTGGAGAAGCGGAGGCAGTGTGGGCAGGCCTCCACACGGTGCGCTTCACCCAAGCAGAGAAGACACAGGGAATGGCCGTCGGGAGGGGCGATCTTCTTCCCGCAGGCCTGGCACCTCTTAAAAAACCCCCAGCGACTGTCCATAGACAATCGTCACAGGGAAGATCCTCTCAGAGTCCTCTGAGAGGGGAAAAAAAGCTAGGGAACAACAGGGGGGAGGCCCCGGAGGGCGACCCGCCACAACACGCACCCGGAAAAATACAAAGTCTTTTTTTTTTTTTTTTTACTAACTAACTAACTAAGAAACTAACTACTACTCTAAGGAAAACAACAAACAGGCTATATATACAGAGGCTAGGGGAAAAAAGGGTAAAACCCGAAGCTCACCAACCGGGAACACGAGGAAACGCAGCTTCTTCGCACAGCGGTCAGAAAGGAACTGGCGGGATTACCGCGATGGCGCCGTTGGGCGTGCGCAATGGGACGCCTGCGCATGCCCAGTGGCGCCGACTGCGGAAAATTCCCGGGCTTTCTTACAGATACCGATTGGGGACCGGCGCAGGCGCAGTATCCCACAAGTGTGATGCACAGAGACCACGAAGAAGATCTATATATAAATCACAATCTGACTTGTACCATAAACATTAATAAAATTCAAAAAGTCCTTCCCAGCCCAGGCCACTTTCTAAAAATATGTGGTGGGCACCAGGAAAGATGCTAGGCGGCACTGTAGCACCCATGATGTGAACCCCTATAGACAAGTTAATTAGGAATAATTCAGCCTCCAAAGTGGGATTGCTTTTCTTGGTTGTCTTTAACTTTGCTTCTACCATTATCCCTGTAATTATTTTCTGCTGCTCAAACCTTTCCTGTTTTTGCACTTTGTTCCACCCACTTCCTTGTCTCTTGCAAGCCTAATTGATCTCTGCTCAATCTGCTTGTTTTTTCAGATAGATTAGGACAGAGTGTCCTGGCTAAGATTTGTATAGATTCAGAAGGACTTCCACGTTTCAGCCAATTGTCTCGCCCTCTTTCCTGTTTTGGTGCATAAATGAGTGGGGAATGTTTGTCAAACACTGCTTTCTCATCTTTGTGATAGACTGCCTCTTGCATTGCTCTTGTGGTGTTTTCAGGTCAAATTTTGTAACTTAGTAAGGACAAAAAACAGCAGCAACAATTAAAAAACCTACATAGCAATTATACCGTACTTGTGCAGACCCCAACAGTACCATTCTGTTTAGTTCAAAGTACGTGAGCATAGAGTTTTAGCCTTAGAATGTTAATGGATGACACATGTATTATCTTGTTGATGTTACAACAATCTTGAAAGATGGGTGAATAAATACCACATACTGCTGGAGAACTGGGGCTGGGGCAAACATAGCACAGCTTGCCTAAGGCCAACTAAGGAGTTCTGGCAGAAGTAGAATTCGAATTGGGAACTTTCTGATTTTTTCCCTTTGTCTCTAGGATTGTCATTTAATGCAAAGCAATCCTTTAGCCACTAAATTAACTCTACACTATGCCAGATAGGCAGAAATGCTGTGGAATGGAGAGTTTTGCACTTGCACATGTGTAATTCTTTAGAATAATTCTGTTTTCAGGCATTAATATGATATCAAAGTAAAGACTTAAATTTCATGATTAAATAAAACTTTTAAAAGCCAGCAATTTAGTATCCATGGTCATGCACACAAATAATATTGCACTTAGCAGACATGCCTATGGGAACAACTTTCTGATCACTTAAATTAGTATAGTCTTGTCAGCTTCATTGTCACTATATTGTATTAAGTGGTTACTGATTTGTTCATATGTATGTTTACTAAGCAGCATATTTTTGCAACTAAATATGCAGTTATGCTTCTCCTGTAACCTGCTATCTGTAACCTTTTAACATTCTATTACAGATAAAGATAGATAAGGAGCTCAGTAGTCTGTATAAGAGAATGTTTGAACCTCTTCATGTGCCTCCAGAACAATTCCAAAGATTGACTGGACAGTTCTGCAATATTCAGACACTAAAAACAGGTCAAGCATATGCTGCAGAGGATAAAACATCAGTAGATGATCGATTAAGTATTCTGCTAAAAGGAAAGTATGTACTTTAAAGAGTTTGAATGGGAACCTTTCTTTTTCGTAGCTTAATTGGATACTGGAAAAATCAATAGCAATACTGAAAGGATGCAGTATACAGTAACTTTGCACCCCTTTCTTTAAATGTGTTTTATCTTTGCCATTCTTTATGACCATGAAATTACATTAACATCTTAATTTAATGAATTTATTTTGCCTATGTATCAAAGATAAAACAGGTACCAGTCAGACTATCATTACTCATACTTTGTTCAAGGATATTGCATTCCATGTGTATGTGGCCTAAAGTGTTTGTAGCCAGGATTAATTTAATTCTGTTGGAATTCTGGCTTTTTATTAATGAGTTGGGGCAGTGAAATCAGAGGTTAGACACAAAATGAAAAGCTAATACTTGTGAAATTTAGAAACTTAGAATTGAAAGGGCAGTATTAGATCAGTTGTTTTCAGCTGGGTGCACCAAAGATTTAGGACAATAGTCATGCTGCCAAATTACTAGGAAGTAGCATTAACACTGCAAGTGTTTTAATACACCATACGAGGAGATCGCACCCAGGCGCCCTCTGCGCCCCCGCCCGAAACCGTCGCCCTGGTTTAACCGGGAGCTGCGGCAACAAAAGCGGGAGCTCAGATGACTAGAGAGGCAATGGCGGCGTACTCGAGACGAAGTGACCCGAACATCTTATAGAGAGAGTTTGAAGGCCTATGAGATGGCAATCAAATCCGCAAAGAGAGTATTCTTTGCGGCTAAGATTGCGTCCGCAACTTCGCGCCCGGCACAATTATTTGATATAATTAGAGGACTTACAACGCTGCCACAAGGCAGGTTAAATTCTATTGAATTGGAAATCGGCTGTGAGGCTTTTGCGAAATTTTTTGCGGATAAAATCGCGTCACTCCGCCCCGACCCCCCTGCCAGTTTGGAGACAGTTAGCGAACCTGAGGCCCCGAGCCTGTCTTCGGATTATACTCTGGATGGCTTTAGACCCCTCAGCCTGGAGGAAGTTGACAGGATTCTCTTATTGGCTCGCCCAACAACTTGTAAATTGGACCCATGCCCTTCCTGGCTTATTAAATCTTGCCAGGGGGATCTTAGATATCCTGTGCGGGATATCATAAATAGATCCCTAACGGAAGGGCACTTTCCAACGCCACTCAAAGAGGCTGTGGTCCGTCCCCTCCTAAAAAAAACATCTTTAGATCCGGCCCAATTGGCACATTATCGGCCGGTTTCTAATTTGCCCTTTTTGGGTAAACTTATTGAGAGGGCAGTGGCGATGCAATTACAGAATTTCCTGGAGGACGCTTCCATCCTTGACCCATTTCAGTCCGGCTTCCGCCCGGGACACGGGACGGAGACAGTGTTGGTCGCCCTAGTAGATGACCTTCAACGGCATCTGGATCGGGGTGGCTCGGCGGTGCTGATGCTGTTAGACCTGTCGGCGGCGTTCGACACGGTCGACCATCGGCTACTGACGTGCCGCCTCGCCGACGCGGGGATTCAGGGGTTGGCCTTACAGTGGCTTTCCTCTTTCCTGGAAGGTCGGGGACAAAAGGTCGCAGTAGGGGGGGAGCTATCCCAGAGGCGCACACTTGATTGTGGTGTGCCCCAGGGGGCGGTTCTCTCCCCGATGTTATTCAATATCTACATGCGGCCTCTTGCCCAGATAGCCCGAAGGTATGGGCTGGGGTGTCACCAGTATGCTGATGACACCCAGCTCTATCTACTGATGGACGGCTGGCCGGTCTGCGCCCCGGAAAATCTGGACCGGGCATTACAGGCCGTGGCTGAGTGGCTCAGACTGAGTGGGCTGAAGCTAAATCCTACGAAGACAGAGGTCCTTTGCTTGGGTCGCCGCGGCCCGGGGGGGGGACCCCCCTGCCAGCTTTTGACGGTGCGCCGCTGATGGCGGCGGACAGAGTCAGGAGCTTGGGGGTGCTGTTGGAGCCTTCCTTAAAGATGGAGGCTCAGATAGCAGCCGCTGCCAAGTCCGCATTTTTTCATCTTAGGCGGGCAAGGCAGCTGGCCCCCTTCCTGGAGCGCGACGACCTAGCAACAGTGATCCATGCTACGGTCACCTCGAGGTTGGACTACTGCAATGCCCTCTACATGGGGCTGCCCCTGTCCCGGACTCGAAAGCTGCAGCTGGTGCAGAATGCCGCGGCCCGGCTGTTATTGGGTCTCCCAAAGTGGGGACACATTCGGCCGGGTCTTCGGACTCTGCACTGGCTTCCAGTGATGTATCGAGTCCGGTACAAGGTGCTGGTTATTACCTTTAAAGCCCTATATGGCCTGGGACCTGCCTACCTGAGGGACCGTCTCTCCCCATACGTTCCCCAGAGAGCACTGAGGTCAGGAACACAAAATCTCCTCTTTATCCCCGGGCCAAAAGAAGCCCGCCTGAAAGTCACTCGAGATAGGGCTTTCTCCGTTATGGCCCCCACTTGGTGGAATCAGCTGCCGGAAGAGGTGAGGGCCCTGCGGGACTTGGCTCAATTCCGCAGGGCCTGTAAGACGACCCTCTTCCGGCTAGCTTACACCTAGCCGGGATGGAACCTGACGTAACTGGCCTGCCATCTGTTTATATAAAATGATATGTTATTGGTTTTAAGCTGCACTGTTTTTATGAATTGAAATGTATTGGTTTTAATGTTTAAATGTGAAGTATTTAATTGTTTATATTTAAATTGTTAAATTGTTATTGTTGGAAGCCGCCCTGAGCCACTCGTGGGAAGGGCGGGATACAAATCCTGAATAAATAAATAAATAAAAATACGTTTCATTATATTTATGCATAGAACACTGATACTCATTAGCTCAGGAGCCACATGTGGATCTTTGACAAGCCATCTGTGGCTCTTCTGATCACTTCCCCAATGTGGCACCTGGCCCTGTTTCAGAAAAGTGGCAAGGACTTTGTCCGGTGAAGCTTGTGGTTGGCAGATGGCTTCCATTTTGAAATGTCTACCAACAAAAGAATGGATAAGCTGCCAACCCTCCCTGTCAGGAATGGAAGTAAATCTGGCCCTTTCAGTTGATGGTTTTGTGACTGTGGCTTTCCGCAATCTGTAGAGTGGGTACTACTGATGAGAACATCTTAGTGAAGGAGATCAATATTGTTCTCTTTTTACTTGTACAGAAATTGGATGGAGAACTGTTGATCAGACCAAATCCAGCTAATGACAATTATTTAATCTCACGTGTCCACCCCAAATCATTGTGAATAGTAGTTACCTGGCAGTATAGTTACTAGCAATATCTGACTACCGTGTATTTAAGTGCGCTATGTCCAATATGTGTTGGATCAATACAATTAATATTTCCAGTATCTGAACTATAACTAAGAGAATAGAAGGTCTATACTAGGTCTCTGATTCTTTTTCTATTTCTGCTTGGTTCTTGTGAACAGATGCCCTGACCCATTTTCTTTTGAGGTCTCCTCATGCTGCAGCATAATTAGGTCTTGTCAGGTTTTAGTGACCAGCTTCTAAACCACAGCTAGCTGCAGTGACATCCAATATGAGGAAACATGGTTATATGTAAAAAAGGTAAGGACTGTAAAAAAGGCAGACTGGCACATTGGAAGGAGAAGAGTACAGTCCCAGAACATGTCCTTAAGAACCGTCCGGTAGCTGCTTCACTTCAAGAAGACCAGAAGTTGTTTTAGCAAGAGCCAGGCTCAGTAACAGATAATTTGACAGCCAAGCATCTTGTGAATTAGCCATAAGTTATGTTTCCTCATTAATAATATTACAGCATAAATTTGATTGATGTACCACAGATACTGTTCACTTTTTTATTAAACGTTTTTGTCATCAGAATGAAGGTCTCCTATCGAGGGCATTTTCTGCATAATATTTACCCCTGTGCCTTTATAGATTCTCCTGAATTTCGATCAACCCAGATGAATCGGGGTGAGAAATTTCAGGTAAGGTACTGTTCCGTTGGGTATGGTTTTTAAAAGATTTATTGAAGAGGAAAATATGAGGCATCATAAAATGTAATGTTCAGCAGTGAATTAATTGCCTTTCCTGACTCACTTTAGATAGCTTAGTTTAAAATTTAATGTAAGTACATAAAATGTTTATCAGGTGCGCAAAATTTCAACATTGTCTTGCAGCATCTACTGACAATTTCAAAATCATGTTTGGTTTGGTTTTCTGGTCAATATATTTTAATGGGTAAATAACACCAGTATCTTGTAATACTATTTTGATTAATAATTAAATGTATTTGTTGTGGAATATTTATTTGAAGGCTAGTTTACTAAAAAGTTTTTTTTTTTGCACTCTTCGTGCCTTTCTCTTCCATATTTTGAAATGCTTTTGCACTTGTTTTGGTATATAAGAAAATGTCTTGTGGCATCTTGAATGTTAACACATTTTTATTACAGTGTAAGCTTATGTGCTAAGTTTTCTTATTTGCTAAGAAAATCGGCCAAAATGAAAGTTTAATATGGCTAAAAGTGGCTCAAGGTACTATTTGTTTTCACTGTTATACACACTAACCTGCCTAGCCATTCTGACATTTGTACCTTCAGTGAATTGCTATTTTTCTACCAGGCTGCATTTGGGAGAGATGTCTCACATGTGAAAACTTCTACTTTCAGCTCTGAAAGATTAAACAGTTGTATTTTGTGGAGAGCCAGTTTGGTGTAGTGGTTAAGTGTGCGGACTCTTATCTGGGAGAACCGGGTTTGATTCCCCACTCCTCCACTTGCACCTGCTAGCATGGCCTTGGGTCAGCCATAGTTCTGGCAGAGGTTGTCCTTGAAAGGGCAACTGCTGTGAGAGCCCTCTCCAGCCCCACCCACCTTACAGGGTGTCTGTTGTGGGGGAGGAAGGTAAAGGAGATTGTGAGACTCTTCGGAGTGGAGGGTGGGATATAAATCCAATATCTTCATCTTGTATTTAAAGTAGCCTGATAGGAACATTGAGAATGGGATATAATGTGGATTATTCCAGAGTTCAGAGAGCAGAAGGACTAGCAGAATGCTGTTTTAATAGTTTGTTTTCTTAATGCATGGGAATGTTGGAAAGCCAAAGCAAAGGTAAAAAAAAAAAAAAAGGGATTGGTGGTGCTTGGATTTTGTGGGCAAGCAGGAGGAGTAAAGAGGTGGCTAGGTAGAAACAGAGCAACTTAAAGGAATGACAGATAGTGGCAATTGTTTCTTTTCCAGAGAGTTGAAAGGATTTTGAAGGAGAGTGCTGCTTGTGATGTATGTACTCATCCAAGTTTCACCTCTGGCAAGCAGATTTGGCAGGTTTCTGTTTTGTATTAATGTGTTGTGTGTGTACAAAAGGGGAACTGAAGACTTTGTCAAGCCACTCTCAATCTTAATAAAAACTAGCATACAGGAAAAGGAATTCAGAGCTATGGTGACTGAAAAAAAATACAGAATGTCTTAAGAGAGAATGGAGGAGGTAGAGAGCTGAGCTGTGAGGAAAGGATTGTTTTTGTTTGCAAGCCTTGTATACCATTAGTGGAAAGACAGAGTGCTGGCAAGGGATCGTTACAGGGTCTCTAGGCTAGGGTGTTGAGTGTTCCCCAGAACGTGCTGGAATAGGCTAGCTGAATTTCACACTTGGCTTGCACTGATCACCAAATCTTGGGATGCAGGCCTATAGTAATTTTTGTTTGTTTGTAATATGACTGTATAGAAGCTATTTAATAGTAAGACAGAGAAAGGGGACTGCAACAGAGTCTAAAATTATTTGTTGATGTAATATGTTCCAGTCATGGACTGGGCTTAATTCCAAAAAGAGGCAGTTGTCAAGATATATTCAGCTGTACACTTGAAGAGAGTTACTGGATACTTGTGCTGTGCTTTCTACATTCTCCTCTTTGGGCATTAATTTGTTCTGTGCTAAGATACAACATAATTTTAATGGACTAATAACTAGTAATCTGTTCAGCTGATCAATTTAAACTGCCACAAAGGAAGTAGTGGATGGAATGAGGGAGATTGTGTGGTAGAAAGCCAAGGAAATTCAGGTGTTTAGGCACATTTTTGAATTCAGGATCTTAATGGCAGATACTATAACCATTACATCTTCCTTTGAGCACAAGTCCTTACCATATCAATTACTTACTTGGCTTTTTTATTTAGATTCTTTCCCCCCTCACAGAAAAACTGTTCCCTTTTATTAACTGTTAACTATCTTGAGATGGAAAAAGATATAAAATTGAGGAATCTGCACACAGTAACTGAAACCTAGCTTATATATTGACCATATGGCCTTCCTGGCTGCATTAGCTTCTTTTTGGAAGTTACATGCTTAAAACTTAATTTCACAAGAAGGATTGGTTATTGTTTCTTCATCTACAGGGTTTTCCTTTGTTGTATGCTGGTGCCATCTGCTGGATATAAGCTTACAATAGCTCTCCAGAATAAACCAAAGAAGCTGGGTTGCATGTGTGAACCAGTAATTAGGCCTGAGTTTTTAAGCTGCATATATGCCCAGAAGGCTGTTGCATGAGAGCAGACCAAATCACAGTAGTGGTATGAATTATCTGTTTCTGGAATCGGAAAAAGAAGGAAACATGATTACAACCACTAACTGACCAGGGCTACACAAGCATACAGTTGGATTATATCTTCAGGGCAGCTGTGTATGTGCAATTCCTTCTGTTTCTGATATATATGGGGTTCCCTCACTGTAAATACAAGTGCACGTGACAAACCTTTGAATAAAATGCACATAAGAATATTGATTGTATGGTTTTCTCCTAATTCCATTGAAACAGAAGGGATCTTACAAATATGAAAGTCCTAAATGTCTGAAATCTGGATTCTAAATTATTTCCTATTCAACATTTAAAAAGATGCTATGGTCATCCTTTTTGGACATGCCCATTGGGGGGAGGGAACAGCAGTGTGGACAAAAGGGGGGGTGCTATGGTTGCCCTGAGTGAGGTTTCAAGCCTTTATCCTGTGAGTTAGTCATGCCATGCCCCTTAATAAAGATATGGCCTGTTTAATACCAGCTGTGACTGTCCCCTTCTGTGTTTCCTCACCACTGAATTGCATTGTTTACAAGGTGGTTTTTGGCTAGTGGTTTTACTAAGATTCAAAATGTTGTCAGATGACTCTTTTATTCTTTGACTTTGATGGAAAATGTGGTAAGCCCATTTATGTGTTGGACTGTATATATTGTGTTTCATAGGACAAACCACTACTGATTCACTGATTCTGAGTTCTGAACCTCCCAGTGAACTCTGTTGTAGTCACTGGCATCAATTAAAGCAGGGCTAATTTTATGAATATGCTTTCTTCATAGGTGTCCATTACCGCTGATGATAATTGCAAATTCTTGTGCTGGTCCAGAGAGAGACTTACATTTTTTCTGGAATCTGAGCCATTTCTCTTTGAAATATTTAAGCATCTAATTGGGAAGGATATTACAAACAAGTTATACTCATTGAATGATCCAACCTTAAATGACAAAGTGAGTGTTTCTTTTCTGCTGCTGCTATGATGATGGAATCTGTTCTTAAAAACACAGCTTCCTGCTTGCAATTAAATATTATTCTGAGCATTCTGGTTATCAGCCATTTCCATTCATAAGCAGCGTAAAATGTCGCTGGTGGAGCAGCAAGGACATGAGAAGACTTCTATCAAAGCAAATTAAGGAGTGCTGGATAGATTTGCCCTGCATGCTTTCCAGGCTGCTGAAATACAGAATTGCAAGTCAGGGTTTATTAAATGTAACGCCTACTCATCAGGAGAAACTATAGATTTGGAAATTGAACAAGGAAGCAGAAAGCATGAATTTATGAGATTAATTTTTATTTTCTCCAGACTCCAAGTATAGTCCTTGGCATAATGTGTACTTCTGGATAGTTCCAGGATTCTATTGCCTACAGAAGTATGAAAAGCATTTGAGACAGACATATGCTTTATTGGAGTTTCCTTCCTTCCTTCCTTCCTTCCTGGCTGTAACTGAATAATAAATAGTTATCCATTTCCAACAAGGCTATAAGGGGAGCCAGTATAGCATAATGGTGAAAGATAGGATCTGGGACACCTGGGTTCAGATTCTCAATCTGCCATGGAAGCTTGCTTGGTGACACTTTCAGCCTAACCTACCTTACAAGGTTGTTGTGAGGATAAAACCTGAAGAGGGAGGGGGGAGTGGGATATAAATAATGCTCCCAGTGGTTACAAAGTAATTGGAAACAGTAGGTGCGTTCACACTAAATTAAATAATGCATTTTACAACTGGATTTTTACTTTGTAAGAATAGCAAAAATCCAGTTGCAAAATGCATTATTTAGTGTAGTATAAATGCACTCAGTGGACCTCAGAATGTTAAACTGGGAATAAACAGTGGAGACTCTTGCCCAGAAAAATTGGATGGAAATAGAATATCAAACTCAGCAGCCCTTTTGGTTTGATTCAGTATTGCTATCCTTGTGTTCATTCAAGATTGCATTGATGACAGAAAATTTAATGTAACTTACCTCTCTACAGGCATCCCAAAAAATGGATCAACAACCTAGTCTGTGTTCACAGCTCTCTGTGATGCAAATGAGAAACAGCATGGCTAGCTCAAGTGATAGTGAAGATGGCTTGCAGCACTTTCTCCGGGGCACTTCCACTGCTTCCTCTCTCCGTGAGTCATTAAAATGTTTCCCAAGCCCTACTGAACATCCCAGTTAGTGGCAAAAAACTGTTAATATCGCTCCTCCTATTGGTTTGAATTTAGTTTTGAATGCCTACCATGTGCTTTGTTTAAAAATTAATACATGTCGTTCTGTGTCAGTTTGTTTCAGTAGCCTTAATGTTAGATTACTGCAATACATTCTACATGGGACTGCCCTTTCAGACAGCCCAGAAGCTGCAGCTGGTGCAAGCTGTGACACCTTCTCTGTTATCTAGGATTAACTGGTGGGACTGAGTTACCTCTATTCTGAAGGCCCTTCAGTGACTGACAGTTAATTTCTGGGTCCAATTCAAGGTGTTGATTCTTGCACCCTTCATGACCTGAGACTCATGTGCTTGAAGGATACCTTCTCTCTGCATGTTCCATGTGCCAGCCCTGATCTTCCCACCAAGATCTGTGGTCTGTTCCCCCATTGTCTAAGGCATGTTCTACCACTGTCTGGACCCAGGCACATCTCCTGAACAGCCTCTTGGAAGAGGTCAGTGGGTTCCAGTTCTCCTGGCAAGCCTGCAAAATTGAGGTGTTCTGAAGAGCTTTTGGGGCTTCCTAAGCCTGTACAGAGGGCAGAATACGCTGCTGGTTAGGGCATATACGGCATGTCAATTTTTGTCTTTAAAGTGTTGTTTTTAAAGCTGATTTTATAACACTCCTCGTACTGTTTTTGCATTGTTATCCGCCTGTTGTCTGTACTTTGGGAGAAAGGTATATATAAATATTTTAAGTAAATAAATAGAGGTGTTACCAAATATAAATTTGAAAAAAACAAACAAACCATGAACATTCTTTGCATACATGTTCATTTCAAGATGATCATAGCATCAGTCAGTGATTTTCATGAATGAATTGGTTGTAGAAGCTCCATGTCCACTGACAGAACTTTCATATTCTCTTGCACCATTCTTAAAACACAGTCCCCCCTAGAGTTAATTAGGAAAGAACTCAACAAAAGCTAACTTTCTCTTTGTGACATTTTAGTACCTGGCATTAAGTGGTGCTTATGCATCTGTCTTATGGGATCAAAATCAGCATAGTATCACTCTTATCTAAGGCCCAGTTATAGTTTCTTGTTCCCTGAAATCCAACCAGAGTGCTCATTCATTGGAGCCCTCCAAGAGATGATGCAGCTTGTTCCTAGCTCCCCCCTCCCATCTAGTTACTGAACTGAATGCAGGTTTTTCACTTAGCTAATTACTACATTCTGATATCAGGCCTTGAAAGAGATACAGATAGTATCTATAAGAGAGTCTAATTAGAAATACCTACAAGCTGAAGCAGACCCACTATTATTCATGTTAACCCTTGGTAAAACTAGGGTGCTTTGCCTCACAGCCCCTATGGTTATTAATCTGCATAGGTCTCACAATCCAGAAATCAGGTCTGCAAAGATTAGAAAGGGCTTCTGGGATTAAGGAAACATGGAGAAAAATCACCATTCCTTGTGCTCATAGGCAGTGAGATCTAACCTGCTACTTTTTGGGGGGGCAGGTCACACAATCAGTTATAAACAGGACTTTTTTGTAGCAGGAACTCCTGTGCATGTTAGGCCACACCTCCCAAATGTAGCCATTTATCCTGGAGCTTACAGTACCCCCTGTACTAAGAGTCCTGTAAGCTCTTGGAGGATTAGCTACATCAGGTGTGTGTGGCCTAAGATGCAAAGGAGCTCCTGCTACAAAAAAAGCCCTGGTTATTAGTATGGGTCAGCTGTTATTTAAGAGTCCCATTGTGCAAAATATTGACCTGTGCTGGAACTTCTAAAAAATGCTGTTTGAAAGAAATGGAATTTCTCTTCTTAATAATGATAGGAATGGATATTCCTATCACTTTTTTCAGTTACCTGCATTATAAAAAACTATAATAAACTGGTCTTGAATTGATTCAGCAGTTTGTAAATCCAAGGATTGGCTCACATGTTTGTTTATTTTATTTTAAATATTTATGTGTCCTCTTTCCACTCAAATAGGGTTCTCAAGGTGGCAGACATCAAACATTAAAACATTTCAGCATTAAAAATTTGAAAGTATTTATCATAATGCAGTAAAGTATAAAAAATAATTCAGTAAAAACACATAACATCAAAAACCAAGAGGAGGCCAGGAACAGTTACTGGGAGTATGCTAAATAGGGCAGAACAAATGTCTTGCATGAGTTTTTTACATCTGCATGCGTCCTTCCCGTGTCAATCTGTACCATGTTGGTCTGTATGTGAATGACCGTTAGTTCACAAATCTCAGCCACAGCAACTTCTGTTCCCATTGGAGATCATGGTCTTCAAGGTTCATGAAAATCTACATCTTAGCTAGTCTTCAGCCACATCATTTTTCTCACATTGATCATTAAACTTCTGCAATGAAATGAGCCAATTCATATTTATTTCTAAGGCTCAAACTGGTACTAACAAAAATCCATGTTCAGTATTTGTTGATGTAAATCTAACTGTCTGCTTTTATGTTAAGGAAATAACCAACAAGAGTTCTATAGTTCTTGTGGTGCAAGTCGTTTACAGCATGATGCTTTCTGTTGATAGCGTCCCATATTAACCCAACATTCTCAAAAAGGTACTTAGTTGGTCTCTTTTTAAAACTTTCTTTACAGATGGAATTTTTTTCAGTTTAAGATGAAAGGATTAATATGCAAATCTTTGCACAAAGGATCGGAATAATTTATACTAATATTAAGTTTCAGTATTGTGTTTGCAAAATAAAATTGAAGCTTAGTGTTAATGGTGTATTTGAACACATTTTGAATGGTGTGTATTGTAATTATTTTAGAGTTTTTTCCATAATATTTCTCTCGATTGCAGCTGTTCAGAATATTCAAGAAAGGATGTGTCTTTAAATAGTTCTGAGTGTTATCTCCATGACTGGACATTATGGAATGAAAAGGAAAAAGAAGTGCAAATATCTTTTACTTCTGCTTCCTACAGTACAGTGTACCACCTAAAATGAACTTTGTTTTCTCCTACTGCAGTGAAGTGCTTAATCTCATAATGTGAAAATCTGCTCACATACATTCCACTGGGAGTGACTGCATTGTGCTTTGCTTTTAAAAAGTCATGCACATGCTGTTGAGTGCTAATATTTGTAGAAGAGCAAATTGGATTGCTTGTTAGAGAACTTTTTTAGTGGCGGAACACTATTAGTTTTATTATGTATAGTGCAGTCTTAAACATACAAATCTGGAAACAAATGTCATTGAAAAACAGTTAGACATTTCCAAATGGGGGACACATTTTGTATACAGGGAGTAGCCAGTAGAGTGTTCTGCACAAGCAGACCATATCTGTTCACAATAGAGTCCTCTTGAGTTCACATTTGTGCAGCCTTTTTCTCTCTAGGCTTTCTGTGTGTAGGGTTACTCACTGCAGTTCTCACAAAGAGCTTTACAATATGATGCTTGGCAGAGTGATTCCAGTCTAAGCTAATTGAAATCAATGGACTTTGACTGGAGTAACTGTGTATAGGACAGCACTGTAAATAGCTTCTGTGCTGCACCCTCGGCCAAACAAGGCTGCTGTGCACATAGCTCAGTGTGCCTGGCTGCTGCCAGAGGAGAGAACTGAGGCAAAGCCTGCTGCCTTGATGCAGCAGGCTAGCAATAGCTGAGGATTTGTCAGGCTGATATTTCTCCTCCCCCTTCTGAGGATATTTAACATGGGAGAGCTAAAAGCTAGTGAGCCCTTAGCCCAGGGCCCATAATGCTGGGACCAGTGGAAACCATTTTACGAAACCTAGACCAGCCAGATTTGTTTGTTGTAATTTTGAACCTTTTAAAACTTTTTAGAAGCTGCTTTGGGATCCTCTTGACGGGGTGGAGCGTGAAAATGCTAAGATAAATAAATAGAGCCAACATCATGGAATGGAAAGAGGGGTCAATAAACTCCCTGCGGGGATTCCGTGTCATGCATGAGGCTGCAAAGCTGCACACTGCAGGAGTGTATTGATCATTCTGTTGATTTTCACATCATGCACACGTTTGCTTTCTGCAGAAGTAGAAACCAGCCATTGTAGCATGCTTCCTGCCCTTGTTAGCCAGATGCCCTGGGGCTTTAATACAAGTATCCGGTGAACTGATACTTCTTGCATCACTGTACATTCATGTTAAAAGTGGGATAGATCAAGGGTGGCCAGACCGTGGCTTAGGAGCCATATGTGGCTCTTTCATACACATTGTGTGGCTCTGGAAGCCCCTGCCTGACTTGGAGAAGGCATTTTTCTCTTTAAGTCACTTCTCCAAGCCAAGCCAGCTGGTGGCTTGGAGAATGCATTTAAAATTAAAGTTGCTTTCTTTCCACTTCCCCCTCCCTCATCTATTTATTTTCTTTCACATGTCTTGAGCCTCTCAAATATCTGATGTTTATTCTGTATGGCTCTTACATAAAGCAAGTTCAGCCACTCCTGAATTAGATATTTGATTACTTTTCAGATGTAGTGGACCAAGAGAAACAGTGCAGGAACCTCACCCTTTTCCATATCACCTGAAACAGAACTTTCTCTTTTATCAAGGTATCTGTAGTCTCAGCAGGGCTTTGTTGTAGCAAAAGCCCAGCAGGAACTAATTTGCATTTTAGGCCACACCCCCTGCTAAAAAAAAACCCTCTCAGTGCAACTGGCACTGAGCATGTGTTATGATAAAAGAAATTTGAAGGGAAATGCCTGTTCATTTAGCTCATATTTAAAATTAGCATCTATTTTGTATAAATATTTCTCAAAAAGAAATACCAACTTTCTACAAGAAATGTTACACTGTTTAGTCATCTAGTTCAGAGGTCCCTAACCCGTGGTCTATGGACTGGTACTGGTCCATGGTACACACAAGAGCTGATCTTCCTCTCTGCCCCTCTGTATAATTGCAAAAGAAAGTTGGAGCCACCAGAGCAGGATAGGGGAAGAGCTGCAATGCTTACACAAGTGCTGGCCCCACTCAATTTTCCCAGGTCGCAGGAAGCCTGAGCGTACTTCTCTCTCTTTTAATTATGTTTGTATTTAAAGTAACAAAGGGTGTGTGTGTGTTGGGGGAGTATTTGTGATTTTCCTAGAAATAAAGTGCACAACTGTATCATCCCGTAACTATCACTCCCCCACTCCCCACCCTGGTCTGTTGAAAAATCATCTTCCACAAAACCAGTCCCTAGTGCCAGAAGGGTTGGGGAGCTGCAGGTGGACAGGACCCCCTCTTTATATGTCCCTGTGTACCAAGTCCCTGCAATTTTACCCCCCCTCCCCTCAGAAAAAAAAGGGTTTCAGCCTAGCTTTATTGATTTTTTCCCCCTAGACCTGTTTTATTATTGGTTTTGGCATGACAATTAGGACTGATGTAGTAGTGCTGTTTTTTATTTCCTCCTTCGTGAATTGTATTTGTGACATTTTATTGAGTGAAAGCTTTAAAAGCTGCATGTTATACATTTTGTTAAGCCACCAAATGTTACTGATTTTTGATAAATAAAGACGGTGGGAAGCAGCTGAAGCCACAGTTTTGTACCTGATCTGTGCAGGGGTATTACTAAATCAGATAGAGCGTTGGTGAAACTGTACTGTAGGTGGCAGTAGTTATTACTTTTTAAATCTTTTGCATCCAAACATTACTTTTAAATAATAGATGGCAAATTATCAAATGAAGCATCTCTTAAAATGCATGGATCTTAAGTATTTTGTATGATTGTTGTGGTTTTTTTCCTAAGGATTTACAAACTGATCGCACTTTCTGTCTTTTAAATTGGCAGGTCAACCATCTCCTTACTTAAGAGCATCACAAAAAATGAAACCAATTGAAGAAAGTGTTGAAGATGATGTCTTTGAACCTGCATCTGCCACCAAAGTTAAAGCTAATCAGTGACAGCTCTGGACAGGATTTTGGCAAATAGCAGGAAGATGACCTCCTTGGCCCTTAGAAAATAGTTTATTGATGTTATCAAAACTCATAGCTTTACTTTCAAAGGTGTTTTCCACACACAAAAAATTCTTTGCTACATTGTCTGAAAACTAGTCCTATTGGTTTCAGTGGGATGAATGTTTCCAAAGATACTCTCCACTCAGGTTTTTTACTTTCATTAGCAGACTGCCCTACCCATGTAGGGAGTGGTAGCCCCCTTGACTGAAGTGAGTGCAGAAGCCTTTGTAGCCTTGGTTGCTTTGTGTACACATCAGAATATGCACAACAAATGGGTTTTCAACAAGGTGTCAAGAACTTCCTTTTCAAATCATGTTTTAACAAATTGATTGGAAGGGGGTCCTAAACCAATGCATGACACTTAAGGCTTATAATTATCTTAATTGCATCTTCTGCAGTTATAAGGAACTAAGGGTGCAATGGTTATGTCTGCAAAGTAGCCTGCTTCCCTGCCACCACTGATCATCTGTTAGGTGATTGATGGAGGGAAATGATTGTCCAGGTATCTGCCCTTGGTTTTCCAAACAGGCAATTTAGCAATGACGGAACAGCAAGTGCTGATCATCTGTTACACTGTCTACCACAGTCACTGTGGAGCAAGAACACAGGCTTGCCCTCTTCCTCTTTTATGCTGATGCTAGGGTTAATGTTGGAACAGAAGCATATTTGCAGTCAAGGTTCATTTAATAGATTTAAGGCAAATAGTATTTCAGTCATTAACTGTAGCTACATTTGCTTAATCCTTAATATTGCACATATGATTAAATGACTATTTTGCAGTGTAAATAAGTGGTGTTTAGACCTTGGGTCCAATAACAGGAAAACTACTTAGCAAATGTTAAACCTACAATAAAGAAATGAAATCCCATACATGCCTACTCAGAAACAAAATCCTATTTTTTTCCTATGAGGTCTATGTCTAGGTAAATACGTTCAAGATTGCAGACTTAACCAAGCATTCCCCATTGGTCTCAAGATAATGCAGATCATGGGTTAGATTCATCAGAGCATTTCAACAGGTTTCTATCCGTGGAGTGTGGTTTTTCTTCCCTCCAGCTCTGCAACCTAAAATACTTTCCAAAATGCAGCTTCTGGCCCCCAGGAACAGCTCTGATAAGCATTTTGGGCTGCAGCCAAAGAGGGAAATGAGAAAGTCATGCTCCACTGGCAGAAATTCTTCCAGTTGTGAAAGTGTTCTGGTGGACTGAAGCCTTCAGGTGTACAAACAAGCAGATAACCATTTTTGGCTTTTTAAATACATTGACGTTTTCTAAGAGAATAATCCATCTATTGTTAACATTCACTGAGGCTTTAAAAAACATGTTGCTAAGCAGAAAATAGTACATATATTAGATATGGATGGAACGCTTGACACAGTGCCTTTGATTTGCCCTGGCATATGTAATATAGAAGCCTCTGTAGTCATAGGAAACTGTTACAATAATTAAGTACCGGTACATCAAAGAATGGTAGACTATAGCCTTCTTTCTTAAAGTGTTTAGCTTTCCCATTGGAACAAATGGATTTGGAAGTATTTAGATAGTTATGGCATGAACCAGTGCAAACAGTCATTTTAAAAATAGCTGATTCAGAAGACAAACCATGAACACCTCTTTTATGGGACTTGTACTGGAAAGTGTTTTAAGAGACTGGGAATTTGGCTATATCAGTTGGAACCTCTAAGAAGAGCAACTACTGATCTATGTAAATAGTTTTTTTAAAAAAAGCCACAGTAGATGCTTTTGAAAACTATGCAGTTTTAGCACTAACATAAACACATTGGTATTTTTTAACAGCACTGGTAGTCTTCAGAAGCAGCCTTACTACCACTAGTAGGTGTTTTGCTGGTTAAGTAGGATTACATGTTTGCAAACATTATTTGTGGAAGCACTGCTTTCTGTTACCATTGTGTATGCTTTTTAAACTTTTTGGGAAATGAATGTGTCTGGACTGAATCAACCAAAGTGAATTAAAAGAACAGTAAGGAGTTTAGCATGCTGCAAATACAGTGCAATTATGTACCATGTCTACTGGGTAAATCTGATGTTAACTGAACTTTTAAAAATAAATAGTGTACATATCAGAGGGATATATTTAGTGTTTCTGAACAATAAAACTTTTAAGGCACATTGGCAAGTGGAACTTCTTAATTTTTGCATTCCTGTATGGCTTCTTTACCAGCTGTACAGTGAGTGCTAAACGCTACCTGCTTGGGTGTCCATGTATATGTTGGGATTTGGGAAATTAGTGCTTTTGTTGAAGCACTGACTACTGGTTTTATGGATGAGTCTGGTTTCTTTATTTCACAAGTTAGACTGAGGTTACTTCCACAGAGGGCTAAGCTTCTACCTTGCCTCCTGAATTACAGGGGTTTCTCTGGGGACTTCTGCAAAGTACTGTTATATGATCATTTTACTTTCAGAGTTACCCTGTCTCTACTTCAGGTTTTCCCAAACCTGCTTTGGTACAATCTTTCCTAAAAAGATTGTTCTCAAAGTAGGTTTGTAGAAAATGTGAATGGAAAGGTGTGTATTCCCCCCTCCAGTTATTAGGCTTCTTAGAAATCATTAGTAGTTGTTTATTCTGTTAAAAAGCTTTACTGCTGCCTAGATTGCCAGTTGTTTTAAAAAATGGCAGAACCACCACTGGACAAGTTAAGAACATAAGAGCCCTGCTAGGTCACACCAGTGGTCCACCTATAGTCCCAACAACTTGTATTACACAGTGGCCAACAACAAGACATAGAAGCCAGACATTCCCCTGATGTTGCTGCCTGGCTGTGGGATTCAGAGGCTTGATGCTTCTGAACATGGCTGTTCCTTCCCTCATATATCATGGTTAGTAGCCACTGATAGACCTATCCTCCATGAATCTATCTAATCTCCTTATTAAGAACATAAGTTGAAGGGGAGAAATGGTAAGTGCAGAAGAAAAGTACATGGAATCATCTCTTTGCATCCTCAGCAAATTAAACTGGGGAATCATCTACATGAGGGAGTATGTATTGTGGGATATACCTACATAAGTCATCCTGGTTCCTAAACATGGCATCACAAAAAATGTGATTTTGAAGCCACCAAAATGGTCTGTAGGACCAGGTCTCAAATGTAGCTAGGACCTAAACCCATCACAATCTTAAAAGTATAGTAAAATTCTTGTATTTCCTTCTACTGATCTACTTATAGGCAGTAAAACAAATACAGTATAATAATAGATGCTAAACTTTTCAGTGGCTGTTCTGAAGAATGTGAAAGGGATAGAAAATCTATACTGTTGAGAATTAATCATTGCAAAAACTGATTAAAGAAGAAGTATACTTTTATAGTATTTTCTACTGGTATTTGTAAGCCATTTTGTGAGAACTATTGAAAAGCACGATAAAAGAATTCTGAATAAATTATGAAGAAGTGTTTCTGGAAAAAATCAAGAATGAACTACCTAGAGAAAAATTGTGGTCATCAAGGCATGAATGAAATTGATAAGGTCATGAGGAAAGCACTGAGTGACAAGATTTCTCTACAACATGTTAACATAATATTAGAGGATGTGCAAACACAGCCTTGACTCCCTTGCATAACAGGTGCAGCCCTAAGGAACAAAATAGATCACACAGACAGGACACATATTTGTACAGAATCCCAAAGTCCTGACCAGAAAATGGCCCTAGGCAAGTACTCTTTTCTCAATTGTGAAAATGCACAGGACCTGTTACAATGGGGAACACTGGGCCCTTTTTATGATGGCACCAGGGAGAGGCTTAAAAACTCCCCCCTCATGCCATGGTGCTTGTCTAAAATAAGACCTCTGTCAGCCTAGGGAGGTTTTATTTTTTTAACAGTTTTTGTTCACAGAACTACCAGAATATTGTGTAGTCAAGACCTTAGCCCTAAATGACAGCGGGAGACCATGGGGCATTCACACTATGTGACCTGGGTTTTGGTTGTGGAAGGTTTTTACCTACTGAATGTTCAGGAATTTTCCAATAGCAAGGAACATAGTCTGCAGCTGGCTTTGTCAGGAACCCTGACAGAAGCTATGATGGGTGCCCTAGAAGTGAGGCTGCATGACTTTCCAAAGATCCAGGTTTGCTGAGTGCCTTTCACATGTCCTGGATCAGAACTCAGGACCCTGCTGCCTATCAACAAATTTCAGAATGAAGCATAGGGCTAAGCAGTGAGTAATAAATGGGAACAGCTCTTTGCACTTTGGGGGATCTCAGATGTCCTAGAAATACAAACAAGCTTGTGATAAAAATTCTTCAGCAGAATACCATCCGGTTCTTGTAATTGACTGCACTTCAGTGTCTAAGGCTGATTCTTAGATTGCCCCCTTAGAGATTAATAATATATTAAGACCACATCCTGATTTCCTGTGCAAAGTACTCTTGGGAAAGGAATTCCCCTTCATCCTCTGTAGTAAAATGTGAAGCTGAAAAGCCATTTCACTTGCCTATTCATGTCAACTAAACCTTGGATTGCCCAGCTGCTTATTACAAATAAATCACACATAATACTGCATTCTTAGCTGTTGCTTTCCCGAAGTTTACAAAGAAAATACACAATATTCACACTGTTCTGCTTTACAGCTTCTTGGCTAGTAACCCAACAATATGTTCCCGAGTTCGAAAAGACCATGCACATCAAGCCTGCGAACATGGCTGTACAATGTATGCTGTACACATTAAGTCAATGTGTTACTCCGTTGCATTAAGTAAATGCATACATTAAAGACACAGGACTCTTACTGAGTATATGCATAAATATTAGTTAGAAATACTCTCATAATATCTTCGTTAAATAGCATATTGGAATAATGCCACGTAGTCTAGTAGGACATTTAATGTAATGGAGTACTGCTAAATAACTATGGGCATGAACAAGTATGTTTCATTTAAATCAATGGGAGGTACCTTTAGACAGATTGTGCATAAGGAGATGGAAACAAACACCAGATGGTGGATTACAATATTACAATATAGAACAGGGGTGTCCAACTCATTTGTTATGAGGGCCAGATTTGACATAAATGAGACCTTGCTGGGCCAAGCCATGTGTATCATAAAATGTAATGTAAGGCAGTGGACATATAAACTTTATAAAGGGTACAGACAAAAAGATTTTTTTTTGCTTAAAATAAAACATGCTTAAAATATTAGCCTGCTTGCAATATTTTGTTTTACAGTCTCTGATAAATGTCACCTCTTGCTATGAATTATTGCATCAAAAACTGCAATGTCTGTGCTGTACCAGTCTTGAATATATGCTGTTCAGGTGTGCACATTTGTAAGTTGCAAACCTACCTTTGATTCATTGACATTCATTACAGATATCTCATGGTCAATGCTTTGAGCCTAAGACTCAGAGGAACATGAAGCAGCTGGGCATTGTGAGCTTTTGTACAGAAGTTGCTTCACGCACTAGTCAAGAACATATGAAGTCACCATGGCACAGACTGAGGGCTATGTGCTTGTCTACAAAACTATAATTTTCCCCAGAAAAATGACTACAACTAAAAAAAAAAAATACAACTCCCTCCCCACCCCCCCAAAAAAAACCCAACTACAAGAACAGAGAGACAGCCATGTACAGTGGTCAGTGGCAGTCTACTATCTGGGAAGTCTAAATTCAAGACCCCCAATCAAAGGAAAATGTGAAAGAAAAAAATAAGGAAAATTTGCTGGGTAAACCTGGGGTGGAACACACTCTCAGCCTAATGCTGATATTTCTCTTCTAAATAGTTCACATGCTTTCCTATTGAGAAAGACTTGAGGGCATGAGTACAGTGAAAAAGAGGAGGGGAACCCAGTTACAAGCCCAACAAAACACTCTCTCTCTCTAGCAAGGCAAAAAGCTCATACCTTCACTAAAACGTTGCTAGTCTTAAAAGCATTCTTTGTAGCTCTCCTGATGCTTGGGACTGGTAAAGGAAGCTCTGGCTCTTTCTTTCCTTCCCCAGGGCAGGAGGAGGGGGAGGAGCCTCAGCCATTTATTAGAAGGGAGGCTTGTCTCAGTAGCTCTGCAGGGTGATTAATTGAGCCTGGCAAACTTAATTACCCAGCAGAGCTATAGAGCCAAGCTCCCTGATTGGCTGAGGCTGCTCCTCCCTCCTCCTCCCTTTGGGAAAAGGGAAGGGGGAGAGGCAGCTTTGCTGCTTTGGCCTGTTGGGGGAGAAACACAAAATGGCGACTGAAAAAACCAGGCAAGGGAAAATGAAGCAGATGACATGCGGGCTGCATGTTTGAAACCCCTTTAAAAGCCATGGGTCTGCCTAGCTTTACTTTTTTTCTGCTTTGACTAGAAGTGACCCTCAAGTCTGAGGCAGAGAAATGGTCTTTCCCAGCATCTGCATTTGAGTACTGAAACAAGTCCAACTTATCTGGTATTGACCCTCAAGGCCACACACCCCTGATGCAGCCAATCCTCCTGGAGCTTACAGTAGGCCCTGTACTAAGAGCTCTGTAAGCTTTTGGAGGATTGGCTACATTGGAGGTGTGTGGCCTAATATGCAAAGGAATTCCTGCTACTAAAAAAGCCCTGAATAAATCTAATAATACATAAATCTAATAACACATATTTTTAAATTTTTTAAAAATAAAATGTCATGAATCTGATGGCACTTTAGCTCCCTTATAATACAAGCTTGAGTGAGCTGATTGTACATCAAAACTAACAAGTAAAACTGAGTGGTGTATGCAGGACTTTTTTTGGTAGAAAAAGCCCAGCAGGAGCTCATTTGCATATTAGACCACATCCCTGACACCAAGCCAGCTGGAACTGCATTCCTGCTAAAAAAAAGGCCTAACTGTACAGAAAATAAAATAAAACATTTTTGAAGAAATTAGAAAATGGGAGAAAGATGTACAAGTTGTATGAAGCCAATTTGGTGTCATGGTTAAAAGCAGTGACCTCTAATCTGGAGAACCAGGTTTGATTTCCTACTCATCCACATGTAGCCAGCTGCGTGACCTTGGATGAGTCACAGTTCTTTCAGAGCTGTCCTCTCAAGAGCTCTCTCAGCCACACCTACTTCACAGGAGAGGAAGGGAAGGAGATTGTAAGCTGCTCTGAGATTCCAAGTGAAGTGTGAGATATAAATCTGATCTTCTCGTCTGTATTGTGCATCAAGCATGGAATGCAGTAGAAAGTCACGGAATGCCTGTGGAAAGGCACAACAATCTGCGTCTAGGTGTGCTTATTTCTCTCCCATGCCTAATAAGGTAGTGGTTACAGTATCAGACACAGGTTCAAATCTCCATGGTAACTTGCTGAGTGACCTTGGCAAGTGAAACACTCTTTTTCCTTGTCTATCTCTCTCTCCATTTTTGAACATTCTAAACAGACTAGGAGTCATATCATGAACTTCTATAGTGATTATGATCTTGATTTTCCCTCCTCCTTTGGCTACCTCAATAGTGCTTGTTTTGGCAGCACATATACTAATTGGCTACCTCAATACTGTTGAAGTTTAGCTGGCAAGCTTCTTTTTACTTATGTAGTTCTGTAAAACACATTGATTGTTCTGACATAGGAATACTGTTCTCTCATTACTTTCTGCAGACTTACTGATATGGCAAACAAACTGAGTACCAACCAGGAAACCTTTCACATCTAATGTAATTTCACACACAAAAATCTATTGATACGGATCAAAAGGTTCAAGCTAACCAGACATCATCTTTTAAAGACAGACTTCCCTGTTGCTACCATGAAAGAAACATTCAGATCACGGAAGTAAATGCCAACGTTATATGTTTTATTTTTCATCATGTATTCCTTTTAAACTTCAATCACAAATTGATGATTGATGGAAATAAAAAATTAGGCAAAAATGAAAATTTAAAATACAGGATATGTAGAAAGGCAAATCAGTGCTTCAGTCCAACAAGATAGACAGTAGATATGTGAAAATGACCTTCAAAAAACTTGGCTCACTGTCTTGTCTTTTAAAAGACCCAAAGAATTCAAGTGATTTTGTCACACTTTGTAAACAAAATATGAATCAATATGGACCAAGAGGTAATCTATATACTACAGAGGACAATTTTTAAAAACACTAGATAAAAAGACAATATTCAAGAAGCATAGTGATCAGTGCTCACTTTGGTCTCTGGCTATAACAATAACAACATACACAGATTAAAGTTAGATCTGGTAATACATGTCAACCAGTTTGTTGCTTTAAAAGTAGTAAATGCAAGAGGTAGTCAAAACCATATATCACCATGTCTTTCCTTGTTTAATGTTTTTAAATTTTGCAACAAGTATAGCAAATGTTTCCACACATTATCATGTTCAGCTCAGATCTCAGTCTGTTGTGTGGGCAGCATGGCCCCCTCTCCAACAGAGAGGGGCACATTTGTTAGGGCCACTCTCCCAAATGGAATTTGCTCTCCTATGATCCACTTTTGCCTGTGGACTATCAAATGCAAAGTCCATGCAGTGCTCCTATGCAGGACTCAGTTTGGCCTGAGTTTGGCTACCACTTGCTAACCCCAACATAAACTGCCTTGCAGAGCCATGGAACTATATGAGTCCTGTGTAAGTAAAACCCTATGTCAACATTTTGTTACTAAGCAGTCATGAAGACAGAAGTAATCAGCATATCTTAAAGAGGCTGTTGATATAAAACAGAACAACACACATTTAACAAGTCTTTTAAAAGGAAGTAAAGACACATAATTTCTTTAAATTTCTTTAAAGACATTCTAGTAAAGTTAAACTCAGTGCATCTGCACACAACATCCTTTTCCCAATGACTCTCATACCCATCATAATGGCAAGGGGAGAAAAAAACACACACACATATATTTTTATGATAAACATTTCTTAGAGATAAATTAATTTAAATTAGCTTTAAGACTTAATGAGCTCTTCCCACTTTTTAATAATTTCTGTTACAAAGAAGGTCACAAGGTCTATAAACACTTTTGTGGGTCTCCATCCATGAAACTATGTACTAGCAGTCACTTTGGGATGGCACTAGCACAAATTAAAACAGCTTTAAAAATTGAATAGCCTTCATTTGGCAGAAGTATCACATTTTTAGAGCTAATTTTAGTGCTCAAATAGCACTTAAGTACTTGTCCCACTGACTTTCCCTTCCAGAATGATCTAAGAGATGCTGTGCAAGTGTGCACATAATATTCCGTGTCAGTTCAGTGGCACAACCCCAACAGAGAGTCAGGAGCTCACAGGGACCAATGGGAGACAATTCTGATTTCATTCTGGAGGAAGAGAAGATGGGCTCCAATTCTGTGGTGGGGGAAAGATGTGCTGGTGGGAGCCTTGTTTTAGTGAACTTTTTTGTGGCTTATTCTTTGAAGTATTGGCCAGGGGCATAGTTCAAGTTTATGCTGTTCTGCTGAACATTTTAGCAGAAACTCGGGATACTGCTGAGAATGAGGACGGAAGTAGGGGACATTCCTTAATGTGATGACAAAGGAACTGAAAGTCAACTCTGTGTTTAAAAAAAAATTCAAACATGCCAGTTGCATAACTGCATTATTTATCAAGATCTGAAGACAGCAACACTCATTACTACTCACTGCAGTACTGCTCTCAAACAGACAGACCCAGGACTGAACAGGAAATGACCCCTTGGACCTGTCCATTTTCAAAGCAATAAAAACAATGAGTTAGCACTTCAGACACAGATGTACAGCAGCCATATGAATTGCAGTTTTTTTGTGTGGCACAGGTAACTAAACTCTAGTTGCTTATGAAGGAGTAAATACGCTTCATTAGTTGAAGGGGGGGGGGGAGGAGAATTCTGAGAATACTCCTAACATTTAGAGGCTGTCAATGCTGAAACAGAGCAGATCACTGGATCCAACTAATGGGAAACAAAAGTAAAAACACACATCTGTATTCTTATTGCAATGTATTTAGATAAATTCTCCACATATTGGCTGCCTTTCTATATGTCTACATGTGTGAACAGCATTCATTCCTCCTTCAGGCATTAAAAATTAAGCTCATGTCCAAGTGTAAGTTAGATGGGTATTGTTTACTGAACAAAAGCCCCCCCCCCCCCCACTCAAATGTATGTACCATTGTATCAACAGCCACCTTTAAGGCCTGAGCAGCACAGAAGCTGTTGCTTATGTGGTAGGTATGAGGTAGTTATTTTCTGTAAACAGAACAACTTTCTTCCCCCCTATGTAAACAAATGTGGCTCAGAGTTTCCAAAGCAGAGAGGAGCCACCCTGCCCAGACCTCTGCAGGTCAGTTCTTCTTGTGAATGTCAAGTCACACATGTTCACTGAAGTACAGAAACCACTGTACTATTGTTCTCATGGGAAAGCATAGTGTGAAAAGTCATTATTTGTCCTTTATGTGTAAACTCAGAGGTAGTTACTATTAACAGCACATAACATGTACATAGCAGTATAAAAAGTTTACATTTGGTTTGGTCTGAACAAGCAAGTATTCTGTTAAAGAAAAACAGCACAAAAGAAAGAATTACATGGCATATTCCCTGAGAAAGGTTTTGACCTGAGAAGGTTATTTTGTAATAGTGACCATCCTCCAATATATAAAAATAAAAACGTAAACTTTAATAAGACAGGATTGATAGGCTCTCTCAGCAATTTACTCTGTGGCTGCTAGAATTACTTTTATTTCAGAATGATTTATGTCTGGAATTAAGAGTATATAAATGAGGGAATGGCCAAGGGTTTTTTTTTCCTTTCAAACTCACCATTTCTATCTTATTAAAAAGGTCAAGGAACTTTGGTTTACATTTTCAAAGTGACCTAAGTTTTGCATCATTGCTGTTTAACCTGGTTATCATACCTGTTAGAAGGTTAAGCAATGCCACTTTGATTTGTCTACATAACTTAAATAAGTTTACAAGCCTTACATATGGCAAGGAAGTACTCCTCTTTACATATATCACATTCAGTATCGTCAAGAAGAAGCAAAAGAAGAAGAAGCTTTGCTTTGCATTGTAGCACACTGAGAACTTCAGTATAAGCTGCTGAGAGTTTTCTTCAAACACTGTCATGGAATTCAAGCAAAGTCACATAGGATTTGTGCCTATTCCTGAGGTATACATTTCCTGACACAAAGTGGCGGCGGTGGCGGCAGCAGCATGGACTTTCAGGGTTTGGCCCCTCTGAAAGGGAACTGTCTCCTCTTCTTAACTCTTGTGTAGTTAATAGAAGTCACAACAGATATGTTTTGACCAGTCTTGGCAGGCCCTCAAGACAAGGCTCATTGCTGTCAGTTGGCACAACAGGCAACAGTGCCCTTTGAAGATTCTACCTGAAACAATTTTAAAAGGCAAGGCTTTGGACCTCAAATCTAATTCTCTTTCAAGCATATCTTTACGGGGAAAATGTTTCTGCATCTAAATCTTTTATGTATTTCTATGGGAATAGGTCATGGCCCAATAAGTTCATTTGATACATAGCTAATGCTCCAGAAGAGACAATCAACTCTAGAGATAGAAAAGTGGTGTAGCTCTTTGGTAATATGTCTATGTACCTTACCTATCTGAATGAATTTTTTGGATTACTGTCCTAATTTAGAAATCCACAAAGTTATCTTCAATTTACCAAAGTAAAATTTTAAAATTGGAAATAGCCAAAAGCAATGCCTTATAGGCTCATGAACATCCCAATGAAAAGCCAGAAATGCAACCATGTAATATCCTTAATTTGTAATGAAAATAGTTACATTTAAGGTTTCTCATAAAAATGTTTAAATTCTGTGCATATTTCTTTGATTTACAGCAGAAGGCTCCAGTGAGACAAAATCACATTGCATACCATAGGGAGTCTTTCTTGCACAAACCTGGCCAAAATTATTGGGAGTTGTATGAGTTTTGAGCAGTCTCTTCATTTCGCTAAAGTTCTGCCTGAGAAGCCACCAGTAGTTTGTCAGTTATAAAGCAACGGATGTCATCTGATGGGAAGAATGCTGAAAGGCATGGGTTGTCAACAAAAAGTTTTTGTGGTTGATTGGAAGGATACCCGCACTTACAGAAAACACAGTTTAGTAGGAAAAGCACTACCTGATCGTTTTTAGGTCCATTCAACAGCTTCCTCATCTTACTATATTTAATACTTGAGTTTAAGAAATACAGTTGTTATGATGAGGAAGTCAATGAATGGACCTAAAAACCCACAATCTAGTGGTTATGCATTTTAATAGCTGACAATTTTCTAAATATATTAAACTGATCAATGACTAAGTACTTTTTAAAAAAGGCCTGTGAGAAAAATTTAAAAGGTCAAGATCTAGTCCTACTAATTTGCCTCAAAACAGTAAGTGACTAATTCATTGGCATCTCCAGTTAGAAAGCATATCAGGTAACAAGAGCAGGGAGAGACTCTTCTCTGCCTGAAACCCTGTAGAGCTTACTGCCAAGCAGAGGTTAACAATACTGGTTTAGATGGCCAATAACAGGCTTGATATAAGGCAGCTTCATGTTTTCCTTTTTGATTCTTATTCCATGTTTACTTTTGAGAAGATGCTGCTGCTGCCGCTTCCGTAACACCTCAAAGGTTTGCACAAAATACAACAAATCAAACTGGGCAGTATCTCAGTACCACCCCAAACAATCATTTCAATATATACATTCTCCCTCACAACAGTCACCTAACCTGCATTTAAACCATATTAATTTAACATAATATTTGAGATACCAGCACAGAAACGACACATTCATTGTCTTTAGGGGAGAGGGGGAAGAAGGGAGGGTGCCTTTAACTCCTTAAACATTGTAGCAATCCTGAGGCATATTTAAACCAAGGCATTACCCTTTTTACATAAGAGGAAGTAAAAAACATTGCTGTGCTGGGTATCAGAGGGAGAAGCAATCTACCCTGGACCCTACAGGGATGTCATAATATCTTTAGTACCATGTTCATGGCAACTTTTTAAAAAGTGAAATATCTTTTGATTCCCATGTAAATAGTGAAATATCTTTTGATTCCCATGTTTCCAAATGTTTTTCTTGAACTATAGAATGATGAACTATTAAAAGGAAAAACTCCATGAAAAAGTATCCAAAACTATTGCTTTGCAACGGATGATGTATCCAAGGAAACAGATCTGAATGTATACATTCAAGACATGTGCACAGTCGTACAATGCAAAAACAACCCCCCCCACACACAAGACTTACAACTCAAATTAAATTTTGCTTGGAGTTACTGGTTTGTTTTGCTTTTGAAAAAGACCGTAGTTCCTCAGCAGTAGTTAAAAAATCCCAGGCTGTGAAATTATTCTCCTTGTGCTTGAATGAGGTAGGCATCCCGAGAGGGTAAGATGACAATGCTCTCTAAGTCTTTTTCCTTTTTTGAACAGAGGGCCCTTTTCGGCTCTGTTCTTCAGGCGATGCAGATAACTTACTGGAAGCAGCTTCTTGTGGTGACCTTCCTGATCGTTCTAAGATGTCTGCCCTTCCCTCCTGAGAATATGATAAAGATGTGTAGCCATAAGCCCCTCCCCCTTCTCTCTGAAATGCTGATGTAGAAGGCTGGGGTTCAGATTCATATCTTCCCTGATAACTAGTAGGCTGTTGTGGAACAGTTTTGTGTGGACAGTTTGCCACCATGTGCATGATACTCTGACAGTAATGGCACTTCTTTGGCTGTGGAGGTAGAGTACATTCCTTAGCATGATGATCGAGGCCACCACAATTGTAGCATCTGAAAAACACAAAGGGGAGGTTCTTATTAAAAAAAAAAAAACAGTACACACCTTTTGGATGCTGAACTTTAAAAGCTGGAGAACTGCTAATTTATTATGAGATGTTTCAGAGAACTGTTTAAACATAGCAGATAGTTTCTCTGCTATTCGAAGGTTCTTGAATTCTCTCACAAAGACAAGTCAATAAAGTTGCAGGCATTTGTGGATTTTCAAACATAGCCATAACGATTTAGTAGCAGAATGAGCTAAATAAGATCAATGTTTTCAAGTTATTAACCAGCTTCAAAAAATGATCTCTATTATTTCTATGAATGTAGCTTCCCCCCCCCCCCCACCATTCAGTTGAAGTCAGAGAAGTTACCCTCCAGCCTTCTTGAGATGGGACTACTTGACCAATTTCTATTGTCAGTATGCAGCATATAGAATAATTTATCTGTAAATGCCAAAGGTGCGTGTATACAAGTTCAGTGACTGCATATATCTTAGTACTATTAATTCCACAGTAAACAAAGCAGCAGCACAACAATCAATATAAAGATAACAGGAACTAGCCCCTTTTTATCAAAAGCCAAAAGATGCAAATGAGACCTCCTTTGTATTTTACTGAACAAGCAACTTAATGCCGTATATACTTATGCTTTACATGGTTCACAGAGTGATCTATAATGATTATTTGTGCTTACTTCCAATAGTACATTATATCGCACAAGTGGAGCCCTGCAAGAAACTTGCAGGAGTGGCAGCCCCGTTCCCCCTAGCTTTGCTTCCTCCTGTGTCCCCCACTTCTCTCACACTTTCCCCTTTTGCTGCCCCTTTTCTTTCTCTCTCTTCCATGTCTGTCACTTCCTCGCTCTTTCTGTCCCTTTTTTTAGCCTCCCCGCTTCATCACTCTTTCTGTTTCTACCCCTCAACCAGGGCCAGTGCCAGGCTTACTGGTGCCCTAGGCTGGGAAGGTGACCCTCCCGGGTGATTTAAATCATGTGGGAGGGAGCCCAGGAGCAGCTGCTGCCTGGTGGAGCCTTTAAATTGCATGGGAGGCCAGCAGGTGCTTCCTGAGTGCTCTCCTGATCACAGGTAGTGCTGGCAAAAGCAGCTGGGTCAGCCTCCCCTTCCAAACCCACCAACCAGCTCAATTCAGTGACCCTCCCAGGGCTGCCTAAGTTTGCCTAGTAGGCGAATTGGCACTGCCCCCACCCCATCAATCTCCTGGCCTTCTGCCTGATTCCTCTCCCCAAACATCAGCAGTGGTGCTAGTGGTTCTCCAGGAATCACAATGGATCTCCTAACGACCAAAATCAATTCCAGTTAGGTTTGCCAGCTTACAGTTGGGTAACTTCCTGGAGATTTGGAGGTGGAGCCTTGGGATGGATAGTTTGTGGAGTGAAAAAAATCTCAGCAGGTTATAATGCTGTAGACTGCACCCTCCAAAGCAGCTATTTTCTCCAGGGGAACTGATCTCTGAAATTTGGAGAACAGTTGAAATTTCAGGTAATCTCTAACCCTCACCTGGGGGTTGGCAACAGTAGTTTCCCTGGAAGAAATGGCTGCTTTGGGGGATGCAGTCTATGGTATTATACCTTTCTGAAGTCCCTCCTCTCCTTAAACCCCATCATTCAGTCTCCACTCATCAAATCCCCAGTATTTTCCAAGCTTGGTGTTGGCAGCCCTATCTCTGTTCCACCCAACAGCCTTCTGTTTTCAGCTTTCTGTCTCCATCCCATTCCCCCACAGCCTCTACCTAGGCATACAGTATTTTTTCATAGTTGGGACCAAAGCAGCTTACAGTATTCTGTTTTTTAGCTGCAGAAAAATCCTGATTAGGCTGAAAGTATGTGACTGGTTCATCACCCAGTCAGCTTCCACAGCAACATGAGGATTACAGACACTATTTCTGAAGCTCTAACCGCTGCACCACACTGTCTTTCATAGGGTGGCTGCTGTTGAACAGTAGTAAGCAGCCAAGTCTAGTTGAATCATGGCAAGTCAAGTAGTATCAAGTCACAAAGAGGGTGCTGCCAGGCCTAGGATTGCCAGCTCCAGAAGTGCTATCTTGAGAGCCCTCATAATTGATTTGATTGATTTATTGGATTTATATCCCGCCCTCCCTGCCGAAGCAGGCTCAGGGCGGCTCACAAACAATGAATGCAATACATTACAGTAAAACAGTTCAATTCAATGAAATATTAATTAAACATTTAAACAATTAATCGGTTCAACAATTTAAATTAAAATAATTTGGTGCTAATATCATTACAACTGAACTCCAGACATCTATCTCTTTGGAGTTCAATTGTGCTTATCACACCCTTACTTATCACACCAAAGTCTCCAGGCTCCACCCCCCAAAGTCCCCAGATATTTTTTGAGTTGGACTTGGCAACCCTACCTCCCCAAACTTTGCACTCCTTAGACTTCATCACAAAATTTCCAGGAATTTTCCAGCCTGGAGCTAGCAACTCTAGCCAGGCCTGGTTTCAATTAGTTCTCCCTCAAAGGCCAAAATAGAGTTAGAACAGGTCCTGACCCCTCTCTCCTGCCTTTTACTGAGAGAGCCAAGCTTAGAGTACTGTGCTTGCCTAGCAACAGCCACTGAAAATATCTTTTGCTTAAAGTTACAGGTGCCCCTTTTATCATCTATGGATTTTTAAAAAAGCTGTCCAGTGTATTTTTAAAGGCCCTTTTCAGATTTGTAGAAAGATCTGTCTTGCTTGTTCACAGCTCTAGTCACCAGATTTAAGTATCCAAATATATCTGGACTTTGCTATCAGAATATAAGATCATAAAAAGGAGAGGAGGGAAATTTAGTTTCATAGAAGCTATGATCTAGAACCGTTCAATAGTGGTTGTGATAGAAACAGAAATGACAGAGAAGAAAGAAGAGACTGGCAAAGGGGGAACAAAAACAACAGAGAACTGAGAAAAGGAAATGGAGAACTATACACTCAAATGGGAGCAGTACTGAAAAAGCTTTGTTATGTTTAGGGAGGAGAATCAGTGTAGGAAACTGCAGATTAAAATTGTGTGTAAAATTAATCAACACACTTCATAATTATAAGGGAAAATTTGTCATAATGTGAGGGAGGAATCCAAGGCTACATTTCAAGTGCAAATTACATATGTAATTTGATTTGGGTACTTTTCAAACACCCTCTGGAAATTACCATGTATCTAAATATTTACTATCCCAAACCCTTCAGTGGTTCTGAGGTATGCCATCCCAAAGAAATTTTGATTGAGCATTTGTAAAATGCAAGGTAACAGGGAAGGGTGGGACCTAAACGACAACAAGCAGAGCTCCATTCACAAAGTAGAGTCTTCAACATTTTCACTACAGCCACATGTCTTTTCAGGGGACAGGGGACACTCAAGCACAATGCAGGTTATAACTGGAAGATCTGCAATGAGAACCATTGCAGAAGCTTGAAGCAGAGGTATTGTACTCAATTCATCTATTTATAGAAACATACCATTATGAATGCAACTAGAGAGCCAGTAGCATTATCTGGCTTCTGTGGAAGCAAATAGCTTTAGAAGAGCGTTTGCTCTGGATAGGTATTTCACTGTCCCATCTGCAGTTACTGAAAGTACGTAAAATAAAATCCCCTACTCAGAAAGGTTATGCTCATGCCCCTTAGGGGAGGTAAAGTCTGTACAACACATGTTTTTAGCTGCCCATTTTACAAGGAGGCTCATCTTAGAATTATTACCCTATTAGTTGATATGATCCCTGGTCACATAAATACAAACAAAGCAATACTTCACTGGTTTTTATCTGATAAAAATTCTAAGATGACATGTCCAGTTGCTAAATTCTGTACATTAATTCTTAAATTATGGGAATCCTATTTCAAAAGTTCTTAAATTTGATATTTTTTTCAATTGTATTTTGAACTGTATGCTGGTCTTAAGATCATAACTAACAAACAAACAATGCAACTAGAGTCTTTCAAACTTAACAGGAACAGGGGGATCTGGCTTCCCACCCTGGATGGTGCATCTCTTGTGCCAACCCAGAAGGTGAGGAGCTTGGGTGTGATACTGGATGCCACCCTCCCTATGGAGGCCCAGGTCACAGCTATAGCACAATCTGCCTTTTATCATCTCCGGCAGGCCAAACAACTAGCACCCTATCTGGTCCCTCGAGACTTAGCTACAGTGATCCATGCAACAGTCACTTTCAGGCTAGACTGCTGTAACTCATTCTATGCAGGCTTACCCTTGAGGCTGATCCGGAAGCTACAGCTGGTGCAGAATGCAGCAGCACAATTGCTGTCTGAATTGCCTATATGGGCGAGCAGTCGGCCGATGCTGCGCAGTTTGCACTGGCTACCAATTGAGTACCGGATTCGCTTTAAAGTTTTAGTATTGCCATTCAAAGCCTTGCATGGTCTAGAACCGGCATACCTGCGGGACCGTCTCTCCCCATATGAGCCCCGGAGGTCACTACGATCAGCTGGCCAACATCTTCTGACCATCCCTGGCCCAAGGGACGTCTGGCTTGTCTTGACCAGGGCCAGGGCTTTTTCAGTCCTGGCCCCGACCTGGTGGAATCAGCTCCTGGTGGAGGTTCGGGCCCTCCAGGATTTGTTACCATTCCAGAGGGCCTGTAAGACGGAGCTGTTCCATCAGGCTTATGGCTGAGGCAGACGGGCGTCCTATCATTTAGATGGGCCCCCCTGCACCGACTGCATTGTACTGATTCTTTGAAACCTAGCCAGGATTTGAACATCTAGGTTGAGACAAGCAAGCTGAATTGATCTGTAAATACCATCTTTGCCGCCCTACCTAATTGTGAGTTATGGCATAATTGTTTTAATTTTAAACTGTTTTAACTTTTAATTGTTTTAAATTGATTTGATTGCTTTAACGTGTTGGAAGCCGCCCTGAGCCCACTAAGGGAAAGGGCGGCCTATAAATCTACGAAAATAAATAAATAATTAAAATTTCCAAGAGAAAATGCATTTGAATGAATGTAAAAGGAAAGTACATCCTTGATTATGAGTTACTGAGATGATTGCATTGGAGAGAGGAGAGAGAGAGAGACAGAGACAGAGACTGCAGGAAAACTGCACTTATAGATGGCAACCCACTAGAGGGCAGCATATATCTAAGCAACATTCCTGCCAACATCATTTTAATGCCAGTGAATTCTGGTAAAATTGCTGTAACAGGAATATTAATATAAGGGGGTTCCATGTAGTTATGCTAGGACTGTCTGACTGCTAAATAACAAATTATTTTATTCTACAAAATATTTGTTAATGCAAACATCCATACTCTGGAGATTAATCAAGATGGGTAGCTGTGAGTTTGTACAAGAAAATTTCTAGCTGAATGCCGAGACATTTTTCAGTAGGAAAAGGAAAGGTCCCCTGTGCAAGCAACCAGTTGTTTCTGACTCTGGGGTGACGTTGCTCTCACAATGTTTTCATGGCAGACTTTTTATGGGGTGGTTTGCCATTGCCTTCCCCAGTCATCTACACTTTCCCACCAGCAAGCTGGGTACTCATTTTACTGACCTTGGAAGGATGGAAGGCTAAGTCAACCTCGAGCTGGTTACCTGAAAACCCAGCTATCGCTGGGGATCGAACTCAGGTCGTGAACAGAGCTTAGGACTGCAGTGCTGCAGCTTTATCACTCTGTGCCACGGGAGTATTTCCAGGTTGGCTACTGTCACTCACTCTATGCAGGCTTACCCTTGAGGCTGATCCAGAAGCTACAGCTGGTGCAGAATGCGGCAGCAGAATTGCTGTCTGAATTGCCTGTAAGGGAGAGCAGTCGGCCGATGCTGCGCAGTTTGCACTGGCTATCAATTGAGTACTGGATTCGCTTTAAAGTTTTAGTATTGACATTCAAAGCCTTGCGTGGCCTGGGACCAGCATACCTGCGAGACCGTCTCTCCCCATATGATTCCCGGAGCTCGCTACAATCGGTATTCAGTGTATGTGTGTGTGTGTATATATATTTCAGTAGAGGGACATACTATTGTTGTCATTCTGCAACAAAACACTGTATCAAAACACTTTAGGAATATTAATTGTTCTCTTTGAGTAGCAATGTTTTAACAAGAGTCTTTTCCAGCAATCTCTTATCACATACGTCCTATCATGTCAACCCACAATAAGGAATAAATGGGAAGTTAATCATTTCATCATAACTGAAACAATTTTTTAGAATATCATGCTACTATTTGCAAAGTAAAGTACTACACATAAAACCACCGTCTGACTTACTTCAGAAACATAAGAAACACACAAACCCCCACCTGGCCCCCTCATGCTTTCTAAAAAAAAAAAAACCTTGGCGGACACCAAGAAAGCTGTTGCTGGGGCATCATGGCAACCACAGGTGCCATTTTGGGGATTCCTGTGCTACATTATAACAGACTGGTCTAGGTAAATGTACTCTGTTCCTAGTGATGCAATCCCATGTTCTTCATAATTTGTCATATTTAATACTTAATCTTGTTCAGATGACAGCTCCGTCATACATTTCTGCAATCCTAGTTGTATTCCATTATTTATTAGTTGCATGATCCAATTGATCACATTGACTTAAATTGTGTGGTTGGCCATGAGTCTCTGTGAGAAAGGCAGACTTTAATAATGTAAATAAATAAAGAAGTCTGTTGTAGTACTAGAAACAGCTTGACTGTATTGCTATGGCTATTGTGGTGCTGAGGAGCTGGAAGGAGTTGAAGACTTCTGACAGACTTACTACGCAGTTTTCACACAGAACTATCATAGTGTGTGGCATGAATTTTTTACTCTGCACACTGTAAAGATGACTACAATAAAGATGAGCTCTTTAGTAACCAAAATAATTCTTGGAAGCCATGGAGGTGAGTAGCATCAAATTACTCCCACTCAAAACAAGTGCAGTTCCTCATTACCACAACAGCCCTGGTGATGCTGCTGAGCTGCATCTTGTACTACAAATGAGCCAGACATTGTCCTCCATCTTAAACTTAATTCTTGGTCCTTTGAATCATGAGATAAGCTGTAGATCTGTGCTATATAAAAGCACAGCATCCAACGTTCTAAGGAGATGTGGGAAGTAATTCTTGGAAGAATGTTTCTTTTGCTTTCAAGCAATGAAATAAAGAACATATTTGCAGAAACTGCACTAGCTGTTCCAAAAGATGTTGTAAATTTCACAAGTAAACAAAAGGTGCATAACAGAACTGCTTTGTGAAATAACTGAAACACCCATAAATAAGGCACATTTCTTCAATCAGCATTTCAGACAAAATTCACTTCTTGCCACAAAGACTATGCTTTGTAGTTTTCTCAGTTGCAGCATTAATATTTAACAATATACTATTGTTAAATAGTATACTAGTATAAATAGTATAATATTGTTAAATAGTATACCCTTTTCTCAGTCACTTGGGGCATATCTCCAGTGATGGTCATAGAAATCTTCCCTTCCTTCTTTCTACTACAACATTCAACATTCTGATAAGAATGGTCCTTATCTTCAGCTACAAAAGAGAAATTAGAAATTATCCTAACCATAAAGAGCAATGAAATGTTAAAAAATCAAAAATTAGACCATCTAGGGTGAAACAAAGGAGAAGAGCCTCAGTTAAAGAAATGTAACTCAATGTAGGAGTTTTATTCTGACTTTCCCGTCAGCGTCTGTTTTAGTGGTAGAGAATATTACACTATAAAGTTATTTTTCATTCCATTTTGAAAAAGAAAAAAATATATAACCAATATTATTTTTAAAACATTTTTAACAGAAAGCTTAAATCACATAAGCCTTCTTACTTTGGGTCATATGCATCTAATTCCTTCCCCCCTTTGCTCCAAGAGCTCTAAAGCAGTTCTGTAACAGAACAGGGAACAGCCATGGACAATTCAATTTAATCATTCACTCTGGTATGCACTGTGTGATTGATCCAAGTCAGTGAACCATTTTGCTCTCCCAACTGAGCAAGAGCCAACTTCAGGCCCTCCACTCACCAGAAGGGGGCCTTCTATCACCTCCTGCAGAAATAGATATCGGAGGCACCCCAGACATATATCTATTCCTGTGATGTTTTACTATTAGCAAATGCAATTCTGTGAAATAATTTGATTTTTAAAATTTTCACACATTCCTTCTCCTTTAAATAGATATGGTTCTTGCTTGTAATGGATAAGGCAATCATGCCTGAAATACTGCACTGAGTTCCATGTATCCCTATTTGAACAAAAATAGTGGAAGGCAGCTATTTATTCCAGGCTCTCAGAAATCCATTTATTTATTACTGGTCAATCCACTAGTTGAGAATGTTTGAGAATGCTTTCATTCACTGGATTTACACCAAAGTGGAAAGGGGCAGTCATGCTTGAGCACATAAATGATACAACACAGTCTCCTTTAGAAAAATTAAGTGGCAACATAGAAGGATTCAAAACACACACAGTCCCGTCATTTGATGGGTTATATTAATACCTTGAAACATTATGAGAGACAAAATAACCTTTGTAATTATGAAATCTCATTTCCAAAACACATTCCAGAAACACAGAGGCAGCCCTGCCCATCAAAAAAACAAAACAATGCTGGATGATAAAATACTATTCAACTCTACATTTTTCAATAAATGTTTTGCAAATGAACATAGAACAATTTTTGCTCTTAGGATCTCCTATAAAAAGATGCAATTTTTTCCTGCCAACCACACAGCACTCAAACCAGACAAAGAAATGTCTGAAAGCTTCGCAATGACACATCAAGGCTGCCTTTCAGATACACAGAAATGTTTTTAAGAACAAAACCCACAGTTTATTTTAGCATATACAAAAGAAATTGTTGGTCTGAATTGGAGCTCAGCACTGTTTATTTACTGGTTTCATTAATACATTCCCTTTTCTCCCAATTGGGACCCAAACACTACACTATATCCTTCTGAATGCACCAGTCTGTAAATACAAATACATGGGTTATCAAGCTGCTTTTCTCGATGGCATGCTTTCTAAGATCACTGGTATACAATTAGGTGGAAATCACAGTGTGACACATTACAATGCTGTCCATATGTTACAAAGTGTTTATGGATTGTGTCAATGTAAATGGATACAAATCTTATTGCCACTACCAGCAACAATCTACTGTATAATGTATCTAGAATTCAAAATCTTCTGAGCAGTATATAATTTCTGGCATCACCTTGGACCCATACATCTCCTGGACTGACCCTTCTTCTGCTATGCTCTACTGCAGGGCTGGGGAACCTTCATCCCGAGGGCCATATGCAGCCCTCGAGGTCACATGGTGTGGCCCTCGGGGATTACTGGACCGAACCGAGCCATGTGGCAGCCTCCCTGGGGCCTGGCTGGCCAGCGAGGATTGTGGGCCCAACCACACTGTGCAGCAGCCTCCCCAGAGCCAAGCAGGAATCACAGGGCCCAGATGTACTGTGCAGCAGCCTTTCTGGGGCCTGGCTGGCGGGCCAGAATTGCTGCAGGGCCTGGAAAAGTTACTGTCACAGTTCAGTTCATACTTGATTATCCCAGATGGTGTGGCCTAATATGCTAATGAGTGTGTGACCTTATATGCTAATATTAGGGGATGTGGTCTAATATGCTACTGTGTTCCTGCTTGGCTTTTTCTACAAAAAAGCCCTGGGACTATGCATTTGCCTAGGGCGGCGGGTTGTGTGTGTGTGTGTGCACGCACCAGATTAGGCTCTCCCCACATGACTTCAAATAGAAAAAACAATTATTTGTATTAATTTTGCTGGCCTGAATCGTTCTCCCTTGGCAGAGCACTGCTTTTTAAGGTGATAATTTTTTATGGCCCGCAAATGTTGTTATAAATATCCATATGGCACTTGGCCCCAAAAAGGTTCCCCGCCCCTGCTCTACTGTGATAGCTCCAATTTGAACAGTTCTCAATCCTTCTTGAATGTGTCCCCATGCATATAGGTAGCTGAAAATATCTTTTAGAAACGTCTGCCTGAGGAGACCTGGAAGGCTTCCACACTTTTATCATTCTGCAGACTATGTGAAATAAAGTTGTCCAGGACATTTTTATAAAGGGAATAGGACTGTAGTATAAAGAAATGGTTCAGCAGGAAGCTTCTTATCAAAGGAACATGACTGTAGTATATGTAGTATATAATGTTCACTGTACGCTTTATCCTGTTCTTACTGTATTATATACTACTTTTTCAATTCCATTTGCTACCTTATTTATGGTAAAACACATTCAGTTTTGAATGGTTTTTCTACCATTTGTAAACCTAGTCCTACTGTGTTGTTTATTGGATGTCTTTGCTACTTGACAACATTGTTTATATCTTGGGTGCGAGAAGCATGCGCTATTAATAGAGAATTAAATAGACTAGAATCTGAGAAACACTGCACAGGATTGCATTGTAAATCACTGGAGTTTCAGAAGCAGCTTGCCTAGTGAGATCTAGGATTAAATCAGGAAAGGAATGGGAACATTTTGTAGAATTTGTTCTGTTGTGGGGGAATCTTTGTGGGATGGGTCAGGTGGAAATACAGCACACAAACAATTATAGGAACCTAAAATATACTGCCAAGGTTGGACTGCATTTAGCATAACAAATACATTTACTGAGAATTTTACATCACCTATGCCCTACATTTTCCAGCAGGAAGGGACTTGTAAATAATTGGTTCCAATTACTGCTCAGTTGACATAAGTAACAAGAAAAGCAAGCACAATTATCTTTTTCATGCTGACCTATAATATTATTTGGACCATTTATTCAACAGACATTGCAAACAGTATTATTCTTAGCACAGTTTCAAAATATCGTCTGTTCCCTAAAAAACTTTAAATGAAACTGC
Organism: Heteronotia binoei; assembly: GCF_032191835.1. Classification (NCBI taxonomy): domain Eukaryota; kingdom Metazoa; phylum Chordata; class Lepidosauria; order Squamata; family Gekkonidae; genus Heteronotia; species Heteronotia binoei. The sequence continues at coordinate 96,404,668 of NC_083223.1, read as the reverse complement.
TAGTGATAACATTTATTCTAAATATGGAATAGAGCTTTAAGTTACCCATAATATTTTTTGGACAATTTCTCCCCTCCTTTAAAGGTTAACAACCCATATGGCATTTTAGAGAATTGCATGAAGTTCCTGCAATCGGCCCAGTGTCCAAAAAAGCCTTGATAGTTTAACAAATGGAGACAAAAGATGCCAATGCCTCATAAAACATATAATTACAAAAAATAAAGCGTTTAACAGCCTACAGCTGCAATCCTATCACTTTCATGGCAGTAAGCACCATTGAACACAATGGGACTTAAGAAATTACAAACTACACACAAAATCAGGGTGAATAGTTTATAAAAAATAAAGGGGTACCAAGCCATTAACACCACAGCATCCATTAAAGGAAAACAGTGTTCTGCAAGCCAGAAATCAGAAGCATTAGGTTCTTGATTCTTTTCTGGTATGCCAGACACATTTAAAAAAAAAATCAAAGGGGTGGCAGTGTTTGTATAAAAACTAACAACATTTATTTTGTTAGCCTTTAAAGTATGACTGAACTCCTGTTTATTATTTTTAAAAAACGTTTAGGAGTATAAATGTCTTCAAGCTAACACAATAAAAATGATAAATCTACCTGTATAATAGCTCATCAATGAATGAAAGAGAATATTTGAAATGACATACAAATGTGTGACTACATATCTAAAACAATCAACCAACAGTGAATAAATTTATTATTGTTATAGATTGTTAATATCCAGTACCCAAAACCGGATATTACATTTTTTAAAATGGTGTGCTCTCTCAAAGCTAGAAATTTCACATGTAATTTCCTGAATGTGAATTTATAATTTGAAGGAATGTTGTTTCTTGAAAGGAAATCCAGGGCTTTTAAAGCAAGAACGCACAGGAACCCAGTTCCGGCTAGCTTGAAGTTAGGAGGTGTGGCCTAATATGCAAATGAGTTCCTGTTGGGCTTTTTCTACAAAAAAAGCCCTGTGTGAAACAATGGTGATGTCAGGGTGTGCCTAATATGCAAATGAGTTCCTGTTGGGCCTTTTCTACAAAAAAGGCCTGAGGAAATCTATCATTTTGCTTTCATATGATAAAGTGGTTTTTAGAATTATATATGGCTCTTTTTATTCCTAAACCTACCACACTAAGGTAAAAACCTTATTTTTATTTTTCTGGGAAGAAGATGAAGAAGATATTGGATTTATACCCCGCCTTTCATTCTGAATCTCAGTCTCACAGTGGTTTACAATCTCCTTTACCTTCCTCCCCCACAACAGCCATTCTGTGAGGTAGGTGGGGCTGCCCTTTCAAGGACAGAGCTATGCTGACCCAAGACCATTCCAGCAGCTGCAAGTGGAGGAGTGGGGAATCAAACCTGGTTCTCCCAGATTCTCCCGAATAAGTCTGTGTACTTAACCACTACACCAAACTGGCTCTCCAATATATGCTCAATAGTCTTAACAGTAAACTGAAATTACTAAAACTTAACCCCAAACAGTTAAGGAGCCCCGAGTAGTAAGCTGCAGTACTGCAGTCCAAGCTCTGCTAATGACCTGAAGAAGTCGACAACTGAAGATTTATACCCCACCCTTCTCTCTGAATCAGACCCAGAGCAACGTACAATCTCCTATACCTTCTCCCCCCACAACAGACACCCCGTGAAGTGAGTGGGGCTGAGAGGGTTCTCACAGCAGCTGCCCTTTCAAGGACAACTCCTGAGATAGCTATGGCTAACCCAAGGCCATTCCAGCAGCCGAAAGCGGAGGAGTGGGGAATAAAACCCAGTTCTCCCAGATAAGAGTCCACGCACTTAACCACTACACCAAACTGGCTCTCAGTTCGATCCAGGCGGAAGCTGGGTTCAGGTAGCTGGCTCCAGGTTGACTCAGCCTTCCATCCTTCCGAGGTTGGTAAAATGAGTACCCAGCTTGCTGGGGGGAACATGTAGATGACTGGGGAAGGCAATGGCAAACCACCCCGTAAAAAGTCTGCTGTGAAAACATTGTGATGCGACGTCACGAGTCGGAAATGACTGGTGCTTGCACAGGGGACTACCTTTACCTTCTGAACCCCAAACAAGCATGCGGGGTTATTACTATTATTGCAAACACGGAAAACACTGAGCCAAAAAACCCTCACCCTAATCCAAAGCCTATTTACAAGCAGCTAAAAAACAGATAACTGTTGCCACAGCATGACTTAGAAAAAACCCCTTTTTGTCAGTCACCCAAGTAAATAAAACAAGTGTAATATGAACATTTGAGGAGTTTCTCAAAAGATACTCATGATAGCACATAAAAATGAGATTGGGGAGCAGGGAACAGAGTTCATTTGGAACAGGCAGGGGCAGATGTTTTATAAAACATTCAGTTTGGGTTCTTTAATTTCCTCTTTTTTCTATAAAAATACTTGAAACATTTAAGGAATAAAACAAGACTTTACAAAATGATTAAGAAGAGGAGAAAAAAGATCCTAGAACAGGGGTGGCCAAACTGAGGCTCAGGGGCCACATGTGGCTCTTTCACATATTGTGTGGCTCTTGACGCCCTCACCACCCCATCGGTCTGCTTGGAGAAGACATGTGTCTCTTTAAATCACTTCTCCAAACCAAGCCAGCTGGCGGCTTGGAGAATGCATTTAAAGTTGTTTTCTTTCCACCTCTTTCTCCTTCCTATCTATTTGCCTGCCTGCCTGCCTTGTGGCTCTCCAACATCTGATGTTTATTTTGCATGGCTCTTATGATAAGCAAGTTTGGCCATCCTTGTCCTAGAACAACTGTGTAAAATATTATTCTCACCTACTTAAACTAACCAATCTTTAAAAGACATTGATTAAACTTGTAAACACAGTTCTTGGTCATGACTAATTAAGAAAAAAGAGCATAATGCAAGGACTACTAACAGGGACTCTAACTTTTTTTTTAATTATACCTGAGATAACAAGCAAAGAAAAAACATTATTTCAACATTAACAATCCTCAATTTACCTATTTAGATTTAGATATCTTAGCAACATCTTTTCAAGTGTTTTACTGTGTGGGGCTATCCATGCATTTAGTGTTTCCCACTCATATAAGTACTGATCTGCATATTAATATTTAAGGTGTCCACAGAATATGGTAAATTGGTCTAGTCCAGACACTATTCTACCTAATCTATCTCACACAGTTAGGATGAAATTAAGGAGAAGACAATGCTGTAAGCCACTTTGGGTCTCCTCTGGGAAAAAAAGTGAGGGCATAAATAAAGTAAATACAAAAATTAAAATTAGGTCTGTAGCTATGAGGGAGCTCTGGGAGCCTTAGCCCTAATTTCCTGCTAAGGACCCCGAACTCAGGGCCCCAAACCTGGTGGAGCAGGAAGGAAGGAAGGGTGAGTCCCAGCCTAGGGAGGCTATCCATTTGTCTGTGTTTGTTCTTATGATTATGAAGGCTGTAATTACTTTCACCTATTAGGTATCAATGAAAATCCACTGTTGGTTTTGTTTGTGAATATTTTTGAGTGTGTTAATGGACTGGCTATTTATATTTTATCTTAACAATCAATATCACACAATTTTAGAGTTTAAAATTTAACTGACAGGGATATGAGGAAGTTAAGAACACATCCGTGGTGCTGATTTTTTTATTCTGTGATTTGAAGTTCTTAGGGGGGGGGGGGTTACTTGACAATCAGATAGGTTACTATGTTTTTCTTTGACAACTTATTGAGTATCTAGCCAACTATTGCTGCATTACATGCATTTCTTAAATGCTATGAGTAAACTATGTCCTAATCACAAAATTCACAAGAAACCTCCTTTGGCTTTCTTGAAACAGCTTATCATACAGAAAGGAAAATAAATGTTGCCATGCAGACAGAATAGATGGTGTGGACATAGTATCAAAGAAAGCAGAATTATTACTATCTCTAGGCAGCTATTGCAGGGTTTGTACCTGTGTGCCTATCCTTTTTTCAGAGAAGCCATAAGACAGCTACATGATAGTTAAAGCAAGTTATGTGTTTCAGTGGTTATTTTACTTTTGATGTTCCTATTCCAAAATTCCATCTTTTGGGAAAATATTATTTAGTGCATATAGAGACCGATAAATGGAAACAACGGCAGGATCTGAAAAGACTTACCAAAGTATTTGGCATTTTGTTAATAATTTATTTGTCCTACATCTTGCTAGGTTGCACTGTTACAGATCAGTTAGTTTTAGCATAACCAGTAAGTTCACAGAATGGAGATGAACATTATATATAAAGTGAGTGTTATGCATCTCCAGCATTCAGAGTAAACATAATTAATGTAAAAGAAGGTGAAAGAGGGCAAATCTGTGTGAACACACATAGAATCATAGAGTTAGAAGGGACCTCCAGGGTCATCAACGCCCTACACAATGTAGGAAACTCACAAATACCTCCCCCTAAATTCACAGGATCTTCACTGCTATCAGATGGCCATCAAATATCTACTAGGAACAAGGGTGTAGCCAGGCTTTTTTAGTTTGGGGGCACTCATGGGCCTGGTCTTCATGCTTCTGCTGCCGGCTTTGAAGCCAGCTGCAAGAACCAGGCCACCAAAGACGTGCCATGGCTGCCATCTCTCGCCCTCCCCTCATGCTTGCTCAAACAGGAGGAGAGTACAAAAGGCAGCCTCCCTGGGCTGATTCAATTAGATTAAGTGACTTCTGTAGTCAGATCTACATGGCAGTATAGAGTTGCCAAGTCCCCACCAGCTGCCAGCAGGGAACTTTTTTTGCACATGTGCAGTGCATGCGGTGCAATGACATTACCCAGAATTGACTTGGTCACACCAGGCATGTCACACAGGGATGCTCTAACAATTCTCTATGCTTATGTCTCCATGCAAAACTCTACGATTTTGCATGGAGACACTCTAACAATTTGGGGGGAACTCTATGGCACCATAAACTTTCCCCCAAAATTGCTAGAATGTCCCTGTGTGAAACTATAGTTTTCCCCGAATTCCTAGAGTGTCCCGGCACAATGATGTCACTTCTGGGTGATGTCATCACACTGCATATGATGGGAGCTCTTTGGGACAGGGATCCCCCCAGTGGCCAGCTCCGTGCCAGTGGGTTGGGGGCCCCAAAACTGGAGGAAACCCCGACCCCAGCAGGAGTTTGGGAAGTGTATGGGAGCAATTTTTTAAAAAAGGATTTAAGTAAAAGATCTGAAAATGTCCTTGACATAAAATTCTAGAATGTTTATTTACTAACAGTCAATTTATTGTATCCAGAATTTACCAATATATATGGGTAGTAGCACTGATTCTTGGTGGAGGTTTTCATTGATATTTTTAAAGAGGCTGACAAAGGTCCTAAAGTGGTTTAAAAATCAAACTACAAAAAAGGATTATGTGTATAAATCCTGTCATTAGGCTAGTAAGTGCTCTGATAACCTCAGAAATTAGTAAGATTTGGACAAATTCATTATATAAATTTAAAAACACCACTAATATTGGAGTGTTACATAAAATATACTTTGAAAGGGTAAGCTATTATAATAACATTTCAACACATTAAAGATGAAGTGTTATAGTAAACGAATCTGGACAGATAATGTGGCGATTTCATACTTAAATGATGTAAACAAAAACAGTTCAATAATTCATTATTGTTATTGCATACATTATATCACACAATACCTTAGTAAAAGTAAAGGTAGTCCCCTGTGCAAGCAGCAGTCGTTTTTGACTCTGGGGTAATGTTGCTTTCACGTTTTCACAGCAGACTTTTTACGGGGTGGTTTGCCATTGCCTTCCACAATCACCTACACTTTTCCCCCACCAAGCTGGGTACTCATTTTACCAACCTCGGAAGGATGTAAGGCTGAGTCAACCTGGAGCCGGCTACCTGAACCAGCTTCCGCTGGGATCGAACTCAGGTTGTGAGCAGAGGGCTCCGGACTGCAGTACTGCAGCTTTACCACTCTGCACCACAGGGCTCTTTTACCTTAGTACAAAAGGCAAAAAAAGAAACACAGGGTGTTTACAATTCATTAAAAGTGAAAAGATATGCTTTATCTCCATTTTTTTCTTTTCCAGTACATAATAAAAAATCTCTAACTTTTATAAAACTTGTCTGTACACCGTAAGTTATTTCTTTGCATTCACTGATAGTATGCTAATTTCATTTATTAGGCCATATCTCAAATGTGATCACCCCACCCATAATCATTTTAGTAGTTTTAAGCATATTTAAAACTAAGGATCCAGGAATTCTTGGACATTTGGGAGTGGAGCCTGGGGAGGCCAGGGACCTCAGCTGAGTATAATGCCATAGAGTTCATCCTCTTAATCAGCCATTTTCTCCAGGGCAAATGATCTCTGTAATCTGGAGATTACTTATAATTCTGGGAGCTCTCCAGGTCCCATTTGTAGATTGGTAATCCTACTTGAAACTAACTTAATATCGCCAGTCTCAAAATCAGATCTATTTATATTCCTGTAAATACTAATTTGTACATCTTTCTTCCACTATTTCTTATAGCTTAAAGTCCTTTAATCTAAATTTAATAACAATGAGTAAACTTGTGAAATTTAATAGAAATATTATTGTCACTAATTATAGATTAAAAATGATTTCTGTTTGCAAATTGTTATGCTTTCTCAATAAGGCATCAAGTACATGTCCTTATCTGGAAAAACCAGGGACAATGTGGCAGTTTTACTCTCCCTTACATATGCTTTCCCTTATTACAGTTCATCATATGTTAATTGTCATTCATTATATGCTGATTATCTAATACATACCAAATTTGCCACTCTTCTGGGCATTAAAATTATTTAACAAAAAAGTCGTCTAGTTGTTCATCAAACAAAGCAGAAGTTAAAGGTGAAAGACCAAAACTTAAAACTAATTTAACTTTATAACATTTTTTCTTCACCTCCAGCCCTCTTTGTTGAAACCAGATCAAATATCTTAACTTTAAACCTCTTGAAATTAAGATTCCAAGAATTTATAATTTAATTAATTTGCAACTGATAGTTAATAGTCCACAATGAACTTAAATTATGGGAAATAAATATGGCCTGAGTTTAAGTGAAGGTGATTGCTTTTCAACAATACAGAAACCTGCATTTCTAAATTAAATTGAATATATCATCAGTTTTTAACCTATTTTAGTCCTGACTTCTGTAAGTATAACCATATTTTTAAAATGAATAAAATTCCTTATAACTAATTTTAAATTTTATTTTGACTCTCAGTTTTCCTTACTCAGTTTTGCCCTTCCCCTTTAACTAACACACTGTACTGAAAACAGTGTGTAAGGGTGATGTTGAAATAAAGTTATTATGCAGCTGGAATCACAAATACATGGAAAACATTGCTGATTATAATAACTGTATCAATTAACATGTTCAATTTGCATAACAATGTTCTTCTAGAATTTCCCAGAATGTAAAAAGCTGACATAACAAACCAAACCAACGGATCACATGAATCCATGACTGGCAGCAGATCTATGAAAAGCTCCTCGCTGCACAGAGGGTCTTATGGATAATGTATAATAAAATTAAAACAATGCAATATCAATACAGAACATGGCAAAGTTATGACACACTAATACCAAATAGCATGCTTGTCAGGGTCAAAATGAAACAGTCTTGCAAATCAGGAAACTGAGGATGGCTGCCCACATACTATTCTCATCTCCCGTTATCCCCCATCACTGTATGGCAGTACACAGAGCTTGTACATACATTTAAACAAACAGAATGGCAGACAGGTGCTTCACCAACTTTCCTTATTTGCAGAATTATTATCTTGCATGCCCCAAGAAAATATATATACTACAAATAAATTCTACACTATATATATATATATATATATATATATATATATATATATATATATATATATATATATATATATATATATATATATATAGTAGAATGGCATGCACAGTATTGTTGTAGTACTGTTGTAGTACAACAGTATTGTTGTAGTCCATTCATGCTGTGAGGACTTGTTCTGTAGACTAGGAATAAGGCCGGTTGTGATGGAAAATACAATGGGGCTCTAAAAAGAGACTGTGGGCAAATGCTCCCCTCTTCACCCAAGTGAAGTCATTAGCACCCCCCAACCTTGATGTCTTCCCACCCACCCAGGGCAGCCGTTTTCTGTAGAGGAATTGATCATTTTCCATCTCTTCTCACCTCCCTGCAATCTCTACTTAAGAAAAGTAGTCTTTCTCAACAGTGTGGACCAAAGCAGCTCACATCATTCTCCTCTCCCATTTTGATCTGCACAATAATCCTTTAAGGTAGGTTAGGCTGAAAGTCTGTGAGTGGACCGAAATCACAGCATGGAACAAAGCAGGAAGGAAGTGACCTCTGCAGGGTATAATGACACAGAGTCCAACCTGCAAAGCAGCCATTTTCTCCAGGAGGCCTGATCTCTGCCATCTGGAAAGCAGCTGTTATTCTGAGTGATCTCCAGCTCTTACCTGGAAACTGGCAACAATGGTTTCCCAGGAGGAAATGGCTGGTTTGAAGGGTGGAGTCTATGGTGCTGTACCTGTCTGAGGTCCCACCCCTCATGAAACCCCACCCTCTCCAGGCTCTACCCCTCAAATCTCCAGGAATTTTCCAACCTGGAGTTTGTACCCTTTCTCATTCCCTTTATCTCCTTCTCTGACTTCAGCTTTCCATCTCCTCCCCCGCTTCCTGCAGTCTCTACAAAGGAAAAGCACAATCTTCATCCATTGGAGGGGGGGGGGGAACAAAGCAGCTTACCTCATTCTCATCTCCCCCTTTTGATCGGCACCACAACTCTTGTGATGTAGGTTAGGCTGAAAGTCTGTGACTGGTTCAAAATCACCCAGTCGCTTCCACTGTAAGACCTAGATCTGGCAAGTTCCTGCTCTGAAGCCCTGACTCCTATGCCACACTGGCTATCATTGGGGGGCTGCTGTTGAACAGTAGCAAGCAGCCAGGCTTGGGGTAGCCAGCCTCCAGGTGGCAACTGAAGGTCTCCAGGCAACTGAATTCCAGTCAACAGATCTCTCTCCCCTTTGAGAAAATAACTGCTTTGGAGGTGAACTCTGGCATTCTGTTCAGTTGAGGCCTTTCCCCTCCCCAAGCTCTGCCATCCTCAAACCCCACCGCAAAATCCCCAGGAATTTTCTACCAACCTGGAACTAGCAACCCTAGTCAGGACTGGCCCCAATGAGTTCTTTCTCAAAGGCCAAAAGAGGCCTAGAAAGGGCCTCCCCTCACCACCTTTTAGTGAGAGAATGAAGGTTAACTGCGTTTTACTGACAGAAGCAAACTTGGTTGCCCAGCAACAGCTACTGCCTAGCAGTTTCCCCAGTGGCCCAATCCTCATCTGTCCTGGGGCTGGCAGTGGGTGGGGAAGAAAAGTGGACCAAGTCACTGGCACACAAGTTGTCTTGACTGGTGGTTCATGGGCCAATGACTGATGTTGTATGCACCATAGCTAACAGGAGAGCTGGAAAATGCCAGGACGTTAGGCTTTTATTTCATAGCTGCTCCAGAAAAGATTCCATAGCTGTTTTCATAAATATCTGCAAAGTGTCTGGCTGTTTATCAAAAGATGACAAGCATGGTGGATACTTCCCTTGAAACAGTCAATTTTCTTGTTCTAAAGCATTTATGAATGCTGGCATAAGCAGTAGCCAAGCATTATAAATAATACAAAGTGGACATTACTAAGGCATTACAGCTTCTTGTGAAGTTTTCTATATTTCCACATCTGAAAAATTATAAATGGAATGGGAATCGGTGACTGCAGAATATATAGTATGAGTTTGAAACAGCCAGGAAAACAATCTGAATTATATATTTGAAGCAAATATTCAGTAAACATTTGCTCTTGTATACCTCCATACAGAAAGTGAAATTTCCATAGATAACATCTATATCACAATGCCAACAAAAATGGAACAGATCTATAAAATTATTGTCAGTTCTGCATACTTTTACGTAAATGCATATGAATAATGGTTAAATTATCAGATCATATATTTTAGTTTCTAGTCCAATAGTATCTTGGAGACAAACATTTTTTTCAGGGTATAAGCTTTCTAGAGTCAAAGATCCCTTCATCAGATCATACAATTAGGAATAGAGATCCTCAGTTCCTGGACTTAGGGATACCTATACCTCTTGGTACCTGATGAAGCGAGATTTAACTCCCTTAACTCCCTAAAGTTTACACCCTGAAAGTCTTGTTGGTCTCTAAGTGCTACTGGACTGAAATCTATCTGTTCTACTATGGACCAACACAGCTACCCTCTGAAACTGTATGTTCTACCACACCAAGGCTACCCTGTGCAGATGACCAAATGCAAGTAAACTCAAACAAGCCAGAAGGTTCGGAAACTGTCCCCAAACATCTCATGTTTAACTGATCAAGTGCTGTGCTCTGCTGGTGTGTAGGTACACAAAAATTATCTTGGTGGTACAGTCTGTGAATGACATTCTGCTCTTCACTCCACATGCTGATCTACTCATATCCCATGTACTCGGTGAGTTTTAGAAATGTGCACAAGGGACTAGCAGAGAGGCACACTGTCCTTCATTCTAGTACCCAATCAAAACTCCAGTGCTAACACAGAAGCTGTTGTACTTCTGTCATCTGCATAAAGTTATTTAAGAGAAAGGCAGGAAATACATATCTTAAATAATAATGGGTTTTCTTTGCCACTGCTGAAGTATAGTTAAGGAAATCTTAAATGCAAGTCAAACAGGTGTCTGTCCAATTGGAGGATGTGTACATTTGACTAAGGCTTCACAAACCTCAAACTGGTTAAGAGCTTCTGGTCACTTAAACAACTGCTCTGAAGCAACCATTTTCATGTTGTTGTTTGATCAGATGCTGGGAACAAGCACCCATGAACAGAGCGTCTCAGAAATCCTTTTTATATGTTCTCTCTTGAGTCACTTAAATCTGGGCCTAAATATTCATCAATAGTATCCTAGTTAATCAACAAATTTAGGTTTTGAGTGTAGCTAAAAGAAAAGTTCAAATAATATGCTTGTCCTGCTGTGGAGATGCATTTTTAAAAAGTAGTAAAAGTAATTTTGAAGTGTTACTGTTTAGAAAACACATCATTTAAGAAGCTTGCTTGAAAGCACACTGACATAAGAAATCTGTGAAATCTCAGTGCCACTATGAAGGGACTGCTCTTGATTTGTTAAGTCAGGGGTGCAGAATTTAACAAGGCATAAAGATATATTTAAAATGTATTACAATGAATGTAACCAATTTGTTGAGAGTTTTGCTAACATTCTGGAATAACACTTCATGATGGAGCTCAGCCTTCTATATATTTTGAAGGGATATCATATTCTTATGGACCATGTGGAATTGTTGTATCTGCTTTAACTGATTTCTGTATGATTGCATATTTTCAAAAATAAAACTAAAATGTGTTACAAAGAAACATTTAAGCTCCCAAATCTCCATATCTGGAAGGAAAACAACAACTACAAAATAAAAGCATTTTTCTTTCTACTAGTATGAGCTCCTGATTGTAATGTTTTGTTTAATAGCGGAGAGCCACTCATGAAATTCAAAGGAAAGGATATTTATAAGGCCAGGAATCAATTTTCCCAGCATGACTGATGAACTGTGCATCAGGAGATTTAGATAAGATAACTCATAGATTTATAGGAGATGTTTAAAGCCAGGAGAGGCCTGATAAGACAATCCCCGGTTATGGTCAAAGTGAATGTACAATGAAGTTAGTCTTGGACACTGACAAACTATTTGCCCTGAAAGCAATATACAGTAAAATATTTGTTTCTTCTTAGAAGAGGTACAGTGCTCAAATTGTTTTTTATGTACTGATTCTTTTCAAAACGGCTACCCATCAGAAGCCTTAAGCATCAAAGACATTTTTCATTCCAAAACTCAATCTTTACACTCCCTCTCTCCCACAGTTGCCATGGTAGAGATTATTACTTTTAAAATTTTCTATTAAAAAAGGAGGAGTATCCCATATTACACATACAATATATTTGGGGTGTATGTGTAAAATTCACACACACACATGTATATTATTATATAGGTATATTGAATATACAATATATTTGGGGTGCATGTGTAAAGTTTACAGAGACATTAGTGACAGGAATCATTACCAGGCAAACAATTTTTTTTAAAAAAAATCTATCTTGAAACAATTATATGTCAATTAAAATAAAATACAACCACCGTCTATTGCGTGCTGTTTAAATGAACCATGCTTTTAAGATCAAACTGGTAGCAGCATATCTGAGTCACACCTCTTTCTGTTTAACCCAAATAAAACAAGTTCACAAAGCATAAAATACCAGCTAGACACTGACAATGCTTCATAAAGGTCTTAGCCAGATCCAAAAAATTAGTTTAGGCAAAAAAGCTCTTGCCAAAATATTTCTGTTCCAATTAATAAAATATTCAACATTAAGAGAATGGGCAACCCCAGAAGCAAAGAACTGCTCCAGCTGCCCTTCCCACTTCCAATGTTGACCGCACAAAATGGTATTACAGGCAAACCCACTCTTTGCTGAAGAGTGCATGGGCACCTTATGTATTTATGTACTTTCATTAATTGATTGATTTTTGTAATCCTATTGCATTGTTTACTGGGTGTCTTATGCTGCCCGATTACATTGTTTATATCACAAGATCTGCCTTGAGTCCCAGCAAAAAAGGCAGACTATAAAGTAAATAAATAAATATTTTATTTCTTTTGTTCATAGTCCACCTTTCTTCCTGAGACTCAACGCAGATTACACAATTTAGAACAATGCAACAGCAACAGGATAATGCCTTAAAAAGCAATGCAATAAAGCTGGATGACAAAAGTACAGAACAACACAATAAAAGGAGTGTATATATGCAATATAGAGCCCCGTGATGCAGAGTGGTAAAGCTGCAGTACTGCAGGTCGATCCCAGCAGAAGCTGATTCAGGTAGCCGGCTCAGGTTGACTCAGCCTTCCATCCTTCCGAGGTCGGTACCCAGCTTGCTGGGGGGAAAGTATAGATGATTGGGGAAGGCAATGGCAAACCACCACGTAAAAAGTCTGCCGTGAAAATGCTGTGAAAGCAATGTCACCCCAGAGTCGAAAACGACTGGTGCTTGCACAGAGGACTACCTTTACCTTTTTATATATGCAATAGAAGCCCCATGGCGCAGAGTGGTAATGCTGCAGTACTGCAGTCTGAGCTCTCTGCTCACAACCTGAGTTTGATCCCGGCAGAAGATGGGTTCAGGTAGCCGGCTCAAGATTGACTCAGCTTTCCATCCTTCTGAGGTTGGTAGAATGAATACCCAGTGTGGTGGAGGTAAAGTGTAGATGACTGGGGAAGGCAATGGCAAACCACCCCATAAAGTCTGCTGTGAAAACGTCATGATCACCCCAGAGTTGGAAATGACTGGTGTTTGCACCTTTACTACCTTTTTAATATATGCAATGAAAAACGCAGTGAAAACTGCCCGAGCATCCACAAGCATTAAATATAGCCCTTTCTTATAAAAATGCCCTCCAGAACAATTCAATTTTACACAATCTACAGAATGATAGAAGCATGTGGATGTAACCTGCCATGACAGTTTTACACACAGAGACTAAGGGATGGTGCATCAGCCTCAATTATATAGCCTCTCTTGGTATAAGATCTGGCAGCATACAGAATTCCAGAATGCTTTCTTGTATCATTCTTGTCCAAACACCAGAAAAATACAGCAACTGTACAATAATGACAAAATCAAGGAAAGAACAGTTTTGAAATCTACAAACAGTTGTCTGCAGGAGGAAATTTCTTCTATCACTGTAAGATCTGGGAATGGAAGGAAGTGGATAGAGAGCAGCCTCAGAATCAAAAGAAAGTCCAAAAGGTGGAAATAACGGTCTGACCCAAGGTGCTGAGCTTTATTTGGAGGCACCTTGAGGGGACCAAAATGTGAAAGACAGATGCTGGCCTGCTCAAGCTGATTCTGAAGGATTAGCTTCTGGGTGTTTAAGTGGAAGCAGCTGGGATCCTCTGCAGGAGACTCCCTTGAACAGAAAATGTTGTTTGTAAGGTTGCAGAAAGAGAAGTCGATCTTGTTAGGTCTAGAGTGAATGCTAGTGAGGCAGCCAGGTCATTTGCCAATAAAGTGAAGGGAATCAGCAGCAGTATGAAATGACAAATAGCTGCTTGCCACACGTTTCCTGTACACTTAATGAGCAGCCAGAATCCATGAATGGCAGGGCACAGAGTCCAGAAACAATGGTGAACACAGCAGTCTCCTTATCCTTCCCATAAGCTATACAGGCACATTGTGCTTTCACAGAGATACAGAAATTAACGTTTTAGGTATCTAAGGAGAACTCCTTTCTGACACTTCCCCCCCCCCCCCAATTTCCTTTGTTCCATAAATCTTGCATCACTTGAGCTACAACTACTGCGTTTGCTGAGAAAGGCTATTGTTGATTCTATTGTGTTATATTGTGTTTAATAAAAACTAAAGGAAATGTGGGAACAACAAATATGATACAATTTGCCAGTACATTATTATTAATCTGTTTCACTAAAGTTATATAGCCTAATGCTAAAATAAGTCAAATGTACAAAGTGGTACAGTTTATATTTTTGAGGATTCCATTTTCTAAAAATAAAAGGCATCAGAATAATATATACTAATAATAACTTAATATACTAATAATAAACACTAATAACATTACAGAGGTGTCTGGATCATTAGTTAATAGTACTATATATATATATATATATATATATATATATATATATATATATATATATATATATATATATATATATATATATATATATATATATTTAATGAACATACAAGTCTTGCCAAAATTATGAAAAAAAGAAGGGAGAAAGAACAGGGGAGAATGTATCTACTCCAAATATTTTTATCCTGCTCCTCAACTCATGTACATGGTTCTCCACTTTCCCAGTTATTCATAGCAAAGACCCTGTGAGGCAGGTTAGGCTGAGATCAATTGACTGGTCCAAGGTCACCCAGCGTACTTCATGGACGTGTGAAGATTTGAACCATGGTTTCCAAGAACCTCGTCTGACCCTCTAACTTACTACACTGCACTGGCTTCCCAACAAAATGCTTAAAAACAATTTTCTCTAACATTAAGTATGATGATTTATACCCAGCCATAACAGTATTCTTTCAAATGCAGGACTAGCTTTTTCCTCAAGTATGCCATTAGCAAACAGAGGGTCATCTTATATTCACATACAAGGTACAGCTATGTACAATTATAAATGTGTGTGTATAACACTTTTAAGGTCTTGCATTCAGAGATCTTTCTTTTGAATAAATGTGTTATTTTAAGCATATTTAAGCTGCTGCACACCAGTCAGAGCTGTATATTGTAACCAGCTGAAAATTTTCATTTCTTTGTTACTGCAATACATCACATCGTGGCCTCCCAATAATGCAGAAGATGATGAGGAATTTATCATAGCAATACTGTAGATAGTATCTTTAATGGAAGAATTAACTGAATGCAAATGATAATTCCTTTTTAAAAACATAGGAAATACACTCAGATCAGCAAAATAGTATTCTAATTTCATTTAACCTTTTAAAAAATAAAAACCCATCAAAATCCAGATGTTCAACTTAAAACACTAATAACATTACAGAGGTGTCTGGATCATTAGTTAATAGTACTTTTTAAAGAATCAAGCTGAAGAAAATCAAGTTCTGAAGAATTTCTCTAACAGTTTCCACCAGGCTCACTCATCAAGTCAACCACAGCTGCCTTGTACATTAAATAAAAGTGAAATTAACAATCTGTAGTTGGAGCCCTCTGCTCATGACCTGAGTTCGATCCCAGCAAAACCTGGTTCAGGTAGCTGGCTCCAGGTTGACTCAGCCTTCCATCCTTCCGAGGTCGGTAAAATGAGTACCCAGCTTGCTGAGGGGAAAGTGTACATGACTGGGGAAGGCAATGGTAAATCACCCCGTAAAAAGTCTGCCGTGAAAACGTTGTGAAAGCAACGTCACCCTGGAGTCGAAAACGACTGGTGCTTGCACAGGGGACTACCTTTACCTTTATATTGTCAAGAAGACATATTTCAGCAGTTGAAGCACCACAGTCTTGTTTCATGGGATATGATACTATTCACATTTGCAAATCTTGGTTTTTTATATTTTTCTATATTTACTGAATACATGTCTTCACATTACTCCATTATCATGGAATAATAAAACTAGGACTAGGGAACCCCCCTCCTTTTTGTTTTAAGGGTGTTTTAACAATGAGACAGATAGATGCACCAAGGGTCTCTCACTGTTCAAATTTTGCATTTTTTCCATAATGCCAGGATATATGTCTACAGGGCCTCATGAATTCTTCTCTCTTGAATATATTCTTGTCTATTAAAGGCACTGAAAAGGACCAAGTTTTGCTCAGAGAGCAGCTGGCTTTTTATTTTTCTTTAATGGTCGGAAACAGCAGGTTTTGTCCTCCCTACCCCTACACCTCCCTGCTTCTTTCCTCTTCCAAGAAGCAAATACTGATCTATCAGGCCTCAGAACAGAATAAGCTTTAACTACCTCCTGTCAATCATAAAACAAGCAATGGGACTACTATGCACCATTTCCTTTAAGGAAAAATGCATTGTTTGAATCCCTCCTTTCTGGTACACTAATAGCTCACTTTCGAAACTAGATACGTATGGCCTTCTTAACAAATAGAGCTGGCACCTGGATTTTTTTTTCCTTTGGAGAGGGGAGAGTTTTCCTCAATTGTTTTGCTAGCTTACTATCCAATTGGTCCAATTAATTTCCATCTGTTTAAATTAATTAGCATATACAAAGAAAGAGCAGCTGAAATATAGCCAACCCCACCCCACCTACCCAAGCCTGAAAGAAGAGGCCAGTTTACAGAGAATATCAGAACTAAAAGACTGGGGGGTAATTTCTTCTGTTTTCTTAAAGGTGTTGATGTATGCTAAAATGTGAGGCAAAAAGTTCCCCTCTAAGTGGCCCACTGTTTTTTTGTCCCCAGGGAAGCCATAAAATAAGAATGTGAGTGTCAAAACAATCAGTTCCTAGTACAAATCCCGCTACCAAGCCTTCTCATAAGAAAAGCATCATGACTATCCAGCACAAGTGTATCTGTTCCATAAACAGGGGTTGGATTCAGCAGGAGTGCACTGGAGCACAGCTCCTGAACCTCCAGCAGCTCCCCCACCTCCTCCCCACTCAGCCCGGGGTCTGTATGCAATGGGGAGAAATCCTAGGGCCAGCTGGGCTTTCCTCTTGCTTCTGCAGCCCTAGCTGCAGAAGCAGGAGGAGTATCTCCAATGGTGTGCCTCTTTGACCTTTGGAGAGGCGAGCCAGTTGGGCTTCTACCCCCCCCCCGCACTTCCCAGGCTGTCCAGGAGGCGCAGGGTGGCTGGGCTTCCCCTGTGCTTCTGCAGCCAGACTGCAGAAGCACAGGGAAGATCTTCTCCCCCCCCCCCCCGCCACCCCACTCTTCCCAGGCTGTCCAGGAGGTATGGGGTGGTTGGGCTTTCCCTGTGCTTCTGCAGCCCAGGGAAGACCCCCCCCCTTCCTTCCCTCTTTCTCCATCCCAATCTCCCCCCCCCCCCCCAGTTTTCAAACAATTTTATTAAGATAAAATAGAATGATTCAGATATTAATAAGGATTACAAAATGCAAAATGCCAGTAATATGACAAATGGCATTGTAAAATGTGTCTAAAGATAACATCAAAAGCCATAAAAACAGCTTTGCATATTATAAATCCTTATAAACATTATGATATAATTAATAAAGAGACCTTTAAGCGAGTGAATCAAAAACAGTTGTATCAGACGTAAATATGTAATAGTAGAACAACTTAGGGGAGGGGCAAACCATAAACAGTTTGTAAAATATCATAAACCATTAGAAGGAAACAAAGTTACAAGACAGTTTGAACCACTCCTGTGTCAAGAAAGAAGCAAAAGAGATAAAGATAGGAAACTCACAAACTAAAATACAGCATAGACATTTGTGAAGAGGTATAAGGAGGAATTTCTTGAGAAGTAATGTAGTCACAAAAGGAAACCACTTAGCAGAAATTAGAAGAGTTGGATTGCTGTAAATTAGACTGAATTTTCTCCATGATGAAATACTCCCATACTTTAGAAAGGTGGTAACAGTAGGAGCTGTGATCGCTTTCCAAAAAGAAGCAATTGACGCTTTGGGTCCCAATCATATTTCTCTCTCTCTTTCCCCTTCTTCCTTTCCCTTAGACTTCTCATTTTTCTAGGGTGGTCACAGGTCTGAACCTGGTCCAGCTCCATAGTAAATTATTCCAATATGTAATTATTTGTATTTCCAAAAATCACATGTCATCAACAATTAATAATGTGATTTTAACATTTTTTCACTCATCTGAATCTCAGTCAAAGAAAGAGGACTCTGTCAGAGGAGATGAAAGAGGTCATCAATTCCTTCACTGAAACAATTGGAGTAAATCTGTTATTTGTTTATGAAAGGAAATACTTCCTCCCCCTCTCTTTTTCTTCTAGCTTAGGCTGAGTGTGGGACTAAGGATGGGCATAAACTGACTGATGAACTAAAGTTCACCATGAATTTTGGCTGGTTCATGGCTTGTGAAGCAATGTTTGTGAACTGAAGAACCGCCATGAACTTTCACCAATTTTGATGCAGTTCATGGCAGCTCGTGAAGAGCAGGAGTTTTTCCTGTATCATAAAAAAAACATGCTGTTTGGTTAAAATAGCTCTGAGCCATTTAAACAAAAAAAGCTGTGGGGAACAGAAAACAGGGGTTAAATGGCTCAGAGCTATTTTGAAACCCCTAATATCTGCCCCCTGCAGCTTTTCATGGGAAGCAGAAAGTAGAGGTTTAAACTTTAAATGGTTCACAAACTGATATGAACCAGGTTGATTTGCAAACCAACCTCCCAGTTCTTATTATGTACATGGTTTGGTTAGTGGTCAGCCATGAACCAAACTGTAACAATTCAGTTTGTGACCATCCCTATGTATGACTGGCCTGAGGCCACATCATGTGCTTCATGGCTAAGCGCAGAGTTGAACTCTGATCACAATCTTAGGCCAATGCACTAACAACTACACCATGCACATACTGGATAGTCAGTATAAATATCAAAATGCATCTCACAATCTAGAGCAGTGGCCCCCAACCTTTTTGGCACCAGGGACCAGTTCTGTGGAAGACAGTTTTTCCACAGACAGGTGTTGGTGGGGGGTGGCGCTGGGGTTTTGCCACCCCAGGCTGCCCCCCCCACCCATGCCACATCCCCTGGGGGTCTTTAAATGCAGAAGAGATTGGAGCTGCTTCTGCCTCCCCCTCCCATTTAAATATCCCCACTGATCAGCTGATCAGTGGAGGTCTATAAATGGGGGGTAGGCTTAAGGTCACAGCAGCGCTGCCCCTTCTGCTGGCCTGGGATCCTGGCTTTCGGCCAGGTCATGGGATGGACACAGTTCTGGTTGCCCTCATGGATGACCTCATGTGACATCTGGATTGGGGCGGCTCAGCAGTGCTGTTGTTATTAGATCTGTCAGACGCAGATACGGCTGACCATCAGCTACTGTCTAGCCGCCTCGCCGATGAAGGGATCCAGGGATCAGCCTTACAATGGATGGCCTCTTTTCTCCAAGGTCAAGGACAAAGGGTGGTCATAGGGGAAGAATCATCCCAAAGGCACCCGCTTATATGTGGTGTGCCACAGGGTGCGGTTCTATCCCCGATGTTATTTAATATCTATATGCACCCCCTTGCCCAGATTGTCAGGAGGTATGGGCTGGGATGTCACCAATATGCAGATGACACCCAGCTCTATCTAATGATGGGTGACTGTACCCCAGATAATCTAGACCTGGCTCTTCAAGCCGTAGCCTCTTGGCTCAGGCAGAGTCGGTTGAAGCTGAATCCGACAAAGATGGAGGTTCTCTATCTGGGTCGGGGTGGCCCAGGAAGGGAGATCCCTTTACCAACTCTTGATGGGGTGCCATTGATACCAGCCCCTAAGGTCAAGAGTTTGGGAGTGCTTCTTGAGTCCTCTTTGACAATGGAGGCCCAAGTTGCAGCCACTGCCAAATCCGCCTTTTTCCATCTCCGGCGGGCTTGGCAGTTGGTCCCCTTTCTGGAACACGACAGCCTAGCAATGGTGATCCATGTCACGGTCACCTTGAGAATAGATCACTGTAATGCTCTCTAAATGGAGCTACCCTTGACCCTGACTCGGAAACTGCAGCTAGTGCAGAATGCAGCAGCGCGGCTGTTAATGAGGCTCCCTCAATAGGAGCATATTCAGCCGGTGCTGAAAGAACTGCACTGGCTGCCTATTGTGTTCCGAGTCCGTTTCAAGGTGTTGGTATGATCGTTGGCCTATCTATCTTCGGGACCTATATGATCGTTGGCCTATCTATCTTCGGGACCGCCTTTCTCCACATTCCCCAGAGAGCACTGCGTTCAGGCATGCAACATCTACTGTCCATCCCCGGACCAAGGGAGGCCAGGCTGTATTCTACACGATCCAGGGCCTTCTCAGAGGCAGCACCCTGCGGGACCTCTCTCAATTCTGCAGGGCATGCAAAACTGAGTTATTCCGACAGGCTTTTGGCACTTAAGCCAGGAAGGACTGCCATCTACACTACTGAGATCTTGGAACTACTACCAGGTTTAACTGTTAGTAAAGGACAATCCCGCCTAGGTAGTTATTTAACAGCACCATAAAATGGTTTTAAAATGTTTTAATAGTGTTTATTGTTTGAAATTTGAATGTTTAATTTGTATTTATTGTCTGAAATTTGGACTGTTAGTTGCCCTGAGTTCACTTGTGGAGAGGGCGGCGTATAAATTAAAGGCAGTGAATAAATAAATAATAAAGAGAGGCAGCCTTGGAGTGAGGCTGTGCCGCCTCTTTAGTCTGGGGCTGCCCTGCCTCACTCCACCGCCTGGTTGCTAGCAGGCCATGGACCGGTACTGGTCCATGGCCTGGTGGCTGATGTAGAGTAAATACTGACTTTTCAGATACTCTGGTCTGAAAATATGGGAGCTTTGTTCAGTTAAAGTAGGGTCCAGGACAGCAGAATCACCTCACTCTTCATATTTGGAGAATCAGCTTGTATATATACACAGAAAGAAATAATTTAAAAAAGAGGCTAAATAGAGAAATATTCCCTTCTCCCTCTAAAGTGGAGGACATCTTGCTTGGGTGTTTCCCACAATCCATTCAGGGAGGCAGGACAGATCTTCTCACTTCCTGTCTCCGCCCCTTTCCTTCATTTTTTTTTCTTGCCTCACAGAAAGGGCCACAAGAACTAATTACGGATACAACCCTTCCTGTTCTTCTTCTCATGATCTGCCTAATTCATTGAATCAGCATTGCTGTCAAATGGCCATCTAACCTCTGTTCCACCACCTCTCAAGGAAGGCTGTTCCACTGAGGAACCGGTCTAACCATCAGGAAATTATTCCTGATTGTTAGTCAAAAAATCTTTTGATTTAATTTCAACCTGTTGGTTCTCATCCAATCTTCTAGGGCAACAGAAAACAATTTTGCACTATCCTCTATATGAATAGCATTTCAAGTACTTGAAGATGGTGATCCTGTCTCCTCTCAGTCAACTTCTCTCCAGGCTAAACATACCCAAGCTCCTTCAACCTTGCCTCATAGGACTTGGTCTCCAGACATCTCACCATCTTTGTTGCCCTCCTCTGGACCTGTTCCAGCTTGTCTATATCCTTCTTAAATTGTGGTGCCCAAAACTGCATGCAATACTCTAGGTCAGGGGTGGCCAACGGTAGCTCTCCAGATGTTTTTTGCCTACAACTCCCATCAGCCCCAGCCACTGGCCATGCTGGCTGGGGCTGAAGGGAGTTGTAGGCAAAAAACATCTGGAGAGCTACCATCGGCCATGCCTGCTCTAGGTGAAGTCTAACCAGAGCAGAGCAGAGCAAAGCAATACCATCACTTCACTCAATCTTGACACTGTACTTCCGTTGATATAGCCCAAAATCACATTTGCCTTTTCAGCCACCGCATCACATTGCTGACTCATGTTCAATGTATGGTCCACTAAGACCTCTAATCCTTTTCACACAGACTACTGCCAAGACAAGTCCCCCCCCCATCCTATAATTATGCATTTGATTTTTTCCTACCTAAATGAAGAACTTTACATTTATCCCCATTAAAATTCATTTTATTTGTTTAAGCCCAAATTTCCATCCTTTCAAGATCATCCTTTATCCTGTTTCTGTCTTCTACCATATTTGCTACCCCTCCCAATTTAGTATCATTTGCAAATGTAATAAGCATTCCCTCTATTCCTTCAAGCCCTATATGGCCGAGGACCTGCCTACCTTAGGGACCGCCTCTCTCCATATGTTCCCCAGAGAGCACTGAGATCCAGTTCCCAAAACCTACTATGAATCCCTGGACCAAGGGAGGCCAGACTGAAGATAACAAGGGAACAGGTCTTCTCCACAATGGCTCCCCAATGGTGGAATCAACTACCAGAGGAGGTGCGAGCCCTGCGAGACCTAAATCAGTTTCACAGGGCTTGCAAAACCACTCTCTGTCAACTCGTGTTTAAGACGGAACCCGAAAATGACACCTAGCCATCTTATACATATACTGAACTGTGGCACTTTAATTTGTAGCTGTTAATAATTTTAACTGTTTATTTAATTTAATTGAATGTATTTAACTATTTTAATTGTCTTTTATTGTAATGATTGGATTTTAGTGTAATCATGGTGTAAACCATGTCATGTGAGCCACCCTGAGCCCGCTTTGGCGGGGGAGGGCGGGATATAAGAATAAATTTATTATTATTATTATTATTATTATTCATTCAAATAATGTTGAACAAATATTCAAATAATTTATCAAGATGGTGCAATTCATTCCAGGAGTCACAACAAACAGGTCCTAGGAAGCACTCCACTTGTCATTCCTCTCCAAGAGGATGGAGAACCATCAACAAGCACTAACCATTAACAAGTCCCTACAATGCACTCCAGCCAAAATTCTTGTCACAGCATTCTGCATCCGTTGTAGTTTCTGAACACTCTTCATTGGCGGATCCATATAGAGCACACTGCAGTAATCTAATTCTGATCTTACCAGGGGCAAGCATCACCAGCCGAGGAAATGATGCAGCTTACTAGCCAAACCTGGTAAAAGGCACTCCTAGCCACCACTATGACATGCTCATCCGGCTGAACAAAGCTAGAAATCTATTCCATATTGGGAAGTGCAACCCTATCCAGAACAGGATATGCCACAATTTCTGGGTCAGTGCTTCCTCCCATGAGTATCACCTCCATTTTGATAGAATGAAGCGTCAGCTCATTACCCCTGAACATCCCAATATTTCTTCCAGGCATCAGTCTCCCCACTGGAACCTCTATAGAGTTAATTATCATCCACATATTGGTGATAGTCTAGCCCAAATCTCTGGATGATTGGTTCTAGAAGCATCATGTAGATATTGAAAATAACAGAGGACAAGATGGAACTTTGTGGAACCCCATAGCTCATAGGGCCAAGGAACAGTCACCCAGCACTATCCTCTAAAACAGGGTTGTTGAACTCATTTGCTGCAAGGGCCAGACCTGACATAAATAAGACCTTGTTGGTCCAGACCATGTGTGTCATAAAATGTAATGCCAGGTAGCAGAGATATAAACTTTACAAAGGACACAAACACAAAGATTTTTTAAAAAATAATAATAAAACATGCTTAAAACATTAGCACTCTTGCAGTATTTTGTTTATTTAACAGTCTCTGATAACTCTCTGATAAGAGGTTTATTTAACCTCTTGCTCTGAATTATTGAATCAAAATCTGAAGACAATGTTTGTGCTGTGGCGACCTTGAATATGTTTTTAAGGTGTTGTTCATGTGTGTCTCTGTAAGTTACAAACCTACTTTTGATTTATTGCAATTAATTACAGAAATTTCATGGTGAATGCTCTGAGCCTAAGACCCAGGAGAAAACATGAAATGGCTGGGCATTGTGAGCTTTTTTTGCTTCATGTGCTGGTCAGAAAGCAATCCAGAAGATTACCATGATTAATCGACTAAGAGGTCCAAGAGTACTGACAGAGTTGCATTCTTTCTGTCTGTCTCCTACCACAAATAATCCACTAGGTTAATCCAGGCTGTTTCAGTTGCACAGACAGGCCTGAAACCAAAGTGGAACAAATGAAAGTGATCTGCTCAGGGCTTCTTTTGAGCAGGAAGGCAGCTCTGGCTGGCTCGGTGTCAGGGGGTGTGGCCTCATATGCAAATTAATTCCTGCTTGGCCTTTTCTACAAAAAGCCCTATGTGAAACAATGGTGACATCAGTGGGTGTGGCCTAATATGCAAATGAGTTCCTGCTGGGCTTTTTTCTACAAAAAAGCCCTGGATCTGCTTCATCCAGCCATTCTGGGGACTGTCCAGCTACTACTCATTCAATTACCTTTCTCAAGAATGGTACATTTGAGACTAGGTAATGGTTGTTGAAGTTTGGATCCAGAGTAGGTTTCTTTATGTGGGTGTACCACTGCCAACTTCAAGGCATGGATAACCATCCTCTCTCCCAAGGAGTCATCTATTGTATCCTGGACCCAGTCTGCCAGTCCCACCAAGCATATTCAAGTAACCAGAAGGGGCAATGGTCATTCATACAGGTCCAAGAGTCTGCAACCTTAGACTATATAAACTGAAAGGTATCCCATACAACTGGACAAGCTAGCACCCTGGCATCAACTTATACTATTGTTGTTAATATGCAGTCCAAGTTGGGATAGATGCGAAAGATTTTATCTGCAAAGAATCAAGCAAATTGGTAAAAGTAGGCTGCCAATCTGTCCACATCATCTCAAAGCCATTTTCAGTAGAGTATGACCATGCAGAAGAGTTCCGTAGGCTAACATCATGCAGATGCAATGGCAGCAGACAAATATTCTTCACTGCCAGACCAATATTCTTTTTCACTGCCATCAGTGTCATAGAACAGTCATTAAAACAAGCTCTAGCCCATATCTTCAATTCATCATGAGTCTTTCTCTACTGTCATTCTAGGCATCCATCTTGCCCATTCATAGCCCTAAGTTCTTCCACAAAACAACACAACAGTCTTCCAGATAGTGGTCTTCTGAAATGGTTACTTCTTCTGCACTACAGCATTACTTTTCCAAAAACTGCAGCTCAGTCTTTCTCTAGCAACAGGTCTTCAAGCAAAGTTTTCAGGGCTTTTTTTGTAGCAGGAACTCCTTTGCATATCAGGCCACACCCCTCTGATGTAGCCAACCCCCCTGGAACTTACCGTAGGCCCTGTACTAAGAGCCCTGTAAGCTGTTGGAGGATTGGCTACATCAGGGGTGTTTGCCCTAATATGCAAAGGAGTTCCTACTACAAAAAAAGCCCTGAAAGTTCTGAAGTTAAGACTTCTCTTCCTCCCTGTCCAAAGACCTGCTCACACTTCCTTATTTGGAAGTTTCCCCACGTCTTAGGAACTCCATCCTTTTCAGATTTAAGCTGATCAGGAAAAATCCACATTAAAATGATCTTATTCATCCCCTTCCTCACATTTCAAACTGGGAAAGAAGATAATATTTTGAATTGAAATCTGTTACTGAAGACATGATAGTTCCTGGAAGTACTTTTGCCTGCACACGACTTCCACTGTCTTGTGAAAGGTAAGTTCCACTTCCAGCATATATTTCTCCTCCCATCTGGATCTTGCTTGGTTGGATCTTGCTGATAGCAAAATCCCACCCAGAGTTTAGGGACCCTATTTTAAGATGTTCCACAAGATGTCCTCCACCTCAGAGGGATCATTGGCTACTCACTGAGAAGGGTCCTTCCCCTCTGAGGAAAGAAGGACATTGTGGTTCATCCGGACTTCCATCACTTTCCTCCTATTTCAAATTTTCAGGATACACCACTCTCTCAAGTCTCTCTTTGAATTTTGCTTCCTGTTATTCAGCTACTTTTCTAAGTTGCTGTTATTCCTCCATGTTGTTAGTTGTTTTCCTCTAGTATTTTAGATTTATTACTGGTTTTGTTTCTGCCTCCCTAAATATAGATCGGAATCATGCACAAGATGTCCTCCTGTTCTCAGAGGAGAAGGACCCTTCTCAATGGGTAGCCAATGGTTGTTCTTTTGCTGTGCCTCTTTCAGGCTCCTGCCTATCTCATCTTCACACAGTGTTTCTGATCATTTGAAAAATTTGCATCACAATGTGAGTAGTTACTATTTGGTACTGCTTCTGTATGCTTACAACCACTTACATGTGGTAATTATTCCCTTCAACAAATTTGTTTGTCCCCATATTCAAGGTCTCAGTAATTCTTTCAAATGTGCACAAAGAGCTTTGTTGTTTGTTCAAAAGAACCCTTTTACAGATGTTTGTATCCTTGCACAGACTGTGTACATGCCCTTAAACCAGGTAAAGTCTAAGCTCACAGGAAAGAGGAGCATGTCCCCCCACTTTATGCTCAAATAACCCATAATGTGAATTTGGGACCATATTGCAAAGTAGGCCCCATTCATATGGATATTGTCTGGGATACACATGTCTTCCTGACCACACATGGTAACAATTGCTGCAAGAAAGTGGGTATGTTTTCTCATGTATTCATGAAATTATTTTTATAGACACCATTACTATGTTGGAATCATTTGCATTTGAAAAAGGAGTAAAAGAAACAAATTTTGATTAAATTCTACCAACTCAGCACATGATCTTGAGAGTCTCTGAGAGCACAACATTTGCTGAGCATGGTCAGATGCTAATACAAGGAATACGTAATACTAGTGGTAATACTCTTGCAAACTACTGGCATGACAAAATGGATAAACATAAGTACTGAGAACAGATTCTGAACTATGTTGCAAATGTCAAATCTTGAGTTTTTAAGCAATATAAAAATTTCTTCCAACATGATTTCCCACAACTTGTTACTCTGAAGGTATGTTTAAAAGTAAATAAATTGTGTAATTACTTTGATTACTTTGCCACAAAATATGCTGGCTATTCTTCCATTCCACTCTTTAAACTATCTTAATCTCCTGCCCTCAAATGCTGACCTTGCAGGGTCATAGGTTAGAAGAGACAGACTGCAAAAGATTTGGACCATCAATCCATGCCTGAAAGATTTCTCTTCCACAAAAACAGCCACAAAAAAGAAAAAAATCCAAAATCAAACAAAGGTCTTAGAAAGCACAAACCCATTACAACACGTAATGAAGCTTGCTGAAATAGAACTACTTTAAATCCATAAAATGGTTAATGCTGTAAGTGATCGGTACTCAAGGTAGTTCAACATTTTCCAGATCTGTTTCATGCAGAATAAACTGAAACAATAGCTTAATCCTTTTGAAATGTCCAGAGTAGATATAAACATTTTCATTTTTGATAAGCACTGCTTATTTGAAAATGATGCTATTGGACTCAAATGTTGTATTATTTACTGAAATCTTCAGTTGTCACTTCTAAACACTTCTGAGATGTAGGGCAAGATGCTGAAAACTCAGTTATTATTCTTTTCATACTGAGGAAATATTTCTCTCCTCAGAATTCTGTATCACATGCTGCTTTGTTTAAAGATTAAGCACAAAATTAAGAGAGCCTATTAAATGAGAAAGTGTTAACGCCCCCCCACCCCCCCCCCCAGTTGCAAATCACAAGCCCATAAAGCTACATTTCTCAGCACAAACTATTCAAAAATCCACTTGCTGGTTTGCCAGTCCCTTGGAGGCAGGGAATCCCCTGATTCAGAGGCCCTCACTGCTTCAGGGTTATTAGAAAATAGGGTTGGGGGTGGAAACTGATCCCCATAGGGTATAATGGAGAACTGATTTATGTGTATCTGGGGCTTTTGGGAGCTGTTTTCTGAGGTAGAGGCACAGCATCTGGTGCCTCTCCTCAAAAACTCCTTGTTTCAAAAAGACTGGATCAGGGGGTACAGTTCTATGAGCCCCAAAAGAAAGTGCCCCCATACTCCATCATTTCCAATGAAATGAAGAGCCAGTTTGGTGTAGTGTTTAAGTACACCGACTCTAATCTGGGAGAACTGGGTTTGATTCTCCACTCCTCCACCCGCAACTGCTGGTATGATCTTGGGTCAGTCATAAATCTCTCAGAATTGTTCCACTCAAGAGCAGTTTTGGGAGAGCTTTCTCAGCCCCACCTACCTCATGGGGTATCTGTTGTGGGAAGGGGAAGGGAAAGGAGATTTTAAGCTGCTCTGAGATTCCCAGAGTTCAATTGTGCTTGTCACAACCTTGCTCCTGGCTCTACCTCCAAAGCAGGCCTAGCACATGAGAGTAGGCCAGGTAGGCAACTGCCTACAGGCACCATCTGGCCTACAGAGCTGCCAGGCACCCTCTCCCACACCTAACTTGGATCATGTCAACAACCTATTTTAGAGCTCCAGTGCAATTATCCAAAGAGCTGGGACAGGGAGGAGGAGGAGGAGGAGAGGAAGAAAAGTTGAATTTATACCCCACCCTTCACTCGGGAGTCTCAGAGTGGCTTACAATCTCCTTCCCTTCCTCTCCCCACAAAAGACAACCTATGAAGTAGGTGGGGCTGAGAGAGCTCTGAGAAAACTGCCCTTGAGAGAACAGTTCTGAGAGATCTGTGATTGTCTCAAGGTCACCCAGCTGGCTGCACATGGAGGAGTGGGTAACCAAACCCGGTTCTCCGGATTAGAGTCCACTACTCTTAACCACTACTCCAAACTGATGTAGCCATGCCACCATGGTTCTCAGGGGAAAACATGAAACGGCTGGGCATTGTGAGCTTTTGCACATAAGTTGCTTCCTGTGTTTGTCAGCCAATGGAGGAAATAAAGGCTTTGCTCAGTAGCTCCTGTGCAACTGAGCAAGCCTGGCAAAGCAAGCTGCGATGCAGAATGAAGCAAGAGAGAGAAAAGGAAGCAGACGACAGTGAGTTATTCACAGGCCTGATAGGAGCCCCTCTGGGGGCTTGATCTGGCCCTTGGGCTGTGTGTTTGGCACCCCTGCACTAAAGTTTGAGTAGTCTACAAGGACAGCTTAATGCTTAACCTAACCTTATGTTTATAGTAGCACTGATTAGTGTGTCTGGTTTTTTAACATAAAAAAGTAAATGTTAAAAGAGCAACACTAATACCCTCCCCTCCAAGACTGGTAAAACCAGATTCAATAGTACATCCCCAAGTCTGTCACATAATCTGCCAATGACAAAAGTACTTCATCTACTGTTAGCTGAAAAAAACCCCATCCAGACTAAAGAGACTTCCTGACCAGCTTCATTTCCATCTTAGCCCTATTAACTTAAACCATCTTAAGATGTATGCAGCATGACAAGCTATTACTGCAGGGGGTGGGGATGTTGAATGTTCCTGATGTTTATCAGTTTATGAAATAATAATAATAAAAAACAGAAAGTATATGAACATTCTCTTGCTCGAGTTATAGTAAAGGTGTTTAGCTTCCCAATAACAAAATGTCACTTAAGTGGGGCTGAAATGGCAGAGGGAGGAAAGCTGTATTACTCATCACTATTCACATGCCATATATGATATTTCACGTAAGTACCAATGACAATTGTGCAATCGCATTGTACACAGCAGTCATAACAGCAATTGATTCAACATTACATTTATTTAAATTAGGGGTCTCCAACATGGTCACCATAGCACCCACCAACACCCTTTCTTGGCACCTGCCAAGTGTTTTTAGAAAGTGGATGGGGTCAGGTGAGGCTTTTGCCCAGCAGAGCTATTGGAGACATGGTTGGCTGTGCAGAGTTTTTAAAAGTTGCTTCAGTAACAGCGCAAGGATCTTCACTACATTACTTTTGTGTGTATATACAAGACAATATTGTTTAACTTAAGTTCATTTTAAACAGCATCCGGGTTCTTAAATCAGCTGCACAACATATTCTCATGATTTCTGAGCCTAAGGATGCCCGACTAGCTTCAACAAGGGCCAGGGCCTTTTTGGTCCGGGCCCCTACCTGGTGAAATGAGCTCTCACTGGAGATCCGGGTCCTGTGGGATTTATCTAAGTTTCACAGGGCCTGTAAGATGGAGCTCTTCCGCCAGGCTTTAAATTGATCCAGCAGGTGTCCCCTGAAATCATCACTCCCCCCAGCACCTTATGCTTATGTTATGTTGAACATTACCAGCCTATATAGTGTCTATTATTATTATTATTATTATTATTATTATTATTATTATTATTATTATTATTATTATTATTATTATTATTAAATGTATTTGATGAATCACTCTATCTTGGCCAGTGCCAGGCTCAGGGCGATGTACAAAAGTAAAATCAGTTACATTAAAAATATATATATCTAAAATCAATTACATTAAAAATTACAAACCCTGATGGCATCTTTAAAGTGCTCTTATTAAGTTACTGGATCACATCAGGGGTGGGGGGACCCCCCCAAGAGGGGGTGGAGAGGAAAGGTGCCAGCACAGCAACTGTTGCTGTCCTCATGCAAAGGCTTGGCAGAACATCTCTGCCTTACAGGCCCTGCGAAACTGTAAAAGATCCCGCAGGGCCCTGATGTCTTCTGGCAGAGTGTTCCACCAAGTTGGGACCAGGACTGAAAAAGTCCTGGCCCTTGTTGAGGACAGCCGGACCTCTTTCGCGCCAGGGATCACCAGCAGATTTTGACTACTGGAGCACAACGCCCTTCCAGGGACATAGTGGAGGAGGCGGTCCCATAGATACATCGGTCCCAGACCGCTCAAGGCCTTGAAGGTCATAACCAAAACCTTGACTCTGACCCAGTACTCAACTGGCAACCAGTGTAGCTGGTGCAGCACAGGTAGAATATGTACCATCCCTGGCGTTCTTGTCAGGACTCGCACTGCCGCATTCTGAACCCGTTGGAGCTTCCGGAGTAGTCTAGTCTGGAGGTGACCGTTGCATGGATTACTGTGGCTAGGTCCGAGCGAGATAGGAGGGGAGCCAGCTGCCGGGCTTGACGAAGATGAAAAAATGCCACCTTGGCAATATGTGTGACCTGGGCCTCCACTGAAAGTGAGGTATCCAGTGTCACTCCTAAGCTCTTGATGGTAGGCGCGCTGGTGTTAGTAGTGCCCCATCAAGAGTCGGCAGTCTATGCTCCAGCTCCAACCCCGCTCCCCCCAACCACAGAACCTCCGTCTTTGATGGGTTCAGCTTCAACCTGCTCTTCCTTAGCCAGTCCACCATGGCCTCTAAACCCTCAGCCAGATTTGATGGGGCTGCAGCCGACCGATCGTCCAACAGCAAATATAGCTGGATGTCATCTGCGTATTGACTGTGACTTGTTGCCAATGATGTGGATCACGTTTTTTGTCAATTCTGTAATTATGAGATTATCTAGTTTGGATGTAGTTTGTTTGATGTTTTGTAAGGTAAATTCTTAATGTTGCAAGCCACCCAGAGTCCGCTTGCAGGATAGGGTGGGGCATAAATCGAAAAATTAAACTAAATGCTGAACAGTTACTTACAGCTATGCATAACCTCACTCCCTCACATTTTATGGTTGGCTCTGGCTGCTGTGGCAGCCATTTTGTGACTGTGTTGAGCACCTGTATCCATTCAAAAGGTGCCTACAAGTTTGAAAAAGTTGGGGACCCCAGATATAACAATTTTATACTCGGCTTTTTTCTATTGAACAAGGTTATTTAAGGGGGGTGGAATAAATAAAACACTGAAATCCAAATAAATTAACAGCAGAGATAACCATTATTTCCAAAAGGTATGGACAAATATAATTGTTCTGACTTGCCATTTAAGGGACAAAAAGGGAATGGACAAAATGAGAAAAGAAAATGACTGTTTCTGGATATAGCCCTTCATATCAGGCTACTATTACAAAAAGAACCTCTTTTTACTGTTGCATTTTCTTTCCACAAAATGTAGCAATTTGTACCCCATAACACTGTGTTATGTACCCCATAACACAGAGCTTTCAGTCAGGGAAGAGCTCTCTTATGCCAGAGGAATCAAGTTGTATGATACAGTCCAGTTAATTAATCCCACCGTCAAAGTAGAACTTCAAAGGAAACATCTGGACAAAATGAGAACTATGAATTTGTTGCACTGCATTTGACAGATCACAATGGCTCCCTCACTTTTCTGCATATCTGGCTTTGAGGCCCTACTAAGTTGATGAGGGATGATGGATAACATTTTATTCTTTTGGTATATTTCTATGACCTATTGTTCTTCTAAGGAACCTTACAGAACGCTGCAGGGTCATATGGCTCCAGTTTATGATTCATCTTTTGATTTCCCTAATTCCAGAATATGAAGTGAAGTAATTACAGGGGTGGTGGTGTTCATATTGGTTTTTTTTCTCTATCAAGTGGGAGAAACATTCATCTGAACAATATGAAGTATAATTCAGCACCACTGAAAGAATGGAAATTTAGTGTTAACGAACAACTAAGATTTTCACTTTACATGCATGTACACATTTCTCTACACTGTTACTTAAGTGTGAATTAACACAACCAGGAGATGTATACATTAATAGTTGCTCTGAATACAATGAAACTTGCAACAAACAAGCAATTTAACCTTCATATATTAATCAAAATATATCCATGTATCTGAGGAGAAATCAAAGCAGCCCCGTTAAACTTTGATGTAAATGGGTACCGCAACATTAATTGCAGACAATGAAATGAGAGCAGTCTGTGGTTTGCTATTGTTTGCCAAGCTGTCTGAATGAAAGTAAATTGATCAGCATTTAAACAGTCCAAATGCTAAAGAGTAGAACCCAATTCTAGTCACTACTAAAGTTGTAGAAAGCCAATTCCTGCAACACAAATGCAATATAAATTGTGTCTGCTGTTCCACTCGGAGTAGGATACCTGAAAAGGGCCCACTGCCCTGAGACCTAATATAACATTACAATTATAAATTAATGAAGATCAAAGTCAAGAAATTGCTTAGCTCATGTCTATATTTCACAGCGGCCTTTTACAACTTATGCCTCTCACTGCACAATGCCTGGGATTTTTCTTTGAAAAATTTGTCTAGTTCTGTCTGTGCTTGCCCGTCTTCTTAGCCCTTCTTCCACACTGTCTTTCATGCAGGAAATGTCCTCCTGGAATTACTCCATGAAGTCATTTCACCTACTACTTTGACATGTCCTCATCAATATCCATTGTATTATTAATATTCTACTGTAGCATGCACTGCATGTTAAGTCTGCAGTAACTAGACATTTCAATCAGCTCAAGGCCAACTTTATTTGGTATTAATGGATGTTTATCCCTATCAATCACTCACATTTGTACTGATACTTGTTATTATAAATGTAAAAAGCATGTTTTCAAATTGTTCAGCAGGATTTATGGTGGGGATTCAACATGCAGGCTTGAATGTGCCTGTAACACAAATCTTGATGTCATGGAAGTGGTATATTAGTTAGAACACTGAACTGCTTTAAATCCCCAATCTGCTACAAAGTTGTCTGAAAGACCTTGCGCCAGTCTCTTGCAGACCAACTTCCATCAAAGGGATTGGAAGGACAAAATGGAAGGAGAATGATGCCCCATTGGGGAGAAAGCAGGGCTTAAACATCAATAAATAAATACCATGCACTATATAAACATCTAGAAAAGCCAACTATTTTCATTTTAAGCTGCCAAGTTTTTGAATTTCAACAACATATATTGATCAGAACTATACAACAGCTGCTACATCTTAACAAGAACCTCGCAGATTTACACAGCAGACTTCAACAACCCCAAGTCAAGCACTCTCTTACCACACTTGCTTTGAATAGAATCACTTATCCTCCCATCCAGATCTAATCTCAAATCAAATCATAGAATCAAATCACACAGGATTTGTCATTCTCCTGTTGCATAACACCATAAAAGACAATTTTAATCAACCTCCACGTGTATGATTTGAAATGCTTTAGCACCTAAAACATGCTGTGCAAAGACATTAATGCTCAAGAAACTGCATTCCAGATGCTGTACCAAGTCATCACAAAAATACATCCCTACATGCTGCTGTTGTACAGAAAATATCACAACACTACAGAGAAACTGCACTCCTGTATAATCTGTTTTATCTAATCAACCTTATAGGCTGTACATACAACACACAAGACATGCATATAAGCTTACCTAAAATGTAATATATATTCAGGTTTTTGATTTTAGAGGACATACTCTTAAAACTCATTTTCAAAGTCAAAAATTACTCTGAAATACATCACTTCATCATCATCTTGAGGACGATTTGTATTTTTTATATGTTTTTTTTGTGTGTGCATTCACCTGGAAGTCATGGTGACCTCTGGTGATTGACTCCTACTGGGGTCATGGAGGATATTCAGAGAGGTGGCTGAATAAAGTCTGCCCCTGCCTCCCAACTGTAGTATTCCAAGGAGGTCTCCCATCCAAATACTTGCCAGCGCTGACCATGCTTAGCTTCCAAGATCTGATGAGATCAGGCTTGTCTGGGCTATCCAGGGCAAAGTGAACATTTGGATATCATGAAGTGGTCTAAGTGAGCAAAAAGAACCTCCAGAAGCTCACTAGCACTTACAGGTAGGAGAATGCCTTGTTCAGAATACTGGAACAAATTTTGAAAGTAATCAATTCATATATTGTGAAAGGTGATGTAAGTGATTGCCAATTGAATGTTTCTTTCTTTTACAGGGAGTTTTCTGGCTGCAACATAACACTGCTAATTACTTAAATCTCTTTACACTTTGGCATTATTGCTTATGAATCTATAAAGAAGCAACTCTTTTCACAGATGATTATACTCTATTAATACTTTCAGAAAAACTCATAAATAGAAAAAAGTTAGTAAATTAATTACCTATCTCCCTTTGGCTTTCTTTTCTGTACTGTCTTTCCTTTGGGTCGTCTCTCACTTCCTAAACAGGGAATCCCACCTGGACCTGTTACCCGTATTGATTCAAGGCCTTTGGAAGATTTCTTAAAAGTAAATTCCACTGGTTCTCCTTCTTTTAGGCTTCTAAATCCTTCCATGAAAAGCTTGCTCTGTGAACAGGAAAAATAGTCTTGGTTATCATAGACTTAATAATTTTGAAGTCTGTTAAAAACAGCAACACAGGATTGTATTAATTGTCCTGTAATAGTTGTCCTACAAAAGTACAATTAGCGTAGTCTTTTTTACATAAAACCCACTCAAAACTTATGTCTTACAATGAAATGGTGACTGCACCAGTGCATACAAAGTTCCCCAACACTGGAGTGAACAGGAACTCACTTGTGTGGGAGCTTCATCAAAGAAACCTATAGATTGCTGGATTACAGCTATAGCTAAAACATTCTTCTGGATCAATGAAAGACTCTTGAGGAATTTATAATTTTGCCATACTTCTTTTGCTGAAATTAAATAGAATCCCTATGGAACACAAGGGATCTGCAAGTTCACCATTACTACTGCTTGATTAATTTCAAGTTTTAGAATTTTGTTGTTACTTTTTGGAATTAGGGTTGCTAATCCCAGTTGGGGTAAGGAGATCCCCTGGTTCAGAGGCCCTCCCCCCACTTTAGGTTATCAGAAGGCAGGGGGGGATTTCCACTAAACACTCCATTATACCCTATGGAGACTGGTCCCCAGAAGGTAAAACAAAGAATTGATCAGTGGTTATCTGGGCCTCTGGCGGGGAGGCTGTTTTTTTTTTTTTTAGGCAGAGACACCACATTTTTAGCATAGCATCTGGTGCCTCTCCTCAACCCCCCTCCTCAAGTTTTAAAAAGATTGGACCAGAGGGTCCAATTTTATGAGCCCCAAAAGAAGGTGCCCCCATAATTTCCAGTGAAGGGAAGGCATTTAGAAGGAACATGGAAGGAAGGAAGGAAGCTGCCCTGAGCCACTTGGTGGGAAGGGCGGGATATAAATCATAAAATAAATAAAAATAAAATAAATAAATGATCCCTTTAATGCAATGGCCAGAACTCCCTTCAAGGTTCAGTTGTGCTTTGTCACAATCTTGCGCCTGACTCTATCCCAGATATTTCCTGAGTCAGACCTGGCAACCCTATATTGGATGCAGATTTTAGCTAATATGCCTCCCTATTTGTATTGATAGCCAAGTGTCAAAAACCATGCCAGTGCCTACTGGCAGAAAAGTGAGTGAGAAACAAACTATTTCACCTCTTTATAAACTTCGGGTTGTTTATTATTTAGAAAACTTACATGCCACTAAGGAGCAAGGCAGCTTACAACACAAAACATTTTTAAAAATTATTAATGTAAGGTATTCCAAATATGAGTTCTGCAACACTCATCTGCTTTGTGATTGAACAACCAAAGTGAGAAAGCATATTAAAGTGGAACAAAAAGGACATGAACTTGAGTCACACAACACTTTCAGAACAAAAGTAAAACAGAATATAGATCAGTTTTTCAAACCAGAGCCTCCAACTTGATTTCAAAAAAAGCGTAAAATAAGTTTATGGAACACTGTTAAGGCTGCCCCAGAAGGCAGTTCTCTTCCCGATGTTATTTAACATCTATATGCGTCCCCTTGCCCAGATTGCTCGGAGGTATGGGCTGGGTTATCACCAGTATGCTGATGACACCCAGTTCTATGTATTGATGGGCGGCCGAACTGGTGATGTCCCTGTAAATCTGGGCCAGGCGTCGCAAGTCGTGGCTGATTGGATTAAGCTGAGTGGGCTGAAACCAGCGAAAACAGAGGTCCTTTGTCTAGGTCGCGGCGGTCTGAAAGGAAGGATCTCCCTTCCAGCTTTTGACGGGGCGCCATTGGTACCAGTGCGTGAGGTCAGGAGCTTGGGAGTGCTACTGGAGTCTTCTTTGACAATGGAGACCCAGATAGTAGCCACTGCCAAATCCGCCTTCTTCCATCTTAGGCGGGCGAGGCAGTTGGCCCCCTTCCTGGAACACCGTGACCTGGCAAAAGTGATCCATGCGATGGTCACCTCGAGGCTAGACTACTGTAATGCCCTCTACATGGGGCTGCCCCTGTACCGAACTCAGAAACTGCAACTAGTGCAGAATGCAGCGGCCAGACTGCTAGTGGGACTACCTCGGTGGGAACATGTGCAGCCTAGGCTGCGGGAACTGCACTGGCTGCCAATTGTCTACCGAGGTCGTTACAAGGTGCTGGTTATCACCTCTAAAGCCCTACATGGCCGAGGATCTGCCTACCTTAGGGACCGCCTCTCTCCATATGTTCCCCAGAGAGCACTGAGATCCAGTTCACAAAATCTCTTTGAAATCCCTGGGCCCAAGGAGGCCAAATTAAAAACAACCAGGGAGCAGGCCTTCTCTATAAAGGCACCCCAATGGTGGAATCAGCTACCAGAAGAGGTGCGGGCCCTACGGGATCTTAACCAGTTCCGTAGGGCTTGCAAAACCACCCTCTTCCAACTAGCCTTTTAAGATAAACCTGGAATTATCATCAAGCCATCTTGTATATACTGCGACTGTAGCACCTTTATACTGTTTTTAGATTAATGATTTTAATGTTAACATATATTGTATAATTTATATTGCTCTGTTTATTGACTGTATTATTTTGTTTTAAATAACAAAATAGGGCCTTGTAAGCTGCCCTGAGCCCGCCCTGAGCCTGCTTCGGCGGGGAGGGCAGGGTATAAATAAAAACTTATTATTATTATTATTATTATTATTATTAAGGCTAATGAAATTACTTTAGTATCAAACATCAAGTTTTTTGTAAGAGACCAAAGCCTGGGTCCCCCATGGTTCACCATTCCTTTTAACCTGAACACCACCCACCCGTGGGTCCTTGAGACTGAATGCACACAAATAAAACAGACATTTGGAAAAATATATAAAAGTTTATTAAAAGGTTTTAAAAAGAGATATCACTATGCAATACAGCCTCTATAAGCTTAGCAACAGAGAAATAAAAAAGCTGATTTTATATTTAATACGTTTAGTATCTTGTATTACCCTTTTTGCAGCATAAGGGTCCAAACTATAGCCTAAAAGCATTCTATACGTAGCAATCCATCATGATGTAGCATAACGTATCAAAGGATATTAGCATGGCACAAGCATAAAATTAGCATGGCTTCCCTCTGGCCTTATAGCTTTATTATTGTCTTTTGTCCTTTGACATCAGGTGGTTTCTGAGATCCAATCAGGAATCTCCCTTGCTGGACTTTTCCAAAAAATGTTAATGTCCATTCCTAATTACCCCTCTCCTATCTGGTTACACAACTGAGCACAGGTTCTCATGATTAACCAATTACCATATTCTTGAGTCCAGTCTTAAAAGAAATAAGGATGGTAGCTGCAGGAAAGTCCAAACTATGGACACCTGCAAGGCAAAGCAAATCAGCTAATAGTAATGTTAACCCTTGAGGGGAATCAGGGTGCTTTGGCTCACATCTCTTCTTAAAGTTTAGGATTTAACTGTAACCCTCCCCTCCCCCCATATGGAGAAAAATCTCTCTTCTCTCAACATGGCCCCAATTAGCAGATTTAAATAACAGCAGATGGGACCATGTTGACTGTTAGATATAGTGATCATTTCTTGTGAATAGTAAACACACACACATACACTTACAGAAAAATATTAAATATTGTAGAGAAATATTAGTATACCATGGCATTTCTGGTCCTGGTTCTACTGGGAATCTTAATAGCCAAAATCATAAATATGCAATATAGAAATATAGAATTTTGCTTTGAATTTTTAAATATAACATTCATTCTGGCACCTGAAAATTCTTACAATTTTTAAGTAAAAATGTTCACCAGTTCCTTAAACTTGATTCAGTTCAGACCTTTAGCCAAGGCACAACTAAGAAACCTAATTATGCTTTGGCATGATATACACATTGTTAAATCATGGCTGAAACAAGCTGAAATCAAACAGTAGGTTTTGCAAGTTGTGAAGAAATGTTTTTTTTTTCCTCTCCTGGGAGGTTTGAAATGGGCCAAACCTCCATTGTGTGTTTTAAATCTGCCCTGCTCCCCTCCCCTCGCAGGAGAAGCGGAATTCAGAGCAATTCCATTCCTGACTTTATACAAATGCTAACAGATCTTGAAGAAGAGATAATGGGTGGGTCAACCTTTCCCAAGCAGGGAACAGAGATTTGAAGGTGTTAAATGCTAGAGAGTCTTCAGGAAGAAGATTCCTGGTTATCTCCAGGAAAAAGCCTCATTGACTTGGCCTGACTTGGTCAGGGGGCAGGGGAAAAGAGAGGTCTCTTTTACATAAGAACATAAGAGAAGCCATGTTGGATCAGGGCAATGGCCCATCCAGTCTAATACTTTGTGTCACACAATGGTAAAAAAAACCCAAGTGCCATCAGGAAGTCCACCAGTGGAGCCAGGACATGAGAAGTCTTTCCACTGTGCCCATCCCCCCAAGCACCAAGAATACAGAGTATCACTGCCGCAGACAGAGTTCCAACAATACGCTGTGGCTAATAGCCACTGATGGACCTCTGCTAATCCAATCTCCTCTTGAAGCTGTTTATGCTTGCAGCCACCGCCACCTCCTGTGGCAGTGAATTCCATGTGTTAATCACCCTTTGGGTGAAAAAGTACTCCTTTTATCAGTTCTAACCTGATTGCTCAGCAGTCCTCTATCATGTCATCCCTCAATTGATGTTTCTCCAAGCTAAAGAGCCCCAAGCATTTTAACCTTTTCCATAGGGAAAGTGTTCCAATCCTTTAATAATTCCAGTTGCCCTTTTCTGCACTGTCCATGAGTTCTCATATTGTGAGAAAGGGAGAAAAGTACTTCTTTCTCTACCTTCTTGTAGCTTTCTGGTAACTTTGGTGAACATTTTTGCTTAAAAATTGTAAGAATTTTCAGGTGCCAGAATCTTGTAAACCTCTATCATGTCATCCCTCGGTCGATGTTTCTCCAAGTTAAAGAGCCCCAAGCGTTTTAACCTTTTCCATAGGGAAAGTGTTCCAGCCCTTTAATCATTCCAGTTGCCCTTTTCTGCACTTTTTCCAGTGCTATAGTATCTTTTTTGAGGTACGGTGACCAGAATTGTGCACAGTATTCCAAATGAGGCTGCACCATTGATTTATGATAGAGCCTTATGATAGGGCATTATGATATTGATAGAGCCCCGTGGCGCAGAGTGGTAAAGCTGCAGTACTGCATTCGAAGCCTTCTGCTCACGACCTGAATTCGATCCCAGCAGAAGCTGGTTCAGGTAGCCGGCTCCAGGTTGACTCAGCCTTCCATCCTTCCGAGGTCGGTAAAATGAGTACCCAGCTTGCTGGGGGGAAAGTGTAGATGACTGGCGAAGGCAATGGCAAATCACTCCATAAAAAGTCTGCTGTGAAAACATTGTGAAAGCAACGTCACAGAGTTGAAAACGACTGATGCTTGCACAGGGGATTACCTTTACCTTTATTACGATACTGGCTGATTTATTTTCAATTCCCTTCCTAATAATTCCCAGCATGGTGTTGGCCTTTTTTTATTGCAATCGCACACTGTCTCGACATTTTCAGTTAGTTATCTACCACGACCCTAAGATCTCTCTCTTGGTCAGTCTCTGCCAGTTCACACCCCTTCAACTTGTATTTATAGTTAGGATTTTTGTCTCCAATGTGCATTACCTTGGACTTGGCCATGTTAAACCTCATTTGCCACATGGATGTCCACTTGCCCAGCCTCGACATATCCCTTTGGAGTGCCTCACAATCCTCTCTGGTTTTCACCACCCTGAACAATTTAGTGTCATCTGCAAACTTAGCCACTTCATTGCTTACTCCCAACTCCAAATCCTACACTGGGGAGGTAGCCACTGATTGTGTACTTGCCTAAAGAGTTGGAGAAAGGCTTAAGCAGGTGTGCGGAAGGTTTAAGCAGGAGTGGAGAATCTTTTTTCTGCCAAGGGCCATTTGAATATTTATAACATTAGTGGGCCGTACAAAATTATCAACTTAAAAACCAAGTCTTTCCCTCACCCACTCAACTCTCCTGAGGAATGGACTTCATGTGGCATAAACCACCACGATGCATTAAGTCACCCAGACACTGTGATCTACATAAGCCAAATAGAGGAAGAATGAGATAAAAATGCACCAAGGATAGCTGGAAGAAACAAAATTCAATTGTAGCCACTAGCTTTGCATCCTTCAAAAAGATTACTAACCATGATAGTTTAAAAAAAAAACAAAAAACAAGCTAAATGTGAAATATGAAAAAAAATAAATTCCTGAATAGTTTTCTAATTTTTTTAAAAAAATCAACTCTCATATTATTAAAAGTCAACAACAAAACTCCCTAATTCTTTAACCACTCACAGTTCCTTTAATTTTTTTTTTTTAAAAATACCACCCCATCAGGTACATGATGCAAGCTTATGATGAAATAAATTCTGATAGGCTATGTCTGAATTGGAAAACAACACCCCAGGCTCTGTAAGACAGCCTTACCCATTGCCCACTCCCCACCCACCGCCGCCTCCTTCTCCTCCTCCCGTGGCTTGCTCACCCACCCCTCCACCGCTGACAGCTCCAATGCTGTCGAACTCCTGGGCCAGCCCTTTGCCGTCAGTTAGCCAATAATGGCCACTTGGCCTCCGAACAGCAGCGCTCCATGGTGACAGCAAGAACACCAAGCACAGCTACAGCAAAAGCATCCGGAAAGGTAGTGCAATGAAGGGAAAGGAAGCAGCAGCAGGCTGTTGAGCAAGTGTGCTTCTTCAGGATGAGAACATAGAGGAGGAGGCAGCAGCAACAGCAGTGTCTTTGATGGCACTCATTCCAGCTCTCACACCCAGTTTAAAGCGTGACAGTGGTGGCACTTTCAATTGTCCTCGTGTAATCATGTGACATGTGGTCACCTGGACAAGGAACTGGATGAGTCCCAGGAGGAATTTGAGTTGTGTGCATGTTTCGAAAGCCAGGGTTGAAGAGAAGCATACTGGGGGTGGAACACAGCAGATGGGCAGGCGCTCCCACCCCCAGCACAAGGGACGTTCTCTGCTGGAGCTGCTGCTCCAGTGCTGGGATTTCTCGGCTCTAAGGGGCCAAACAAAGTGAGCTCACGGGCTGTAAATGGCCTGCAGACCAGACACTTCCCACCCCTGCTTTAAGGTAATGGTCACTCTATAGAGATCTGCACCCCTCTTTATATATTTCTTAGCAGATGTTTAAAAAATAGTTTGGAGTTCAGAGATAGTGTTACAGATATTGTTTTATCAATATAGCAACATTCAACCACTTTTTAAAAGTCATACTCCAGAGATAACGGGAAGAAATCACCACTGTAGGAACAGTGTCTGGGAAAACAGCTGTCATATGGGTGGGGAAAAACAAAACCAGAGGGCAGCCATACAGGCTCTGCTGTGATCTTTCTATCCACAGCAAAGCTGATTTGGAAGAATAAAGAAAAGATAAGCCTACCTGTTTCTCCATCACACATAGTGGTTCTTGTCATGAGTATGTATTTCAAAACTAAATAGCAAAGGGAAGTTAAAAGTAGAAAGCAAAGTAGAAAAAAGCAGAAAGCAAAGCTAAAATATTTTCTCACCCAACAACAAATAAAGAAGGAGGCAAGAAACAGAAGTACATAACATTACATCTTTGTACTTTGTTAAAATGTATTGTCTTGTGTATCTGCCAGGGCATCCCTTGTAAATGGTCATGTGTTCTATCCTGTTCTGAGTGTTCCATTCATTTCAATGGGGTTGCACAGGAGAAGTTTCTGTTTCAGTGTACCCACTGTCAGTTAGTGCTTCAGTATCTGACTAACATCTACGAAAGGAAGGAAGCTCCAACTTAGGGCTCATCATGGCAATCTATTCTCCCTGATATGCATGTGTCCATGGCTGGTCCATCCACTAGGCAAACTAGGCATTTGCCTAGGGCACCGGCAGGGCAGGGGCACCAAAATCGGCTCTGCCCCCCCCGCCTCCCCCTCCCTCCCACCCAATTTTATTGCCTGGGGAACCGGTGGTGAAGCACAGGCTCCTGGAGCTCTTTTAAGGCTGCCCCCTCGCTGATTGGCAGGAAAAGCTGCACTGAGGTTGGCAGCTCCTATGCTGGCCTCCAGGCACTCTCAGCACTTTCAGTGCTGGGGCGGCGGGAAGGACAGTGAACTGCTGAAAAAGCAGCAGCAGCAGCCGCCACCACTTCTTCCCTACTTCCTCCCTGGATTGCATCAGAGGGAAGTGGGGAGGAGGCAGTGACAGCAACCACTGCTTTTTCAGCTGTTTGCTGTCCTTTCCCCCGCCACCCCAGTACTTAAAGTGCTGAGTGGCAGCTCTTCCTGCCAATCAGCTGATCAGAGGGGTGTGTGTGTGTGTGTGTGGCTTTGAAAGAGCCCTGGGAGCCAGCGCTTCACCGCCAGTTCCCCAGGCATTAAAATTGGGTGGGTGGGAGGGAGGAGAGGTGCTGTGGGGGACAGGCATGTGCCCTTGGGTAAGGCTTGCATGTGTCACTCCTATTAGCATGTTCATATGGATGAGAGAAAGGGCTTCTATAATGAGCCTTAATTCAGAATTTCCTCTCTTTTGTAGACTTCTAGTCAGAGTCTGAACACCTGCTGATGCAGCATGATGGAATTACTGGTGGGGTGGGGGGAAGAGTTCCACTTAGAGAATTTCTCCTTATACTTAATATTTCTCCTAATTTTATTTTATTGTCTTAAAGAATAATCAAGCTATTTTAAGTTAGTGTCAAAAGAACCAACTTAAAAATAACAGCAAATACTTCCATAGACAAAGAGCTAATTCAGATGGACACTTTTTAATACTCTAGGAAGTCTGTGCCATCTGCTGTCACAGAAACATTATGGTGTGTGAGCAGGGGGTATGTCATTGAATAGAAAGGAGATTGCATGGTCTTCAAATTATATTTCAGCAGCCCCATAGCCAGAAAATTTTGGGGGGTCAGGGGATAAAATTTTGGGTGGGTGGGGGGCCGTGGGGCTTGGCTGCTTCTTCCAGCATCAGTTAGGTACAAAGGAAAGCCCCATTCCCTTGGCTGCTTCTTCCAATGGCCAGCCACCCGGCCCCAGCTCTCTCTCTTGTGCTCTCTCTCTCACACACGGTGTGAGCCAGAGGCTAAAAAACTGTGAGCTAGCTCACACTAACTCAGCTTAGGGGAACACTGTTAATTGATTACCCTGACAATCTAAAAACATTTAACCATAAAAAGAAATTGAATCCAGTGACAAGAAGCCAACAAGTCTTCCAAACCATTTGAAAACAATTATGGAATATGCTCTTGGAACACAGCTCAATTTTCCATAGCAGGGATGTCAAACATGTGGCCCGGGGGCCAAATCAGGCCCCTAGAGGTCTTCTGTCAGGCCCCTGAATGACTGGCTGTCATCTGCTTCTTTCTCCCTCTCTCTTGCTTCCTTCTACATTAAGCTTGCTTTGCAAGGCTTACTGAATCGCACAGGAGCTACAGAGCAAAACCTCTATTTTCTCCATTGGCTGAGGCTCCCCCCTTGGGGAGGAAGTGGGGGAGGGGAGACAAAGCTTGTTTTGCCAAGTTCTCTCAATTGCAGAGCTACTGAGCCAAGCTTCTCTTCCTTCTATTGGCTGAGGTTCCTCTCCCTCCTGGTCCCCTAGGGAAGGAAGGAAAGAGTCAGAGCTTCTTTTGCCCAGTTTCCTGGATCCAACGGGAGAAAGAGCCTTTAAGACCAACGAGTGCTAAAGTTTTAAAAGCATGTTTTAAGGTTTTTGTAAAAGAAATCTTTAATTGTGTTTGTCTGTGTCCTTTATAAAGTTTATATCTGCTACCTAATCTTAAGTAGGTACACACAAGGCCTGGCCCAACATGGCCCAGCCTGGCCTGACAAGGTCCCATTTATGTCAGATTCAGCCCTCATAACAAAATGAGTTCGACACCCCTGCCATAAAGGGTTCAAGGAGAATTTTATTAGAGATCCATCAAAACTGAATCTTTTTTTAAAAAAAAA
This sequence comes from Heteronotia binoei, assembly GCF_032191835.1. Lineage (NCBI taxonomy): Eukaryota > Metazoa > Chordata > Lepidosauria > Squamata > Gekkonidae > Heteronotia > Heteronotia binoei. The sequence goes on along the minus strand of NC_083223.1, from coordinate 96,359,773 downwards.
TTTAATACAGATTTCCTTGCTAGGCAGTCAACACTTCCTCTAAATAAGGGGTGTCGAACACATTTGTTATGAAGGATGGCTTCGTCATAAATAAGACCTTGTCAGGCCAGGTTGTGTGTGTAATAAATGTAATGCCAGGTAGCAGAGATAGAAACTTTATAAAGGACACAGGCAAACACAAGGATTTTTTTAAAAAAAACTTTAAAATAAAATATGCTTAAAAGATAAGAGGCTTTGCTCTGTAGCTCCTGTACGATTGAGTAAGCATGGCAAAGCAAGCTGTGATGCAGAAGGAAGCAAGAGAGAGAGAAGGAAGCAGATGACAGTGAGTTGCTTGCGAGCCTGATAGCAGCTCTTAGGGGGCCTGATCTGGCCCTTGGGCAGCACATTTGACACCCCTCAGATGCCCAAACTGGACTGACTTTATGACATGTTGAACCAGCGCAGTGTTTGTTGTATTTGATAAACCTGGAAGCAGTGTGCAGGGCAGAAGATACCAAAATACCTATAGAAATAGGGAAATATCTAACCACCCATGGAGTCTGCAGAGCAGAGCTTCTCCCTCACATTGCACTCCACTGAGTCCCCACCCTCCAATTTTGTTCTTGGTGGCCAGCACTGGAGGTGATGTGGGAGTCTTCACCCAAAGGGTGATTAACATGTGGAATTCACTGCCACAGGAGGTAGTGACGGCCACAAGTATAGCCACCTTCAAGAAGGGTTTAGATAAATACCATATTTGCCGGCGTATAAGACGACCCCCCAACATTTCCACTCAAAATATAGAGTTTGTTATATACTCGCCGTATAAGACTACCCCCTCTTCCGCACACCATTGTACGGCCGCAGCGCCTCCGGCCCGCCCCTGCATCTCCCTGTGACCGGCACTAGTGCGCAAGTGCGCACGTGCGAGCTCTGCGTAGACAAGGGGTGGGCCGGAGCGCCGCTGCTTCCCACCGAGCAGAACGGGCCGGTCACACCGAAAAGGCTGGCACCCCTGTCTCGCTGCTGATGACCCGCCACGGCCGCGCTGGATACCGCGCGATACTGGACAGTATGTAGAATGAGGTGGGCGGGCATCTGGAGGCCACTATGGGCACCGGGAGAGCATTGGAAGGCCACTATGGGCAGCTATGTCTATCCCAACTGAAGTGCACCCGGCGTATAAGACGACCCCCCACTTGGAGGCATGTTTTTCAGGGCAAAAAAAGTAGTCTTATACGCCAGCAAATACTGTATATGGAGCACAGGTCCATCAGTGGCTATTAGCCACAGTGTATGTGTGTATATAAAATTTTTTGCCACTGTGTGACACAGAGTGTTGGACTTGAAGGGCCGTTGGCCTGATCCAACATGGTTTCTCTTATGTTCTCTTATGTTCTTATGTTTTCTTATGAGTCCTCAGTGGGAAGGAGAATCAATACATCTCTACCTCTTATGATGAATTCTAGGCAATTTTGTATTTGGCACTGTGCAACTGAATATATGCCAGTAAGTGAGATGTAATTTTTACTCTTTTTATACAACCCTTTCAATAGGATTGTTTTCTCTTGGTAATTGTTCTTATGGCCGCATCTGCAAGTATACACAAACAGCTGGGTTTCAACTCCTTCAAAACCTTCTTAACATTTATCACATTTATTAAAGACCTCTTAGCTCTCATCTAGATAAAACCAGTAAATCACTGGGAGACTAAAGAGTTACCAAACTATACAGTTCAACATGTTTTGTTTTAAAGAAAATCAAGAATAGCTGAACAAGTTAAAAACATGTTTCAAAAACCCATTGTGACTTTGATCAAGTATTAATTTGCCTCATAGCTGGCTATATTTTATGAGACACTGAATGGATCTTGAAATATTAAACATTTTCATAAAATGGATGGATATAAATATCATGTACACTGCACTGTATGTTTAAAACTGGGACCATCATTGTGTACAACCTACCTTTAAGTTGATTAAAATAGTAAGGGTGTAAAGCTTTCAGTTCAGATTTTACTAATGATATTTATAATTCAACAAAAGTTATTTTTAGAAACTTCAGATGAAAAATTATTACAGAAATATAACTAAGAATTATCAGCACAAATACTCTATAGAAGAACAGTATAATAGTTTATATTTGGAACCCCATGTCAACAGCAATCCATAGCTTGGCATAATTTATCTACAAATAATACTGATGTATGGTTTGATGGTGAATGTTGAAGACTGAAATCTCAGTTACAAGCTACATACTGTTCTTATCACAATATCAAAGCAACTACTTCCCAGTAGCTAATTTAACCTGGGGGAAAATTCAAAACACAATTACTCATAAGAAGAGACTGATATTTAGTATGAAGAAAGATTAATTGACACTTCCTTAGTCAAAAATAGCAAACAATTTTGGTTTCTAGTTAAAGTTGCCTTCATTGATGGGAGCAAATCTCTAGACCGCCCTGTATCAGTTCAGGCTTGGACAGATTATTTTTCAAATATATTCTATGGATTCTACAATTAGTTCCCTTGGTCAACAAGAAGGCAATCCCTTCTGATTTACCTGAATGGCATCCAATTAGCACTAATGAAACTAAATGTTTAATTAAACAATTAAAAGTTGAAAAGATTCCAGCCCTAATGGACTACCATCTGAATTATTAAAAAATCACCTTAAATTTTATATCCCTCACCTGGCCATTCTTTTTATTCTAATATATAAAACCAGGATCATGCCTAACACATGGATTAATGCTGTCATACCACTGATTTTTTTAAAAAGGTGATCCTAAATTGCCAGAGAACCACCCAGTTAGCCTACTTTCAATTGTAGGTAAACTCTACAAGGCATTTGCTGGATAAGCTTACTGCCTGGATGGCTAATCAAAATCTTTTGGGCCTAGAAAAGACTAGCTTCTGCCCTGGTAAATCTACCCTGGATCACTGTGTTACCTTCACTCACTTGGTAAAGATATACAGTGGTGTGGGTGGGGAAAATTATTCTCCGCTTTCCTCAATCTAAATGATGTATTTGATGCTATACCTAAAAGTCTTCTGGGAAACAAACTGAACATGAGTATGGATAAACATTCATTTTTCCCTATCTGCAAATTACATTCTGTCACTAGCTGTCAAGTTCAATATAGTCCACTGCGTAATTTAACACATAAAATTCATTCTAATTGGGGAGTCTAATAGGATGTTATGACAGCCCTGTCCTCCTCCCTCTCCCTTTCCCTTTACTGATAGAGCTGTCTTTATAATGTGTTTTCTTCTTTACCGAAGAACTCCAGCTGTCCCAACCTGTCACAGTATATTCTGCTACTGGCTCAGCTCAGGAACCTGAGGGGAAGGATTGGGAGCCCCCTTTAACTTGAACAACTTAAATGGCACTCCAGGTGTTTTGAAATTCAAAAATAACAAGATTTTATTTAACATAGCGGGAACAGATCAGGTAAAATCACAGGCTGAAATTTCTGAAACTTTTCACAGTGACTTAAATCTTTATGTTGAGATGCTTTTGTTCCTGTGTTTTCCCCAAGCAGCTCTGTGTACTTTGAGTATTCTCTAACTTCTTTTGTTTCCAGAAGGCTGGTACAATCTTTCTAGTACCCAAACCCCTTCTCTTGAAACACCATTACTCATCTTCAGTTTCTAACTGACTTTAAAGGCAGTTTCTAACCTCACCTGCCCAGGGATCTCTGCACTCTTACCAGCTAACACCTTTTTTGCCTGGGTAGGGAATTTTCTTCTCTCTCTAGATCTATCCCCTTTGCTTAGCTTGAATGGGAGTTTCATCTACTTCCCAAAACATCTTGTCAACTTTCTCCCAGTTCTCCTGTCTGTGTTTAACTGCTCTCAGCTAAGGCTAAATTCTGAAATTGCTAGTATTCAACTTCTCAACTAGGGCTGAAATCAGTCAACTCAGTCAATGAACAAATCTCTCTTCAGCATGCTGCTCTCTCCAGAGTTTCTCTGCTCAGCTGATGCTAAACAATCAGATTGCTTGGAGCAGCTTGTCACTCAAGGCTCTCTGTTTATGTGAAGAATTAACGCTTCACAGTCCTTTAATTGTTTGTACAGCACTTCTAAACTTCTTAAAAGTACAGTCTATCACAGATGAATTTTGGTTCCTTATTTATTCAACATTAATGTGTGACCTAGCTACTACTCTGAGAGCAGTAGATGGACACTATCTTAAACTTGGGCCTCACTCTGTCTACTTATGCGGATGATGCAATAGGGTCTTCCAGAAGGGTCTTAAGTGCCTTTTACTTGCATTTGTATTCTATTGTGACACCAATCTGTTAATTTTGAGAAATCAGAAATCATGGTGTTTGAGATCTTGGAAATGTTTTAACAACATTGACGAAGTAAAAGATGTTAAATATTTGGGAGTAATTTTTAGTATAATAACAGTTGGACAGCACAGTGGGAATAAGCAGTTAATTTGGCCAAATGCAGTATATTTGCCTTTGAACATTTCTTTTATATGAAGGGTGGCCAATATATATCTACATGTTCAATACTACATCAAGCTGTGGTATTGAAATATGGGGTTGGGAGAGCAGATTTTGGAATAGCTGGGGGGGAAAGGAATACAAAATTATTTTAAGAGCCAGATTCTTGTGCTGCGTAAGGGTTCCCCAGTAGCATTAACATGGGCTGAGATTGGCATTCTCTCTCTGAAACCTAGAGCTAATTTAAGAGTTTTGTTTTTCTGGATGGAGAATCTTGATAGTTCTCAGGATTTGTTGGGCTCCCAAAGTCTCCAGCTTCTTTTAAAACATGCTAATGACTACTTGGGCTTCATTCAGTCAAAGCATACAATCCCGAATGAACTCTAAAAGATTACATCAGAAGCTGAAGAAATGGATTTTTAAAATGGATGGGAAAATAGACACATAATTGGTCAATCCAAAGTGCCCTTCCTATTTAAATTCCTGAAGAGACATTATATCTAAAGACTTTAACAACAATTAAACTGAGAATGGCCTTTGCTAGTCTAAGGTTCCAAGCTATGCAGGACCGGATCTACAGTACATGTTTTTTGGGAGGCGGGGCAAAATTAAAAAATGACAGCCCCTTATGGGCCATTGATGTATTTTAAAGCCAAACTTTATGTTAGATTTTATATGTTGTGAGCCGCCCTGAGCCTCTTTAGCGGGAAGGGCAGGATATAAATTGAAATAAACTGAAACTGATGTTTTTGTGCTGCGTTTTGGGGGATCCAAGCTGTGCAAAATATGCAGCCATGTGTTTGGAAATTGGGCAGAGCCTTTTAGAGACCACAGCTTGGTTCCTAACCCTGAAATTCTGGTTACACCTCCATTATAGGGCTGAATCCCATAACTATGTGCTGTGCATGCTATCTGATTTCTCCCTAATTGGTCACATTTGGTTTTGAGGAAAATACAGTCTAGTGGTATTCCTCTCAATTCTATCTTTGTTAGAAGAATTTCAGGCTTTTAGATTATTGAAACAGATACTTTTAGATATTGAAAAGCTTTTTAGCAAACAAAACATTCTCCCTTCTGGAGTTTGGTGTAACACCTGATCATGGTGTTATAGCATCCTATTTTTCATACTTACATCTCCTCAATTACATTGAGATTTTATGCTTGGAAGATTTAATGCTCCCCTACAAGGTTCTGTTTGGAAGATTTGCAAATGTTCCTTATTGTGACAAACTTTGTCCATGTAGGATCAGAAATCTTGAATATGTATCTCATGTTTTGTTTTATTGTGCTTTTAATTAGTCCTTTTCTGCACAACTTTCATGGATATACCAATGAGCTTTTGTTTTATATCTTCTGTTGGATCAGCACCCTTATATTACTTGTTTAGTAGCGAGTATTTTCTAATTACTAAAAGGAATTGTGAGCATAAAGTAAAGTCCTCTTATGGGGAACTTCTTCTTTTGTAATGCTAAAATCGTACTTGTTTTCTTTTGGGGAGATAGATCAAGATGTGTAGCCATGTTAGTCTGTCTGTAGCAGTAGAAAAGAGCAAGAGTCCACCAGCATCTTAAGTCTAACAAAAATTTGTAGCAGAGTATGACCTTTTTTGAGTCATGAAACCTTTCCAGATAAGTGAGCAGTGACTCATGAAAGCTCATACCCTGTCACAATTTTTTTTTAGTCTTAAGGCACTACTGGACTCATGCTGTTTTCTTTCATTTGTTATGTTTTTAATTTATGTCAATAAACTGAAATGAATATTTGGAACCCATGTCCTACTGCTTGACAGATATGGCCAGGTACTTAAACATGAAACTCGTATCAGAACCAGGGGAGTTTGTAATAATTACTAATAGTCTCTGGACATAGCAGGAAATTAGATGAAGAGTTAATTTTTAAAATAATTTTTTAAAAAATAGAACAGACCTAAAATGGAGACAGCAAAGTTTCTTCAGAGTGGAAGCAAGTAGGAAGACTCTCACATTAAACTGCGTACAAACATTTGTTACTTCAAGGACTGCAGTCTTCTCTGTTGTTATGCTGCTAAGACCTTTACCTTTTCATTCCAGTACATAATCAAGAGGGTCCCAGGTTAATATTTTAAAGGATTTTTTAAATATATGAAGTGGTTCCAGAATTTTTTTTTAAAAAACATTGCAACAAATCCACTGATGCAGACAGACAGACAAAAGAAACTGATATGCAAACTATGTTAGTAACATCTTGCTAAAACATGCAAACTAGTTTGGCCCTTGGCTTATGATCTATTATGGAACAGATTATGTCCAAGGATATTATATAGGAGCTTTAATGTAAAGCACTTATTGCATAAGTAAGAATTCTATAAATTTTACTGAGACAGATTGTGCATTTAATAAAATGCATTACAATAATCTTAAAGGGTCTGTAAAACTATTAAAGTTTCCATTTGTCACACTAATATGCTAGGTTTAAGAACTACAATCACACAGCGTCTTCCGGGAAAAAAATCAGCACAACACAATGAAGACTTAAGGGTGTTATACTGAAGTTCAGGGATGGCCAAACTATGGCTCGGGAGCCACATGTGGCTCTTTCACACATTGTGGGGCTCTTGAGGCCCCCACCACTCCATCAGCCAGCTTGGAGAAGACATCTGTCTCTTTAAATTGCTTCTCCAAGCCAAGCTAGCCAGTGACTTGGAGAATGCAAGTGTAAGTGTAATCTGTAAGTGTATGAAATGATTTTAATGCTTTATTGTATTTCCATTTTAAACTTTATGTCTTTTAACTGTTGTTAGCCGCTCTGAGCCCATTAGGGGATGGTGGGATATAAATATAATAAATAAAGTTAAAATTGTTTTCTTTCAATCTCTACCTCCCCTCCGCTAAAACACCATGTCTTGCAGCTCTCAAACATCTGGCATTTATTCTATGTTGTTCTTACACTAAGCAAGTTCCCCCCACCCCACCCCGCTTAAGGTTAAAGAGATATGCTAAGCTTCCAAACAACCCAATGTTCCCCAGGATAATTATACAAATGGAACAGAAGCAGAAGCTGGCAGTAAGTAAATGTTGAATTAGGATGTTGGTTGGCGTAATAGTGCAGTCCTAAACCAATGGCCTTCAAAGGATATCACTCTGTTTACTACTGCACTGTCATTCTTAACATACAAGATTGAAATAAAAAGACAGATGCCAATAGTAGCATATGATACCAAGCTGCATTGTATTTCTCCCTGCTTAGCTTCCAGGACATTCAAGATCTCTAATCATGGGAGGAAAAGGCTAGAGCACAGACCATCCAGCAGTTACCACTCCAAAACCACCAAAGGATCTCAAACATATTGTGTTGGGGGTGGTGGTGGTCAAATTGTATTTTACATTGTAAAACAGTTTGAGAACCTTATGCTCAAAAAGCAAGCTATATGTCAAATAAGTGAATGAAACAGTGATAAAAGGTTGTGAAATATTATGAAATAATGTTGATAAGGCCTGTTCCTTTCTCTTCAAAGGACCAATTCCATGGCAGCATAAGTAGAAATAACCTGCCACTTATGCCATGAATAGAATTAGACATAGAAAGCAAAACATGGGGAAATTAAGTTAATTTTCATAAGCCACAAGGAAACTGAAGACTGTTCAGCATTCCATTTGTTTGTGATAGTAAAAAATGCTGCATTCAAGTGTGTGCTAAAGACTGCATTGAATGGTGTGCTAAAGACTTCATTACAGTGTGTGCTAAAGGTAAAGTGTGCCATCAAGTCACAACTGATTCATAACAACCCTGTGCCAAAGGCTGAGCACATCTCACAGAGGTCTGAGAGGAGCAGAGCAGCTCTGATAGCTGAGACAGCTGGAGAAATTGCTGAGAATTTCTGAGTTTTGAAGGACTTCATTCTGAGGTTTGTGAGGCTGCCTAACATTCTGAGTTGTGATAGCTGGGGAACTGCTGTTTGTTTGGTCTTTGTTTGCTCTTTGTTTGGTTGAGTGGGCTAAAGGAGAAAGAGACTGAGAGTGATTGCTGCTGATTGCTGAGGATTGCCTCTGCTCCATCCTCTTTTTGCATTTTAAGCTGCGCCTTGTCAAAGGCGCGAGCCGAAGGGAGAGAGCTAAAGGGCTCTTGGCCTGTGGCTCTTCGGCTGGGGGCTCCCTAAGGACCAGGAACCCAGATCCCTGATTGCCTTGTTCTCCCAATAAGGTAAGTTCCCAATAAGGTAAGTTAAGGTAAGGTAAGTTGACCCTCCAGAAGGGGAACCACTTAAAAAAACAGCATTTAAAGAGGACTGTATATTTTAAATATATATATATATATATATATATATATATATATATATATATATCTCATGAAGATAGAATGCCAGCAGGGGGTTGGGGGCTTTCCAGTGTTTTGCACTGAGTGTCACATGTATGACTATCTGCCCAAAGGACAGAAGTCTTGGGTGTGTGCTCGATGCAAGGAGCTCCTGGTCCTCAGGGAACAAGTTCGTACCCTTGAGGACGAGGTGAGTGCCCTGGAGAAGCAGAGACGGTCAGTTAGGCACTTGGGGAAGACTCTCGGGGGCGTATTAGATGAGCCCCGCTCTGAACGTAGCAGCCCCGTTGCTGCCAGAGAGCGTGAGGGTCGAGAGGGAACAGGGCACCGTGCTGAGGATAAGGGGAATGCGCCCTCAGAAGAGACCTCTTCTTCGGTTGGTGAGCGGGAATCCTTTCGCGCCAAGGAACCATCCCTGAGCAGGGGGAGAGGAGGGGGTTTGGTAGTTGGTGATTCGATTCTTAGGCAAGTAGACAGCTGGGTGGCAAAACCGCGTACTGACCGTATGGTGACTTGCCTGCCTGGTGCGAAGGTAGCAGACATTATGCGTGTAGTAGATAGGCTGATAGACAGTGCTGGGGAGGAGCCTGTGGTCGTGGTGCATGTTGGCACCAACGATGTGGGGAAATGCAGTCGTGAGGTCCTGGAGGAAAAATTTAGGCTGCTAGGCGGGAGACTTAAGGCCAGGACCTCCAAGGTAGCCTTCTCAGAAGTGCTACCTGTTCTACGTTCAGGGCAGGAGAGACAGGAACAAATTAGAAGTCTCAATGTGTGGATGAGACGATGGTGTAAGGAGGAAGGGTTTAAGTTTGTTAGGTACTGGGATGCTTTCTGGAACAAGCGGGAGCTGTACAAAAGAGATGGTCTCCACTTGTCCCCGGATGGAACCAGGCTGCTGGCGCTTAAAATCAAAAAGGTGGCAGAGCAGTTTTTAAACTAAATCTTGGGGGAAAGCCGACAGGAGATGAAATGTTTCTGGTTCGGGAGGACTCGTCTCAAAGAGATGAAGGGTTGGCTGCTATTTTTCTACCGGGTAACGGACCAGAGTTGTTCACTGTGAAGGTGACACAGTATGGACTGTCTGCCAGAGTCTCGAGGCGACAGGAGGAAGGTGGCGGGCCTAGCTTGCCTGGGAAATTATAGATGTTTGTATGCAGATGCTAGAAGTGTTTGAAGTAAAATTGGTGAATTGGAATGTTTAGTGTTGGGAGAAAACATAGGCATTGTGGGAATTTCAGAAACTTAGTGGAATGAGGAGAATCAGTGGGACATGGTGATTCCTGGATATAAGTTATTTCGGAAGGATAGGGAGGGAAGGGTTGGAGGTGGGGTGGCTCTGTAGGTCAGAGAGGATATACGGTCCAGTAAGACTGAGGTCAGAGAATTAGATTCCCTTTTAGATTGAAATAGAGGGCCCAAAATGAAATTTAACTATGGGAGTTTGTTATCGCCCACCAAATCAAAAGAGAGAGGACGATTATAATATGATGGAAGGCTTAAAGATAGCGGCTAAACGTAAAAACTGTGTCATAATAGGTGATTTTAACTACCCGCAGATTGATTGGGTCAATATGTTTTTTGGTCGAGAGAAAGAGATTGAGTTTCTTGATGCTCTCAATGACTGTGCTATGGAGCAGATGGTCTCAGAACCTACCAGGGGTGGGGCGATCCTGGATTTGGTCCTAAGTAATGCCCAAGACTTGGTGAGAGATGTAAAAGTGATTGCACCGCTTGGGAGCAGTGACCATAATGTTACTGATTTCACCGTTTGTATAAATAGGGAGTTGTCCAAAAAGACCGCCACAACCACGTTTAACTTTAAAAGGGGTAAATACACTGAGATGAGGAGGCATGTGAGAAGGAAACTGAAACGAAAAGTACATACAGTCAAAACCCTTGGGGAAGCTTGGACGCTATTTAAAACTATAATCCTAGAAGCTCAGATAAAATACATACCACAAGTTAGGAAAGGCACAAACAGGCATAAGAAAAGGCCTGCATGGTTAACAAACAAAGTAATGGAAGCTGTAAAAGGTAAGGACTCCTTTAAGCGGTGGAAAACCAGTCCAAGTGAGATTAGTAAAAGGGAACACAGGCTGTGGCAAATCAAATGCAAGACTGTGATCAGGCAGGCAAAAAGGGACTATGAGGAGCATATTTCAAAAAACATAAAGACCAACAATAAAAAATTCTTCAAATATATTAGAAGTAGGAAACCAGCCAGGGAGGCAGTGGGGCCCTTGGATGACCATGGGGTAAAAGGATTACTGAAGGAGGATAGGGAAATGGCTGAGAAGCTAAATGAATTTCTTGCCTCTGTCTTCACTGTGAAAGACGAGAACTTTCTGCCCGCCCCAGAACCACTAATTTTGGAAGGGGTGTTGAAAGACCTGAGTCAGACTGAGGTGACAAAAGAGGAGGTCCTACAACTGATAGACAAATTAAAAACTAATAAGTCACCGGGTCCAGAGGGCATACATCCGAGAGTTCTGAAAGAACTCAAAGTTGAACTTGTGGATCTTCTAACAAAAATCTGTAATCTTTCATTGAAATCTGTCTCCATTCCTGAGGACTGGAAGGTAGCAAATGTCACCCCCATCTTTAAAAAGGGTTCCAGAGGAGATCCGGGAAATTACAGGCCAGTCAGTCTGACTTCAATACTGGGAAAGTTGGTAGAAACCATTATCAAGGACAGAATGAGTAGGCACATTGATGGACACGGGTTATTGAGGAAGACTCAGCATGGGTTCTGCAAGGGAAGATCTTGCCTCACTAACCTGTTACATTTCTTTGAGGGGATGAACAAACATGTGGACAAAGGAGACCCGATAGATGTTGTTTACCTTGACTTCCAGAAAGCTTTTGATAAAGTTCCTCATCAAAGGCTCCTTAGAAAGCTTGAGAGTCATGGAGTAAAAGGATGGGTCCTCTTGTGGATCAAAAACTGGCTGAGTAACAGGAAGCAGAAAGTGAGTATAAATGGGCAGTCTTCGCAATGGAGGACGGTAAGCAGTGGGGTGCCGCAGGGCTCGATACTGGGTCCCATGCTCTTTAACTTGTTCATAAAAGATTTAGAGTTGGGAGTGAGCAGTGAAGTGGCCAAGTTTGCAGATGACACTAAATTGTTCAGGGTGGTGAGAACCAGAGAGGATTGTGAGGAACTCCAAAGGGATCTGTTGAGGCTGGGTGAGTGGGCGTCAACGTGGCAGATGCGGTTCAATGTGGCCAAGTGCAAACTAATGCACATTGGGGCCAAGAATCCCAGCTACAAATACAAGTTGATGGGGTGTGAACTGGCAGAGACTGACCAAGAGAGAGATCTTGGGGTCATGGTAGATAACTCACTGAAAATGTCAAGACAGTGTGCGTTTGCAATAAAAAAGGCCAACGCCATGCTGGGAATTATTAGGAAAGGAATTGAAAACAAATCAGCCAGTATCATAATGCCCCTGTATAAATCGATGGTGCGGTCTCATTTGGAGTACTGTGTGCAGTTCTGGTTGCTGCACCTCAAAAAGGATATTATAGCATTGGAGAAAGTCCAGAAAAGGGCAACTAGAATGATTAAAGGGCTGGAGCACTTTCCCTATGAAGAAAGGTTGAAACGCTTGGGACTCTTTAGCTGGGAGAAACGTCGACTGCGGGGTGACATGATAGAGGTTTACAAGATAATGCATGGGATGGAGAAAGTAGAGGAAGAGGTACTTTTCTCCCTTTCTCACAATACAAGGACTCGTGGGCATTCGATGAAATTGCTGAGCAGACAGGTTAAAATGGATAAAAGGAAGTACTTCTTCACCCAAAGGGTGATTAACATGTGGAATTCACTGCCACAGGAGGTGGTGGAGGCCACAAGTATAGCCACCTTCAAGAGGGGTTTAGATAAAAATATGGAGCACAGATCCATCATTGGCTATTAGCCACAGTGTGTTTGTATATAAAAAATTTTTTGCCACTGTGTGACACAGAGTGTTGGACTGGATGGGCTGTTGGCCTGATCCAACATGGCTTCTCTTATGTTCTTAACTTATGGGGTTTTCAAGGCAAGAGATGAGCACAGCTGGTTTGCTATTGCCTTCCTTTGCATAGCAACCCTGATCTTCCTTAGTTTCTGAACTCTAATGAGACTGGTATAGTCTGATTTATAAGCATAAGTAAGATCATTATTGCATATGTTCCCTATAAAAAAGATCATAGAGATAGTTGCCAAACTACAAGAAACAATCTCCCTAAAGAGTCTTTGTTTCTTGGCTCAAGACCAGCTTCTGGGCTAGGAATTATTTTCTAGAAATTTTGGTTGCAAGCTCTTGCTGATGCACTTTCAGGGTTTGGCATCAAGGGAGCTTACTGCTCCACTGCTGCAACAGTCATTTCTTCCCTGTTGTCTTCACTTTTGGAAGGGTCTAGTCTGCTGAGTCTAGGGAGCCTTTCTTCAGTATCTTACTATTGAGCGCTAGTGTAGTGTAGTGGTGCAGAACAGTAGACTCTAATTTGGTGAACCAGGTCTGGTTCCCCACTCTTCTACATGAAGCCTGCTGGGTGACCTTGGGCCAGTCAGAGTTCTCTCAGAACTCTCAACTCCACCTACCTCACAAGGTGCCTGCTGTGGGGAAGTGATGTGATTGTAAGCTGCTTTAAGCCTCCTTAAGGTGGAGCAAAGTGGGGTATAAAAACCTACTCTTCTTCACTGTATGCTTCACTCTGCTTGCCTCTTAGCTACCTCCTCTCTGCTTCTTTCATTCTCCTTCTAAACAGGATTTTTATTCCCAAACAAGCCTTTTACTAACTTTCAAGAAGATCCACTTCCTGCTCTCTAATGATCACCTGAAGGTTGTTTTGACTCACCTTCATCTTGGTAGCCAAGTTGCTGCTTTGCTCCCCTTGCTGCCCTTGCATTGGATGCTGCATTGTACAGCACAACTCCACACCATGTGTAAACATTATTCTTCCTAACAGCCTTCCTAAAGGAACATGGAAGGCATGTGGTTTAAAGAAATACAAGTTGAAGGACTTGTCCAAAGCCATAAATAAAATACTGGACAATACCGGGACACAGAGAGATGGCATGAGGCTGGTTCAGAGACAAAAAACATGCAGTCTTACACTGAGGTAAAACAGAAGCTATGAGGAGAGGTGTCAGGCAAGAGAACATATGGCAAAACTGAGAACCCAATTAGCTCTGGCATTCGGAAGGAAGTGCATCAGGAACAAGAACAGAGTAAATGTCTTTGGCTTCCTGTTCTCTGGCAGAGCTCTTTCCAGAAACTGCCAAAAATCAGCACAAAATTAGGAAAAGGAGATAGGTATAGACAGAACTGTTGTTCCTACTTCTTAGCTTTATGAATACCCTGTATAAAATAATTATGAAGGTATTTTAATCTGTAATCTTGAGGTAATCTTTTCACCCCTTTTTAGTACGCATACTGGAAGGTTATTCAATCAGTGGTACATAATTTATTTTGTATTGTCTAGTGAAATATCAATTAAGATACTTATGTCAAAGAACTCAATTCATAATTGCTTTATCCAAGGCTACATCCTGCCAAATAACCACAAATCACGTAAATCTATTTTATCAGCAGGAATAAATTCTAGCAAAATCACTTTCCATGTCTAGAACAAGCTATAGCAGGGGTGTCAAATGTTTGGCCCACAGGCCAGAACCAGCCCACCCAGGGCTTTAATCAGCCTCCTGGGCTCTTTTCTCCTCCTCTCCCCTCCCTGTTCTTATCATTTGAAGCTCCAAGGCTGACAAAGTTCCCTTCTCTTTCAGTTCCCTGGCTTTTCTGCCTTGTTTTTGCAGGTTGTAGCACAGACTAAGCTGCAAGGAAAACGTGGAATGGACTTTGGTTGTTGTAGATTTTTTGGGCTGTGTGACTGTGGTCTTGGCATTGTGAGACCTGATGTTTCATCAACAACTGAGGTCTTAGCAGAGCAGAGCAAAGCGATACCATCACATCACGTCATCTGGATACTATACTCCTGTTGATACAGCCCAAAATTGCATTTGCCTTTTTAGTCACACTGTTGACTCATGTTCAGCATATGATCCACTAAGACCCCTAGATCCTTTTTGCACATACTACTGGCTAAGACAAGTTTCCCCCATCCTATAACTAAGCATGGGATTTTTCCTACCGAATTACAGAACTTTACATTTATCCCTGTTAAAATTCATTTTATTGATTTTAGCCCAGTTTTTCAGCCTGTCAAGGTCATCCTGTATCCTGTTTCTGACTTCTACTGTATTTGCAATCCCTCCCAATTTAGTATCATCGGCAAACTGAATAAGCATTCCCTCTATTCCTTCATCCAAATCGTTTATAATGATGTTGAACAAAACAGGTCCCAGGACAGATCCTTGAGGCACTCCACTTGTGACTCCTCTCCAAGAGAATGAGGAACCATTCACAAGCACTCTTTGGGTGCGATCTGTCAACCAGTTACAGATCCACGTAACGGTAACAGGATCCAAACTACATTTTACCAACTTGTTAACAAGGGCAGTATGTGGAACCTTATCAAAAGCCTTACTGAAATCAAGATAAACAATGTCTACAGCATTCCCCTGATCCAACAAGGTAGTCACTTTTTCAAAAAAAGAGATCAGGTTGGCTTGGCATGACTTGTTCTTGAGAAACTAACATTCATACTCATGGCTTCCTCTTGTTATGTAGCCCCTAGGTCCTGGCAGGGGATCCCCTGGCTTTACAGGCTCTTCCTCACTGCCAGTCAGCTGGCCAACAGGGGGGAGCCCCACCTCAACAGCTACAATGTGCCTTTAAATCTCAGCTGGAGTAAAACTGTACAGGCGGGGTAAGCTAGCAAAGTGTGTGAACCATGTAAGAAAGGAAGAAAAACCAGTTTTTCTGGTTTCAGAAGTTGTGCATATAGTGAAATGAAGTTAACTAGAACCTGATTATGAAATGGAGAAAAACTACACCCCCTAGATTTCCCTCCTTTTGTTTTCCTGTTAGTCTGAAGAAGTTGGTGGAAATACAACAGAGAGTTAAATTCAGCCACTTTTATGAGTAAATTGCCCAGTGAGATCACAAAAGTGTGTGCTTGCAAACTGTTTTGTGTGTAGGGGGGATCCATTTTCATTTAGTGAAGTGCTGCTGCTGGGCTGAGGAAATGAATACCGTATTCAGGGGAACTGCACTGCTATATTTTATTTATCTTAGGGAACTAGAAAGTCTCCAAGCTCCACCCCCAAAGTTCCCAAATATTTTCTGAGTTGGACCTGGCAACCTTATCTGACTCAGATATTTTGTTACTTTGCCTATTCTCAGCATTCCACCAGAAACCAGTCATAAATTTCTAACTTTTTGTGTCTATCTTCTGCATATTACACATATATCAAGATTATTACTTTTTCACATATAATTTACAGTTCAGTCTTACTCCAGATCCTTATGCTTCAGTATCTAACTTCAATGTCACATCTTGTTGCTGCTTTAACTTCTCTTCCTTCTCATTTTTGGTGGTCAGAAAGGCAGGGTATAATTTTGTGAATAAATAAGTGTAACAATCCTTCTAGTATTCTAGTAGCCATTCCTGTTTCTACACTTTGGTTCTGCTGCTCTCCAGATGTGTAATTCAGGGAGCTCTATTCACTTCTCCACTCTTGGCTCTTTTATACATGCTACAATACAGTATTTGTGATTATAATTTTAAACAATGCCTTGACTTTCTCCTGTGTTTACTGCTACTGTGACATTAACAATTCCATTCCTTACTCATCTTATTATTACATTATTATTATTAGTTTTTTTCTCTTCTGTCCCTTCCTCCATTTGGGGGGCTCAGAGAGGAGTACAACAATTTAAACTAAAATCACAATAAAATAATAAAAAACAAACTCAACATTCAGTAAGTGCAGTACTGCGCTTATTGACTACTGCAGTACACTTCTAGCTAGTCTTCCAATTTCTCAGTTCCATTCTGCTGCATATCTTGTTTATTCTTTTCCTTCCTTTGACCATGCATCACCTTTGAGGTTCTTCCTCTACAGCTTCCTTTTTCTCAATGTGTCAAAAAGGATGCTTTTTGTTTGCAAGTGTTGACATTCTTCCGCACTTACTTATCTGTCTTCCCTTTGCTCATTCCCCATAACCATCCTCAATCCTTTGTTTCTATCTTTTCTTTCCATTGGCATATTACCATTGCATAAGACTGAAAGAGCATTTTAAATCTTGCTTACACCTTTTCTCATATGTAGCTCTCCCTTAAGGAACTTCCTTCTCTTGCTCTGTGCTCAAACAGTGCAATATACCCAACATTTTCACAAACATGTTAATTCTTATTCTTTGCCCCTGGCCCTTCCCATACTGTATCTTTTAAATTGTAAACCCTTAAGAAGGGTGCCTATTCTGCTTTTAACTAGCGCTAAGAAAAGTTATGATTTGACAAGCAGCTAGAAAAGCGCACCAAGATCCAAAAAGCCTCACTGGCCCAATAGCCAAATACGTTCAGATGAAATGCAGTAAGTACCTACAGTAAATAAAATGACAACCCAGAAGCTACTCCGTGAAATGCATAAAAATAAAGAAGTTGATGGAAAAGACAAGTTCAAATGTTTGCACAAACTACCGTTTCTCCATTTTAAGAGAAAAAAATAAGGGGTTTTTTAGATCACATTTTGTGCATATTTGATACAAGCTTTCAACACAACGTTTCTAAAATGCTTGGAAATGTAGACCACAGGACATTTTCTCTCAGAAGTCTGAATTACATTTCTTTTTTCCCAGAGCCAAAAAATAAAGCTAGAAACTGGGTCTCTTAATGACTTAGAGCTCCACTATCTGATAGGCAGAGATGTCCTGCTTAGGTGAAAGCCTTTCATTTTGTGAAGTTGATTTTTGATGTTGCATGTGCACAGAAAATCTGTGCAAATTTTAAATTGTCTATTACAGTTGAACTTTTAAAATTCAGGCCCCCCCACCCTACAAGCGAAGTTGAAACAATGAAAAACACATGTATGTTTAACATCTCCTGACATAAACCAGATTTGAACCATTGACCTTCAAATCTACTTTCTAAGCTAGTCACCAGCAAAGAACTTCACAAATTGCTGAGTCAATTAAGCAGCTATTTGTTCTTTTGCTGTACCAGAGGGAACAGCTACTACTATAACCCAGAGCTGCCATTTTAGAATTTGGGGCTCTGCTTTACTGTGAGCTCCTGTAATTTTGTGGTTAACGTTCTTTTTTACCCCTAAAGGGGAAAGTGTTCAGAGTTTTATACAAGGCTACTTTGTATGGAAAGGGAAAAACAAAATTAAAAGGGGAGAGGGGGGAGGGGGGGAGAGAGAGAGAACGAGAACACATTAAGGTCCAGAACTTTCCTTTCTATGTCCCACTTTCTTGGATCATGGCTCAAAGCAACATATATAGGGTAACAGAGCACAACGAAGTAGCAGAGTGCAACAAAAGGAGAACATTGTATGTTTGTCTCTTCAAGAATCCAAATACTTCAAGACTATAAAAAATGTCCCCTCAGCAATAAGCCTTTTACAAATTATTCATCTTTCATGAAGAAGAGCTCAGTGAAACGCTATGGAGTCAATCCAAGCATTCTTCCAGCCCAGTACTTTGTTTACAGCAGTTGCCAGTTCAGAATTCTTAAATATGTTGCAGTGGCACAAACTTGAACAAAACAATCCAGGCTCTTCCAGTCATTTTCAGATTCTGGCTGTCAAATGTTCAAAAAGTACCCACGCCAAAAGGATGTGTGTTAAAACTGACATCTCCTTATACAGCTATGACACACACATCCCGCCACTTCCATCTCTCAGAGGCAAGATTTTCTCTGTTTCTCTTTCCTTTTACTGAGTCACCCTTGTAATGTGTTTTCTTCTTTGCTGAAGAACTCTGGCTGCCCCACCTTGTCACAGTATGATGCTTTGGCTGCTGGCTCAGACCAGGAACCTAAGGGAAGGGCTGGGAACCCCCTTTAATTTCAACTACTTAAAATAGCACTCGAGGTGTTTTGAAATTCAAAAATAACAAAATATCTTATTTAGCATAGAGGCCAGGTAAAATCACAGGTTGAAATTTCTGAGGTACATGCTCAGACTTTAGTTCTTACGTTTCAGTCTACTAAGAGTTTCTGAAGCTTTTCATGGTGACTTAAATCTTTTGTGTTGAGAAGCTTTTGTTCCTGCATTTTCCCTAAACACTTCATTACACTTGCTTTGAATATTCTCTAACTCTTTTGGTTTCCAGGAGGTTGGTACAACTCTTTCCAGTAACCAAAACCCTCCTTCTCTTGATAAATCAGTACTTGTCTCAAGTTTTTAGCAGGCTCTTAAGGTCTCCAAAGGCAGTTTCTAACCACTTATCTCTGCACTCTTCAGAGCTAACTCCGTTTGACTGGGTAGGGAAATTCTCCTCTCGCTATAAGATCTAACCCCCTTTCTTTAGTCCTAATGGGAGTGGTCCACCTAACTGTCCACTCATCCTTCCCAACTTTATCCTAGTTCTCCTGTATGCATTAAAACTATTCCCAGTCAGGGCTGCATCCTAAATTTGTCAGTACTCAACTCTTCTCAGCAAGGGCTGAAATCAGATTGAATTCTCCTCAGCATTCACTTCAGAAGTCTTTCTCTGCTCAGCTGATGCTAACCAATCAAATTGCTCGGAGCAGAATGTTACTCAAGGCACTCTGTATCTGTGAAGAAGTAACCCTTCATAGTCTTTCAGTCTAAACTTCTTAAAAGTGTAGTCCATTACAGCAGCCCTTTTAGGAACAAAGTTCTGTTGCAGCTGTTTACTATACTGTCTTACTATAAGTTTTTTTAAAATACATATATTTATGATGGATAATTTCATTTAAAACTAAGTTTTCCTTGGGCCTTTAATTGTAGTATTTCCAGATGACAAGAATTTGAACAAAACTAGGAACAACATCCATTCAACTGAGCAATATTGGTTTTCAGTGCAGGTACCCCCACAGGATCCAAACCAATCAACCTAGATGTCTTACCATTATTCTTATTTCTACCATTATTTTTCCATTTATTTTGTTTGCAATGCACCATTTAAGGCAGGCAGAAAAACATGATTAGACAGTATTAGATAACAGCTTCATTTCTTTTGCATCATTCTCCTGCGTATTGTGAACTACAGAACCTATGGAAAAGAAGAATGCAACTGAAAGATAAGGTTAGACAGGATATTAAAAATTCCCTTGTCTCACACTCACATGGCCTTCTGGAGTTTGCAAAGCTATTAGCCAGAATAATGCACAGGTCCCAATATCTTTTATAGAGTCAAACCCTGAAAGCTACTCCAGTTTTTACTTTAGATTAGATTAGATTAGATAATTTTATTTATATCCCGCCCTCCCCGCCGGGGCAGGCTCAGGGCGGCTAACAGTAACAGTAACATTCCATTGTATAAAAACAAGGTTACATTCAACATTAAAATTCTAATAGATTTAAAATTAATTACAGTTATAAAAGTGCTAATGCTATTGCTATTTGTTCTTTATTATGATGGCGGTATCATTAGTACTTAATTTTCTACATCATCGAAAGCCAGTCGGAAGAGGAAAGTCTTGCAGGCCCTGCGGAATTGTTCAAGATCCCGCAGGGCCCGCATTTCCTCTGGAAGTTGGTTCCATAAGCTCGGGGCCACAGAGGAGAAGGCCCGATTGCGGGTGCATTGCAACTTCACCTCTCTTGGTCCGGGGATAGTCAGCAAGTTTTTTCCAGCTGACCTCAGTGCTCTCTGGGGTTCATATAGGGAGAGACGGTCCCTGAGGTAGACAGGTCCTCGACCATATAGGGCTTTAAAGGTAATGACCAGCACTTTGTAACGAACCCGGTATATAACTGGCAGCCAGTGCAGCTCGCGCAGCCCAGGCTGTATGTGCTCCCATTTAGGGAGCCCCAACAGTAGCCTGGCCGCTGCGTTCTGCACCAGCTGCAGCTTCCGGGTTCGGTACAGAGGCAGCCCCATGTAGAGGGCATTACAGTAATCCATTTATTTAAAAAATAAAAACCCTTTGCTTTCGTTTTAGCTTTGCTCCAGCCCTTTTAGCCTTTCTACCAGTGCAGTGTCAGAAAGGATAACTCAATCAGGCAGCTTTATCATGTTTGCTAAAACATTAGCATCTCCTGTGACCAGTTCAGTCCAAACAAAAATTGGACCATGTGTTGCAAGGCATAAAATCAAAGGGGTTCTTATAGAAAGAGACAGGATCAATGAACAACAATTCCATTGCTACATTTTTGCCCTATCCTGTCTTCTTATAAGGAGTTCATAATGCCAGAGGGGATACTGTCTGTGGGATCTGCATGATTCATTCTACATAAGTGCATCAAGTAACAACCAACCTATGGCAACCCCAGTAAACATCTTTCAAGGCAAGTGAGAAGCAGAGGTGGTCTGCCATTGCCTTCCTCTGCAGAGTCTTCCCTGATGGTCTTCCACTCAAATTGTGACTCTGCTTGGTTTCCAAGATCTGAAAAAATAAGACTATATCATACAATTCCATGATACATTTTAGTGGATTCCACATATATTTCTGCCCACCTTCCTAAATATTCATCCAGCGCTGTAACTTTTATACACCTTGCTCTCGTGGGAAGATATAAAAGTCAACACTCCCAACATACATGGGGAACCAGTAGACTCATTCTAAGCCCACTCAAAACCTGAAAAAGGTATAGGAAAAATACAATAAGTTGGGCTCCTAGAAGTTTCAGGAGGCATGCTCCTGAATGGTTTGGAAGATGTTGCAATTTGTCAAAGCGCTTGGAGACAAAATGGATACATTCTTGCTTCAATTTTTAAAGGTCCCTTTCCGCTATATTTCAGAACATCTGTTTTGCCACTTGAACTTTGTTTTAAAAAGCGCTATTCCTCAAAGCTTACACTCATATGAGATGCCAGTGCAACCATAAAACTAGGTACAGTGGAAATGTGGCCTTTCCAGCAGCAAATCATTAAGCTCCGAAATAGCCTTCACCCAGTCCCCTCATTGTTGGCCTCCCATAAGCTAGTGAAGACAATCTTCTGGAGGGCCTATGAAACAGCTGAATACTAGTAGATTGATCTTAGCACTGGGCTTTTTGGGAGAGTATGTGGGTTTTGCTGACTTTTATTACTGCTGATCTTTTTATAATGTTTGGTGGTGATATGATAGTTTTAAAGTTCTTAGTGATTCTTTAAATTTTCAGTAGCTGGGTAAGGGTTACTGCTATTTTTCATTTACTTATAATTATCTGTAATTTTGTTATGAGTGCACACTGTTTCATGCTTTTCTTTTTGCATTTTAATATATTTAACATTGTAAGCTGCACTGAGTACTTAGTCGACAAACAGAATACAAATGAGCAACAGTGCAATCCTGTTGAAGTTTGCCAAGGAAGTTTCAGCTTCAGACAGTCCTAATCATGTGCCAGACTTTACAGCAGCAAGCACATTTTCTCTTAGTGCCAAATAAGTAACCCAGGTTATCCCAAAACCCGACAGAAGCAAAAGAGACAGAAGGCCTGTGAATAGGCAGCTCAATGATGATGAAGCACCTGGCTGGAGACCTGTATTCCAGCTACAGGCCAGATCACTTCCTGAGAACTTATAGTGCTTCACATGATCCATCAAGCCCTGAACAGCTGAAAACCCAGAACATGTGAGGCTTCTTCGTCTGCAGAGTGTACTAAGAAGACAGCAGTGCTGATTCAACCAGACCACAAGGTTGGTGCATCAGCTTCACTGTGAACTTCAACCTCTGTGGTACCCTGAAAACCAAATCAGGAGTTCAGCTGCTGTGTAGATCATTGCTCCTGAGGAGTTCCAGTCAGCCTCAGAGCCTGCTGCTGGTGACAAATCAGACCTATCCCCTATGTTATAAATTTAAGGTATAAAGAAATTCTTCCATCATCTTCTCTCTCTCTCTCTCTCCCCTGTTCCTATGACAGTGGCTGGCAACTTAATTCTCAACTAAACAGCATATTGGACAAGATGAAGGGTGACAGGCTGCTCTCAGATCACATCACGCATTATCCTTTCTGAAGAAGTGTGCATGCACATGAAAGCTTATACCTCAAATAAAACTTTGTTGGTGTTAAATATGCCACTGGACTCAAACTTCATTCTTCTGCTTCAGACCAACATGGCTACCCACTTGAATCTATCTTCTCCTGAGGCACAGTTTGTCTAACACAAGGGTGTCAAACACATCTGGCCCACACAGGGCTCAAATCCATTCCTCAGCAACTTCCTTCTACCTCCTTTCCAGGGCTGTTACAGCTACTCTTTAGCTTGCTCCCCCCGCAGCTCCCTCAGTAGCTCTTCGCATTCTGCCTCCCTCCCCTGCTCTCTCTCTTTCTCTCTCTCTCTCTCTCTCACACACACACACACACACACAGAGCTCTGTGACTGCTTCCTGCAGGAGAGATAGGAAGACAAGTCTCTCTATTTCACTCACGCACAAACATACACAACTTCTGCTTCCTTCTCCATGGTTGCTCCTTCTCTTTTGGGGAGGAGAGAGAGAGAGAGAGAGAGAAACAAATTGGAGTCCCATGGCAGGTTTAAAACCAATATTCCAGATATGAGCTTTTGTGTGCAAGCACACTTCTTATTTGGAGGGGGAGGGGACAAACGGATGGATTCTTCTGACAAGCACAATGTACACTGAGAAAATTATTTTGCCTTATTCTGAAAAGGGTTTTAAATTGGATTTCTCTGTTTCTATCTGGATTTATTTTCTTTTGAAAAGACCCTGATTAGAAATTAGAACACCTGGATTGGTCCTTATATCTTGGAGAGTGGAGTGATTTCAGATGCTAAATGATAACAGCACACATTGGTAATGAGACAGAAAAACTACCTCTCAATTCAGTCCAGGAAAATGCATTGTCTTGAGCTTCATTATCAACAGCAATTCAGCAGCAGGGTCGGCCCTAGACTATCTGCTGCCCTAGGCAAGGCTAACTTCTCACGCCCCCCCCCCCCCCCACTTATAATCAATTCTCAAAAACAGATGAATTGTGGGGGAAATGAAAAGGACAAGACTTGAAATTGCTCCCTGACCTGGATAGCCCAGGCAAGCCTGATCTTGCCAGATCTCAGAAGCTAAGCAGAGCCAACTCTGGCAAGTCTTTGGATGGGAGACCACCTTGAAATAATGATGTTGGGAAGGCAAGTTCTATTCAGCCACCTCTCTGAATATCCTCCAACAATTAATAATTATGAAGCACTCAGTTGTTTAAAGGCTACAGTTAATAACAGAATATGGAATCATGACAAAACTGTTAACTATTTTCTGGCTATTGCTACAAGAAAGAAGACAGCACAGAAAGAACTGGTGCTATCAAGCCTTAAGGAACTATTAAATACAGAAGTAAGTTCATTTTGTCATGGTGGAGCTTTTGAACCAAGCACATTTTCACAGAGAAAGCAACTTCAAATTCTGCCTAAAAGTGATCTTCTGCCCTAAAGTGATAGCTGTCTGATTTAATGGTTGCTTGTCAGTCTTAGTTTTATGCACACAGGTAAGTTTCAGAGTTTCACACACACACACACACACACAGTCAGAAGCACCTGTTGAGGGGATAAGTGAGCAAGCTGCCTCCACGAGTGTTGACAGGCGGCACAAGGCAAGAGGCTCTGAGCCTGCATTGCCGCCTCCCTTCTCTTCCTAGCTTTCCCTCTCCTTCATGGGGCCTCATGCGCAATGGGGAAAAACTCTGCACTCAGTCTTGGGAAGGGAAGGGGGTGAGCGAGCGTGAGACGGATCAGCTTAATGCAGGAACCCTTCAGACTACCCCCCACACACACATACACTCTCACACACTTGGCCCCACTGCCTCCCAGCCACTCATGCTGTGCCTCTCAGACTCCAAACACATAGACAAACACACACACACATACACAAAAAGAGGAAAGGACGCTGCTGGGTGCTGCTGCAGAGAGGCGGCAAGGAGCTCTGCTCAGCCAAGGACAGCAGCACTTCCTGCCTTCTGCCCGCAGCCCGGCCATGACCCAAGTCAGTTTGGGGGGAGCCAATTTGGTGCCCCACAGGGGCCATTGCCCTAGGCAAATGCTTAGTTTGCCTTGTGGCAGGGCCGGCCCTGTTTAGCAGTCTGTCTTTCTAATCTCCCTTTGAAATTCCTTTGTAAGAGCAGCGCTATTCGTAGATCAGCAACTCAATGTGGTGGTTTCTAATGTAAGATATGTCCATTTATTCTGTGCATCCTCTGGGTCTGAATCCTCCTGGATGGAACTGAGACCTAGGTTTCCTGTCTCATTACCAACACTGGAATCTCCATGCCTACTACCCCTCTGCATATTACACCTAATCCAATCAAACCTGCTATTGTCATTCACCTGTTATTGCCATTCAGCATCTGAAACCACCTTTATAAAGCTTATATCTTCAGTACCTTCTGTAACATTTTATGGCACACATGGCCCAGCCCAACAAAATGACATTTGTGTCAAATCCAGCCCTTGTAACAAATGAGTTTGACGCCTCCTTTCTAACATATGTTGGTTGGGTGAAAACCATCCCTCGGATAAAAGGGAATATTCTACTGATCTCATAAACTTTCAATGAAAAGAGATGCCATATCAGTGTCACTGGATTTATGTGAGAAAGGATTACTTTCATGATTTCATCTTTGATTGTTCCATAAAATGAGGTCTTACCCAGAATCACAGTAGTGTTAATGTATATCCACAGAGAATTTGGTTATTGTGCTTACAACTCTTCAGATCCAATAGAATCAGTATTTAAGCAAGACTCGTTTCTGAGATCAAAGAAGTGGGATAATTTTGCCTGTCTATTCTTCATTATGACATAGTACAAATCACAAGTTTGAGAGAGAAATTGCTACCTGAAAGTAAAACTAGTTTGACTACTAGACTTGGGCCAAAAGAGACAAGGCACAGGAAGATCCACTGTCAGATATCCTCATATTAGGTATTTTTAAAAGAATAAAAGCCATTCTGAGGAGGGTTAATTCAAATTGGGGTTCAAGCACTGGGTTAATACTGTCTCCAGGTGCAGTTTTCTTACTGTAAAAATGCCATCCTCTGCCACAACTGTGTGCTGGATGGGTGGAGGACCATATAAATACTTTACAGTTCCTGCCTGAGGGCCCTGCTAATGAAATTGGACTTTGGCTCAGAACCACTTATGTCACAAACAAATGTAATATTTATGGTACCACAATCCTCTGTGATATAATGTGATCATGATTGGATTGACTGACTCACTGAACAGATCCAGTAAAAATATTATGCCATTTTGGTGGCCTCTGTTTCAGTGGCGTAGCTAGGGCTTTGGGGGCCCGGGGCCCAAGATTTATGTGGGCCCCCCATGTGTGTGCACGCCTCCAGAAACAGAATATGATGTCACTTCCGGTGATGTCACTTCCGCAAGATGGCCACCACTTGCGAGGGAGCCCTGCTGGAAACAGGAAGTGATGTAACTTCCCCAAAATGGCCACCACTTGTGGGGGGGGGAACAGGAAGTGTCACTTTGGGGGCGGCTCCCCCCCCCCGATGGCACTGCTGGGGCGATCTAGGACATGTGATTGATAACCTGATTACCCCACCACACCATGTGACAGGGAGAAATGCCACAAGCAGCCTGCTGGCCCAGCTGTTCCCCTTGTGCCCTGAACTTGTGGGACTTCTATATTAAGCAAGCTTACAAGAAAAACAAGGAAAACAAAAACAGGCATACTGATGGAAGATGGGTCAGGAACCTCTGAGATGAGAAATGCGAAGGTTATAGAGAATCATTGTTGAATTCTGTATGGGCGCCGACTCCCATGAGTTAGGGTCTTTAACTGAGATTGCCCATTTGTATACTGCTATTTAACTTTTTAAGGGAAGAAACACCCATAGTCTGGAGCATTGTTTATGTACGCTTACAGTCTGTACTGTTCCATACTCGGTCTTTGACAACAGGCCGTTTATGATATTATATACTATAATATAATCATACAGTATATGTTTGCAGTTTATTGGGTAGCACAGAGATGTCTGTAATGAGTACTTGGTTGATGGCCTATTGGTCAGTGTAATTTCTTGCATTGTTCCTTGAACGCTGAACCCCCACAGTTGTTGTTCCCTTACTGGAGTGTCCCAGAGGGCCCAAGGGAGGCAGGTGGGGCATAAGAACATAAGAGAAGCCCTGTTGGATCAGGCCAATGGCCCATCCAGTCCAACACTCTGCATCGCATAAGAACATAAGAGAAGCCCTGTTGGATCAGGCCAATGGCCCATCCAGTCCAACACTCTGCGTCGCATAAGAACATAAGAGAAGCCATGTTGGATCAGGCTGGTGACCCCTCCAGTCCAACACTCTGTGTCACATAAGAACATAACAGAAGCCATGTTGGATCAGGCCAATGGGCCATCCAGTCCAAAACTCTGTGTCACATATAAGAACATTTTAAGATTTATTCTATGTAATGAATCATGTATTTTAATTATTTTAACTTAATTACCTGGTTTTTATGTTTAATTTCTTTAATTGTTAAATTTTAAAGTTTTATCTTTTGTTAAATATGTGAAATGTTGTTAGCCGCCCTGAGCCGCCTAGGCGGGGAGGGCGGGATATAAATGTAAATATAAAATAAAAAAAAACATAAGAGAAGCCATGTTGGATCAGGCCAATGGGCCATCCAGTCCTAAACTCTGTGTCACATAAGAACATAAGAGAAGCCTTGTTGGATCAGGCCCATCCAGTCCAACACTTTGTGTCACATAAGAGAAGCCATGTTGGATCAGGCCAATGGCCCATCCAGTCCAACACTCTGTGTCACTTAAGAACATAAGAGAAGCCCTGTTGGATCAGGCCAATGGCCCATGCAGTCCAACACTTGTGTCACATAAGAACATAAGAGAAGCAATGTTGGATCAGGCCAATGGCCCATCCAGTCCAACACTCTGTGTCACTTAAGAACATAAGAGAAGCCCTGTTGGATCAGGCCAGTGGCCCATCCAGTCCAACACTCTGTCACCCAGTGGCCATAAAACCAGGTGCCATCAGGAGGTCCATCAATGGGGCTAGAAGCACTCCCACTGCGCCCCCCCACCAAGCACCAAGTTAGTCTTTAAGCTGCTGCTGCTGGACTCTGACTCATTTCTCCTGTTAGTAAAGGTAAAGGTAGTCCCCTGTGCAAGCACCAGTCGTTTCTGACTCTGGGGTGATGTTGCTTTCACAAGGCTTTCACGGCAGACTTTTTACAGGGTGGTTTGCCATTGCCTTCCCCAGACATCTACGCTTTCCCACCAGCAAGCTGGGGACTCCTTTGACCTACCTCGGAAGGATGGAAGGCTGAGTCAACCTGGAGCCGGCTACCTGAACCAGCTTCCGCTGGGATCGAACTCAGGTCGTGAGCAGAGGGCTCTGACTGCAGTACTGCAGCTTTACCACTCTGTGCCACGGGGCTCTTATTTCTCCTGCTACAGACAGACTAACTGGGCAACCCATCTATGCACCAAAATTCCCTCAGCCTCCAATTTGCCACTGGAGTCGATTTCAGCAGGATGAGCTCTGAAAGGCCTTCTCTGGGAATGCTCCCACGAGGGCTCTCTGGACATCGAAGAATAACACAGAAGGTGGACCGAAAAGAGTCATGCTGGAAGTCAGACCTTCTTCCAGAGTTGTCAAAGCTTAACTATTCCCCCACCTCACCCCCAGTCTTCTCAGGGCCCTTCTGAAGACCTCCTCTCTCTGCTGGGGTTGCCACCTCCAGTTAGGGTAAATCCTGAAACTTTGGGGGGTGGAGCTTTGGGAAGGATGGGGTTTGGGGAACGGGTCGGCACTAGTAGGCAGTGTTCCTTCTAAGCTGAGTTAGAATCATAGAGTTGGAAGGGACCTCTGGCGGTCATAGAATCATAGAGTTGGAAGGGATCTCCAGGGTCATCTAGTCCAACCCCCTGCACAATGCAGGAAACTCACAAACACCTCCCCCTAAATTCACAGGATCCTCATTGCTGTCAGATGGCCATCTAGCCTCAGCTTAAAAACCTAGAATCCTAGAGTTGGAAGGGACCTCTAGGGTCATCTAGTCCAACCCCCTGCACAATGCAGGAAACTCACAACACCTCCCCCTAAATTCATAGGATCTCCATTGCTGTCAGGTGGCCATCTAGTTTCTGTTTAAAAACCTAGAATCATAGAGTTGGAAGGGACCTCTAGGGTCATCTAGTCCAACCCCCTGCACAATGCAGGAAACTCACAACACCTCCCCCTAAATTCACAGGATCTCCATTGCTGTCAGATGGCCATCTAGCCCCTGTTTAAAAACCTCCAAGGAAGGAGAGCCCACCACCTCCCAAGAAGGAAACCTGTTCCTCTGAGGAGCCGCTCTAACGGTCAGGAATCCTAGAGTTGGAAGGGAGCTCCAGGGTCATCTAGTCCAACCCCCTGCACAATGCAGGAAACTCACAAACACCTCCCCCGAAATTCACAGGATCTCCATTGCTGTCAGAGGGCCATCCAGCCTCTGTTAAAAAACCTCCAAGGAAGGAGTTAGCATGAGCGAGCTCACGGATTTTTCGCCTCCAGCTCACACATTTTTGTCTTAGCTCAGGAAAAATGTCCCCAGAGCACAATCACTTATGCAGGGGCTCACAAAGTTGAATTTTTGCTCACAAGACTCTGAAGCTTAGAGGGAACATTGCTAGTAGGGATATCGATGCACCTTGAGTCCCCCCCAGCCAACCTCTAAAGCCGCCCTTTCCTTTCTGCTGAACTCTGCTGTCTGTAACTGTTGTCGGAGGCCTCCCTGGAGGTTGGCAACTCTGTCCCAATCGGGGCACGCATCCCGCAGCAGCCCACCCCCCATCCTTCCCCTGGACGCCCCCTACCTTTCCCAGCCCCCCGGGGCACCCCCAGGGGTGCCCAAAAGCTGCAAGGAAGCACCAGCAAAGGGGCGAAGGGAACCCAAATCCCACCCCCAAGAAATCTAGGCTGGGCTTCCCTGGGTCTTCCCAGCCCAGGAGGTGGAATGCAAACTCTCCTCTCTCCTCCACTCGTGGGAACCCCCCCCCTTCCCGGGTCTGCAGCTCAGGCCCTGCAAAAAGCGCACCCCCAGCGGTGCCCAAAGGGTGCAAGGAAGCGCCAGTAAAAGCGGGAGGGGCAAACCCAAATCCCCCCCCCCCAAAAGAAAACTAGGCTGGCCTTCTCTGGGCCCTCCCAGCCAAGGAGGTGGAATGCAAACTCTCCTCCATCCTGGGAACCTCCGTCTCCAGCCCAGATCCTGCAAGAAGCGCACCCCCAGCGGTGCCCAAATGCTGCAAAGAAGCTGCAGCAAAAGGGGAAGGGGAGGGGCAAACCCAAATCCCCCACCCAAAGGAAACTAGGGTGGGCTTCCCTGGGCCCTCCAAGCAAAGAAGGAGGAATGCAAACTCCCCCCCCCTCCTCCCTCCATGGAGAGTCCCCCCCCCCTTACTCAGAGCTCCGAGAAATCCCGCAGAGTGAGCAAAACCTTACAGAACTGAGCAGAGCCACACAGAGCTGGTAGGCGGTGGCCCAGAATGCAACAGGGTACAGATTTCAGAACCAACGACAGGGAAGCGAAATTCTCTGGGCAGCGGTTTAGAATGCAAAACGGTACAATGACAGAATAGTCAGATTAACGAATTGAGCAAACCTTGGATCTGAGTCGCGGGAGCACGCGAAAGCAACAAAACAGCAGCATGCACTAATATGAACCAATTGAGCAAACCTCGGATCTGAGCAGCATGAGGCTTTGCTCCCTGTGCTGGATTCCTCGTCTGGTGAAGTGTGCTTAAGAGCGCAAGACAGCTGAGGTTCACAATAAAAATGGGTTGGTCTTCAAGGTGCAGCTTGGCTCCTGCTTTTTGTTCAACTGCTTCAGACCAACGGGGCTGCCTGCTTGCATCAGAGCTCCGTGGGGCCAGCAATGGTGCGCTCCAAGGAACAGAGCCCCGGCCCGCGTGGCTGGGGCTGATGGGAGTGGTAGGCGAGGGAGGAGAAAAAGCGACGTGCCTTTCCCGCGCTTTCAGCCCGATTGCGTGAGAGAGAGGGGGAAAAAAAGGGGAGGGGGGAAGGGAAGGGAACGAGGAGCCTCGACGTGCGCACGCGCACCCCTCCCCGCCACACCCCCTTCCTCCGCCGTGCGCGCGCGCTCCCCCTCGCTGTCGGGCGCTTCCATTCTTTTTCTCCCCCCCCCTCGCAGCAACACGGCCATTGTTTGGGGGCCCCCTTGCCAATGCGGGGACCCCAAGACCTGGGGCGGCTCGCCCTCCCCGCCCCCCCCTCCCCACGCGTCTGCTCTGTTTGTGAAATATAATATCCAAACTGGCAACACTCTTCATTCTCTCTCTCTCTCTCTCTCACGCATGCACACACTCATACACTCCTCTTCTAATAATTTTTAACCTATCTATAATAATTTAACTATATCTCAGTTCACAACAAGAAAACATTTTTGAGTCTCTTAAAATGTCTTCCTGGTTAAAAAAACAAACCCAGAACTTCAAAAGTTAATTGCCAAAACAGAACCACCCTAATCTGAAAAAAGCAACAAGACCTCTCTTTTCCCAGTGTGACTGATGTGGTTATTTCTGACAGGTTTATCACAGAGGGCATATATGCCTCGATTCAGCGCTCTCACTAAAAGACCAGATCTGCCAGAAAACATGGTACCAGAAGTATTTTATTTGGTGAATAAACAGGCCCAAACCCAGTAGAGTATTTTATGCAGATGAACAACTTTCTGCACAGGGATTGTCCTTGCAAAGAAAAGTAGAGCATTGATGGCAATATATTCCACAAGTATTTAGATCTAAAAATATAATCAGCAATCCCTTGTTCACTTAGCTACTGCTTAATCAAAAGCAAATGTCCAGACAATCAGGCTGTCTCATCATTAATCAATCCGATTAGCTTTATCATGCAAGATAAGCCACACAAAATCAAAATAAGCAAAGCTAAAAGAAAAAAAGTTGTAGCAAAGATCCCTCATTATCTTTAAATACTACCTAACAACCTTAAGAAACAAAAGAATTCAGAGAGTTCAGCTGAAACATAAGTGGATATACTAAAATATTTTAACGCAACAGGACATAACATCTTGATTGCAAACACATAAAATGATCAGAATGTCTGCATGAATCTGTTTTAAAGCAAACATTCTCTATCAATAGGATCCAGAGGCTACTATGCTGGCGTTCAAATGTGTTTGTCATCAAATTTCAGCTTGATACAAAAGCCATCACCAGCCACCACAAACAGCAGCTAGATGGGTGGGTCAGTGCCCTTCCCCCACCTTCAACAGCATGCAGGGTTTGAGGAAATATGGTTGCATTCAGCCACCTCAAAAGGTATCCAGAACAGGAAACATTTCTGTTCTGGCCTCCCTGCCCACCCCCACACTAATGTGCATACTTGAGAGACCTGCAATTATTTGGGTTGGACTTTCCCCTCCCCTTTCAATTGCTTATTGAGTTCTGCAGCTTAAGCTTTATTAAAGAGTGAGAACGTGCTAGAATTTCAAGATAAACATCAATAAAAGGTAAGCATGTGTCTGGTATCCTGTGTTATGAATTCAATTAAGGGCTGTTTCAGTCCAAAATTTGTTGTAAATGTCAAAATAAGATTTTTGAACTCTAAATCATTCTCTCATTCACCTTCAACCCCTAGCCATGACTCACAAAAAAAGGGAAGTCACATGACTAGAAGCACTGAAAGGGAAAGATCTGTTTTCTTTTCTTGTGCGGGGGAGGGGATATTTTTTTTAAAAAAAAATCTTTCCAGCAAAAGAAACAAAAGCATGGTATTAGCTGGAGAGGGCTATTCATGGGTGGGGTCTGCATGCCAAAGAGCTATAATGGGTCTAAGAGTTAATCTTAGTGGAGGCCCCACTTTAACCTTTTGAATGCATCCACATTTTTTTTCCCAAAGAAAGAAAAATGTGAAACTGCATCTTCCCCAGGCCCACTGCTAGAGCAATTATTCAGGCATTTTATCTAAAGCCAGCGCTACAAAGTGTATGGTTGTGACATTAATTCATCCTTTCCATTGCTTTGGAGAGTTGGCTTTCCTTTGCTGTCATTTAAAAAATAAAATGTAGGGGAATGAAAAGAAAGAAGAAAGAAAACCACTCTGCCTTCCCAGCCATGATCAAGGCAGAAAACGTTTTGCACCAAGGATATGTTTGGGATGCAGAGATTAGGGGGCAGGGGGGAGACCTGGGTGTGTGTTTCAAACAAAGGCTATTTTATTCTTCATTAGTAAGTATAAATGCAAATACTAGAAGAGAAGAGGTAAACATCTACCCTTCTCCAGAATGCAGTAATTTGTTTCCAGCTGTAATTATGAACAACGGACATGATCCAGTAAAGTTACGAATTTCAAGTCCAGCTACTATGGCACGCTTATGGCTTTTCCATTGAAATAAAAGTGGATTTTAACTTTGACTACAACATATCCAAAGATAGCAAGTTAAAAGTCTTATGACTGTCACATGCAATAACATATCTAATATAGTAGCATTACTATTTTTCCTCATAACAACCCTGCAAGGTAGGCAACGATAATTAATCATTTAGCTACTCCACAGTTTAAGCTGGGTACATGATCGTGACATGGCTAAGGACATGCAACTTGTCCAACTCAAAGCCAGGTCTTGATGTTGCCAATCCAGTTTCAGCTTTCTAACACCTGGATCATCATCAAGGAAACAATATCCTGGTGGTTGTTTACTTTAATCTGACTGGCACTTCTTTTGAAACACACACACTGCCAGATTTTTATTTCAGTATTTCAGAAGCATTTGCATTATTTATGCTGCAAGGTAAATTAGAATTTTGGAGAACCCTAAAAATCTAATAACTGGCAGAAGAAAAGTTAATAGACGCCTGAGGAAGTCTTAGGCAATTAATAGCTGTGACCTCTCACTTCCCTTGGTTGACCAAGAGGCTCTGCAACCTAAGCCAAAAGGGTGCAAATTCCTCACTCTTAAGAAACCTTGACTGGGGGGGGGGGAGGAATCTGTTAAGCAAGCTTCATGCACATTTCATTTTCAGCTCAGCACTAGAAGGGCAGCAATTTTACCAAAAAATAGAAAACACCCCAAAATCTCACCATCAATTACTCTTTTTTGGAGTATTTGTTTTTTAAAGTTTAAAGATCACAGAGGGTACTGTATGTAGAGAATCATGAGAGAAGGCCACAAAGAAATTACACAACCAACTATTATTATAGACACAGAATGAACTTCAGGAGAAAATTTTGAATGGGTCTGGCTGCTAGCAAAAGTCAAAGTGCTGGAGCATCACTAGTTCTTGCAATTAATATGGTGACCCGGCTACACATTTCTTCATCTAGTTCCAATTTTATCTTTACACATGGCCATTGGGTGTCTTAGTCCACTTGGATAGTGGCCCTATAGAGTAAATCATGGTAGTAGGGATTAG
Source organism: Heteronotia binoei (assembly GCF_032191835.1). Taxonomy (NCBI): domain Eukaryota; kingdom Metazoa; phylum Chordata; class Lepidosauria; order Squamata; family Gekkonidae; genus Heteronotia; species Heteronotia binoei. Next base: position 96,325,621 of record NC_083223.1, on the reverse strand, counting down.
GGATGTGCAATGTTTAAAAAAAAGTTTAAAAATTCAGCCATAACATAACATATTTTTGTCTCTGTATGTATATGTCTATATAATGCAATTATGTTACGGCATGCAATATTTTTAATCAGTATTTTTTTGTTTGGGTCTGTTGGACCTGAAAAAAAATTCAGTATTCCAAAAAATCCTGGATCCTAATACCAGTACAGCATTTGGATCTGGGATTTTTCAGAAATCCAGGGGAAAGACCCAAAAGGAAAATACCATTTTTTAAAAAGCCAGCCTGAACCAGGGCTGTAGCTTGGCTTCTCCTGCAGCATGGTTTAAATTGTGCTGCGTTAAAGCTGGCCCCATGATTTGCATGCCACGGAGAGTTTTCTCCCCACTGCATACAAACCTGGTTGTGATGGCTTCTCCTGCAGTGTAGTTTAAACCATGCTGCAGGAGAAGCTGGTCTCAGGTTTTGCTGAGCTGCGGCTAGCAGATTGCTCCCGTGACACAACAACAGGGAGGGACGGTGGCTCAGCGGTAGAGCATCTGCTTAGGAAGCAGAAGGTCCCAGGTTCAATCCCTGGCATCTCCAAAAAAAAAAGGGGTCCAGGCAAATAGGTTTGAAAAACCTCAGCTTGAGACCCTGGAGAGCCGCTGCCAGTCTGAGAAAACAATATTGACTTTGATGGACCAAAGGTCTGATTCAGTATAAGGCAGCTTCATATGTTCACATGTTCAACTTCAAGGTCTGACACCCCAAGCTGAGCTGGGGGAACATTCTGCTCATCCCAGCCCAGTTGAATCTCAGGCTATTTTCTGCAGTCCCCTTAAAAATTAAAAAGACTGCAAAAGCCCGGTAAATAGCTGAGAGGCAGGATCTAGTGGTAATCCCCAAATATATCCATGATTTTCTCAGGCTTTTGTTTGTTTGTTTTCCCAAGAAAACCTGGATACCTTTGAAGAAGTGAGCAGAGAGCATGAAACAAGTGAGCATGGAAGTTCATACCCTACCACAAATGCTGTTGAGGTGCCACTGGTACAGATACCTTTGGGAAGCCAAACTATACCTGAAAAATACCAATAAGATATTTTTCAGGTATATTTTTGGCTTTGGAAGAACCAAATACATATCCCTAGGAGGAATCCAATATTCCCTCTAAGCTGCAGAGTCTTGTGAGCAAAAATTCTACATTGTGAGCTACTGGCATAAAAGTTGTGAGCTACTGGCATTAAAGTTGTGAACTATTGCATAAATTAGCATGTTCTGGGGTCATCCTTCCTGAGCTAAGACAAAAATGTGTGAGCTGGAGGCTAAAAATCTATGAGCTAGCTCACGCTAACTCAGCTTAGAGGGAACACTGGAGGAATCATAAGAAGCTGGATCCATAGTTCACGACGTAACCCCAGTCCTCTGAGGGAAACACACACATAGCCTTTGGACTCCACCTGTGGCAGTACCAGCATTCTTTGGCTGGTCGTCAGTCAGGTCAAGAGGCATGCAATCTGTTAGCCATCTATTTTATTAACAGCTTTGCTGGATTCCTTCCTGTAACTGTACATGAAAGATTATAATAAAAGGAAGTACTTCTTCACCCACAGAGTAATTAGCATGTAAAATTCACTGCTGCAGGAAGTGGTGATAGCTACAAACATAAACAGGTCAAAGAGGGGCTGGAAAGCATGGAGCAGAGGTCCATGAGTATAGCTGTTAACCACAACGTAAAAATGGAACACTTGTCTACCTACCACAGTGGTGCTCAGTATTCTTGGTACTTAGGGAGCAACAGCAGGAAGATTCGTGGCTCCATTGGTGAATTTACTTATGCAGGGGAAGCCCGACGCCTCATGGCACCCTAGGCAGGCTCGCTGCCTGGTGCCCCCCAAGCACTCCCATGCCTCCCCTGCCATGCCCCTTCCTCCCTTCAGACCTTTCCCCCCCGTGTCATTTTCAACACCATGTTCCGGCTCTTTAAAGCACCCCCCCTCCCCGGCCGAACACTCGAAACGCGGCTAAAACCACGCCACGGGAGTGGAGCGCACTCACTGGCTCTCACGAAGAGTGTGCTGAAAGGACTACCCCCACTGCTACTGACTTCTCCCCTCCCCACTTCCTGGATGGGAGAGAGGAGTCAGCAGCAGCGGGGGTTGTCCTTTCAGCATGCTCTTCCTGAGAGCCAGTAAGCGCGCCCTGCCCCCACGGCGCGGTTTTAGCTGCGTTTTGAGTATTTGGCCGAGGAGGGGGGGGGCTTTAAAGAGCTGGAACGCGGCGCTAGAGCTCGCTCCAGTGTTGAAAATGACACGGGGTGGGAAAGAGTTCGAATACCAAAGGGAGGGAGGAAGAGGAGGTGCAGCTGGGGGGGAGGGGGGCATAGAGCTGCAGCAGGGAGGGGGGAGCTCTGGAGCCATGGGGGGGGGGAGGGGGGCATAGAGCTGCAGCAGGGAGGGGGGAGCTCTGGAGCCATGGGGGGGAGGCGAAGGGAATGGAGGGGCAGGCGGCGGCAGCAATGGTGGCAGACGGCAGGGAAGGCAGGCAGGCAAACTAGCTGCTTGCCTGGGGCACTGCAAGGCGGGATGGGGGAGCTCAATTTGCCGCCCCCACCCTCCCGGCACCCTAGGCAACCACCTAGTTTGCCTAGCAGGAGGGCCAGCCCTGTACTTATGTCACCTGGGCTTTGGTCACTGTGTGACACAAAGTGTTTAACTAGATGGGCCACTGGTCTGATCCAACATGGCTTCTCTTATGTTCTTAATCACCCACAAACAATCCTTTGTTAGTCTAACAGTCTACTCAGCCTGGACAACTGCTGCTGAATGCAAAAGGATTGGCAAGATGTGACAAGACTTGGTGTCAGCTATATTCCATTATCAGAGAAGATAGCACCTGGCAGTCCACATGTTGTGAACAGCCCCTTGAGACTTGGCTAGCACTTGCCTTATTTTCCAAAACATTTGTTTTCATCTAGGGTTTCACTAAGGGGTTCCATATTGCTTAGCTGTCTTGTGTCCAAGCCTAAAGACAGTTTCAGAAATAATTTTAGATCACTGTTTTATTGCTTTTATGTCTCAACATGGTTTTTGTTGGCTGTTCTTATTACCATGCTTTTATTGATTTTATTTTTATTGTTATTGTTTCTAGTGTTTTTAGAATTACTTGCTTTGTTCTGTTTTACTGTTTCCATTGTGAGCCACCTGGAGAGGCAGCATCAAATTAATATAAATAAAGAGTTAAGCTAACGCCTTGATAATGACTCCAGATGTCATTGGTGAAACTGGAGTCACTTCCAGTCATTTAGAATATGAGTCTGCTACTAATGAATATCTGCCCCAGGACTGGGCCAGAAAAAGTCAACATGAAGCCATTATCATGGAGTTTTTACTGGCTTCCTCTGCTAATATAGGGGGAGGGGCTTGGATTACACAGAATAAATATCAGGCATATGAAGAGTTGTTCCAGTGACAGCTATAACAGCAGTAGGTGGTAATCCTGTCCCAGTGACTTTGGAGTTAGGCTCCCTTTACTCTTCCATAAATATTAGAGAATTGATACATTTTGATTAATTTTGGCTGAACTGTGTCCTTATTGTTCTGGCTAATAGCTACCAATCGCTAGATTCTGAAAAACTGGGTACTGAGTTTGTGAGTGTGTGGTTTTGTTTGACAAAAGTCAAACAAAAACATAAAAAGTGAATTTCCACTGCCTACTTTCAGTGTTCTCTCTAAGCTGAGTTAGTGTGAGCTAGCTCACAGTTTTTAGCCTCCAACTCACATATTTCTGTCTTAGCTCAAGAAAAAGGCCCCAGAGCAAGCTAATTTATGCAGTAGCTCATAAATTTAATGCCAGTAGGTCATAAAATAGAATTTTTGCTCACAAGACTCCACAGCTTAGAGGGAATAATCTCAGAAGGTTAGGGGCACCCAAAATGAAGGTATTTCAACATTTAAATTTATTTATTTATTACATTTAATTGATCACTCCATCCTGACTCACACCAAGCTCTGGGTGACGTATAACATGATTAAAAACACATACATTTTATAATAAATTTGTTAAAATTATAAAAATTCATAAAATGCAGATGGTGCCCTATAGATTTTCATTAGATCCTGGACTACCAGGGTGTCCTGCTGGTGGCGGGGGGGGGGGGGGGGAGAAGAAAACTCACAAAGCATCTGTGGAGTAGGAGGAAAAGGTGCCAGCCAAATAATAAACCATTGCTACCCTCAAGCAAAAGCCTGGCAAAACATCTCTGCTTTACAGGCCCTGTGGAATTGCAAAAGGTCCTGGAGGGCCCTGATGTCCTCTGGCAGAAAGTTCTACCACATTGGGGCCAGGACTGAGAAGGCCCTGGCCCTGGTTGAGGGCAGTCAGATCTCCCTAAGGCCATGGATCACCAGAGTTATCAGTAGAGTGCAGTGCTCTTTCAGGGATGTACCAGAGAAGAAAATCACCTATAACTAGAGTTATCTCCAGGTTGAGTAATTCTTGGAGATTTGGGAGTAGAGCCTATCATAAAATGCATCATCTGTAAGTTTGCATGTGAAATTGTACTCTTTGGCAGAGTCATAAAAGTTTAAAGTATAAATGCCTCAGCGTTTTATAAGAAAAACCTGCAGTACTTGAGATAGAGTTGCAAACCTGCTGCATCTATGTTGCAACAGTATTGTAATCTTGTATCTTAATTTCTGCCATCTGAGAGGCAGGAAAAAAAAAAAAGCTGAAGGTAGAAAACAAAATTATGTGATAAAAAAAATGTATTACCTGCACAGGAACATTCTCAAACAACCACAATAGGTAGAACTACCAGCATATTAAATTACACTATAATACTGAAGACACTGAACTCTTTAATGGGGGAGTCATCAGTGTTGCAGTGCTGAAAGTGCTAAAGTAGTCAGTCCTCACACTTCCTCAGCCCATCCCATACAGTTTCAACCTATGGAAGGCCTAAGGTTCCTCTCTGTTCCAGCGATAGCAACAAATTGCCACTGTTCCTCCTGCCCTGCTGCAGCATAGAATATTGCCCCTTTGTAGTTTCCTGGAAGTAGGCTGTTACTGGAAAGGAAGAAGGACCAGCTCTGGTATGGTTCCCCTGACTGCGCTTTCTCCCACCCTTGAGGTGGAATTAGGCACCATGGTTTACTACAGAGCTGGGCTGACTTACAGAGAGCCAAGAGATGCCTAGACAGGCACTAGCAGAAAACTGAATCCGACACAGAGCATTACAAGAGCTCATCGAAAAGGCAGTGATGATAGCTGCAAAGAAATTATACTTCTCCTAGAGTTAGTTCATGATCAGGTCAGATGTTTAGGGTATTTCAGCACGTCCTAGGATCTGAATATCTAAGTTCTTAGCAACTGCCTGCAACATTTTACAAAGTACTTTGCTGATATAATCTCTCCAGTACATTACAGTTTGGCTGCCAATAGTAATATAGCTTAGGCAGTATAAGTGTTTGGTGTACCAACTGGCCTATTTATATATTATTGAGACATGGCCACTATGTTGGATGTTGACAGGACACTTAGTACTATAAGAGAATGATGTGACCAATTATGTTCTTTCTGAGCATGGTGCCAAAGATTGGTTGTGGAACCAGGCCTGCCTGGATGGCACATTACCTCTAGACCCCTTTCAGCCTGGCTTCAGGATATATTCACCATTTGAGATGGAAAGGGCATTGGTGGCTTTAGCTGATGATCTCAATCTGAATGTAGATAAGGACTGTGCCTCTTTGTTGCTGAATTTATCAGTAGCCTTTGATATGCTTGCTGAGAGAGTGAAGGCAGAAGGCAGTATCAAGGAACATGATTTGGCTTAAATCATTCCTTAGGGTTCAGACACAGAAGGTTACTATTCAAGACTAGATGTTACCAGTTGTGAGGTCCTGAAAGGCTTAGTTTTATTCTACATGCAGTTTAACCATTATGTAAAGCCCCTGGGGTAAATAATTTGTGATTTTGGAGTTGGATGTCATCAATATGCTGATTAGACAGAGTTTTATATTACGTTGTCCATGCCTGTCAATGCTTAACCTCTGTGCCTAAAGTGCTAAAGGTGAACAAACTGAAACTGAATCCAGACAAGATGGACTTTATACTGGCAAGAAAGACTGAGCTCTTAGAGGGGTTCAAGCTTACTCTCATTGACTCAATTAAGGGTCAACTGGACATTATTGCTAAAGAAAACTATGGAAGTTCAGCTATGGAAAAATGCTTCTATCATCTTTAGCCAGGAAATCGGCTTACTACTATGACCCAATCAAACTAAATTATTTTAACACACACCACATTGGTCAGTCCTTGAAGACTACTTGGAAACCCCAGTTGGTATAGTCTATACCAGAGTTTCCCAAACTTTTCTTACTTGTGGCCCAGTTATTTTTACACTTCTCCACCATAGCCCACTATAATTTGTGGGTGGAGCCGAGAGACTTTGTGGGTGGAGCCGGGAGACAGGAATTATGTCATTTCCTGTGGTGTCAAGGACCAAGTGATGTCACTTCCAGGACACACTGAACGAAAATGCCACCTTTTCCTGTGATGTCACTTCTAGGGCATTCCCCCAAACCTGCCTCTTCTTCAGAAGTAAATTCACTTTCAGAAAAATCTCTCTGAAACTCATGCTGAGCCAAAATGGAGGTGGAAAGTGGGTGGTCCTCTCTTTCCACCCCCACATCTGCATGCACCTATCTTTGTGTATTCTTCTCCAGCTTGCACGCACTCCTAATGCCCATGTTCAATTGCCTGCGCCACCTACACATCTCTTCCTCAACAGCACTGGCCAGTGTATGCAGTTGGGAGTGCTGTTGCCATTGCTATCAGGAATGCCAGCACTGTGTACCACCCACACTGGGCCTTGGCAGCTGCTCTACCTCAAAATATGCTGACACATTTAGTAGGCCCTTCCTTCAGCTGCTACTATTGAAACCCTGCCTCAAGCTACAACCAAGCTTGCTTGGTTTCAAGAAAATCTTTTGACAGCTATTTTTCATACTTTTCTTTGGTTGAAACACAGGGAAATTGCTGTGAAAAGTAGCAGAGAATTGTATTACAATTAATGAATTAATTTCAAGTTATATGAAGTTCAAACAAGCTTTTCTGCAGTTATCCCAAAAAGGATATTTATGAGGGGCTTGCAGCTTTTTACTGGCTGTGTTTCCCATGCCTTTAAAAGTTGTGCAGATACTTAGCCAGTGAACTACTTTCATCCTTTTTAATATCTATGGGAGTTTAATTTTGGTGTCAGACAGCTGTTAAAAGCAGGGCCAGTAAAATGGTGCCAAGTTCATAGTACCATCTCTTCAGTACTGTTGAGATATACCGCAGTAATCGCCAATAATCTCTTTCTGCCCCACACCTCTTACTCACTCACACAGAAATCTCATAGAAGGCCACCTGGCTACAACTGGGGGTGCCAACTTTTCATTGGCAGAGCTCCTATATCTGCAACGACAGTATGATGAACTGAAAAGTTTCATCCAGTAAAAACGGAAGGAGGGAAAGGGAAAGGGAAAGGGAAAGGGAAAGGGAAAGGGAAAGGGAAAGGAAAGGAAAAACAGACATAAGAGGAGCCATGTTGGATCAGGCCAGTGAACTATCCAGTCCAAAATTCCCTCATACAATGCCCAAAAAGCACCAGAATGTCCACCAGTGGGGCCAGGGCACTAGAAGCCCTTCCACTGTTGCTTCCCCCCTCCCAGCACCAAGAATACAGACAGAACAACACTTGCAAAGAAAGAAAGAAAGCAAACAAGAAAGCAAGCAAGAAAACAAGCAAGAAAGAGGGAGCAAAGAAAAAAAAAAGCGTTCCTCACCATCAAATGACCCCAGCCAGCAAAAATTCTGCCCCGGGGTCGTTTGGTAAAAAAAAATAGCTACTGGAATGCCCGCTCCCCGCCCATCCCGTCTGAAAACACACACACCCTTCTTTGCCACCCAAACCTCCTGGGGAAATCTCCCCAAAAGAACATACTGCAAGGCACATGAAAGCTCATACCTTGAAGACCACTTCATGGGTCTAAAGGGCCAGTGGATGCTAGCTTTTCTCTCAAACACTGGGAGCAGGGGAGAAGGAAGGAGAGGCAGTCCAGCTCCTCTCTGCACAACACAGAGATGGGGCAGGGCTAGCTTTGCTGGGGGGGGGCAGGGCTAGCTTTGGCTTTTCTTGTGACCTGGTAGTGAGGCTTCCATGATCCGGTACTGGGTCATGACCCTGCAAATGGGAAACACTGCTCTATACCATATAAAACATCGTAGTTCAACTAGTTTGGTGTAGTGGTTAAGTGTGCGGACTCTTATCTGGGAGAACCAGGTTTGACTCCCCACTCCTCCATTTACACCTGCTGGAATAGCCTTGGGTTAGCCATAGCTATCTCAGGAGTTGTCCTTGAAAGGGCAGCTGCTATGAGAGCCCTCTCAGCCCCACCCACCTCACAGAGTGTCTGTTGTGGGGGGAGAAGATATAGGAAATTGTAAGCTGCACTGAGACTGTGATTCAGAGAGAAGGGTGGGGTATAAATCTGCAGTCTTCTTCTTCTGGAAGAAAGAGCTAGGCAAAATATGCATGCTATACCTCTTCTGCAGTCAGTCCTATTCTGCAGTCGATCCATTGGTTAAACAATTCATTTATAGGTTCAGTTCAAGGTACTGATTATCACCCACAAAACCCTTCATGATCTAGAACCCACATATCTGCATGATAGTTTGTCCTACTATACTTCACTGTGGCAACTTCACACATCCAAGTAAAGTCCTGCGAAGGTGACACCAGGCAAAAAGCCACATCATCAGCTGCTCATGCCCAAGGATTCCCAATTTTGTGACTCTCACTTTGTGGGATGATGTGCTTCACAAAAGGCACTTAAATCACTCCACAAAAGGTGTAAAACTGAGTTGGTTCAGGAAGGAATTTCTATAAAGTGAATACTGCTGTAGCTAATGTAGGTATTTTTATTACAGTATTCCTGTCATACAGTGTACCGTTTTACTGCATTATTCTCTAATTTTATAATGCATCTTTATTACATTGTTCATTGTATCTAATATACTTCCTTACTGCATTGCTTCTCCTGTCCAGTCCTCTTACTTTATTGAATGTATTATACTGTTCTCTGTGTTGTTTTGATTTTATAATCCGGTGTTGTTGTTGTATTATATTGTTCTTACTGCATTTCCCCCTTAATTGTGTAGTAAGAGAAAAAGTTTGAGTACAGTCTAATTCAGGGTATAAGCTTTCATGTGCATGCACACTTTTTTACTCTTCCCATCAGAGGTAGACCTGTTCAGGGAATACATAACTAACCTCCCTCCCTTCCCCTATTGGCCTTAGATGCCCTGGAGTGTTGTGGTGCCAACCATCTGCACGTAATTCAGGCCAGGGATCTAGTCTGGGCTTGAAAGGAGGAGTACGTCCCATGGAGGTGCAGGGGGGGCTCCCCATCCACTGGCCCTGATTCTGTCCACTTGTCCTGCTCTGTCAGAGCACCCAGGGGGAGCGTGCACCAACCCTGGTTCTCCCTTGTGTGCTACTTGCCAATATACCAACCCCTTGGGATTGCCCTCCACCCTCCCATCCCTGGAAGACCTCTTGCAGGCATCCCTGCCAAGGGGACAGCGCACCTTCTGGGGAATCCCCACACACATGCACCAGCAGCTTAGAAAAAGCATCACAACAGTCTGGCCCTTACCAGTTCTCGTGTGTGTGTGTGTCCCAATTCATGGCTTCCCGGGGGTGTTTGCTGCACCAGTGTGGCAGCATCGGGTCTCCGCTGGTGAATGTGACTGCTGTGGGCCACACTGGACCAGAGAAAGAGCCCCTACAAATTTGCATCTGGTGGCAGCTCTTCTAGAGCTGCTGCCTGGCAACCCAGTCACATGCACAGCATGCTGCAGAGGCAGTGCCCTACCCAGTTGCTGTCTGTGCTTGTTGGTGCAGGCAGAAGCCTGGTGGGGAGTGAAGCAGGTGGCCAGTGGTAGCAAACATGGTCAACACAGCCACATACATGCTGCCCTGCCATGATCTGTGACATCATTTGTCACATGGGGGCCCTCTCTGCCCCCCTAGATCTGGCCCTGGAGGTGGGGGGGCAGCAGGAGTAGAGGCAGAGTTCCCAAATCCTCAGATAGCTTTGGGAGGTTTGGGGGACTGCATGATCACCATGTGTGCACGTCTCTCTCTGAGTGTCTCTTTTTGTGTGTGAGTAACACAAAGTCACCCAACAATTAAAATGACACAGCAGGAATTCCAAACGTAATCTTCCCCCATGAAACTGTGCAAGCCCTGGCTTCCTCCCCTCCAAGAATTATGCTTCCCCCCTCAGCTCTCAAAGCAATACTCAGTCCTTAGAATGGGGAAAGGAATGGGGAGGCACTAGCCCAGAGCCTCTTTCTAGAGCCCATCGTATTTCTCTCACAATAGGCCTTATTTCTCCCACAATAGCCTTCTTTGAAGTATCTTAATACAAGTGAGGACTCTTGAGACTTCTGGAGAGGAAAATTCAATCATCTTCCCCACTTGGCCACCAGGCCAACCACTTGCCAGGCAGTGCTGCCCACCAATATAGCCAACTGTTCTTCCTCCTCCCTTTGCCATCTGCCAGGTTCACCAGCCTACCCACCCACCAGCTTCGGTGGAATTCAATGGCTCCTTTCTTGCCCGCTCATATTGTTACCCCCTCCATGGCTTACATGGTGATGTTGGTGGGGGTGTGACTTCTGCTCTATCAATATTCCTCCATGCCCTTTGGCCTTGATTATGAAAGTGGGCAGTGGCAGCCCTGCTTTCCCACCAGGTTGGTAGAAAAACCTTTTCTTTCTGAACTCACTTTCTCCACCAATCCTCATAGGGGCCAGTTCAGAGTTAGATATCATTTCAGTAATCTGTATTCAAACCCTTAAAACAGCACAAATACATTTTTTCTTCAAGTACAAAATTGAGGCAGATACTTCCTGAGGCAAACATCTTCCTCCCAAGCTTGGAGGCTGCCAAAGTTCCCAGCTACTTCTCCCACCATACTTGTAAGAAGTTCATGAGAGCTTACATAGCCCCACCCCCCAGATTATAATCATCCTCAACATATTTTTTAAAAACATAAAGGTGGAATTTGGCTGGGGGGGGGGAATACTCATGGGAACATTTTGGGAAGGAAAATAGTAGAGGAAAGCAGTGCAACCCAAGTTCTAACTTCAGAAGCTGAGCAGGAGAAAGAACTACAAAGCAATCAGATTGCAACTGAAGCTTGCTTTTAAGGGGACTAGAACAGATATGCACATAGAGCCTGACCATCTCTTTGAGAGCCACATGATGTATAAGAAAACAGAGAAACAGGTGAATTCTCCACCCCTAACTCTTATTCTCCTGCCCATTACAGAGATCACAGCGAAATCAAAGTTGCTCCTTCAGACCTGGCCCTGCCTCATACTTAAATGCATTCACAGATTTTCTCATTGAAGCCTGGCTAAAGTGCTTTTTTGGGCCAAATTTTCTTATTTACATTCATTGTAACATCTGGGTAAACAAATTTAAGATATCAAATACATCTATTGTGCATTTCCCCTATGTATGACATGGCAGTACACACAGAGGAACAAAAAAAGGTTAGGACTTCCTTATGGGCTTGATTGATAAGTAGCCTGTAAAAATTAATAAACAGGCTTTTCTGTTGTAAACCTTCATGCATTTATGCAGTCACACTTTAAGTGTACAGTAAGCATTCTTTAGAAATTGCTGTGCAGTAAATGCTTTATAAGGCAGTGTATCAGCCAATATGTTATTGATGAAATTAGCCAATAAAATTCTGAAAGACCTTTGGGCTAACAGCTTGCAAAATAATGTCGTAAAAGGAAAATAAGACAATTACTGCACAGGTGTACATAGCAAAAGTAATTATTGATGGAATTTCTCCCTCCAGTATATAGTGCTACAGTACAATACAGAGATGGATTGCTTTGCCTTTTTAAAAATTGCATATGAAGTTGATTAGTTAGAGCAACTACCAACTGATGGATAAATGTGCTACTTCAGGTTTGTGAATCAGAATAATTAAGATCATCACAATTCGAGGTCAATTCTTTGCCCTATCTGAAACATTAATGAGAGTACTTACTGATCCATGACATTTAAGTGCTATTACAATAAAGCTTTAAAAATTCGTGGAAGTTGAAATTCATTCTGTGGCTAACTCATCTTTCTCTGAATATTCTAACCACACCAAATATGTAACTGCAAAGACTGAGTGACAATCAAAAGCACTCTATATGTTCTGCATGGCATTGTGAAGATTTGTTAAAATCAGAAAATCATATTAAAGCTAGACATGTGAAAGCCTGGAAAAAAAGAATAATTCAGAAATTTTGGGAAGCACAGGGAAGGGATCCCTATAAAATATTTTCTCTTGTACAAGGAATTAAATTAAGCGAAAGGGTTTAGTTAGTCAGAATAGTTTATACACAGAGGTGTCAAAATGACATGCCGCAGGCCACAACCAGCCTGCCCAGGGCTCTAATCAGGTCTGCAGCTCTATTCCTCCTCCTGTCCTCACCCTTTGAAGGTCAGAGGCTGCCAAAGTTTCCAGCTCCTTCTGCCTTGTCTTTGCCTGCTTCAGCATGAAGCTCTTCTGGGATTGCAAAGTTGCAAAGAAAAGGTGGAATGGATTTTGCAATAAGGTCTTTGCACCTAGATATTCTGGGAGTAGTTTGTCTGGGCCCAGAGACCTTAATGGAAAATATGTTCCATGTTTTCCTTGCAACTTTGTATGTGCTGCAATGTATTTCAATGGAGTACAGCTCAAGTAGTTTCACTTTTCAGTGTTTGAAAGGCCTGTTGAAACTGTTGCTTGCTGGAGTTGTCTCCTTACAAATAAAGGGTTGATCCTCTGAGCCAGATTGTCGCTGCTGGATGGACCTGAGAACTGGTGCCTAGTGAGTACTCTAACCTAGGAACCCACAGCCAAAAGGAGATATTAAACTGGAGAGTCACTGCCAATTTGAATAGACCAAGGGGCAGGGGGTGAGAAGCTTGAAATGCCCAGCAATTTCATGTTTTCCTAGGCTCAGAATATTTTATATTTTAAGTTTCTGCTGTGATCCTTGTGCTTTTTCTTTATGTTTTATCTTTAAAATTGCATTGCCAAATCCCACTACTCCCCACCTTTTCATTTTAAACAAAATATTGCAAGTTTGAAGCACGTTTATATTTTAAGTTAAAAATAATATATTTAATTGTGTTTCTAAATTTACATCTCCACTGCCTGACATTACATTTTATGACATGCATAGCCCAGCCCCACAAAGTCCCATTTATGACAGATCCAACCCTCATCAATAATGAGTTTTACACAAAACCATAATTGCTGTGTAAATAAAACAGATGCCCAGTAACAGAATGAAAACTAAGAAAAATTATTCCAACATAAGCATTTGTGAGTCAAATCTCCCAACATCAGATGCTTTGGAGCATAAATCCTTCAGGGTAATTCTTCTATATAACAGACATAAACTTATGGTTTTTCAAATGTGATAATTTTGGCAATAATTAAATGATATTATGTACTTGATAATACATTAATGGATTGGTCAATGTTTTCAATATTATAAACTTTAACTTGATGCCCAAGTATGCTCATATTCCTATTGTGGAATAGAATACAATCTGAGAGAGGTCCCTATAATGGATAACACAACAAAAAATGCAAGCTAGTGACCAATTTACTAAGAAGTATATAGAAATCAGTCCAAAACATGTACATTCAAGTCCCAAAGTAGTGTGGTGACAAGCCAATTGATTAAGTACTTATTTCTTTCCAGTCTTCATCAGACCTGGGACCACTAACAAAAGAAAATATTATACAAAAATATCAGAAGGACATTCAGACACCACCAACCCTCTTCCAGTGAAAAAATATATCATAGTTACATATTGATTCAATTATATAGATTCTTTACACAATTTTCAAAAAAGAGGGATGCGGAGCATCTCCAGCAGCAATTTCACATCGGCTACAGCTCAGTATGTGGCTTCTGGCGCACCGTAATGGTGCAACTAACATGTTTAAAAAGGCAAACATCTCATTTACAGCTGCCATTACACAAACCTCTTAAAGGTAAAGTAACATATTTCTAATGCAACATGCTAAAAGACACAAACACCACAAACTATACCACAGCAGATACGACATACAAAATATTCCATACAAAGAATATCAAATCCCATAATTTATACAGGCAAATTATGCACAGCACTCATATTATATAGAAGACCATTCATAAAAAACATGTCAAATTATTGGTCATATTCAGTCCATATGGAGAAATACAATTCAACTGGTGTATCCAGTATGCCTCTTTTTTCCAGCAGGATCTTGTGCACGTCTTCATTTCTATGTTTGTTCATATTTGTATAAGGTGAAAAAACAAAAATCTTCACAGTCATGATTCTTTTGCATAAAATGACTGTGAAGATTTTTGTTTTTTCACCTTATACATATATGAACAAACAGACAGAAATGAAGACGTGCACAAGATTCTGCTGGAAAAAGAGGCATACTGGATACACCAGTTGAATTGCATTTCTCCATATGGACTAAATATGACCAATGATTTGACATGCTTTTTATTAATGGTCTTCTTTATAATATTATGAGTGCTGAGCATAATTTGCCTGTATAAATTATGGGATCTGATGTTCTTTGTATGGAATATTTTGTATGTCATATCTGCTGTGATATAGTTTGTGGTGTTAGTGTAATGACAGCTGTAAATGAGATGTTTCCCTCTTTTTTGAAAATTGTGTAAAATATCTATATAATGGAATCAATATGTAAGTATGATATATTTTTTCACTGGAAGAGGGTTGGTGGTGTCTGAATGTCCTTCTGATATTTTTGTATAATATTTTCTTTTGTTAGTGGTCCCAGGTCTGATGAAGACTAGAAAGAAACAAGTACTTAATCAATTGGCTTGTCACCACACTACTTTGGGACTTGAATATACATGTTTTGGACATTTGGACTGATTTCTATATACTTCTTAGTAAATTGGTCACTAGTTTGCATTTTTTGTTGCATATTCCTATTGTGACTGTCTGTCCAAATCATCATACACATTTGGATATGTTTACTACAAAAGTTCTGTTTTCAGCTTTTCTCTTTTACTTTTCAAATGGTAAAACTTAAGATACATATGTTGAGGGATCACTGGCTGCAAGATTATGGTGTCTTTTCACAAGTGTCTGGAATAGTTGCAATTTTGCTTGTAGAAAACCAAGGCATTTATACTATTAAATTCCATGAGTTGTATAATTATTTCATTATATATTACAATGCAGTAATAATAAGAAGATGACATTGGATTATACCCCGCCCTTCTTCCTGAATCAGAGACTAAGTGGCTTACAATCTCCTATGTCTTCTTCCCCCACAACAGACACCCGGTGAGGTGGGTGGGGCTGAGAGGGCTCTCACAGCAGCTGACCCCAGGCAATTCCAGCAGCTGCAAGTGGAGGAGTGGGGAACCAAACCCAGTTCCCCCAGACAAGAGTCCTCACATTTAACCATCACACTAAAATACAGTGCACAATTGTATCATCCAAAACCATCCCCCCACCCGATCTGTGGAAAAATTGCCTTCCACAATACCGGTCCCTGGTGCTAAAATGGTTGGGGACCGCTGCTATATACTATATAAATACCAAAGATGAATCTTCAGTTATCCTGTCAAATTGTACCATTACACCAATTGTCACATTATACCATTGTAACAAATCATTGTTCACTGCTGTTAACAGTCAGGATTGTACCCCAAATTCAGTAAATTGATTAGTAAAATCGCTGACAGCTTTGGCAGACTGAATCCACTTATTTTGAGTGGAGTGAACTTTTACAGAGCAGGTTAAAAGCTTGGAAAGCTCTTAGACCCAGTCTTGCTGTTTGAAGAGTAAGGTGCTGTGATGGTAAAGAGTGCCTTCTATTAGCTGTGTTAAGTTTGCTAGTTTTGTCAGACTTATCTGGCCTGCCCACACTAATCTATGTTTCTGTGATTTGGACTACTGTAACATGTTATAAATTAGACTGCTCTTGAAGACAATTCAAAAATTACAACTGGTTAAGAATGTGGCAGCCTAATTACCGTCAGAGGCTAGCAGACAGAACATCTTTTTTATTTTACAACTGTTACACTTGCTGCCAGTTTGTTTCAGAGTTCAATTCAAGGGTGTGGTAATAACTTTTAAAACTCTTTATGGCCTTGAATCCTCATATCTGAAATAATATATGAACTACAGGCATCTGTAGGCCATCTTCTAGTTGCTCCCTTATTTTTGGTGAGAAATGACATCATTTATGTTCTATATTACCTCCCAACTTGTGGAAAGGGGTCTCTGAAGCAGTGAGGGGAATCCCATCTTTAGAAGTTGTTTTAGGAAGCACTGTAAGGCCATTTTATTTGAGAAAGACTTTAATGGTGTTTACGCTGCTGACACTGGGAGTGGAGTAGAAGGGGTTTTACTGTACTATGTTTTTAACTTTGGAATTGTAAGCTGCTTTGAGCCACAAGAGAAAGTTATATAAATATTTTAAAATAATATACACACAAAGGCATCAATAGAGAGTTTGGCTGACCTCATGCTCACATCTCAGCAGCACCATATTTTTCAGCTTAATGTCCTGCCTCTTAGATAGTGGAGCCACTAGTGCCACATTTTGTTCAGGTTATGACCAACTTCCATATCCTTTCAGTCAATATTTGTACAACTAGACATGGCTCTTTTGTTATAACTTCAGATCTATCAGAGCAGTTCCATACATTAATAAATGCTGTTTTGCACTTAGATAACTTTCTCAGTTGCATTCAGTTCAAAACTTCTGCTCAGCAAGGAGCTTTTCCAACATCTGATCAATTACTAAGGATATGCATACATAAAGTCCATTAAAATGGGAAGAGAAAGTTTAATCATTTAAAAAGTACTCAAGCTATCCTTCTTGATACTTTGTTTCAGCAAAGTCAGTTTGTGATGGATCTCCTTGGTAAATCAGGGAAGTTAAAACAATAAAGATGATACCAAAACATATGCTATGTTACAGAACCACCTCAAAACGTATTGATGGTTAATATTAAGTTTTCTACTTAGTATCCAGTATTTTATATTCAACATCAAATTCTCCTTTACAAGTTAAATTACAAAGGACCCCAAAGTGTATAAATATATCTCTAGAAATAGACACCGGACATACTCAGCGTGACTACAAAATCCTTGTGTTGGTCAGGCAGATGTTTTACATCGTAGACTTAAATTAACCCAATATTTGTCCATTCCTAAATCCCAAATATCTGATTGTGCTTGCATCTGTAAATATGGGTGTGTTTTTAACAAAGAATTCAGCACTCAGAAGGAAGTTATACCATGTATTTTACAATATGAGTTATGATACAGTTTGTGGATACATGGCTGTGTACTGTTAGTGTTCAACATATTTTCAAACACATGACATAGCATACTCAAGGTGCTCCCAGGAGCAATCCTGGCAGAGAGCCAGCAAACATGTCAGGAAGCATCTCAGATGGCAGAAGGTACATGAATCTTGATATACTTGTAGACTAGAAACAGTCAGTGAGCTATCAACACTGGAAATGTGTACTTCACCAGTGACAGATACTCCAATTAATTTCCATAAAACACATCTAGATGTATCCTCAAAGTCAGAACAGCATCACTCTAAATTCAAAATCATCCTCTATTCTGGTCCCTTTTAATTCCAAAACTATTGCAAAAAAAAGTTGCATTCATTCAAAGCTAAAGTAACCTAAATTTTGTGATTGTTTCAAGGTCAGAACAAATTATTGGTTTTTTCCATAAACATTCTATGCACAAGTTCTCTACTTGGATTTAAGCAGTCTGTTAGAGTACAAACCAGAGTATGCAAAACAAAAGAGAATAATTGAAGATAACTATTCTATATTAAAATACAAGATACTTAAAAGCCAGTACAGTATGACTCCAGCGATATTTATAATAACTAGACCTCTTTGAAAAGAGCTAATAAAATATACAAAATAATAGTTTGTAAGCTCACTTGTAATACTGAATATTCAAGATGCTTAATTATTAATAGAAATGTGAAGGGTAAGTGCGATGCTTTTTACAAGTAAATTTCACATCACTGTTTCAATGTATTTCTACCAAAAGTAATGATTTTAACTCCTAGTGGATTTCTGGGAATACAAGTGACAAAGTGAAAAAAAATTGCAGAGACATTTAGCAATATTTTTGGCCACATCAAAATACTTGAGATGGTTAGTGCTATGGATTCAAACAGCAGCTATTTCATTCAAAGACATCAAAAAGTTATAAAGAACAAGTTACCAGGCTTCAAATACAAGGATAAAGGTGTACTGTTTGTTATAGGAAAACTCATCCGCCAAAAAAATAACTGAACTGTGTAATCTTCAGAAACAAAGATGGAACTTCTTGGAGTTACAAACACCAGTAATCACTTTATGAATTATACAATTATAATGGGTTGTTGAGAACATCTCCTTTCACCTTCAGACACCTTCAGAGCAGCCTGATAATCTAAAATGGTAGTTTCCACTGTTTAAGATGATCTCCCCTATTAGCTAAGCTAATGTTCCCCAGACATACTGTGTTAAAAACCAGATTCAATATACGTTGCCTGCCAGTTTTGAATGCTGTCAATAAAGCTTTATAAAGGTCTTTTAAACATCCCAGATCCAAATAATCTATTTGTTTCTTTTTCAATAGAGAAAAATTGGGTTCCGGATGCTGAACACACTGGTCACATGCATTCAGAAAATCTGAACAGGTGTTTTTGTTTTTTTTAAGTTGGCAGAAATAAAACCAAAAATCTCTAACCTGGATTCTTAACAGGCCCACAGAAAAATGCACTTTCTCTTTAATAGAGACTTAATATGTGGCAATGAGCAGATGAAGCTTTTCATGGCATGGAGATAACATCCTTCCATTAAAGGGGTGGGACATTTTTTCTCCCCAGGCAGCCAGAAACCTGCTACTTTGTGTGTGCCAAAATGCCAACAAAGGGATTTAAAGAACCTAAATTCACAGGGAATTTGACTACATTTCCAAAGCTTCTCACAGTTAGAAAGATCAATTGAATTGAACATGGTAACTTCCAAACCAACATGCTCAGCTGCACTGTAGAATTCTGTGATTATTTTCATGGAAGTATTTAAAGTGATTAAGTACATTTACTTGTGAGTAAAAGAACATTCAAAGCAGAGAAAGCAGCATCATTACTCACTATTTCCAATGAGACACAATACTTGTTAAATGAGACACAATACTTTCTCTGGCACTGTCTCTTCCCAACATCTGAAGTCATTCTAAACTGACTCCTTTGTAAATGCAACCAGGATTGTGCAACATAAAATATCTGGGCTTTAGTCCTGCTCCTACCTAAGCAAATCCTTTGAACATGGACAACTATAAATAGCTGTTTATATGTCTGCCCAATGTTAAAAATCATGCCAATTTCGAGACACCATGGACCAGCATTTGTTCTAGACACCATGGACCAGCAATCTCAGCTGCATTAAAGCAACCATAAACAGAATTAGACCCTTCTTCTACATCCATTGAAATCAATGGGCTTAGGAGAGTGTAGTTCTATTTGGGATTACACTGTACATCAGATAAAACTTTAGAGATTGTATCAGTTAACTGAAAATTAACATCCCTTTTTCATTTAAACAGAAGCAACGGAAAATGCTTGGACTTGGAATTCTCTGACATACCCATCACTGTATAAGATTCCTCTCCCAGAACTTGCTTTCAAGAAAATGCAACTCTCCTGTCCATTTTGCATCAACAACCAACTATACTTATTTCAGGTTTTTCTTCTTACAATAAATGCAAAAAACCCCCTGCAGGTGACTACCGTATTTTTCGGTCCATTGGACGCTCCGGACCATTAGACTCAGGTGCCTGGCTGGGAGACAAGCGGCGAGATCACTCCCTCCGCCCCCACCGCAAACCCAGCACTTCGCAGGGAGCGATCTTGCCGCTTGTCTCCCAGCCAGGCACGCAGGCGCCGGCTTGCTTCCCCCGCGCTTGCGTGCCTGGCTGGCAAACAAGCAGCAAGATCGCTCCCTGCGAAGTGCTGGGTTTGCGGTGGGGGCGGAGGGAGCGATCTCGCCGCTCGTCTCCCAGCCAGGCACGCAGGCATGGAGAAAGCACGCCGCCTCCTCCACAGCCGGCACTCGCGAAGCGCTGGGTTTGCAGAGGGGGCGGGTGCTTCCTCCATGCCTGTCTGCCTGGCTTCAGCTGATGCTTACAGCAAGCGCCAGGATCGCTCCCTCTGCCCTCCGATCCCAGCGCTTGCTATAAGCAGCAACTGAAGCCAGGCAGACAGGCACAGAGGGAAGCACCTGGCCCCTCCGCAAACCCAGCGCTTCGCGAGCGCCGGCTATGGAGGGGGCGGCGTGCTTTCTCCCTGCCTGTTTGCATGGCTTCAGCGCTGATACTTAAAGCAAGCGCTGGGATCGGAGGGCAGAGGGAGCGATCCTGGCGCTTGCTGTAAGCGTCAGAGCTGGAGCCAGGCAGGCAGGCGCGGGGAAGCGCCAGGACGGAGGCAGCGGATTGTGCCCCCCCTCCCCCCGGAGGAAGGTACGTACGGTACCTTCGCTCCATAAGACGCACACACTCCCCCCCACACACTTTTTTTTTTGGGGGGGGAATAATAATAATAATAATAATAATAATAATAATAATAATAATTTTATTTGCATCCCGCCCTCCCCGCCGAAGCAGGCTCAGGGCGGCTGGGAGACAAGTGCGTCTTATGGTGCGAAAAATACGGTATGTTCAATTAACATCAATTCCATTGCTTTTAAAAATATAGATAGGGATCTTGAGCTCCCCCCCACCTTTGAAAACATTTTAGGAATAAACATTAGATATAACATTTGCCTACAGCAAAGTGCTATATGAAGTGATATTTTAGTTATAATTTTTGTTTGTAAAAAAATATTACTATCTACTTCTGATTCAATGGTCCATTATCTGGGGACATAGTAAAGCCATTTCAACCCTCTTTAGAGAGTTCACTCACTCTAAGAACCTTCTTAACGCATAAATGGAAATCTTTACAGCTATTTTTTAATAGGCTATGTACCAGTTACGTTTTTTCCAAGCTTACCTTGCTTTTAATTGATCCAAATCATTAACATAATATTACAACACCTCTGCAGAAATGAAGCCCTGAAAATCTATTCAGTACCTTTCCACAAAATACCACACAAAGCACAGATCAAAATGCTGTATAAGCATTCAGAAACATTAACAACAAGTATTCAGGGGAAGAAAATAGATGAAAATATTATTGGTATGCATATTACTAACAACAGATTCCTCTGTATTTCAGATCTCTCTCTCTTGTATTCAGATTACTTGTTTTTACATCCTGAATCCCATCAACATTTGAAACAAATGGAAATCTCACTGAAATGAAGCTAATTTAGGAAATAACCTTATAACCATGTTGGTTCACTGAACCATGTCCAGATATCATATGCTTAACATGACATTCCTGAATTCCATAGTCACTGGGCAGGTTCATCTGCATTCATTTACACTTCCTGATCACCCATCAGTATGACACACAGCTGTATGTGGGAACTGCCTCCTGTGAAAATGACTGGAATGTCACTCTCTGTGGAAGCTATTTCATATGTGTCATTAATAAAGAGATGAAATACAAGTTTATCAACAATGGTTCTCTTCCTCATCTCTGCATCTGTAAAATACATTTAACCTGCTTCATTGTATTTAAAATAAAGCATTTGAGAAGATGCAAACTGCGTTGATATAAACCTTTCAAGAACATTCACATTTTTCAAATTGAAAAAAGTATACAAAAAGCTAGGTTCCTCACAGATGGTTTAAACCAGGGCTTTTATTTGAGCAGAAATGCACAGGAACACAGTTCTGGTTGGCTTGGTGTCAAGGGGTGTGGCCTAATATGCAAATGAGTTCCTGCTGGGCTTTTTCTTTAAAAAAAGCCCTGGTTTAAACTCTTTTTGATACACCATGTGTCACAATCCATTACTGGTAGGCTTCCCAATCCTCAGGTCCAGCGGGGGATCCCCCGGTTTTACAGGCTTCCCCTCGCCCCCAGCCAACTGGCCAGTGAGGGAAGCCCCGCCCCCACAACCGGTCTAGATCTCGGGGAGGTTTAGAAACCTGCAAACAGATCTTGGGAAGGTTTAGAAACCTGCAAATGTGCGTGAGTCTGTGTGCCTTTCACGTTGAGCAGGAAGTACTTCATGGAAAGGGTTAGCAACACAGTCCCTTGGTTTGTTTTGCTTTTGCTTCAGAACAAGTGAGAGTGTGTGTGTGTGTGAGAGAGAGAGAGAAGCATAGCCCCTGTTCTTTTCGGATGTCGTTGTGGAGGAACCAGAGAGAGACAGAGAGAGGGGGGGGGTTGCCAATCCCCAGGTTTGGAGGCCCTCCCCACCCCTTTAGGGTAATCAGAAAGCGGCAGGGGGGGCAATGTCTACTGGGAAATTATTCCCTATGGAGAACGATTCCCATAGGGAATAATGGGGAATTGATCCATGAGTATCGGGGGCTCTCGGGGGGGGCTGTTTTTTTGAGGTAGAGCCACCAAATTTTTAGTATAGCATTCAGTGTCCCTCCCCAAAATAATCCCCAAGTTTCAAAATGATTGGATCAAGGGGTCCAATTCTATGAGCCTCCCAAAAGGGTGCCCCTATCCATCATTATTTCCTATGGAAGGAAAGCATTTTAAAAGGTGTGCTATCCCGTTAAATGTGATGGCCAGAACTCCCTTTGAAGTGCAATTATGCTTGTCACACCTTTGCTCTTGGCTCTGCCCCCAATGTCTCCTGACTCCACACCCAAAGTCTCCTGGCTTCACCCCCAAAGTCCCCAGATATTTCTTGAATTGGACTTGGCAACCCTAATTCCTGGACACATTGTCGAGTATCTAAAGGAGGAATGTACACACATGGAAAGATGACGTCAAGCTAAAACTCTGCTTTTCCATTTTGCTGCGGGACTTCTAACTGCCAAAGAGGATAAAGCTACTGTGTGGACAAGCACCATGTCTTTTTCAGCAATACAAACAGTAACACTGAGGCCAGGAAGCACAGCCCAACTGAATGTGCAGCAGTTGCGCAAATACATTCCTTTTACTTCTTCCTGGCCTAGTGTAGATATGGCCTAGTGATTTCACTGCAGCTCTAGTATAAAGAGTTTGGAACTGCTGCACAAAATGTATCACATTTTCCAAGGTTATCAATCAGGTTGGCATTTCTAGTTCATGCAACAAAGAGCAAAGAAAATAATGGCATGCAATTAGGGGCATATAAAAGTTTTCAGTTCTTACACATATGTGATTGTAAAATGCAGTGATCTAAAGAGGTGCAAGGGCAACAAACAGAAACAGCTATTAATCTATACTGACAACAGTTTCAGTAGCTTTGCATCTTATAATTGCTAATAAAAAACATATGTGTGTGTGTGTGTGTGCGCACATATAGATATATTTTAAAACATATTTTAACCCAGTCCACCATCCAAACAACAATACCGAAGAGCTGTAATCCTAACCAGTGTTCCCTCTAAACTGAGCTAGTTCAGTTTTTAAGCCTCTGGCTCACACATTTTTGTCTTAGCTCAGGAAGGATAGCCCCAGAGCAAACTAATTCATACAGCAGCCAAATAGCTTGCACACAACATTAATGCCCGTAGCTCACAAAGAATTTTTGCTCACAAGATTCCACAGCTTAGAGGGAACATTGATCCTAACTGCAGTCCTACATTTACTCAAAAGTAGCTCCTCTGAATTCTACACATCTACTCTCTTTGTAAATGAATTTAGAATTTCAGCAAGTCACCTTCAAGTCAACCAGTTATAAATTCCCATAAAAACATACATATGAATACACTTGGCTTAAGCTGGGTTTTCGAGAAAGAAACTGTTGAATATGTTGCCCATAATCTTAATATAACAATCACCATGACTACAAAACTTTAGTTGTTCTTAGCCTCAACACTCTGCAGTCACAGTGAATCTAATCCTATAGCACACACATGGGAAATTAAAGGTCTTCGTGAAAATCGGAAGGGCTTTAAGTAAATATGCCTAGTGTTATCCTTCTTGCATTCTGTACAAACTTAACTTTACTGCACTGAAAGTGTTGTAATGAAAACAAAATAAATAAGGGCAATTTCAGAATTCAACTACTGGTTTTAGGGCTTAATAAGAAACATCCAAACACATCACAATTAAATGCAGCTTTGACAGCTTTCACACAAACATAATTTATAACGGTCAATATGCACCTATAACAATCAATATGCAATATGCAAGTCAGTCATGTTAAGTCATATGTAACTTTTTAAAATTTTCAGTAGCTACCTCTGAACACTTCATGCTTGAACCCTGTTTCCTTTACAGAGAGACAGTAACCAACAATATATTCCCACCCCCCATTTAACTGCACAAAACAGTAATCAGATTAACCATATTCTACTATGTTTTCATTCTGACCTGTGGTGGAATTAAAACTCACATTCTACCAATTGATCTAAATATGAAGGCATTTAAAAAAAACAGCAACCCACAAATGGTGCCTAATTGTCTAGGGCCAATTTAGTCAAAAGCATCGCAATCATTTTTAAGCTAGAGAAAGTTATTTGTCATTCATGGTGCATGGCTTTCCCCCCTATCATTGTGAGAGGAATCGATCACAGCCTGGACAGACCAGAAACAAACAAAAAGCACTCAATTTAATTCAGAGAAAGAGAAAAATTTGTATGGGGGCGGGGGGGGGGAGGAGGAAACACCAATGGTGTTTCACAAGCAGTTTTTTTTTACATGGGATATGAAAAAATAGGGATTTTTGTTTTAAAAAGTACATGTACAAATACCAACCCAAAGACGCAGACCACCATTGTTTTTTTAAGACCGCATGAAATTCACTGAGCAAACGTGGTCTAAGCCAAAGAGAGGGCAGCCGGGGCGGGGAAAACAAAAATGTGCTTACTTGGTGTACAAACACATCAATCGGCGCTTCCAAGGGGCTTCCCTCACGGTTGATCATGGAAATAAATCCGAATCCCATCCGCACATTAAACCATTTGCAATGGCCTGTTCCGTGCAAGATCTGGGATTCCTCCTCCTCTTCCTCCTCCTCCTCTTGTTCCGGTAATTTCCCGGGCTCATCTCCACCTTTACTCGCCCCCGCTGATTTGGGAAAGGAGGGTGGAAAACAAACACACAACAAAGGCAAAGAGTTAAAGTCGAGGAACATCCCCTTGGCGGTTGTACAAGAACTATTGCTTCAGAGAACAGAAAAAACATGCACGCACGTAGAAACATTACGAAATCATCTCTCTGATTGTCACAAAGACATTAACAAATGCCCCCGACGTCGTGAAAGGAGTAAATAAAATAAAAGGGGTTTAAAAAAAAAAATCCAAAACCTCGGTGAGCGAGCAGCATCAGCTATGACTCATTCCCGACTGTTTTTACACAATACGCGCGCACACATGCACACACACACACACCCCTAGAGCAGCCTAGCCCACGTTGTTCTGTACATACGTGCGATTCTGCCCTTTAACTCCATCTTTCAGCCACACAAACCACCCCCAGAAAGCGATACTTTACTTGGATACTGCTGGTTGAGCACCGATCCCATCCCTCCCCAGAGGAATTCGCAGGCGAATGAGCCTCGGCTGGCCAGGCGAGAGAGGAGGAGGAGGAGGGGGCGACCTAGCCGAGAGAAGAGGCGATTGCACAACTTGGAACGGCCCATCCAGCAGCAGAAGCCGCGAGCGCCGTATGTTGTTTTCCAAGGGCGCTCATCCTCTCTCCCCACCCCTCACGCTAGTCGCCCTCCCCCTCCCACTTTCCTTCAGTCCGGCATCACTTTAAAGTCGGGAGGGGGGGGCAGGTGTACAAAGGTTTCGCCGCCCCCCTTTCCCCCCCGGCAACTGCTTGCTCAATCACACAGGAACAATTGGAACAAAAGCCCCCTCTGAAAGCTTTTCAAGTTGGGTGAATCGGAGTGGGCGGTGCGGAGCACTTGGAAGATCTCTTCCACAATGGGGCCGGCCTCCCCCCCTCTCCGCGTAGACCCTTCCCTCTCTTACGAGAGATCAACAGTTTTAAAGAGGCTTTTAAAAGGGGGAGCGGAGGGAGCGAGAGGCAAAAGAGAGTAAACAGAACCAAAACAATACAGGGGAGAAAACATTAACCTTCGGCCATGTTGCCCCACGGGCCCTCTGCTCCAAAGTGACGATAGGGAAAGTTCCCCCTGGCTGGCTCGAAGCGGTCTTTTGCGTCAGCCTAACATCTTGATTTTGAACGATCCCCAATTTCGCTCGCATGGTCTAACGTGCCTTCCCTCGTTTGATTTTCCCCCCCTTTGCTCGCGCTCCGGTCCTGGGCCCCTGCGTGCACGTGACTCGGTCAATTACATGCCTCCTTGCGACTAATTTCGCCCCGGCCCCGCGGAGGGGGTTTGCCGAGAGTCAGGAGCAGCCAATCGCCACTCCAAGCGGGCCTGACAACACCGGAATAGTTTATGAATGAACAACGAAATTTCAAAACACGACTGGCCGCGAATTGGCACGTTTCGCTACGTAGATCCGGATGACGCGGGGAAGGCGAGGGAGTGCCCCCGTCGGAATTTCGGCGAGAGCTCCTCGCATGCAATAGCTGCTCTGCCTACGCAGCTGCATATTTTCCTTGTGGGTCTTTAAAACTGCACTTTCGCGACGAGTCACCTCACACCGTCACAACTATTGCCGTTAAAAGATCTTATCTCTAGGGATGCGAGCTGACACCTAGTTATACAGTTTTATCCGGAATGAAAGTCGGTTTCGTTTATTTATTTAAAGAGGAACTTTCCTCCCGGCAAAATAAAAATGTACTTCAGTATCCTATTAGAATAAGGGAAATGTGGGAGAAACGGGCTGCGGTCTTTAACTATTCCACTGCCTGATCCTATGCGTAGTTACTCGGTGGTAAACCCGGTTCAGAGAAGCTTATTTCCGACCGTGTACAGCGCACAGGACTGCAACGGTTCATACAAGCGTCACCGACGATAACCGATTTACTTCTAAGTAAGGCATGGCTGTTGGAGGACCGGTAGAAATCTTTGCCCTTTTATCTATAAGACCTCAGCCAGATATTAGCCATACGTGTTCCTCTACGTAGAACAAGTGGGCGAAGAAAATCATATACACGATTCGGTTTCAACTTAACCACACTTTTCCTATGATAATACTGCTTTTAAACAACCCAAACGTCAGTCCAACTAGACAGTGTACTTTTTAACCTGTCCAACTGCTCTGAGTTCCAGGAACATTCTCCTATAGTTATAAGTCCTGTGTATTGTGCATGCCTGTGGTCACAAACTATGGAAACCGTATCCACATTTTACAGAGGAGTGAAATGCAATTCGCAAAACGTGGGTGTTTTTTTTTTAATTAAACGCCTACCGGAAACGCAGTGGCACCTTACTTTGGTTCAGAAGGCAAGGCGGTCCATCGTTTCAAAGCATTTTGGGAAGAGAATGGGGGGGAGGGGCCTGGGCCAAGGGTTGAGCTTCACAGGTTCCTCCGCCATCGCGTTCCGGGGGAGGGGATGTGATTAATGACTTCCTAAATAAGAGGCCAGTTTGCAAGCCTAGCATTACTGTGAACCTCAATCAGCAACGATTGTTCTCGAAAGGGGGGGGGGAGTTTGGTGGAACGAGAATGCGACGAGAGAATTTGCCAGGGAGCAGGAAACCGAGCGGGTGGTAGTATACAGAGGGTGTGCAGGAGAAAGACAAAGAGGAGAGGGATAAAGCTGGGCCCGGAGCCTGCAGTTTAAATCGTCAACGGGGGGGGGGGGGAGAGGGAAAGAGGGAGAGATCTCGGACACAGTCTGCCCTGTATATAGGACGCTTAGTTGCCAGAGCTTCCTGATATGGACAACATCTGAAAAGGCAGAGAAGGAATTGTCAGTAACCAAAACAACATATATCCCTCCTCCTTAGTCTAAATAATAATTCTTATAATGGTGTCCTGATTTGGTCAAGGCATGTATTTCAAAATAAATGGTGGCAAATAATTTAAAGAGTGAGTAGCAAGCAACGACATGACCACACGAAAGTCTAAAGAAGATCGCCTGTTTTAAAAGAGAAAGGGTCTCCTACAAGACCCCCACATCGCTTATCCCTCGGACTATGTCGGTACTAAGCTAACTTTCCGAATTTAAGCCTATTTACTGAGAAGCCACCCTGGTTTCCGTAGAGCTGAGGGCCCCATCAAGTATGGACAGCATCCCCACTTCCTCATCAGGTCGGTTTTGAAAGCTGGGGGGGCTTGATGCAGGGGCTCTCAGTGCAAGATGCATTTTTGCTTCTGCTCTCAGCCTGGTTTGCCCTGAATATGCTTTTTTGAAATCGCGGGATTGTCCGCTGTTGTTTTAGAACTGGCGACAGACAGTCTAAACAAACAGCCAAGGTCTCCAGACTGGTTAAAGGGGCCTATTTACTCCCTTTTTTTCTGAGTTTGTGAGGGCGGGGGGGGGATCGCTTATTCGGGCTGTATTCCCTTCTAGAATAGCAAGGTGGTCACTTTAGCATTTCTTCTGCGGAGGTTGTCACAAGTAATCCCCCCCTAGAACTTTTATGAGGCAGTACTAGTAGACATAGATCCTGAAATTCCTTTGCAGTCCTCAACCGTAAACGTTCTATCAGTTATTTCAATGCTGCCCGTTCCATCTGAGGAGGAGGCGGCGGCTTGCTTTGGCCCCTCCCCTGCTCCGCCTTCATCTCCTTATAAGTATACCGCTGTTCTAAAACAGCATTCAGTAAAAGCCTGCCATTCCATGTCATGCACGTTTACCGGGAAGTAAACACTATTGAATGCACGGAGACTTACTTCTGAGTAAACATGTACAGGACTGCCCTGAACATTTAATTGAAACCCAAGAGACATGCAACCTGAGCCTATGCATGTTTAATATAAACTGCCTAGGGGCTTATATTCTGACTGCAATCAGTATAAGTGTTAGTTTTGTTACTGATAACTTTTTAAAAAGTAACAAAGGGACAAATGTGTATGGAAATAACAATTTAGAAATAAAAGTGAAAAGTGGTTGCATAGAATATGTCCAGATTGCCTGCTGCTTACTGGCATATATGAGAGAATATGTCCAGACAGTCAGATGCTTATTGGCACTATCATTTCACAGATCAAAGAGAGGTAGTTTACTTTGACATATAACCTTATTTTCATAGGAACGATAAACCGTTTCTGATCTCGGGGTTCTAGCGAAAATATGAATAGGTTGTCTTACTCTTAACAGAACTATGATTCCTCCCCTCCTCCCTCTGAATTAAAGATATGCAAGGAAGACATAGTAACAACAGACTGTGCCGAGAATATACCCCAGGTTATTCAGTGTATGAAATGTAACGCTGTGCATTCTTTGGTGCATTAAAGAAGGCAGGAAGGACAGGATACAGAGCCCGGGCAGAACCTACTAAGTAGCTACAGCTTTCACTCACACAACTTTTAAGGCAAAAATGGGGAGGGAAAAAGAATTAGGACCCGTCTCTGAAAAACAAGGACTATTGTGCTTTATTATATTTTCCCCGAGATTTTTGTAATTTCGAATTTGTTTCGGGGGGGGGAGGGGCTGGGGAACCAGGTTACTTTTTGCACTCCCCGCCCCCCCCCCCTTTTTAAAAACCGTCCGGAAATACACGAGAGAAGCACGCAAATAGTCAGCGCGAGGAGATCCCTAACAACTCCGCTCCACAAAAGCCGCCTTTGAGAAAACGACACTGGGATCTGCCCGCAG
Organism: Heteronotia binoei; assembly: GCF_032191835.1. Classification (NCBI taxonomy): domain Eukaryota; kingdom Metazoa; phylum Chordata; class Lepidosauria; order Squamata; family Gekkonidae; genus Heteronotia; species Heteronotia binoei. The sequence goes on along the minus strand of NC_083223.1, from coordinate 96,295,780 downwards.
TCCTGACTAAAATTTGTAGGCCTCCAGTATTAGCGGAATTAAGGTTGGGGTCAGCGGACTGGTCACCGATGTCAGATGTTATCGGCTCATTCATTTCCTGCAAAAGACTGCAGCCTTTTAAGTTCGGGGGAAGGTAAGGAGCCCAGCCCAGCTGGGAACTCCAGCGACCTTTCTGAATTCGAAAGGGGGGGCGGGGGGGAGTAACTAGAACTTAGCATTTAACACAACTGTTCTTTTTCACACGCACGACCAGCAAAGCCGGGAACAACGGCTTTAAAACGTTCTGCGGGAAGGGCGTCGATGGAAAAGCCAAACCTTAACAATAGCAACAACAAATAAGACCGCGTTGGCTTGAGAGGGCATTCGTGCAGACCCCCTCCCCGTGCACAAGACGGGTCCTTCAAAACCCCGCAGGCCGGCTTGCGGCGGTTGTTTCCGGTTTCTCTTGGTCACCCCCCCCCCCAAAAAAAAATCTTTCCAAAAATCGCGCTTCTAGGCAAAACGCGCCTTTGCAGGGGCAGGACCTGGACAGTTGACACGCATCCCGCCATCGTTTCAGGTGGCTTCACCACCAAGCAGCAAACAGTGGCTCTTTGAGACGGCCCCAAAAGAAAACTCACAGCCCTTGCCGAAGGAATCGCACCCCGCTAGCCTCCGTCTGGCTCTGCAGACTGAGGGAACGGGAGCTCCACGTTTGGTCTTTGGAAGCAAATAAAAACGCCCCGGGTGTTTTGGCCGCTCGTGTCGATTTCAAGCAGACCACAGCAGCGCAGCAGCTAGGGGGAGGACGGCAAAAGCCAAATCCCCTCCCCTCCCCTCCCCTCCCCTCCCCAGATGTCTCGCGAGCAGGAGGGCCCTAGTGGCCGCTTAGCCTTGGGGTAATCCGAAGAGGACCTCCGAGACGCGCCGGCGCCCAACAAAGCTCTCCAGTAGCAGGACCTACACCAGCCTGCCGGCCGCTTCCTACTTAACAGCTGAAACTCTGACCCACCGCCAAAAGCCTGGCTCGGACGAAAGTTTCAGATGGGTTTGGAAGGAAAGGCACTCTGCACATGGTCAACAGCTCTCTCCAGCTCTTCACAAGTGCCGGAACAGAGTTTTGCAAAAACAAAACAAGCCCAAATTCCAGCTTTCCTGTGTACACAAGCTGCAGAGAATATCCTGCCCCCTTAGCGGTCGCAGGGTTCTCCCCTACTCACTGTTCTTTTCGTTGCTTCATGACAGAAAACGTCAGCGAGACAAAGACGAGAATATGCCTCAGCTACATAAGCAGCATTTTCAGGATAACTTGGGGTTTACGGCGATGTACACTCGATGGCTATTAATAAAAGGGGGCGGGTGGGTTAAGTTAATATTTAGTAAATCGTTCGCTCTATTATTATATAACTTATTAAATCGCCTTGATGCAGTGGATCTGACCATTCTTGGAAGCGCATGGGCGATGTGACCTCTTTCACCCGATCTTAGTTTGGAAACATTAAAGTGGCTCACCTGGGGAAAAGTCTAGTCAGTGGTACTTACTTCTGAGTAAACTTGCACAGTAACCTGCGCTGTCAGGGTGCATGGTGGTGGGAGGGTGAATGAGAACAGAGGCAGCTTCAGTTTAGGTTTTCCTGAAAGATCTGCTAATTTGAATGGAAATTGACCAATATAAACATTGACTGGAGGGCTGTGGGCGGGGGAAGGGAGGACAGCCTGCAGCCGGAAGGCTCTTATCGCCACCAAATTTCAAAGATGCGAAGAATCCGAAATTTACCTTTGATTATACAAAAACTCAAATCTGCAGAAAGAATTTAGTTTTGGCTAACTGTGGCGAAAGTGTGCATTTAGTCATCTTCGCCTTCTTTTAACTATAAATCCCTGGGAGGATACCCCTCCCGGGTGAAACAAAATAGGGACCTTTAGGAAGAGTCATCACGTGCCCTCCTCCTCCAGGGATCACTTTCCCCACACACACGTGATTGAGGGCGGTCGTCTGCACCACAGGCTAGATTTTTCCAAGAGCAAACTGTTCGCGGCGCAAACCTGTGGAACTGTAGGGGAGGCGCCAAACAGCAAACATCTAGTTTCAATTTACTGCGATGGGATTAGGGCAAAAGAACTCCACGAGGAGTTGCGACTTTGATGGAAATCTATATGCGTAGCGACCGAGAACGCAGCGCATTGTGCACATTTGAAAGCGCATTGTGCTCCGTAAAATTCATTTCACTTCACGATTTACAAATCCGATCGTCAACCCCCCCCCCACCTCCCCCGCCTCCAAGTTTGCTGTCGGGCTAGTCACCATTCTTTTACCAGACCTTTCCAGTTACAAATTGCGTGTAGTGAAAAACGTCAGATACTGGAGGTACAGTCATTATCGATTCCTTCTTTTCAAAAGTTCCAGCTACTATATATTAAGAGCCACACACAATTCCGTTAATTTAACCCGGAGACCTGTGAATGTTGCACTTTCAGAGGGAAACACGATCCAGGGCTAGTCTCTCCAGCCCCTAGCCCCCTTTTACGGAAGTGTCAGGTTTCACGTGCTTACAATGGCAGGTCAGAGTCCTCACAGCCAAACAGGAAACTTTAGAGTAACCGAGGCGATACCTTTCGAGGCCAGTTAGCCCTTCAAAACGAACTGGCGTCAGTTGTCCAAAGAAAAATTCAAGGCGTGTTGCTACGACATGCCGGATTCAATTCCACTGAACAAAGCCGGACTTGCTTCCGAGTAATCTATACAATCAAACTGCAGCAGCGACACCTGCTATTGAACTGACCTCGAAGGAGGAGATAAGCGGCTCTATAATGTGATATACATTTTTTAAAGGTTTAGGGCAAAGTGTGGAGAGACAAAATGTAACACCGCGGAAAGCTAAATAAATAAAATACTGCGCCTAAAATTCGGACCTCCGGGCTCACACGTACGTACGTTCATCAAGAGATGACACGGTTCCAACCCCACTCTCACTCAGCGCCCTGCACGCGGCGTTTTCAAGACAACCCCCCCCCCCACACACACACACACCCCGCAGTCCCGAGAGGGTGTGCGCAGCACGCCGGTCAGAGGAAACAGACCCACCGAGAGGAGAGCTAGTAAACCGAGGGCGCTAGGGCGCTTTAACAACGCGGAGACCTCGTGGACACCCGCGGCTTTTCACCGGGGGCTCTGCATCTGCTTTAGGCAGCTCGGATGCGCGATGCTACGGCAAAATCCGTTTACTCAGAGGGAAGGTTCTTTCAAAAACCAGGAGGCTTACTTCCAAGTAAACCCATTCAATACGCGGCTGCTGGAGGCACTTGCGTATTAACACTGCCCGAAATATCTGGCCCATGATCCTTTTGAGTTTTACCGGCCAATAAATTCATAAAACAGATGAGCCAGAACGAGTTTGACCCTGTAAACTACTTTCCGGAGAATTCTGGTAAAAGTAATACCAAAGGCTGCAAAGTGGAGGACAGAAATGGCTTTCCTTAGCTGTTGGCGACTTCTGGAAGACAAACCTGCTTTCTGCCCCCTACAGGTGTAGGTAAGATTCAGCTTTCTTTCCAAGACACCCCCCACCCCATCAAAAGAAGAGCAGGATTGATCTGAAACTGTAGGTGTAATACAGGACACTGTTCTTCCAAAGATGGTGTGCATGTTAGATTTTTTTGACATTGCAACTAGGGTTGCCAGGTTTCCTCTGGCCACTGATGAGGGTTAAAGATCCAGGTTTGGCGATTTGGGGGTGGAGCTTGAGGACAGGGACCTCAATGGGGTACACAGAGTTTACCCTTCTAAGTATCCTTTTCTCTAGGGGAACTGATCTCTGTGGTCTGGAGATGAGCTCTAATTCTGGGAGATCCCCAGGCCCCATCTGGAGGCTGGCATCCCTAAACTTTGCAACCTTTCCCACCCCTCTATGAACTAGGCAGCTTAGAAATGCCCAGCCTCTTGTGAGGTGAAAAACAAGTAGGAATCTTTCCACCTGTTACCGTATAAAGTACCTTGCCAATATCCAGGGAGCTGAACACAAGCAATTATTTGGACAGGAACATGCAGGATTTTTATTTATCTTTTCCTTTCTCTGTCCAGAACTTGAGGAAAGAGATATGTGAGTGATGGTGTGTATCAAAGAAGTTTTGGTGGCCAAGGTGAATACAAGCTTTGGCTGAACACCAACCAAGCCAGTGATGCAGAACATTTGGAAAGCCTGCTAGAAAGATTTTAGTGGCTTGTGTCATCAGCATTTAGAAGATGAACCAGAAATAGGGGACATTTACATGTAATTTTCATAGATCTGTTTCTTTACAGGATCAGCTCAAAACATAAGTGAGTCTGTAGTTAATATCATTTTCTGCAGTATTTTGAGTACTGATTTTTTTTCGTTTACATAATCTTAGTATCAGCGCAGATGTCAACTTATCCTTGTGATTTTTCAAATTTTCTCCCTATTTATGTAAAAGCAATAAATGACATAACATACTAAACCAAGTTACTAGCAAAGTGGGATTCACTTAAAGAATAAAGGAGATGATAAACAAATGTTTAGCATGGTTCCTTCCCACTCCGGGGACAGCAGGAAAGTCATTTTGACGTAAGATTATATTTCCAACAAATCAGCAGATTCCACATGAATGAAACCCCCCAACACTCTGCAATATGACACTGCTCTACAACAATTAATAGCCCTTGCATCCAAACAACAATTGCTTTGCATTCAAGCGCCAGAAGGTCATAATTAGGCCTTGTATAGAGAAGAAAATGTTTACTGGCTTCTTTATCAGAAGTTAAAATCCCAGGTAGCATATTGAAGAATGTATTTATTTTGCTACCTATTGCAGTTACTAATGATACTGACAGCCAGAGACAACCCTAAGAAGATAAGTAGCATAGAAAAAGAACTAACCTGGACTTGAAGAGACTTTCCAGAATGATCTCATAGTCTTCTGAGGTACCTAGAAATCAGAGAGCTGCAGTCACTACTATGTTAATTCTACTAGAGCACTGTATTTCATTACCTCTTTTCCAGTTTAATGGCTCATTAGAAGACCATAAAATGCCAGTTCTTGACTCTATGAAGTGACCTGTAAACTTTTTAACAGGTTGAGACTTACCTAGCTCATCACAACCACAGTTAGATAACCAGGTGGTATTCTAGTGAGTCTAATGTACTGAAGATAAAGTGTTTCACACTTTAGTAAAGACATTTGTCCTTTAAATGGAATCCACCGCAAAGCTAGCTACCTCATGGTGACTTGATAGCACAATGCATTATTCACTTAATTGCATGAGCATCTCTTAAATCTTCTGTTGGCTTATTCTCCCACAGCACAGGATGCCATATAGCAAACATGTTATACACAAATACAAACGTCTTAGAATGCACTTTGATCAAATGAAGTAGCAATCTACATGAGAAGCATTTCACTGTTACCCAAGTCTAAACAACCATTTATTTCTCTAAGAACAATATTGAAACTAATTTTTTAGGTGAAGCCAGTGTGTTTATTTCATGGAGAGGAACTGGGTGTATATATTATATGTTTAACTTGACAGGTCAATATTTTAGAAAAAAACCTGTTCTCTTGGCTACATCAATAGATAAGGGTTTATTGTTTTGGTCTTGGTATAGTTGCATAGCTTCTAGACCATAGTAAACAGTGAATGCACTATCTATTGGGAACCAATCTATCAGTACACCGTGAGAGTTTACAGCATAAGGACAACTGCTCTAATTTTACCTCCTTCAAGCCAACATTGTTATTAAATATGATGTATTGCATATCTTTGTTCTGCTGTTGTGAACCATAATACTTTAAAAACAGAATTTTCTTTATTTCTCATTGGAAAAATTAAGTGCTCAAAATATTTTAGCTAAGAATTATAAGTGAATGGATTTTGCTTTTTCTATCCTAAGAGCAATTATCTATACTAAGAGAATTACCACTACTGGTAATGACTACTGCTAGAGACTTTTTTTACATTTCCACGATGATTTATCTTCTGGGAGGAGTTTACATGACATGTTTATTACTACAAATTTTTCTTCACTGTATACCACTCACTAAGCAAACGGAGTACTCAGGTTTAACTGTGAATAATTCAAAATGAGATCCTATTTCTCAGGAAACAGTTCAGTTGTATTTAGTGGTGGAAATTCCACCATTTCATTCTGTAGACAGGACCAAGGATGAATAGACAAAATTGCCCCTTGACAATCCACTTCTATAGTTTGGGGTCTATCATTTGTTGTAGTTAAATGCTGCTACCATTTACTTATTGCAATAATTCCTGGACCACAGATTTGACCAGTCTTCATTTCAATCCATTAGTACTTAAAGTCTTCTCCCTTGTTGTGCTTGCATAGCACCTGCCATTCATTATGTTCAGGTGTTACACAATGGCATCTGCCCATCATTAGGCTATCATGATCCTGAATAGTGCCACTGGAGTTTCCAAAAGTAAATTACCAGGAAAGGGGGATGGCCTAACAAATGCACAGTCCTTTGTTTCCTCAATGTGAAGCTAGCAGTACCATGGATTTGAGGACAGGTTTACTGAAATTTCACATTTTCATTTCTATGAAAAATTAATCACCTAGCAGGAATGAAGTAAAAACATTGCCTGTATGGGAGAATATGGGATTAGAATATGGGATTGTCTCCAGACATTATGGGATATGGGATAATTATGGGACATTATGGGATAATATTCAGCAACGCATATACTAGAAACTCTTATTCGGATACCAACTACCCACTATGAATTCAAGAACTTTTTTTGGGGGGGGGGAATATAGCTAGCATTTTTGCTTATGAATTGCATATTTCTACATTTATTCAGTTGTTTAACACTGTCTTGTTTGGCTTAGGAGTTAAATTTAACACAAATTTAACTTTCGTTGTTTTAGATTAGACAAAAGAATTAAGTTGGGCAAAATGACTTAATATGTATATACAATAAATTGAATCCAAAGTCTATTTAATAAAGTTTGAAAAATGCTATCTAGCCCTGCAGAATCAAATGCTAAACTATGAGTCCTTATGTAAACATTTTTAGATGCCCCAAACTCTAAAATATGCGTCAGCAAATAAGACATCACCATGCAAATATTAGCAGGGTTTGAAATCTTAAGGTCTGCCAAAGAAACATTCTTTTGGGCAATATTGTTTTAATATAAAAATTACTTTTCATAAAAGCTGAGTGATTCACTTTTTGAAAATGATAGTTAAATGGGCATTGAGTGAGAGAATAGCAGAATTGAAGTATTTTGCTAGCACTTGTAAAAATCACTAGTACCTTACAGAGATACTAGCCATTTTGCTAGAACTTGTAGAAGTCACCAGTACCTCACAGAGATATCAGCCATCCTCTAGTAATGTAGATTTAGTCAAAATAATCATGTTCCTCTAAATTAGTCTTGTCTTTTGTAATTAATTTAGTCGTTCTTAGTAAGACAATTGTTCATATTCTATTTATAAAAGCATTTTTAAAATGTTTACATTCATTTTGAAAATAAAGCATTTCAAAGAAGTTAATTCTTTCTAACACCCAGCCTCTGAAACTGTTACTTGTTTTTAGAATTTCTGAAAAGTTGTCACACTACTATTGCTGCTATTGAAAGATTTGAAACAATTTAGGACTACATAAATGAGTTGTTACATTTTAAGAAACCACTTGGCTTCTTACATTTTAATTTCAAACAGCACATTTCAAATTAGACCCATCTTTGACAGACAAGAAGCAATACCTAACTGCATTTATTTTGAAGTATAGAAGTCCATTTAAAAACAAACAGCCCAGCAGCATTCTAAAAAATTAAACATCTAACAGATACACATTAAGGGTTCAAGAACATTTAATTTCAATGGGAAATAATTTTTAAATCACTTTTAGAAATTAATGGGATTTACTTAGAAGGTACTCTTACTTAGGTATAAGTCTCTTTTGACACAGTAAATGGACATTTTGGCTGCTTTGTGCTTATGATTTTATACCCTTTGGGATTTTCCTGTTGAATTAAAATTATGACTTCATTCCATATTGTTTTTAGTTAGATCTAGATTTATCAGTTTGAAATTGGCCTCTTTCATTACCTTGGATTCTTAAACTATCAAAGTTATTCAGATTAAGCAAACTGAAGCTGCACCATGGATTTATGATATGTATCTTTATAATGGAGTTGTATTTTAACTTCAATAGTATATGAATATACAATTCATTTTTACTGACTGCAGAGGATCTGGAATATTAATAAATTGAGTTAACACTGAGTCAAGGAGACGGTCTAATTTCTTTTATCATGTAGATTTATTCCATTAAAAACTCTAGCCATCATAGAATTGATTCTGAAATTTATTTAAATTAGGCACTAAAACCTGATCCAAATTTATCACAACTATTGAAAACGTTCCTAACAGGGGCAATGATGAGCAAACATTTTCTATTATTATTTCTGAATGTTCATACTATGCACTTTTTTCAAATTAATTATTTTATTAAAATTTTATTATATTCTGTTCATTGAACTAGGTTTCCCTTTTTTGTACAGCAAAAGCAAACATGCCAATTTCCTTTTAGTTTATAGTATGCCATCAGCACCCCTGAGTGTTTTCTGTATAAAGAAAATAATTCTTGTTTTTTTATTGGAAAATTAATATGAATACTATGCACCACAAATCAGTATATGAAAGCTTCAATTTTATTTGCTTAAATTTTGAGCTATAAGCATGTTGTTTACCACAAGACTAGCTATTCTGTTAGCAATCTGGCTGTATCTAAATGCCAGCCAGGAGTTATTGTACTGCAGCAGTATGAAGCAAGAAATGATGCTGCAAAGTAAAAAGTTCTGTATTACATTTTAATTTACACTTGGACGCAAAGCTATCAAGATAAATCTACTAAATTATAGCAAGCAATTTTAATATGTTTTATTAAATTATTTCATCATTGGTGTTATGAGTAATGTATTAAAATACTTTATTTGAAGGGAATTTAGCATTTCCCCCACTTCAGATTTCATATTTGTGAATATCTTGGTGCTATGTGAACTGCAACACAGCATTCCTCATATAGAAAACTTATTTTGTACAAGATTTAAGGTATTCCTGTAATTTACCAGTTTCAGCTCTTAACTGTTCACAGAATGGTAAAGGCCTACTATCACTCATATGAATATATGATTTTTGGTGGAATCTAACACTTTTATATAGTAAGCAATACTGTATAAATACAAGATTAAGATGATCTTATTTAAAAACACATTCATAAATGTTTTCAGTTCAGTCACTAATCAAAAGTCACCAAGAGGAAACTAGTTCACACAATTTTACATGTTAATAATGCTACTCTTGGAAACAGAATTCAGATTCATAGTTCAGGAAAATAATAATCCCATTAACACTGCAGTCAAAGTAGCTCAGATTTTTTTTTTAAAAAAATGGAAACTAAGCCATATGGTTTTCTGAACATGTTTTATTCTATTTAATAAAAGCTAGTATGTGAAATAGAAAGTGAGCATTAAATATTTTTTAAAATTAAACACAAACCTGAGACATAGTTGGTTAACACAGTATTCTGTAACAGATGAAACATAAAGGGAAACAAACTTTTGAAGCACTGTTACCAATTAAAAAGAAACCAAGTCAATGCTTAAAATATTTTCTTCATTTTTTACAAAAGTCCAAAATACCATGTTTAACTACATACTACATTTCTGGCAAAAAATTAGATGGCCCCACAGATTTTGCCTAAACTGGAAAAATTGTGACAATGCACAATCTTTGCAGAACTGGTATCTGTACAATACTAGACTACTGCATGACACAATATGCATGTACAAAAAATACTTCGACAAGGTAATCTATACAAATTATTAAGAAGCTTACAACTAAAGCTAGTCCTTGGGAAACTGTAAGAACCTGCACTGCTGGGTTAACACACATTAGAGGCCTCTTTTTGTATAGATAAGCTTTTGTTCAAGCATAAAGCAAAGTAAAAACTGATGGCTTGAAAATGAGCTGTGTGACCTTTGTCTCGGCGTGTCACCTTTGGCCTTTAATTTGAAGATCCTGAATATCAATTCATTCTATTTTTAGAAACAAGATGTCAAAAGTCATGTGTTAAGTATTTATATTTTTATAAAATATAAGGAGGCAGAAAAAGGAGGCAAAATCAACTTAAAGTGAGTTACTTTCCAGGGGAAAATCCATTGCTACTCTGCAAATGATTTGGTTGTACAAAAATATTTTACACATAAAATACAGGAACACACATGAAATGATTTTCTATCATCAACTGCTCAGTCTGCCATTGGTTAAGAGTTTTATCACCAAATCACACACACAAACAATTATCTTCCTGGTCAGGGATCACAAACTGTTGGGTCAGTTACAGTGTAAAAACTATTAATACTTAAAAGTGATTGTTGCCACAATTTTATTATAAATAAAAATAACTTTAAATTACCTTCTTTTGAAGAGATACTAGTGCAATGTACTGTATACACAATGTTCAGCTCAAGCTGCAGGCATATTGCACAAATACGATTTTATGGAAGCTATCTTGCCTGCAACATTTTGTGAGATACGTGAAATAAAATGAAGGAAATAGCAATTCTAGTAATTCTAGCAATTTGTAGTTGGGAGATTCTCAACTGGAAATAGTGATCAAGATGGCTGTCTTGATTCAGCACTTTGGCCAGCGACATCATACATGTCATAGGAGGAGCTGATGTGTAAATGCATTAATATTTCTGCAAATCATAGCTAGTTTTATGTATTGTATATGATGATCTAAAACAGAATTCTAATATTAAACATATTGTTAATATTTAAATGTCTATTTAATGAATCAGGATCTATGATAACACAAGCTTTGAAATCATTATGAAACATGGCTTCTTTAGAATGTGCCTTTTAGTAGATTGTAATAGGGAGACCCAGTGGTATGGTTAAGCCATCAAATGATTTCTTTTCCAGGCAGATTATCTATCAAGGTACCGGAAAAAATGCTTTAGAAAAAAACCAAAAATAAATGCTTTAATGGCTTAGCATTTTCAATACGTTTGTCTGAAACATAAGCTGATAACATTTCTTTATGGGGGTTGGTACTGCATCGTAGTGATACCACAGTGGAAGTATGGGCCTTGACAGAGACGATTGTTGTTTCTGTCTCACATTTGAAATTCAACACTCATTACCCAATGGGTTATATTTCAGCACTTGAGGAATAGTTGAACTTCCCATTTGAGCAAGTGCTTCGTATAGAATATTTAAAACAGTGAGCACATATTGTCCTTGACCAGGAAAACATGGTTGAAATTTGATAATATGACATAACAAGTTAATAAAGAAAGTTTCTTCTATTTAGCCCCTTCCATATTAAACTGCCGCAGTCAAAAGACAATTTCATAAAAATGTAACAGTAGAATGATTCTTAGTGCATATTTAATAATCACTATTTGGCATAATAGTAGTTCTCACAGGGAACAGTAAATTTAAAAATCTAGCTCCATATTATGTCCAATATCTAAAATCTTAAATTTTCTTTTCAAGCTCTCATTTTGTTCCTTAAAATAACTTTTTAGTATTAAGAACATTTTTGTTGTTTATTCGCACAGTCAAACATTAGCCACCTGTTTTTTCATGGTAGTGCTTCATTACATATTACCAATTGCCAGTTATTAGCAGCCAATCTGCTTGCCTACTGCAAATTAATGTCTGTTTGATTGACATTTCATTAATTAAACAGAACTGTTATTGAAAGCTATTTGGACAATGGTAGTTGTGCAGTTGTTTTAAGGTGTCTAATACATTTAAGTTGATTTAAACTGACAGAAATTTCCAGATGGAGATTTGATAAGTAATTATCTTAAAGTTATTATATACCTTAAGATCTGTCTTTCAACAGGTAAGTACATAACATTTTGAGAACAAACTCAGCTGTATACTATTTTAATCATGCTTGCATATTTATTATACAGATAACTTTATTATGCTGCTAGAAGCTTGGGACACGCCAGTTAAGTGCACTGAAGAAGAAAACCCACATTTAGTTCTGTCTTCATTACTTATTAGAGGTTATACAATAAAGAAATTATCTGCATACAGCTTTAATGGCCAGGAAACTTTTAATCACACTCTCTCAGGAGACTAACAACTGAGACAGAAGCCAGTCTATTTAACAGCCATAAGGTCTTGTAGTGAAGATCTAATCACCAATACTAACAGCCCTAAATATTTCATTGATTACAATATAAAATTCCTTTGTATCCCCTATTCCTAAAGTGAAGCATTTTAACAGATGCCCATCAAACAGATCTGATTAGATCTCCATCAGCGTTAGAAACCAAGCAACAGAAACCACGTATTTTAGGTTCTTTATTTTCCCTTCCATTATATGCTATCAATACAATCAGCTTCACAAGGAATTTATACTTCTCACTACATTGTAATAGAGCAATGCACAGAACAGAATCCTCCTGCACACGGGAAACAAATCAAGAAAAAGAGAACACTGAGGGGGGTCGGGGAGGCAAAAAAGGAAACAGCGTAAGATCTAGGATTTCATTTTCTGTTCTATTGCATGAAACAGTTCAAAATGGCGGCCTATTACTTACATTTTAAAGCCCCACAGAGAGGACCCCGACTTATACAAAAGATCAAGTAACGACATGCTTGCCCCTTCCCCCACAACAGCTACAAAGGGCAGGAATAGTTACCCAGGTGCATTTTAAATATTAGCCTCTTTGGGGCACAAATCCGCGACAGAGAATGCCATCCTCTGCTCTTGCAGTCAGTTTAAGGCTCACGCCCTGCTTAGCAAACAATGTAGCTGTCCATCTCTCTCTTTTTCTCTCTTCCCCCTCCTTGCCATGGGTTTCAAGTACACAGTCTTAAGCTCCAGGATCGCTCTCCCGCCTCCAAAAGTTCAGTCCTGTTTTAATCCCTTACACTCTTCCTTTCTCCGTTACCTTAAGATTAGTTGCTTTTTGCATATACAAAGCAAGAGCTATGCGCAACACGGCGAGGGGGCGGGGGAGAAAGGCAAAGGAGTGGGGGGAAATAGAGAAAGCACGTGATGCCCCCTGGCGTCCAGTTAATGTAGCGTTACCTGCAGGTACCTCTGGGTTCTCTTGACACGAGCAAGTTAATGCAACCATTCTGCAAGCAAAGTACAGCTTAGCCGATGCAGGCACGGCGGCCCCCATAGGTTCTTCGTTCAGGGCGGGAAACACCTTGCTTCTGTTTTATTGCTTTTAAAAAAGGGAGGAAACTCCAGGGCTGACTTTAAAGGAGCGAAAGTGGGGGGAGGGAGAGGGAAATAAAGGTGTGAACCCGGAAGTACACCCACCTCGTCAGCATCCCAGCGGCAACCACATAGTCCCCGTGCTTTCCAAGCAACTTTTCCTTATTGGGGGGAAAAAAGCCACACCTCCTCTCCAACCCACGCTTCCCCGTGAAACCAGAGAAAGGCGCCTCAAAAGGAAAAGGCGCTCGCTTACCTTCCTCGCTCCATGGTCGCTGGGCTCGTGTGGCTTCGGCGTGAAAAATGGACGGGAGAACCTCTGAGGGACGGGGGGGGGGGGGGGGTGATGGGAGGAGGAGGGGGGGCAGCAGCAATGCAAGCGCTGCCTGCTGGCTGACAGGCTCAAGAAGGCTGAGCAAGGACCGAAGGCAGCAGCCACTTATTTCCCACCGCTGCGGGCGCACACCTGCTTAAGCCCACCCGCCCGCTCCTCCCATTGGCCGCGTCAGGCGGAGCGCGCCAGAAAGTACACCCCCGAGCGGCTGGATGCCTTTGCTAAAACGCCGGGCCGGGATTCTCCGCACCAGCTCTTCACCCCGCCCCGGGAAACCACGCCCCCGAGAAGGCGGCTTCTCGCCGTCCCGCAAGCAGGGATGCTCTCACGGAGAATCTTATGGCCGGGTTGTTCTTGGCTCAGAAGAAAGCGGGACACCGACCGTCAAACACGCGAGACAACCGGCCTGCGCCTCTCTCTCTCCGCCTTGACACGTATCCCTGCTCCACATCAACACACACAGGGCGCGAGGCTTGTTTATTTTCTCCTTGCCGAACAAGAGCACTGGCTAACTGTTACCAGAAGCAAAGCTGTCTACAGTCATAACTGTGTTGGCCCGGTTTGCTTAGAGAAGGACCCTGGTTCAGCGGTAGAACGTCAGCTTGGCAAGCAGCTGGTCCCAGGTCCAGTCGCCAGGAAACCTCGGTTCTAAAAGGGTTCTAAAGAATTGCTGCCAGCCAAAGTAAGCAATACTGACCTTAGGTATGAGATCAGCTTCATGTGTGTAGGGAATCCTGTGTCACCATCTTTCTTTCCTTCCAGTGGCTCCCTTGTCTCTTGTGCTCTCTTTCCCCACTCTAGGTCTCCAGGCAACCTCTGTGGTGTGGAGGAGAAGAGCTTGTAAGCCAGCTATTTCCCTCTCTTTCCTCACTTCACAGACAGCAGAAATAGTTGCCTACCAATGGGTCAGCGCTCATAGGCTGACTGAGGTCCCAACGCTAAGCACTCTCACTTGAAAGTAAGACTGCATTAAGTTCCTCCTCAACCTCTGGGAGCCACACAATATGTGTTAAAGAGCCAAATGTGGTTCCTGAACTGCAGCTTGACCAACCCTGCACTATACCATGCTTGCAGGCATAATTTATCATATCTATCCATCATCTATCTATCCCTAGCTGTATTAAAGATGATTCACCTACCCTCCATTTGGCTGACCCATAAGCCACGCAATCCCAGCCCCTAGTCCCAGGACAAACAAGGATCAGGCCCCTGGGGAACTGCTAGGCAGTGGCTGTTGCTAAGAAACCAACCTTGGTTCTCTCAGTAACAACCAACTAAGCTTGGTTCTCTCAGTAAAAGGCAAGGAGAGCAGGCCCTTTCCAGGCCTGTTTTGGCTTTAGAGGAAGAACATATTGGGCCCAGTCCTGCCAGCTCCAGGTTGGTGGGAAATTCCTGGAGGTTTTGTGGTAGAGTCTAAGGAAGCCAGAGTTTGGGGAGGGGAAAGGACTTAGGTTACTATAATGCCACAAGGTCCACTCCAAAGTAGTTATTTTCTCCAGGGGCAGAAAGATCTGTTGTCTGGAGTTCAATGGTGACATCAGGAAGTCTTTAGCTTCCATCTGACTTAACTAGGCCTGGTTGCTTGCTGCAGCAGCAGCCCCCCTATGACAGCCACTGTGACATGCTAGTCAGCACTTCAAAGCATGGTCTGACAGACCCAGGTTCTTGCTGTGGGAGCTGGCTGGGTGATTTTAGACCATCCACATACTTTCAGCCAAAGCTGCCTCACAGGGTTGTTGTGCAGATCAAAAGTGGGAGAGGAGAAATATGTAAGCTGCTTTAGTCCCTACTGTGGAGAAAAACTGTCCTTTTCCTAGGTAGAGGCTGCAGGGAGGGGGGAAGAGATGGAAAGCTAATATCAGAGGAGCAGATAAAGGTAAATTGATGGTTGGCTGGGAAGGAGAGAGGGTTACCAACTCAGGTTGGAGAATCCTGGATATGTGAGGAGTGGAGCCTGGAGAGAGTGGAGTTTAAGGAGGGGTGGGGCCTCAGACAGGTACAATGCCATAGACTCCACCCTTCAAACCAGCCATTTCCTCCTGGGGAACCATTGTTGCCAATAGGAACTGAATTTACCTGCTGAAGAAATTGTGAACCGCCTGTTATTTGAATAGCATTATACTGTTGTATTTTATGGTTTTTAGTTTTGCCTTGTTTCAGAGATTTTAGTATGTAATCTTTTTTGGTTGTTTGTTAGCCACCCTGAGCCCATTCGCGGAGAGGGTGGAATATAAATCTAAAGTAAATAAATAAATAAATTTGTTTATAATTGGTAGCCATAAGAAAACGTTTGGTTAAATTAATATAATTATTTATGTCTATCAATTTATTACATGGTTATAATAAAATGGTTAAATACAAACTGTGAATATAGTCACAGTGAATATGGTCCAGTTTTCAAAGAATGAGCAAGTTGCCTTGGTCATTCTGCTCAGAAAATGGGTATATTGTTAGCTGGCAAGTAAAAAAATTTCTGTGAGCCGCCTTGAGCCACTTGTTGGGAAGGGCGGGATATAAATCATAAAATAAATAAATAAATAAATAAATAAATAAATAAATAAATGCCTTTCAGAGTACTCAGCAATTAGGATGAGAAATGATTTTTTTGAGGAAGGATAGACAGAAGGTGCCTTTTTCAGAGTCTGTGGGTGGCATACCATTGCTGGTCAATAAATTAGCTTTGTTTTTCATCTGAATCATCTGCTACAATCATTTTCATCACTGCAAAATGATTGCAGCCATTTAAGCTTGCAATTCTGATCTCTCTGAAAGGGCTTGCAGTGAAAACTGAAAAAGATTTAGAGACCTTGCTTTTGCCTAGCTAGGTTAAAATATATCAAGCAAACGGACATTTAATTTCTAAAGCACTCCTGATGGTATGGAAACTAAAAAAAATGTAATTATTGCTAAACACCTCAAGAAGGCAGATTTGGTTTCGCCTTTGTTCAAGAGAATTTTTCAAGTATTGATAATACAGGAATAATAAATTATCATGTTTTCAGTTTTAAGAACAAATTAATTAAAATAAATTGTAATGTAATAAATTATCTTAATAGGGGGGGCTTCTGCATTAAATAAAACAACTGATAACTTGTGAACCATCATCAAAGAGAAGGTAGGAACCTGCCTTCTTTGGCAGTGTACCTGAAACCCACCAGTGGATGAGTAGGAAGATGACAGTTCTGGATAGGTGGTTGGAGTTCTCTCAGTCTATGAGCTAGTAGTTGTTCTCAGCAGTAGATCTGGACTTTTGTAGACAGTCATTGGATTCAGAAGTACTGTTTGGGCCAGTGTGTACTCCTTGTTTAGGTGCAGGAGGACAGACAGGCCTGGCAACTTGTGAAATCCTGCTACAATGTTTACTTCTGTAACTGTGAAAACAATGAAGAAAAAAAGCAGTATAACTATCCCAAAATAAATAGGGTGTGGGAAGGAGAATATAAAATAGCAGTGACTAGTCATAGTCATAAAGCCACTTTAAAACTTTGTAGGCTTCTCAGTTGCCTAGGCAAGGCATAGAATTCCCTGCCTAGGGGGAGGACTGAATTCGGTGCCCCCACCTCTGATCTCCACCTTGAGAAACTGAGGAGAAAAAAATGGACTCTTGAATGACATTCTAGAAATTTCCTCTAGTCTCAGTGGTTGTTGCCATAGAGGTTAGGGGAAATTCCTAGAGTATTACTCAGAAATGATATCTTCCCCAAACTCCACTCTCCCTAGACTCTCCCCCCAAAGCTCCCAGTATTTTCCTAGCACTACCAGAAACCCTACTACTTTTTGACTGATAGAAAAGATCTGGTGTGATCCTGATTCAAAGTTCACTTTCTTTGCTACTTCTGACATATACATTCTTTAGGCACGCCTGAACTTATTGACCTGACTGGGCATATAGGCATGCCAAACTCTGCTGTCAGACCAGGCTGTCAGATTACAACAGAGTCTTTAGCATATATACCTAGTACTACCCCCCAACCAGCTCATTAGGGTTTAACTTCTGAGTAATCACAGATGGTTCCCTTGAACCCACAAGGTAAGGTGGAGTATAAATATTTTAATAAATAATTAAAAGTATCAAGCTGTAAATTGTCTCAAAAATGTTGCTTTTGGAGTCTCTCCACAGAGCTGAAGTGACCAGCCCAGACCTGTTCTTGCTTTCACACTGATTGCAAATGCAGGGCATAATGCCCAAGACAGCTGAGTCCTCATGATCCCTTATATTGAAAATAATTTAGTTTGGATTCAGAGGAGGAGGAGGAAAAGAAGAAGAAGAGACTAGATTTATACCCTGCTCAAAGGAGTCTCAGAGTGGCTTACAATCTCCTTTCCCTTCCCCTCCCCACAACAGACACCCTGTGAGGTAGGTGGGGCTGAGAGAGCTCCCCCAGAACTGTTCTTGAGCAGAATAGCTTTGAGAGAACTTGTGGCTGACCCAAAGTCACAGCAGCAGGTAGGGCCAGCCCTAGGGCCCATGGTGCCCCAGGCAGACTCGCTGCCTGCCACCCCCCTCTGCAGCACTGCTCTCTGTTGCCCCCCTCCATGGCACCTCCTCTTCCCTCCCTTCCCCACCATTTCAATGTCCAGGAAAGGACAGTGGGGCACTGCACTTCCCAGGCTCTTTAAAGACGCCCCCCCAATCAGCTGATCAAGTAAAATGCGACTCCTATGCCGGCCCTCCTGCATGATCATGAACCGTGTGGAGTTAAGGGGGCAGCAGCAGCGGGAAGGATGAGTGAGCTGCTGAAAGAGCGAGCTGCTGTCTCCCCCCCTCCCTTCCCCTGATCCAGGAAGGAAGGAAGGAAAGGAGGGGTGAGGAGGCAGTGGTGGTGGCCGCTCTTTCAGCAGCTCGCTTGTCCTTCCTGCTGCTGCTGGCCCCTCAATCCCACACTGATCATGATTGTGCCAGAGGGCCAGCATTGGAACCACAAGCCTCCGGCGCCATTTTATCCAGCAATCAGCTGATTGGTGGGGGAGGCTTTAAAGAGCCTGGGAAGCATGGCACTCCAAAGGCAAAGGATGTATTTGCCTAGGGGGGGGGGGAGGAGGAGGGCCTAATTTGCTTAGTGGCCAGGCCAGCCCTGGCAGGTGTATGTGGAGGAGTGGGGAATCAAACCCAGTTCTCCCGGATAAGAGTCCACACACTTAACCACTACACCAAACTGGCTCTTTTGCTATATTTATGAATAGTGTGAGTTTATAGAGTCACATGAGTGATTAATATGGCATGAGTGAGTGAACTTGGATGGAGTTTTAACTATTAACTGTTCAGTTTGGGAGTGGAACAATGAGAATAATTATAGTGTTGCTCATTATATTTATTTGGATATAATAATTTACCAACAGGCTTGCTTGCATTTTTCAAACACTGAATTATTTATTGTTTTTAAAAGGCTAAGGAAACAGAAGCAAAGAGAACATGTTAAAAATCAGCTTGAGCTCAGTGTGTTTGAGTGATAGACAACTTTCCAGTAAACGATGAAGCAGTTTTAATTCACTGGCTTTATTCCACACTAGACATTTCCATGGATGCAAGGATTTCCACCCTTGGAGCATGATTATACCCTCCTCCCTCTCACAGCAGCTCCAAATGCCTCCAAAATTCTGTTATGAGGGCTATTTCCTAAATCTCTAGTTGACTTCACCCAAAAGTTTCATGTAGATGTTAAAAAGTATAGGAGACAAAACAGAACATTGTGGGACCCTCATCAGTCCTCAGCAACACCTCCTGAGACCTACTCTTGAGGCAAACCCAAAGTCACTGCAGAATGGTGCCTCACAATTCCAGTCCAAATAGGCAGTCCAGAAGGATACCATTAACAGGGTGTCTGTTATGGGAGGAGAAAATATAGGAGATCGTAAATCACTCTGAGTTTCTGATTCAGAGAGAATGGCGGGGTATACATCTGCAGTCTTTTATTTATTTATATCCCATCCTCCCCTATCAGACTCAGGGCAGCTAACAAAATGCCTAATGTTAAAATAGAATACAACAAAATCATTAAAAATCATTTCATACACATATAATACATTTACAGCTACAATCCTGAAATCCAAGATGGCATCAGTATTATTATTAGGTATTTAGTGCTGCATACAATAATGTTAAATATTGTTAGGCACTCTATGTTTATACTGGGGTGAGTTTAGATATCCATGCTGTGGTGTAGTGGTCGCTTCCCTGTTAGTTATTAAAGACCAATTTAAATGATTCTGTCTTACAGGCCCTGCAGAATTGTGGCAAGTCCCTCAGGGCCCTGATATTTTGGGGGAGAGTGTTCTGCAGGACAGGGGCTGCTACCAAAAAGGCTCTAGCCCTGGTGGTAGCCAGCCAAGCATCTTTTGCCCCGGGGATCACAAGGAGATTTTGGGAACTTGATCTTAGTGTTCTCTGGAGCTCATATGGGGAAAGGCAATCCCAGATGTAAGCAGGTCCCTGGCCATATAGGGCTTTAAAGGTCATAACCAGCACCTTGAAGCAAACCTGGAATGCTACAGCAGCATCACCAGCACAGGTTGAATGTGCTCCCGTAAAGGTAGCTCCAATAACAACCTGGCTGCTGTGTTTTGCAGCAGTTGCAGCTTCTGAATTTGCACTGGGTCAACCCTATGTAGAGGTCATTACAGTAGTCTAACCTTGAGGTGACTATTGCATGGATCACTGTTGCCAAGTCATTGCGCTCTAAGTATGGAACCAGCTACCTTATCCACCTAAGATGATAAAATGCGGATTTGGCAGTGGCTGCTACCTGAGCCTCCACTGTCAGTGGAGGCTCCAGGAGCACCCCTAAGCTCTTGACCCTAGAAGCTGGTGCTAGAGGCACCCCATCAAAGGTCAGCAAAGGGATTTCTGATTTTGATAACTGATGGTATTGAAAGCTGCTGAGAGTTCCAGAAGAATCAACAGAATCATACTTCCTTTGTCCATCTTCTGGTGCAAGTCATCCATCAGGGCGACCAAGAATGTTTCAGTCCCATAACCAGGCTTGGATCTGAACAATTTGCCTCATCCAGGAAAGCTTGAAGTTGTCCAGCTATTACCTGTAGTGGTGGTATCAATACAAGTAGTCTAACTAAACAGGTCTTTTGAATAGATGCCATCTGTTCACCAGTTATCCCAGTGCTTTTGTACCTTTTTTTTTTTTTAGCACACTGGTAACCAAAGGTCTTACTTCTTAGTGATTGGATAAAACGTTGCCTGCAAGTTTGTTTAGTGCCTGTAACTGAAATGTATTTTTAAGTTCATCTGCTGGGCCTGTTTTCTGTACCTCACCGTATTTACTGGAGTGTTATCAACCCAAGGATTTATTCATTTGGTCTACACGCCTAAGTCTATTTACTTGTTTATAACAATATAACATGCAGAATCAGTAGGCTATCTATAGGGACTCCGAAGGAATAATTGTGTGCAGTCTGGGAAAAACAGCAATGGTGATGTCTTAGTGGGTGAACTTTCTGAAAGACATTTGCATGAAGATGATGAAATATACTGGGATAGATCCAAAGCTGTGAGTAGAATACAACTTTCCTGCTGTATCCGTTTCCTCACCCAAATCTTAGCTCCATGATCTGTACCAGATGTAATATGGATTTCACAATGGGAGGAGGAAACCAGAAAAAGGCTTCCAGCCGCTTGAGAGCAATGAGACTAGAGCAAAGGAAACCAAAGAACTCTGAACAGATCTGATATACAGGTCATATTTGCTCATAAGCCTCTAAGTTCAGTGGGGTTATATGAACACTTTGAAGTTGCCTTGGACTGAGTCAGCTCATTGGTCTTCCTATATCAGCATTATCCACTATGACTTGCAGTGGCTTGCCAAAGCCTCAGGCACATGCCTTTCTCTGTTTACCTTAGATTCACTTATTTGAGATATCAGGGATTGAACCTGTGAAGATTGTGTATGCAAAAACAAGTACTCTTGCCTCTGTGCTATGTTTCTACTGCAATTAGGGCTGCAGCTTCAGTGTGAAATTAGGCACCCCTCACTTGAGGACTTATTTTGATAAGTGCAAATGAAGTTGAAACAGTATCAATGGGAAGGGTTAGGAATTTAGTATTCCTCCGCCTCTGCTTGATAACATACCATTGCCAGCAATATATGGAAAATACATCCTGAAATTTCTGAAAGAGCAACAACATTGAAGAAAAGATGCTCAAATGCTGTTTCACAGGAAACGAAATCCTCCCTAACTTGCAGGAGTATCCTATCCAGTTCTTTTTACTCAACCCTGAAATGAGACCTAATATTAAAAGACAAGTCTCATCTGATGGTGGCAAGTCATCCCTGTTGTGGTAACAAGTGAGACCAAAGAGCTTCCAGGTGCCAGTGATTGTAACACAGCTGCCAGCTTATAGAAAAAGAGACCCCTCTCTCTTCTTTCCTATTGTGCAAGTATCCATTAAGACAGGACTTAGAAAATGGCAAGAGCCCTGTGGCGCAGAGTGTTAAAGCTTCAGTACGGCAGTCCTATGCTCTGCTCATGACCAGAGTTCGATCCCTGGTGGAAGCTGGGTTTTCAGGTAGCCAGCTCGAGGCTGACTGAGCCTTCCATCCCTCCGAGGTCAGTAAAATGAGTACCCAGCTTGCTGAGGGGAAAGTGTAGATGACTGGGGAAAGCAATGGCAAACCACCCCATAAAAAGTCTGCCGTGAAAACGTTGTGAAAGCAACATCACCCCAGAGTCGGAAACGACTGGTGCTTGCACAGGGGACCTTTCCTTTCCTAGGAAATGACAAACACAAGCAGATAAAAGATTCGTTATCACTTTCATTAGGTCATGGGATCAAAAAGAGCCTTTTGCAAATTCCACTTGTGGGCTGAGATTAACACACTTTTGACATTTCTTCCTCAAATGTGATGATGAAAGGCTGCATTGGTCAGCACCACCATCATTGCCTACTGCTGCCTACTAAGGTAATAGCAATTGCTCTCCATAGTTGCTTTTTTAAAAAGTATAACTCTTGCAGCAGCAGTGACCAGACTCATCTGAATTTCCAGCCCCCTGATAGAACTGGAAATTTAAAATGTATGCAAACCAAGCTTCATTTCAATAAAAAGGGCTCCAGCATGGTTCTTAAAATGGATAGAATCAGTTCTTCCCATAATCCATGCTAGGGTTGCCAAGTTTTGAACTAGCTGCTTCAGGGACTCCTTTGAACAGAAGTGGGACCTGCCATATTTTGCAAGTAAAAATGGCTCTCTGTAAAAAGTTTCACTGGCTAGTTTCTGCAGATCAGACTAAGGTGCATCTGGACTTGGCTGGATGAACAGCTGGCTATCCTAGCTCATGCTCTAGGGCAATGGTTTTCAAAGTGGGTGGTACCACCCCCTAGGGCAAGAGGCAAGAGAGTGGGCTCCATGGACTGAGTTATCCACTTATTTATTATTGATCAGGCTATGGCACCATAGCCTGATCTCACTGGGGCAATGTAATCATGGGAGTTGCTGGATGTAACAATCTGCTGTATTTCAACCAATTTCTTCAGACTAACATGGGAAAACAAAAGTACTGAACAGAGTGGTCTAGGTTCTGGTAAACTTTTTACTACTCATACAAATAACCAGGTTCTGATTAACTCTTTACTATCCCTACAAATGACTTCTGAAATGAATGCCAAACAAACAGAGGGATTGTGCTGGCTTCCTCTTTCACACACACTGAGTGGGAAGCACTATGTGGCTCTGCCTGCTCACCTCATCCCTGCAGCTTTGTCTTGCTGAGATTTAAAGGCACACACATCTTCCAAAACAGAAGCAGTTCTTTGCAATCTTCTTCTAAATCTGACAAAGATTTAAAGACACATGGTAGCTGTTGGGATGGGTTTCCCCCACTCTGGTCAGCTGGCTGGTGGCAGGGGAAAGCCTGCAAAACTGGGGTATCTCCCGCTGGGACCTGTTAGTCATTGGGAGAGGCAAACAGCTATTGAGACTGAAGCTCTGGCCTATTACACATGTATGTTTCCCATCATTTTCAATGTACATTTCTGTCAGGTTTTTTTCTGCTTTCTGCATACAGTTTCCACCCTTTAGTGTTCACTTCACTTTCTGTTTGCTCCCCACCCCCCAAGAATTTCTTTCGTGGTTATTTTTTTTCTTCACTTCCAAGTTGAAGTGAATCAAAGAACATAATGATTTCATCAGATCCTCCCCCAACCCTTTGCTGTCCCCTGACACCTACTGATGCAGCACCACAGAATGGTTTTTAAAAATTGAAATATGTAAATTATGGTTTCATATGTTTTATTGGTTTAATTGTATTGATGTGATGTTGTGAGCCACCCTGAGTCCGCTTGCGGAAAGGGCGGGATATAAGTCGAACGTAATAAATACTCCTCCACTCACATCAAAGTCATTCCACCCATTCAACCCCCCTCCTTCATTGCAATACAATCACCATTTAAAATTTTTCCATACATTTATTTTTTAATTTAACAATATGAAACTACTGATAAAACACTAATCAAGAGTTTAAATCCCCAAGATCCATTTTTTAAATTTTGTGGTGAAAATTTAGCAGTACGATACTAATGAAACAGCCACCTCTTGGCTGCTTACAGGCCAGTACTTTGGGCTGACTCAGAGATGCCTTAGAAATTGACCAGAAAAATCCTTTCACACACAAACATCTGCCACCTATCCTCATCCTGTACCCACTCCGTCCTCCGGCCTCCATGGTGTGGCTCAAAAAGCTACCTTTTCTGAAGTGGTAGGAAATCTTTGAGCCAAACGCCAGTCCCCTCCTTGCCGACTGGAAGCAGAAGGGCGCAAGTGAGGATCCTTGGTGGTGTGAAACCACCAAGCTGCCCCAAGCCGCATCCAACTTTTTTTTTTTTTTTTTTACAAAAAACTGTTCAGAGCACATGTGCCACTAAAAAACCCAAACCACACCTGTGTTGCCCTGTGGACGGGATGGGGATGGCTTGTCAATGAGCATGTGGAGGCTTTGGGACAGCTCTTTTTGAGCCAGCCCAATTTGGAATGCCTCCAATGTGCCCCACATTTCCCATCTGTTATCAGCCTTTGAGTGTTCAGTTATAATATAGCTGCAGAATAAATACACTGGAGGAAAAAAATGGTGCATAAATTGGGCACAGAATCTGAAGTCAAGATTAAAGGCTTACGGTTTTGAAAATCTGCATTAAGGTGTATATATAATGGGCCATTGTGGGCATTTCAGAAACTTGATGGAATGAAGATAATCAGTAGGATATAGTGATTCCTGGATATAAAATATATCAAAGGATAGGGAGGCAAGGATAGGAGGTGGAGCAGCATTGTATGTCAGAGAGGGTATACAATCCAGTAAAATTGAGAACCTAAGAGAAATAGATTCACTTTCAAAAATGCTAACTCTGGGAGTTTGTTATTGTCCACCAGATCAAAAATTTAGAAATTATTTAAAAGCAGCAAAATAATTAAACAAAGCAGCTAGATGAAATGTGTCATTATGGGTGCGGTCACACATCACATTAAAAGCGGGTGTGTAGCACTCAAATTTGAACTGCGGAATATTGATTCGATGCAGGGTCGTTCAGACGAGCATCCAAGAATGTGACTCATTCTGTTGTTGAGCGATCAGACATCCAATACTATCACGCTCTTTTCTTGGCGCATGAGTGATCAGATGGTGATTTCTGGGAGGGGGGGTCCATTGAACATGCGCCCAACTGTTTGGAGGTGGGAAATCAAATGTTGCTTCAGAGGCAGGGGGGGAAAGGGAAAGTTTCCGGAATTAATGTTGCCAATTCAAACCAAGGAACTGCCAGGAATTACTTTCCTAGAAATTGGCAGTGACAATGATATCTGGAAATCCTCCACATTG
Source organism: Heteronotia binoei (assembly GCF_032191835.1). Classification (NCBI taxonomy): domain Eukaryota; kingdom Metazoa; phylum Chordata; class Lepidosauria; order Squamata; family Gekkonidae; genus Heteronotia; species Heteronotia binoei. The sequence goes on along the minus strand of NC_083223.1, from coordinate 96,270,410 downwards.
AAAAAAAAGATTTTTTTCCCCCTGTTCTGAATAGTGGGATAACGTTCCTCCCCCCCCCCCCCCTCTGATCCTGTGTTGATTGGAGAAGCAGAAGCGTCACCTCAGATTCCCGGATGATCTGGCAATACGCATGTCTGCTGGGGCTTTAAAAAAAAAGGTGGGAGTGGGGGCAGAAAACATTCCAAGGGGCAGTATCGCGCGTGAGCTGTCCAAACAGGAAAAAGCCGATCTTGTGCTGCTTTTTTGAAAAAGGGCCATACTTTCTGTGCTGTCAAATTAATGCAGCACTGATCCGCAGCAAGTCGGAATGACCCTGGATGATGCTCGATTGCCAGATGTGGATGTCTGGATGAACATATTTAATCCGTCAGTGAGACGGAGCTGTGTCGCCACTAATGGTACGTCTGAACTCACCCTATATGTGGTTTCAACTGCCATCACATTCATTAGGTCAATATGTGTTAGAATGAGATTGGGTTTTTAGATACTCTCAGTGACTTAGGGTTGTCAAGTCCATTTCAAGAAATATCTGGGGACTTTAGGGCGGAGCCAGGAGACTTTAGGGGTGGGGCCATGAGCAAGGTTGGAACAAGTACAATTGAATGCCAAAGGGAGTTCTGGCCATCACATTGAAAGGGACTGCACATATTTTCAATGCCTTCCCTCCATTAGAAATAATGCAGGATAGGGGCACCTTCTTTGGGGGCTCATAGAATTGGCCCCCCTGGTCCAATCCTTTTGTAACTTGGAGGGTGTTTTGAGGAAAGGCATCAGATGCTATGCCACAAATTTGGTGCCTCTACGTCAAAGAACATCCCTCCCAGAGACCCAGAGACCTGCGGATCAATTCCCCATTATTCCCTATGGGGAATAAAGTGCCCAGTAGACATTTCTCTCCCCCCCCCCCGCTTTCAAAAGCAGGGGGAGGGCCTCCAAACCAGGGAATCCTCTGCCCCCACCCTCTCTCTCTCTCACACACACACTTACTGGGTCTGGTTCCTTCGCAACTTTACCTGCTCTGAAAACGAAAGCAAAACAAACGGAGGGCCTGTGCTCTGATGAAACCGCTGCTGACCCTTCCCCATGAAGCACTTTCTGTTTCCTGCTTCCTGCTCAGCTTTAAAGGCACACATTTTAAAAATGGATTTGTTTGCAGGTTTCTAAACCTGCCGGAGCTCTTAGAGGTACATGGTGACTGTGGGGTCGGGGCTTCCCCCCGTTGACCAGCTGGCTGGGGACAGGGGGAAGCCTGTAAAACCAGGGGATCCCCCTCTGGGACCTGGGGATTGGGAAGCCTACAGTGACTATGCCATGAAGTAGATGGTCCCACATCCTGCCTGTGGGGAGGCAATCCTGGACTTGGTCCTAAGTAATGCTCAGGACCTGTGAAAGATGTAAATGTAACAGCACGAGTCAGCAACAGTGAGCATAACGTATTAAGTTTAGCAGGGCTTTTTTTGTAGAAAAAGTCCAGCAGGAACTCATTTCCATATAGACCACACCCCCTGACATCGCTATTGTTTCACACAGGGCTTTTTTTGTAGAAAAAAACAGTAGAAACTCATTTGCATATTAGGCCACACATCCGTGATGCCAAGCCAGCTGGAACTGTGTTCCTGTGCGTTCCTGCTCAAAAAAAGCCCTGAAGTTTAGTGTTATATAAATAGAGAGTTACCAATAAAGACCAGCACAACCACATTTAAATTTAGAACAGGTAATTTCTCTCAAATGTTTTGTTTCTTTTGTTTTGTGTTTTGAAGTGTGGATTGTATAGAATTAAACTCTGCTGAGGATCCTCCCCTCCCCAAACCCCATCTTTTCCATGCTCAGTCCTGAAGGGATAAAAATAAGGCCGTGGGCAATGGTCCAAAATAAAGTAAAAGCATATTTTATTATTCAGTTAAAGCCCCCCAAATTCCATATATGTTTTGTTAACAGGCTGCTTCAGGGGAACCTGTTAGCTTGAAGAAACTTTTTGGCAAAACATGTAGGAAATTTGGGGGTTTTAAACTGAGTAATAAAAGATTTTGGCCTTATTTTTTATCTTTTAGTGACTGGTATGGACCTTTTATTTTCTACTTGTGCTATGGAAGGGAGCACATAACCCCTCAATTTAAACCAGGTCCAGGGTCATAAACCAGCAGGATGACTGGGGGTGGGGATAATGGGGGCAGCACTGGCTGCACAGCTATATAACTTCTGGGAAGACATGGAAGCATTGTAAGGTAACTCTAGGAATGGCTAGAAACTTTATGGAAAATCATAGTCTCCAATAATTCCTAGAGCTACCCCATAGCACTTCTGGGTTTTCTATTTAAGTAACGTAGCAATACAGATGATGTCACCTTTAAAAAAATTACTTCTGCCACTGCTGTGAGTGGCAGCAGGCAACTACAGTTGCCAGTGGGAAGCCTCCCACAATGGTTACTGGGCTCACGATGAGCATCTGAACACAGTATCATTTGTAGTTTTATTTCATTGGCTTGCAAAAGTAATCCTCCTTATTTAAAGCAAAAGTGTCACCTTAAATGGCTGCCCTATTATTAGATATTGAGTGTTAATCCACCCCTGAGCTATGGTAGTTATAGCTCCTTAGTAATTAGCATGGAAGCTATTTACGGATCCTTTTAAATAGTAATCCTACTATTGGTGTTAGAATATGTGCTAGTGATTTAGCATACTTTGTACTCACTGTCTGCAAATTTTAGATGTATTTAAATGGTTTATGAATATGTGTGTTTGATGTGTTGGTATGTTTGTGGAAGAGCACCTCATTTCGTTGCTCTCTTTTTGTTGAGAACAATGACAATAAATTCATCTATCTATCTAAAGAACAAAACCATCCATCAGTCAAAGTTAATTTGCAAGACGATGACAAAACACAATGGCCTAGTTCTCACTGATGTAGGGAAACTGCATTATACTACAGGTAAGACCTCATAGAATTGATGCTCATTCATAGAAAAATGAATTCTCCACATGGGTGTTAGGAAGAGTGTTGCAGCATAGCCATGAACTTGTTCCCTTTCATTCAATGAACTAATGGTAAAACCTAAAGCATGAAGATTTAAATGGAAGGTGCTTGCTGGATGCTTCTGCACAGCTGCGACAGGGCAATTGCCTATTTTGTTTTTAAAAAAAACTTTGGAAGGCACCCCAGAAACATCACAAGTGACATTCCACGCTGATTTAGAAAAGTGCATTTTAAAAATTTGTAGCTGTAGAATAAATACACCAGAAGAAAAAGAATGATGTGTAAGGCAGGTACAGAATCCAAGGTCAAGATTAAGTCTTACTGCTCTGAACATCTGCAGTAAGATGTGTGTATGGGCCTTCAGGTCTCTGAAAGTAACATTAAGAAAGAGATTTTTTTTTTTTAAATGTTGCTAAGACTACAAACAGCATCCCATGCATGACTCATCTGAAGGAATTCCCCATTAGTTGAATTGGATGTACTTCTGAATATGTGTTTAGGATTGCAGCCATACGTTTACTTCAGTTTAACAAGCTGTTAACAAGCTGTTCTCTCTCTATTCATTGAGAAAACACAATGAAGAGACCACAGTATGCTATGCTTACATAAGTTCCTCTGTGCTAAACTGTTTGCTCCTGGTAAAATACTTCCAAAAATTTCTCTGTATGTCTTAATGAGAATCACTGTTTTCTCTCTAGGAAGCAAAAAAAGGAGATTGGATAGCATGACTTCACCAGGCTCTGTTAACTGCATAGATAGAATGTGACAACATTCTTCAAGTTTTACATGTATTGCGTGAGTAGAAAGACCTTGGTTTGGGATAACTCCTAAAAATATCTTAATATGTTTGCTTTTATTGCTTTATTTCATTTTTATTCCTTTTTTTCAGCCATGACAATCCCTTTGTTCACAAGAGATAAGAACCTTTATTGATAAACCAGAATGCTTGCTTTCAGTACAATTATCAGAGGCATAATGAGCGGAAGAACTCCTAGGTGATATGAATTCCTATTGACTTGAAGAGAAGCAGAACTGTCATACATCAGTGGACTCATGTATATCACAGAAAACAAATCCATAGACTGAAGTATATAGTTAGATGAATTCAATGAACTATGGAACAATGTCAGGGACAGCTCTTTGTGTATGAATCTGATGTGATATGCCTTTAGCACTTGTTGCCAGGCTGCTTTGCCTTTTTTATTGCTTATTATATCTAAAAGAGAAACTCTTCAGAATTCACAGACGACTATTTAGGAGGTCAAGGCAAGGTATATATTTCAATGGCTCTGTTCCAGTAGTGTTTTTGAAAGGAAACAAGTTTGCTGCCACTGTACAAATACATGATGGATATATAAACACACCAAACCAAAAATCTAATAATTAACAAACATATTTATTTATTTATTATTTATTACTTCGCATTTATATCCCGCCCTCTCCGCAAGCGGACTCAGGGCAGCTCACAACATTATAAAAACAATCAATCCAATAATTTACATATATCAACTTTAAAACCATTCTATAGCACTATTTCAGTCCAGTATTGGCGGAGTGACTTCTCGACTATGATCGCCAGCATTCTGTAGGATGTCCGGTGGAAGCCCTTTTTCGATCAAACCGCAAAAGCCTGTTTAAACAATTCGGTCTTACAGGCCCTGCGGAACGCAGACAAATCCCTCAGGGCCCTTATAGCTTCTGGGAGGGTGTTCCAAAGTTCTGGTGCTGCCACCGAAAAAGCCCTGGATCTTGTTGTACATAGCCTGGCTTCTTTGGGGCCAGGGGCAGACAACAGATTTTTTTGTCCCTGATCGCAGTGCTCTCTGGGGGATATATGGGGAAAGGCGGTCCCGTAGATAGGCAGGTCCCTGACCATAGAGGGCTTTAAAGGTTAATACCAACACCTTGAAGCGAACTCAGAACACAACAGGCAACCAGTGCAGCTCTCTCAGCACTGGCTGAATGTGCTCCCGTCGCGGTAGCCCCATTAACAGCCGTGCCGCAGCGTTCTGCACTAGTTGTAGTCTCCGGGTTAGCGTCAAGGGTAGCCCCATGTAGAGAGCATTACAGTGATCTATTCTTGAGGTGACCGTAGCATGGATTACCGTTGCTAAGTCGTTGCGCTCCAGGTAAGCATAGCTACATGCAGGGCTTTTTTGGTAGAAAAAAGCCCAGCAGGAACTCATTTGCATATTAGGCCACACCCCTGATGTCACCATTGTTTCACACAAGGCTTTTTTTTAAAGGCCCTGCAGGAACTCATTTGCATATTAGGCCCAACCCCCTCACACCAAGCCAGCTGGAACTGTGTTCCTGTGTGTTCCTGCTGAAAAAAAGCCCTGGCTACATGCATCAAGCTACCATCCTAAATATACCAAAGAATCTACAGCCCGGCTCTACAGTACAACTACATCTGTTCCAGTCATTCAGACATTCTCACCTGAAGGATTGACAACAAACCTTTTTGGAACTAAAATATCTATCTGATGAAGTGTGATGGAATTATAGGTGAGACAGGACAGTTCTGAGTCTGAATTTGCTTATGGCTTTCTATTTGGTAGGGCTTTTTTTTTTAGCAGGAACACAGGAATACATTTTGGATGGCTTGGCATCAGGGAGTGTGGCCTACTATGCAAACAAGATCCTGCTGGGCCTTTTCTATATAAAAAAAGCCCTGTGTGAAACAATGGTGACATCAGGGGGTGTGATCTAATATACAAATGAGTTCCTGCTGGGCTTTTTCGACAAAAAAAGCCCTGTTATTTGGTATTTTTCCAAGCAAGAGTGGATTCCTCAATGAACTCTGTCCTAGAAAGAATAGTTGATATTTTTTGCATCCAGGATACTAGCTCCAAAGCCTAAAAACAGATTACCAGGCTTCTTAGGAACTCAAGACACAGAAATTGTTTTAACTACAGGCAAAGTTCATGCCTTACTGTATGATAGCCGTTGGGTTTTGTCAGATATGTTAGATGCTCATTACAGACCTGACTGACAGTTACATTAGCTCCTTAGATTCTTCAGTACTTACAGCCAGTTTGGTGTAGTGGTTAAGTGCACAAACTCTTATCTGGGAGAACCAGGTTTGATTCCCCACTCCTCTACATGCACCTGCTGGAATGGCCTTGGGTCAGCCATAGCTCTCGTAGGAGTTGTCCTTGAAAAGGCAGTTGTTGTAAGAGCTCTCTCAGCCCCACCTACCTCACCGGGTGTCTGTTGTGGGGGCAGGGAAGGTAAAGGAGATTGTGACTGCTCTGAGATTCAGAGTATAGGGTGGGATATAAATCCAATATCTTCTTAATCTTCTTAATGTGTGATTTTATTCTTGTCTGTTGTTGTTGTTCTGAATCAACCACCCTCATTACATATAATATAGTGGCTGTGCTCTAAGACTGAAGACTGAGCCAACAGGGCCAACTATATACACACAAAAGGTTCCCGTGCTAGCATGCTATTGGACCATTCAAAACAGCAGGGGGCCCATGATTGGAGCAGGTCAGCAGGGATTTGGATTCTGCTGCCCGTTGTTCTCGGGTCCCCCAAGCTCAGTCCTCCAGCTCCAATGAGCCAGGCAAGAACTCCATTTATTAAATATATTTCCATTCACATATATAACATCATGGGTCTTGAGTCAGAGCCACCAAGGATATCCTTTATAAAATTACTGTACACAATGTTTATGTATTTTAGCTATCATATACCCTTGACTGAAGAACAGTACATTCCTTCTATCTGGGATGGTCATCCTCTTCCACTGAGTGCGCAGCTTCGGGGGGGGATGCACATGGAGTGGTGGGGAGGTAGGGGACACCTGCCTAGCCAACCAGATCAGTCGAATCAACCCTGGCAATCAGTAGGGTGACAGATGTCACAACCAGATCACCCTCACATTTTATTTTGGTTTAATGTATACTGCATACTAAATTCTTGATTGAGTTTTGCATCAGGTTTTTGCAACAAATGGTTTCAACTTTGGAACAGATTTCTCTCTCAAATTATGGGGTTCTTGCCAGTTTCACCCCCCCCCTCGTTGAGCTGGGTGGGATGGGGAGTTCCTATACTCATAAATTCTCTAACATGGTCAAGAAATAGATTAACAAAACTAGAATATTACCAAGAAAAAGCCTATTAGAAAACAGGCCCCAAAGAGACAACAACAGAACACCACTAGTAGTCACACAAGGCTCTTAACTTAAAATAGTTTGACACATCATCAATGATCTACTGAATAATGACAATTCTCTTTCACATGCACTGTGGGGCAGACCTTTTCTTGCACACAAACAGCCCCTCCCCCCAAATCTTAAACAACTCCTCATCCACCATAATATAATATCTAACTTGAAGATGAACACTGGTACCAGAGCTTGCAATAAACCCGGATGCCAACTTTGCTACACCCAGACGATGTGATCACTGAACCTAACAACATCAGCTACACCATCTCAGGCTCATTCACTTGCTCATCTTCTAACATTGTATATGCCATTAAATTCCAACAATGTTCCATTTTCTGCACAGGACAAACAGGTCAAACCCTATGCCAAAGGATAATGGCCATAAAACTGACATTAAGAATCACAAGACTGAGAAACCTGTAGGAATTCAACTTTCCAGGACATTCAGTGGATGACCTCAGAGCAGCTGTTTTATTGCAAAGGAACTTCAGGAACAGAATGGAAAGGGAAATTGCTGAATTACAAGTTATTAAAATACTGGGAACAACCCCTCCAGGACTTTACAGGGATATTGGTTTCTTATCCCACTACATATGCTAATCTCATTCAGTCCTTACATCTGTATTCTCACCAACTAGGCTAGGGCCATACATCCTATTTATTTTATTGTATTTCTTATTTGGAACAGTAGATTGGAATAGTGATTGTAAGATAATGCAGTGAATAGTAGAATGTAATGTAATTTGTAATGGTAGATTGGAATGTATTTCTCTGATCTGGTGACAGGAGACATAACATTTCGCAACCAATCACCCAACCTAAAAGAAAAGGATGCTATTAGTTACCTCCATGCTTCAGGGAGATGGACAGAGTGAAACAATTAATTACAATTACTGTCAGTATTCCACAATTAAGGAGGATATATTTACACATCAATCTCCAGTTCTGATGTATTTATTTGCTTCGCTATGCTCCCCCCCTGAATTAAATCCAAACAAATAGTGACCATATAAACTAAGCTTTTATTCTTGTTTGGTCCTTGCATCTGTTAAACATCTTCATTATGTTCTATGCTAATTTGCTGCTCACCTTCTACTTATTTGAATGGCCTGATAACTTCCATTTCAGTGTATTTGAAGAAGTGTGAATGCACACAAAAACTGATACTTTGAATAAAACTTCATTGGTCTTAAAGGTGCCACTGGACTAGAATTTTATTTATTTATTCTTCGCATTTATATCCTGCCCTCACTGCCGAAGCAGGCTCAGGGCGGCTAACAACAATTAAACACCAAACAATAAAACAGTGAGCAAATAATTAAAATTATCAATCAATTACCAGTTAAACAATTTAAAACAGTTTAAATTAATTAAAACAATTTTTGGTGCTAGAGTTGGTACCATACATTTCGCAATGTTCAGCGATGTTGGGCATCTACTTATACTGTAGTTCAACTATAGGCAAGTCGAAATAGAGCTGTTTTGCAGGCCTTGCAGAACTGGGCAAGGTCCCGCAAGGCCCTTACATCTTCTGGGATTTCCCTTCCCGGACAACCACGACTCAGACAAAGGACCTCTATCTACAGCGGATTCAGCTTCAGATGACTCAGCCTGAGCCACCCTGCCACAGCTTGTAGCGCCAGGACTAGATTTTCTGGGGCAGAGGCCAGCCGGCCATCCATCAGCAGATAGAGCTGGGTGTCATCAGCATACTGATGGCAACCCAGCCCAAATCTCCAGACAATCTGGGCAAGGGGGCGCATATAGATATTAAACAATATTGGGGAGAGCACCGCCTCTTGAGGCACCCCACAATTAAGCGGATGTCTCTGGGACAATTGCCCCCCAATTGCCACCCTTTGTTTCCAACCAAGGAGAAAAGAGGAGAGCCATTGCAAGGCCAACCCCTGAATCCCTGCGTTGGCAAGGTGGTGGACCAGCAACCGATGCTCGACAGTGTTGAATGCCACCGACAGGTCCAACAACATCAGCACTGCTGACCCGGCTCAATCCAGATGCTGCTGAAGATCATCTACCAGGGTGACCAGCACTGTCTCCGTCCCATGGCCTGGGCGAAAGCCAGACTGGTGTGAGTCTAAGACAGAAGCGTCTTCCAGAAAGCTCTGTAACTGCAGTGCTGCAGCTCTCTCAATGATTTTACCCAAAAAGGGTAAATTCGAGACTGGCCGGTAGTGTGCCAATTCGGCCGGGCCTAATGTTGGTTTTGTTCTGTTGCTGTGCTTCATTAAGGCTGACATCTTGTGGACAGTTTCTGAATCAAGTTCCCATTATTAACTTTGCTTCTTCCTCATAAAAACTTGAAATGGGTATCTATAGGAAACGTTTACTTTGGGAAAGAGCTATTTGGAAGAACATCTATCTTAATGAGTCATTTTTAATTTGTATTTTGGGGGAAAACAACTAGTGGTGGTGGAAAGTGCCATCAAGTCACAGCTGACTTCTGATGACCCCATAGGGTTTTCAAGGCAAGACATTTAGAGGTTTGCCATTGCCTGCCTCCACATCACAACCCTGGACTTCTATGGTGGTATCCCATCCAAATACTACCCAGAATGGACCCTGCTTAGCTTCTGAGATTTGATAAAATCAAGCTAGCCTGGGCTGTCTGGATCAAGGGCAACTAGAGCTGGTTTCAAATCCCCAGCCACGAAGCACACTGTTCCTGGACCAGTTATTCTGTCTAACCCTAACTATTTCACAAGGTTATGAGGTTAAAACAGGAGGGTGAGGACTATGTATGCTGCATATTGTTATAAAATTATATTATTATGGATTTCATTCAAATATTTTGAAGCCTACCAAGTATTTGAAATGCATTGGGATTGTATTGGCTGCCTGGACAATAATATCTACACTTAACTGTATTTTCTTGGTAGTTGGGTTTGTGAAGTCATCTCTGTGCTCTAAAAGCACTAACATAAACTCAATTGATATATAATACCAAACCACAGTTTGACCACACATGCCTGAACCTCTGGCCCACATACTCCCCATTCTTCCTCTCCTTTCACATCCAGCTCCCTCCCTCATTTCTTTCCTCGAGCATAGTTTTCAAGCTATAGTTTGAGTGAACCATAGAGATTCATCAGTTTGTCATTTTTCAATCACAGATCAAGCTAAACAACAGATGATAAAGGCCGAAAACAATTCAAGATTTCAAGACCTTGACAAATGTGTTAGAGTTTTTACGTATGACCTTCAGAGCCCACTGTGAATGCACAACGGTTCTTTGAGAGACAAGATGTGATGTATGATAAGAGGTACCCAATCTTTGCCAAAGAATTAGTCTATTTGGTTGCATTAAAGCACTGTCATACTAAAGTGTCAAAAACATAGTAGTGTTTTTCACTGATCAAATTGTATATATATATATATAAAATTATGTATCTGGTAAAACAGTTTAGGAGCCAAAAGCAGGGGGGGGGGGAGGAAAGAAACAGCTAGGCAAACGGTAGCAAATATAAGAATGAATGTACATAGTTAATCTCCCCCCCACTTTTTCAGCTTTACAGTACATTTATCTTTTATACACAAAGTTAGAACTTCCATTATATTAAAACCAGCTTTTATACTAATTTAGGATTTGGCCTAACTAAAATCCCTAGACCTTGATGCAGCACTGATAAGAACATGGCACTAGTACCTCTAGTCAGTATCCTAGTGTCTCTCAGCAGAGAAAGTACATATTAAAAAAAAAATCTCTTTACTGAGGTGCAGATAGCATAGCAATCACACCCTAGTCTGTAATAACTCCACCTGCACCCACCAATCATAGCATGAAGGTAGGTAGACAGGGAAGTAGCCAGCCTTTTGCCAGACAAAGCAGATGCAGATGCAAGAGCAACAACAAGGGAACAAGCTACCTTAAATTCATATGAGGTTTTCCTGTTATGCCTCCATGGTGAAATGCATCCATGTAGAAAAAAGGGTCTGGGTTCAAATCTTACCCAGGGGACAGTTATTGAGGAGGCAAAACACACATTTTGGGCAACAAGAAGGTGATCAGCATCAAAACAGAAGAAAGATGATGGATTAAAACCTGCAAATCATTCATTTGCGGGCAGGCCTTTAAGCACACACCTGACCAGGCACAACCCAGGGAATTCTGAAACCCACAAAAGTCTTAGCATCAATAGCAGCCACATTAGCATAGCAGAGAGTGCAGCTAAAGGAACAACAGTGTAGGAACGTACAGGTTCTTGGGTTGGGTTTTACAGAAGGATAGCTAATGGACAGGACAGCTCTGGAGGGAGTCCCAGGCATAGCTGCTGCTTGTGAGGTACAGTTGCTTGGGATGGGCTGCTAATGCAGATTAGCAATGTCCACACCAACCCTTTTGATAAGCCACTGCTCTCTGCTGTGGGGGGGGGGGAGGGGTCGGGTCATTGCTCCCTTCTGCTCCAATTAATTCTCACAAACCATGTGTACCAACCTTCCTCACCTGCTATCATCCCTGGCTCATAAGATACTGGCACTGATCAGTAAGAATGTGGTACCTGTGTGCTTTTCCCCCTCGGAAGTGCACACATTTACCCCTGTGGTGGAACATGCCTGCTCTGGTCTGCACACCCCATTTCCACCCTTTCTTCCTGGGTTTTTCTCATACCTGGAGGGGTTTTTCTTCCACTATTAGGTAGCTTGCCACCACCACCTGATCTTTGTATGGAATTGCCCACTGGGAGGGTCAGGGCTCTCAGCTTCCCTTCCAAGCTCTGAGGCCTTGCCTCAGTGTCTCCCAGTGCCTGGTAGCCATGGGGACAGTTTACTGTCTTGCATGCCCCTGAAGGAACAGTCAATTGCCAACTGCCTGTCTTCCATTGGGTGCTTCTTTGAAAATAGCACATCCAAGATGGTGGAGGTTTATGTGGTACAGAGAACTGCTACCAGCATCAAAAGTTATAAACTATTTATTAAAAAGAAAATGTTTATAAGCATACTTTAGCACAGCACCAGACTGAGCAAGTGGTACAAAAGAAATGGATAAAAATTGAATTCTTCTCTCCATACATGCCCTACCAGATGTTAAATTAGGACAGGCTCCTTTAGTTTAGGATGTTACAGATTCCTGTAGACTTATCATTACCTTGAAGCTTGCTCCAGATCTTTAGGAAAATACATGGTAAATGGCTGCCTTTCCAAAGGAGAGGTCTGTATGTTTCTCCACTCATATCTGTTTCTCCACTCACTGACCAGGTCATGCCAGGTCAAAGAAGCATTTCCTGGGGCTTCTTCCTGGAGATTATTCCTGACTGTTCTAATCTAGTCTGTTCCCTGCTTGATCCACTGATTATCTCTCTTGCTAGATCTATTAGCATTTGTATGAAGGTGAGAGGAGTATGTCCAGGAACTGAATGGACTCCCCCCATCCATTCTCTGCCTAGAAAAAAAACCTCCTTTGCTCCTTTCAATCCTCCCCAGGAAAAAATGCATTTCTTCACAGTTACTCTTGGATTACTTGTTACTACTTTATTTAAAGTCCCATGCTGCAACAGCAGAGGTTAGAAACAAGCAGGGTAATTTTGTAGAAAAAGCCCAGCAGGAACTTTACATATTAGACCACACCTCCTGACAGTGCCATTGTTTCACACGGGACTTTTTTGTAGGAAAAGCCCAGCAGGAACTCATTTGCATATTAGAACATCCCCCCTCCGACACTAAGTTAGCCGTGTTCCTACTAAAAAAAAGCCCTGGAAACAAGCAAGGAGATGGACTTCTAGTGTCCTGGCCCCACTGATGGACCTCCTGATGGTACCTGGTGTTTTTTTGACCACTGTGTGACACAGAGTGTTGGACTGGATGGGCCATTGGCCTGAGCCAACATGGCTTCTCTTATGTTGTGATGCTCATCAAATGGGACGCTCTAGGAATTTGGTTGAAACTCTATGGTTTCATGTGGGGGATGTTCTATGAATTTTGGGGGAAACCATAGCGTTTTCCCCAAATTGCAAGAGCATCCCTGCATGGAAACATAGAGTTTCAACCAAATTCCTAAAGCATCTCACGCAATGAGCCCGGCACGATGCATCACTTCCAGGTGACATCATTGTGCTGCATGCACTGCATGTGCGTTAAAAAAAGTGCCCTGCTGGCAGCCACGGGGGACTTGGTAACCCTATCTCTGTAGTCCAGAGATGAGCTGTAATTCCAGGGGATCCCCAGGTCCTGCCTAGAGGGTGCATCATTATTAGTAAGAGGATGTAATTCAGGAAGGTATTCTCATGAGCCCTGACGAGGAGGAGCTGGAAGGGTTAACAGACCTGGAAGAGTCACCAGCCAGTTCCTCAGCTGAACAAATAGCAGCTGGCCCATCAATCATTCTCTAGGCACTAGTGTTGGTACTTGCTTTCAGCTGCTAGGGCATTATATGCGCAGTTATGGAAGCAAGATAAAATTCCAGAAAAATGGGATTGGATTGTAAAAGTTATGTCATGGAGTGAAATGGATAAACTTACAAGAATCTTGAAAGACTATGGTTTAGAGGGATTTAAAAGGGATTGGGATAAATTCAGAAGATATACAGAAAAAGAATGGAAAGTAAAAGGACATTGGGTGATTTTTGAGGATACCACTTAGGCTTTTAGGAGAAGAAAGAAGATGAACTATAATAACTGGGTGGGACTTTATAAAGTATAAGAAATGTGTTTGTTTATTTCTTTGCAAAATGATATATATATATTTCCTTTTTTTATTAAGATTCTGAGTTCTAGTGGAGTCACTGCCACCCAGGGAGCAGGCTGATTGAGACTCCCATATAGCTCCCACCCAGGACCTGGTAACCTTGTGGAAGCAACAAGTCTATTCTCTGGCTTGCATCCATGCTCCTTCCTGATTCCTGATCCTGACTTGCTTGATTTCCTTGGCACCCTGATCTTTTGACTTTTGGACATTGACTTCTGATTCTGGTTTCTGATTCTGCATTGGTGACTTGGCTCCTGCTTGACATCCTAGACTTTGATTTTAGACTGGCTTTGGACTCCTGCCTGCCTGCACCCTGAGAATGTGACAGGTATAATGCCAGAGCCTTCCTTTCAAAGGCACCATTTTCTCCAGAACTGCTATCTGCTGCCTCTAGGCCAGTTGCAATTCTGGGAGATTTCCAGACCCCACCTGGAGGATGGCAACCCTATAATCCCTGGAAGAGCAGAAGAAGAAAACTGCCCTTCTCTCTGAATCAGAGACTCAGAGTGGCCTACAATCTCCTATATCCTCCCCCCGCCCACAACAGACACCCTGTGAGGTGAGTGGGGCTGAGAGGGCTCTCACAGAAGCTGCCCTTTTTAAGGACAAGTCCTGCTATAGCTATGGCTAACCCAAGGCCATTCCAGCAGGTTGCAAATTGAGGAGTGGGGAATCAAACCCGGTTCTCCCAGATAAGAGTCTGCACACTTAACCACTACACCAAACTGGCTCTCCAGACTGGCACTACACTCTACTGGTCAAAATCTGCTGGTGATCCCTGGTCCTAAAGAGGTCTGGCTGTCCTCAACAGAGTCAGGACTTTTTCACCTCAACCTGGTGGAACTCTCTGCTGGAAGACAGCAGGGCCCGGGCCCTGTGGGATCTTTTACAATTCCACAGGGCCTACAAAGCAGAGATGTTCCGCCAGGCTTTTGTTTGAGGACAGTGATGGCTGCTGGGCTGGCAACTTCCTCCCCTCCCCTCTACATGAGGGGGGAACTGCTTCCAATGCCTGGAAAGCATAATTACAGCACACTAAAGTAGATATTGGGTTGCAACTGTAAATGGCCTAGAGCCCAGCATTGGCCGGGATGAGGCGATTCATAAATTTTAAAATAATAATAATAATCACTGTAGGAGCCTGATTGAGACTGCAGTGTTGGGGAAGGAGGGATTTCAACCTATCTCCCATATCATTGTTCCAAACTGAAATGACTCTGGAGAGGGTGGGCAATAATTCCCCATTTCGGAGCAATACATTTCTCATTTGCTTATTTAACATAACATCTAATTAGGCCTGAAATCTCACTGGAATCAATGTAGTTTAAGAGCTTGGCTGTATATACCGGTACTTAGTCTCAGTGATTATGATGCAGCATGTAATTTTTTTTTCCTGGAACACATCTTCAACTATCCAAATAAACAAAAGGCAGAATTTTGTCTTCTTTGCTCCAATGTTTTTTGTACATTTTTATTATTTGGTTTGGACCTGACTAGTCAGATTCATCTGCCAATAGAGCACTGTGCTTCATCAAAATCTATTGCCCCATCCATTGTCAGCAGGAGATAAATTTGACCAGGAGTTACAGATGGGTGATGTATTCCCCAGACTCAGGTGGGACATTCTAACTGATATACATTTTCTATTTAAAGCAATATAGATTGCTTTCTTGGTGCCAATTATTGGATCTGCATTAACCTATCTTCTCCTCCCCTAATTAACATTGGCCTGCTATGCTGCATGGAGGGGGGGGGGGAAGGGAACAGCTTTTTTCAAATGCAATTTTTCCACAAAGGAAAATAAAACCCACCTTTTCTGAATTAAGAACAGATAAAAGTAAAAATGTGTTTGCTTCCCACAAAAGAAATTACAATGAATAAGCATAAATTAAGGATTTGCTAACACTGAAGTTAACCTGATATTTCCATGTAAAGCTTAAGTAATGTATTCTAAAAAATCAATATGTGATGTATGTCTATGCTAAAGTTTCCACAATTTGTTGGATTTGTCACCTGGGATACTGGTGGCACCTATTTTCTGCTTCACTCTAAGAAAACCTGAGCTCTAATTATATCCACAGGCTATGCTCTGTAACTAATTTCTAAAGAGACATTACTAAAACTGAAGCTTAGCTGGAAATCCTTCTCTCTGGTCACAGATGTAAAGGAGTAGTACTCACTTGGTGGTATGGCATAGAGTTTGTATTATATAAACTGTTTGCTTTTGCTTTATTATTTCAGGATTTAGTTTTGGCCTTGAATGCAATTTTTGCAGCTGAGCTCAGAATAAAATTTATCTAGCTATTCTGTTGAAACCCAGGTTATTTATCCGGTTTGAATGTACTTATTTATAGTACCCAGCTCGCTGGGGGTAAAGTGTAGATGACTGGGGAAAGCAATGGCAAACCTCCTCGTAAAAAGTCTGCCACGAAAATGTTGTGAAAGCAACATCATCCCAGAGTTGGAAACGACTGGTGCTTGCATAGGGGACCACCTTTACCTTTTTATTTACAGTCTGACCTATCTCAAACAACTCAGGTGAATAGAAAAGCAAATATCAGGAAGATGGAGTAATATTTTATCAAATTCATTGACATTTCTCTACCCTTCAGTGACTTAACTTTGAGCTCCACATGGCACCTCGGACACATTGATTTTCCAGTGTCTCTGAAAAAGGTTCAACTTGGAGTTTTGAGGAAATAGTGACAAGAGCAATCCTAAACAGATTTACGCTCATCTAAGGGGCCAAACTATATGACACATGTGACATGAGTTGTGTTGGGCTGGGGAACCCCTGACCTGGCTTGCACTCACATGTATAATTAGAGAAGTGCATCATTACTCAGCAAGGCATGGGAATGCTGTGTGGGGGAACAGAGGCTTCAGCCTTCCCTTTCATACTGTTTTCCTGGGAGGATATTACCACGGGGGTCCTATGACCCACTGTTGGGTTCCACATGTAATCAGTCCCATGATCCCAGTACACATGAAGCCCCAAAGCAGGGCAAATAGCCCCTCTGACATTTTCACTTGTGAAAATGGCACAGGAAGGAAGGCTGAAGTCCTTCTCCCCTGTGCAGCACTCCCACGTTGTATTAAGCTTTGGAAGGTGATTTCCCTGATCATAAAAGTGATCCCCAACCCAGCTCACATCACATATACCATGTAGCTTGGCCCTGAATCCACTGAAGTCAATGAGCTTGGAAGGATGTAAATATGTTTGAGATTTCACTGATACTGTACCAGGAGACTTCCTTTGCAGACATTGACTAAACCCAGACATGTTTAGCTTTGGTAAGATTATTGGATCATGTATTCTTCATCTTTATGCTGGGACCAGATTCTGTTGATCTTGGACATTCTAACTGGACACCTAGGAAGACTTAGGTGATTTGTTTTAAGGCATGTTAAGCTTCCAATTGACAAAGGATGACAAGGATGTATTTTATTTCCCTGTCCAGTCTATATGCAGAACACATCAGAAGGAAAGCTGGATTAGACTTAGATAATGGTGGAGTGAAAACTGGTGGAAGGAACATTAACAATTTGAGATATGAATCTGGCACCACATTATCAGCAGAAAATAGTGACATTAAACAACTACTGATGAAGGTTAAATCAGAAAACACCAAAGCAGATTTACAACTAAATATCTAGAACACAAAAGTAATGACTACTGAGTAACTGCACAACTTTAAGACTGACTATGAAGAGATGGAAATTGTTAACGTTTTTTATTCCTTGACTCCATCATCAACCAAAAGAAAAACTGCAACCAAGAAATTAGAAGGAACCTGAGACTGGAAAGGGCAGCCATGAAAGAGCTAGAAAAGATCCTAAACAATAAGGATGTGTTACTGGTGGCCAAGATTGAGATAATTCATACTATAGTATTCCCCATTATTATGTATGGTTGTGAATGTTAGACAATAAGAAAGAAAGCTGATTCATTTGAGTTGATTCATTTGTTGGAGGAGCATCTTACAGTTACCATGGACCACCAAAACCAACTTATTGGGTTTTAGATCAAATCAAGCCTAAAGTCTGAGTACATCTGTTAATGACAGGATGTTTTGTAGGTCATTAATTCATAGGGCTGCCATAAGTCAGAAACAACTCGATAACACTTAACACACACACGTTAAATATGTCAATGTTATATAAATAAAATAAGCTAAATTACTTATCATTGATAAAAAGTTTTGAGACTATAACAGTAGTCTCAAAAACTTGGTACTACAGTTGTAAAGGCTCAATCCACACAGTTTTAGAGCAGTCCCCTTTGCTTTCGTGTGGCTGCTCTTGAGTGTGAGGCTCAATGAGTGAAGTCTTTTAGTGTTTCAGATCAAATTGCAATTAGCAGTGCCCCTCAACACCAACAGGGTCTACATGAATAGTTAATTGTGTAGAAAGGGTCCCATCGACATCAGAGAGAAACTGCATTGATTGTATTTCAGGTCAATTGATTTCTAGCTATGCCGAAAAAAAGAGAGCTGAACTTGCATTTTTCAGAAGGTCAATATAATTGACAGCAAGATGAAAGGCAGATTTTGAAAGGAAGGAAGTCCAACTAAAAGAACAAATAATTGGTTTAGTTGTTTAGTGTATATCATGTTTATATAATATCTAAGAACTGTGGAATCAAACTCTATGCAGAATTTTCAAGGTTCAGTGTATTCTATTTGCTTTTTCCAGGGACATGCATGGCTCTTATTGTACACAATGATGCCCAGTTGGGAGTAAAGGGAGGTCCATGGGAATAACCCTAAGCCTAAGGGATGCTTCACATATGATGATTTACCAGTCCAAGTTAACAAGGCACACATTGTGTTCTAAGGAGTTTTACAACTAGACTGAACCCATACTAGACTTAGTGCCTGCTGAAGTTCCATCTTGTATCAGAAGAATAGGAATAATAAATGGTTCACACCCTACCTGTTTGGTAATTCCTTAAACTGATATCTTTGGCAAATTGTTTTTACCCCCTCTTCCATAAAGCTCACACATAATTTAGTATACAAATATAGAAATCTATCTTAAGCTTTTGTAAAAGTGTAATATTTGAGGCAGTCCTACATTTGTTTTGCATTGCTAGCATGGCCCTTTGTGAGGATGTCTTTCTACTACTGACAGTGAGAATGGAATGTTGTCTGAAGGAACACTCATTCATTGAACATATGAACCTATAAAGCTGCCTTATACTGAATCAGACCTTTGGTCTATCAAAGTCAGTATTGTCTTCTCAGACTGGCAGCGGTTCTCCAGGGTCTCAAGCTGAGGTTTTTCACACCTCTTTGACTGGACCCTTTTTTGGAGATGCCAGGGATTGAACCTGGGACCTTCTGCTTCCCAAGCAGATGCTCTACCACTGAGCCACCATCCCTCCATCAGAAAGAAATGTGCAACAAAAGGTAGAAAGGAAAGTCCACCTGAAATATAGGTAGCAGCAACACTGATTGTTCCATATGCAAAGCAGAAAGAGAGCTGATCTCAGTCCACCGCTGAGCTTCTTATTATTAGTCTTACCCACAGTAACTGCATTGATCCCAAAGATCAAGGAAGCTGCCTTTTTCACATAGATCATTTCAAGGAAAAGATAATATTTCTTCTTGTCTTGCATTTTCTGCTGCCCTTCTACTACTTCACCAACAAGAATTTTGGCTGAGGTTTCCTTGTTAGGAACATTTTGAGAATTTCAAGTACAACATTGACATAGCTGAACTGTATCATCTATTTGCTTACAACTGAATTTTCAGACACTTAAAAAGCTCTTCAGAGTTTTTAATCTGTGTATATCTGAGTACTCGTCTTGCTGAAACTTAATTATGATCTTCCAGTAAAATATCCAGCGCTGTTACAATCTGTCAAATCCACTTTCTAAAGTTTGTTCCAAAAGGATAGCCCACGTAATGTCCATAGAAATTTCTCTATCTTCTCTTCTATACGAGTCAGCAGTATGTCATACCCAGTCTCGCTAATGGAGCTCTTGCTGTTTAAAAGGCAAAACTAGATAATCTATTTGCAGATCTATCACTTTCTTAATCACATCCTGATCTGAAGCCCAGTTATACTTTTGAACGTTTGAGTGTTTATTTGTTTAAACTTTTAAAAGATAGCAACACAAGGCTAATAGATGTACTGAGGCATAAGTTTCTTTTGAAAGTTGATTCTAAAACAAATCAAGATGTTAGTCTTTTAGGTGCCATAAGACAATCTGTGGTGTTTAAGGGGGTGACACGTATTCCATCTCCTGTCTGACAAAGGGAGCTTTGACTCTCGAAAGTTCATACCCTCAAATTTTGTTGGTCTCTAAGGTAGTCCTGGATTTAAATCTAGCTTTCTTAGTGTGTTTTGTTCGGTCTTTCTGTTAACCATGACGATGGTTTTAATATCACCTCCTGCTTTAGTGTAGGGCACACTTTTGTAGAGTTAACAAGCGGCTTTTAGCGGAGACGGACCCGGGCACTCCCGCAGCGATCTTTGATGTTTCTAGGTTCCTCATAACAACAACAACAAGCAAAAGTCTATGGGGCCTTGGTGACTAACAGCTTTATGGTGCTAAGAACTTTAATTAGACCGAACCCGAACCCACTTTGTCAGATATCCATTTCTTGCGGCAGTCTTTGAAATTACGCGCAAGTAAAAATCTGGAGCTTCCATTGAGCGTCACTCAGTTTCAGAGCATGCGCCAGTCCGTGTTGTGCCTGTCCCTTTTCCTTAGCTCTATGGCGTATTCGGGAGGCTGGCGCATGCGTGCTGGGGAGCTAGCGTTTCGCTCGGCAGGGAACCGAGGGTGGGCATGAGACGGTGCCACTCGGGCGATGGGCTGAGTGGGGTCCCCCGCAGTTGCGGCTGGTAGCAAGCGGGGCTTCTGCCTGAGGATGGAGAGAGCCATGGAGCAGCTCAACCGGCTCACGAGATCCCTGCGTCGCGCCCGAACGGTCGAACTGCCGGAAGGTAAGCGGCGGAACGGCAGAAGGAGGAGGGGGTTAGGGCAATGCAGGCGGCGAGGGGCTGGTGTGTTGGGTCTTGCCTTGTGAGGCTCGCTAGGGGTGGGTCGGTAGGCGGGAATGAAGAGCCTATTGGCTGGGCAGCACCTGGGCAAGGAAAAGGAAAACCTCAGAATGGTATGGCTGAGGGGCGGGGGTGGGATTTGGGGGAAGAGACGGTTGCCTTTCTGGGACAGGTAACGGCTGGCGTGGTATGGCGTTTATTCTACTAGGTTCAAGTCTCCGGAGAAATGGGTGCTCTCTGATAGGGAGTTCAAGGCTTGTTGGGAGTGCCCGTGAAAGTAGAAGGAAGCCCACAGGGTCGCAGGTTGGGAGGCCAGTTGGAATAGCTGGAGGGGACTAGGACAGTGTCTGGGGTCTGGGACTCGGTTAGGGGTTGTGTATGGGGGGAGAGGTAGAGCTGTAACAACAGGGTTTCACTTTTAAGATAAGCATTTTTTAAAAAAAAAATTAATACGTGATGAAGATCATGGTCCTCCCATAAAGTTGGTGTTCTGGGGATCCTAGACTTTTGTGAAACTATTCCTCAATAAAGGAAATATATTTTAACAAGTTGTCAAGCTTACTGTTTCTGTGTCTCACAATCCTGGAATAAACTTTAGCATGGTTTTAGGTGGGATCTCCAATTAGCCAAAAATGGTGGGACCTAGAATGATAATACTGATCACTTGAGGTGGAGGCTGATTTTTTTATACAAATGATCACACCCAGAGTGTTTAAAATAGGGACATATTTAGCATGCTTATGGTCTTGAGTTACGTTTCTCTGTCAAAGGCACTGAAGAGCCAGTTTTGTGTAGTGGATAAATGTGTGGACTCTAAGCTGGGAAAACCAGGTTTCATTCTCCACACCTCCAAGTGCAGCTGTTGTGTGACCTTGGGTTAGTCTTAGTTTTTGAAAGAGCTGCTCTCTGAAGAGCAGTTTACTCAGAGCTCTCTCAGCCCCACCTAACTCACAGGTGTCTGTTGTGGGGAGAGGAAGGGAGAGGAGATTGTAAGCCACTATGAGACTCCAAGTGAAGGGTAGGGTATAAATCTTATTCCCTTCTGAATTGGAGAACTGGAAAAGATCTTTGCCTGAGATGGCGGAGAGCTGTTGCAAATCAGACTGTGCTGTACTGAGGCAGACGAGTGCTGCTTTGGCATAAAGCTGTTTCATGAAAACCAAAAATAAGGGAGCCTTGTGAGCATGTAAGGGATATGCTCTCAGTATAAGTGGATTGTCATATTTGGGGTGAGGAAGAATTGGTTTCCTGGTTAGTTTGAGTAGGCTTGAGCCCCAATATTTTTTCACCATAGAATTTAAATACTGCCATTCTTATCCTGAGAATATAGGGGCATAGAGGTTGGAAAGAGACATGGTTTAGGATTCTCTGTTCAGTCGCATGGCTATTGTCTTAGGTAGAATTGTGTATAACCCTTGAGAAGGGCAGGTTATGGTTGAGGTTATACGTTAGAAGTAAATGGTGGGATTAAGGGGTAGCAGCTTAATCTGTATTGTTTTGTATCACTGCCCTGATAAAGCCACTCTGCTTCAGTTGTGTATCAAATGCAGTATTTCCTTGAAACTGTAATGAATCTAAAAATAAAAAGGTGATTCATCTTGAGGAAGGAACTTTTACTTCTGAATGCCAGACATTATGCTAATAGTTTGAAAAGATGTTTTTTTTTAAATAAGTGAATAAGGTTTGTTCCTTTTTGTGTGGTGCCATTTTTTCCTTGAGGAAAATAACTTGTTGAATTCTTTTGACTTTTCTCTAGTTACCTTGTTTATAGTATTTATTCTCCTTTATTTGATTGGTTACCTTCATTTTCAGCTATATGTGCTGATGAAGTAGGCTGCAGTCCACAAAACCTTATGCTAGGATAAAAACTTTAAGGTGCCACCAGGCTCCCATTAATGTTTGCTGTAATAGATTAACAAAGCAGAGTCTGGAACTATCCTCTCCAGTTTCCACTTGTTTTAAGGCCAGCATCTGAGAGAAAAGAAGAGGCAATTTCCTAATTTTATGTTCTCATGTGTATCCCGATTTCCCCCAAGAAATGCATGAATGACACTTTCATTTTTCTGTTGTTCTGAAGAGATGAAAATTGATTGTTGCTGCCATCCTTTTAATCTTACAGCCTTGGTTCCAGTAGAGGATTTCTGCAAGCGGAAAGGGGAATACTAGTACTCCCCTTCTTCCCCTCATGCTGTTTCTGAGGATACCCTGTCTCCAAGGAGCAGCATTTCATTAGAATCAACACAGGGAGGAAGATCTGCTTTCCTGAAGGAAATATCTTCTGCTAGAAGAAATCACAGATGGATCCAAGCCATAATCTCATTCTGTAGCAGCTGAGGAACCAATTAAACAAGTTGATGCTGTATAACTTTAAAATCTAGAAGTCATGTGTGAATCAATTTATTGGAAGAACTTTCCAGCACTATAGTTAGAAGAAAAATGTTATTTATTTTCAAATGAAAGCTTGAAGTATTTACTTAAAAATTACAAATGGTGTGGAATGTCCAAGTAAACCTAGTTGACCAACAATTAATGGTCCTTTTCAGTCACTGTCCTAAGATTACACACATGTTGTAATAACTATAATTTAATTTCTACAGATAATGAAACTGCTGTTTACACTTTAATGCCAATGGTTATGGCTGACCAACACAGGTAAGTTCTCATGTCTAGATCTGCAAACAAAACAATCCCCAGCTGCATATAAAGGTGCATGTAAGTGTTGGAACTAAAGCACCACCACCCCTGAATATGTACATTGGTTTTTGCATGTGATCAGAAGATACAAGTAAGTAACAATTCTCACTAGTTCTTCAAGCCCTTATGCATGGGGTAGTTCACAGGACATGACCAACATGTTCAGTGCCTCTAGTTTGACACCCACTGTGTTAACGTGTCTTTAAATATTTTCAGTCCTGACTTGGATAGTCTAGACTAGCCCAGTTGCAGAAGCTAAGCAGAGTTGACCCTGACCAGTAAGTGGATAGGAGACCACCAAGGAATACCAGGGTCATGACATGGAGGCCAGCAATGGCAAACCACCTCTGAATGTCTCTTGACCTGAAAACCCTATGGTGTTACCATAAATCAGCTGTGACTTAATGGCAGAAGACACACACATACACAAAACAAAAACATGTTCCCTGTTAGTACAGAGGTTCAAAACATTATAATACATTTCTGCTTCCTGTTTTCAGTTCTGGAAGTTAAATCTAGGCTAAGATCAAAGAGCCATGCAAGTATTGGCTGACTACAGGAATCTGCCTGTAACATGACAAACCTCTTCTGAATTTGAGGAAAGCATGCTTAAATCATTGTCCATCTCTAAGGTAGCTTTTTGGATCCTGGCCTAAATCTGTAACATACTTGCATTGAAAGTAAACTAGTTACAAACACGCCTGTGACTTCTACATCATAAAATATATTTTATGGGTTTTATAAACTGTTCTATGCAAGGCTGTTCATGAGCAGGAGCTTCCAAATGACTTCCATATTGCTATTTTATATACACAACTATGGACATGAAGAGACAGGTGATAAAAAAGCAGAGTTTCTGACTGTCCCTTGCTCAGGATTCAGAGAAGGGACCTTTAGGCCAGTCATATTGAAGAAATGTATATGTTAAGTAAGCTTCCTTTTGTGTCTGTGTGAATTTGTGCTCTTTCATCTGATAAAGAACAATTACTTATTATTATTAGTTGCAAGAGGGCAGTCCCCTGATAGAATTGTTTGAAGTTGGGCAGACTTTACAGCTGTCGGATGCTACTTCAAACTAGGCCAGGGTAGAATTAGTTTCAGTTTAATAAACTGAAAACTTGGAGAGGGAGAGGGTTAGGGTTAGATACTAACTTAACATGGTTAGAGCAGAATTCTCCAGTGGATAGATTTTTTTTGTAGAATTAATTTGCAATTGTTAGTCTTCACAGGCTGAATTAGTAATGCACACAAAATTGTGAAATATATAAAGCCAATGAATATAATGCATAACAGTAGAGGTATCTGTGTTTATGCTGATACATGCTCTCATAATAAATGCATGGCATGAAAATAAATCCCATTGAGGTCAGTAGAGTTTCAAACTGAATGCTAAGCAGATTTCTTGGAGGTGTGTCACCTTTTGTAGCATGTGGCATACACAGCAGGCATTTATCTTCATCAAAAAAACCCTTGGAAATGCAATGCTTTTTCTAATATTAGTTTGCTTTGTTTTAGGTCTGTTTCAGAGTTGCTGTCAAATTCAAAGTTTGATGTCAATTATGCATTTGGACGTGTAAAGAGGAGCCTGCTTCATATTGCAGCCAAGTAAGGCCAGTTTCACAAGCCTAGATAAACGCTACTGCTCAGAGAAAGCCTTTACGTAGTCTTTCAGTTAAAGAAACTGTCCTTGCTTTTAGTTTATGATAATTTGCCTTGTCACTTTTGAAGAGTAGGCATGGTGAATTGGAAGGATCAATGTGACCATATCTCTGTTCCTTTTCTTTATTAAAGTAATATATCTAATTCTGAAATGATCCATAGAGTGTGGATTAATAGATCCACAATTCGGAGCTAGGGGATATAGGGGATTTCTCTGCAAACCTGAAGGAAGTCCCAGGATAATAGAACATATACAGAATGTCTATAAAGCACTTTGCCATTTGGGGGGTTTCTAGGCAACAGTGAGAACAATGTCCAAGCCTTGATTTCCATAAAGCAAAGCCATGGGTAGGAGCAGATGTGGACTTGGAGGCCAAAACAGCCCTAGAAAGTGTCCCGCCCCCCTCTCCTGTCACATGCTCTGATGGAGATGGATTCAGTAGGGCAGGCGCAGTGGCAACCTTTGGAGGCTCACTATCCACACCACTGGGATTGGCCTGTGGGCGGCCAGCATATAGCTGGGCCTAGTTTTTCTCAGGGGAGAACATGACAGAGGAGAAATGGAGGGAAAGCTGACTATGGGAACAGATCAAGGCAAGTTGGGTTTTGGGTGGGAAGGAGAGAGAGAATTGATTCACTGCATCACTAATGTTGGGATTCATGGGGTGGCTCTACAGTGGTTCACTTCATCCCTTCATGGTTAGGGACAGAGGACTGGTATTGGGAGGGATAGTGTCCCTGAGGTACCTGCTAGAATGCAGAATCTCTCAGGGCACTTCTCTCCCTGATGGTGGCTGACTAGATGCTGTTCCCATGAATTTAACCTGGGTCTGGAAGCCATGGTTGGTAGTTAAAGCAGAGCCAGCTGAAACTGAGCCTGGATAGGATAAGGGTTCTTTGGCTGGGGGGAGGGGTGGGAGCTGATGTTGGGTGTCACCTCCAGCCCTAGTTGAGGTGTTCTTATCACTGGCTCTGACTGTCAGGAACTTGGGCGTGACTCTGGATGCTGCCTTATCTATGGAGGCCAAGTTTGCCAAGCTGGCATTTCTCTAACTACACTGGATTAGGCTCCCTACCTGTCTCGCCCCAACCTAACAATGGTCACTTTCAGGATAGATTACTGTAATTTGCTCTGTGCAGGCCTTCCCTTGTGCCTGACCCAGAAACTCCAACTGGTGCAAAATGTAGTTGCGCGGGTCCTAGCAGGGATGGTGCATATTCAACCTGTGCTGCGTGAACCTCCATTGGAGCACCAGATCCAATTCAAGGTTCTGGTTCTGACCTTCACGGTCCTTAGCAGTCAGGGACCCACATATCTTCAGGACCACGTCTCTCTGTATACCCTTGGAAGAGCATTACACTCTGGGAATAAGAACCTTCTGATGGTTCCTGGGCCAAGAGAGTTCTGGCTGTCCTCAACTAGGGCCAGGGCCTTTCCAGCTCTGGTCCCTACCTGGTGGAATTCTGCCTGAGAACACCCATGCTCTATGGGATTTATTACTTTCCATAGGGCTTGCAAGACAGAGATGTTCCACCAGGCATTTGGTTGAGGACATCAAATTCTGGCACTCTCACATCTTGGCTGCCTCCTTTCACCTCCCCACATTCCCCTCTACCACAGGGGCAAATGGGTACTGAATTATCATCATCTTGGATTGTGTATTATCTTATTCTTGATACTTAGTATTTTAATGTTCGTTGCTTTTATTATTTACTGTATTTCTTGCCTGATGTAAGCTGCCCTGAGCCCTGCTTGCAGGGAAGGGCAGCCAACAAATTGAACCTAATAAATAAATAAAAGAAGCAGGAAAAGGGGAGAGACTGTGGGAGCTGCCAGGGAAGGGAAATAGTAAATAGTGGAGAAGGGAAAAGTTCCCTTCTCGTACCTTAACTAAATATATGCTATTCTGCTTAACATGTTCAGTTCTGCTCTTCACTAAGTATCAGTAGAGAATAGTGATCAGCTCATGCCCAGTCAGATTTAAAAAACAACAACAGCCATTGCAAATGTAGTCTTAGCTATCCACTTATTCAAATGGTTCTTGAAGAAAGAGGATATAACAGCTCCTGTGGAAGCTGTCATTTTTTTTGTGGCTTTTGGTAAAGATTTCTCCAACCTTTTCCTTCAGCTGTGGGTCGGTTGAATGTCTAGTTCTGCTGTTAAAGAAAGGAGCAAACCCCAACTATCAAGATATTTCTGGGTGTACACCACTTCATCTGGCTGCTAGAAACGGGTAAGAGATGCAGCTATTGTATTTGACCTTTCATTTCTGAAAGCTTTAAGAGATCATTTGCTAGGCACAAGGCTGTCTCTAGTCTTTTGGGGAAGTTGGGTTGAAGCCTTGCGTGGTTTCTCCTCAAATTGACAAAGGCTGCACAGTTACTGTATCTGGTGAATTGTTTCAAAGAAGCAAAAATAGTTATGGGTTAACATATTTATTAATCTATTGAATATAATGTAAATGGGACTGAGATTAGAAGAGGCAACATAAAGCGTCGTTGGAGAATAATTCACTGCTGCAGGAAGTGGTATCAGCTACAAGAATAGACAGCTTCAAGAGGGGATTGATTAAACATATGGATCAGAGGCCTATCGGGGGCTCTTAGCCACAAGATATAGAGGGAATGCTTTGTCTGGGACAGTGATCCTTTGTCTTGGTGCTTGGGGGGGGCACAGTGGGAGGGCTTCTGGAGTTCTGGCCCCGCTGGTGGACCTCCTGAGGCCAGCTGGGTTTTGGCCACTGTGTGACACAGTGTTGGACTACATGGACCACTGGCCTGATGTAACATGGCTTCCTTATGTTTTCTTATTGAAGAGATTAGATTTATGAAACTTATGTTTCTTATGTTTTCTTAATAGTTTCATATGAGCAGAAGTTGGCCAAGGCAGAATACAGTTAGCTTAGTTTGGGTGTTTTGTAGAAGCTGTTGTGGTTAGCAAGCAGCTTTAAATCCTTTAAGCAATAATCCTTACAATTGTCTGGTACAGTTGGGGGGTGCTTTGTAGATTTTATTGTTTTTTCATCAATAGAATATTTCCATGGCCTGTAGAGCTCCCGTGAAAGACGCAGCTGGTAAGGCATTACTAGAAAAGGATGCTCTTTGGGTGTTGTTTTCCTGGCCCAATCAACTGTCCCATGTATGGAAACTGAGCTGCACTGAGAGATCCCTCTTGCCCACCTTTCCATTAATTTCAGTGGTAACAACTGTTCTGTAATCCTTTTGCTGTCCCCATGAATGGAGTTTCCTATCTCTGCAAAAAATCTCTCTATATGTAAACATTACTGGGTTGGATCATACAAGTTTTTTTACTTTTGTGAAAGCACTGCCTTTAACAGAATTTGGCATCCTGCGAACCTTGTCATTGTCTTTAAAAATAAAAACCAGTTAAAAGCTAGTTTTTTCCCTCTTAAGGAAAAAAATATGCCATGCCAAAAATCTCATAAGCAGCTTATACATTTCCTGTGCAGGTAATCCTGTTTACATTAGATGCAGACTCCTCTCCCAGGTTGCTCTCAGACAGACTGTTGATCTTTCCTAAACCTGCTTTTACTAGGATCATTTAGGAATGATTGAAGCAAGCCCTGGGCGGCTGCAGGGCTGGGAGTGGGGTAAGACTGGCCGCTGTAGGGGACTGGGAAAGGGAAAATGGTGCTGATGTGGGCAGGTAAGGTTCAAGTCTTTCCTGGTCCTGCTCTCATTGGTGCCATATCTCCTGATGCAGTTCCCCAAGATAGATCAAGATGGGTAGCTATGTTAGTCTGTCTGTAGCATCAGAATAGAATAAGAGTTCAGTAGCACCTTAAAGACTAACAACATTTATGGCACAGTATGAGCTTTTGTGAATCACTGCTCACATCCTGTTATGTGAGCATAACCATAACATCCTGTTATGGAAGTGGGCGCTGATAGCTGAGTAATGAACTGTTTCTTAAGACCCTGTTGTTCTGGAAGCCAGACACGCTTTCTGTCAGAGGGAAACCACAAAATGCTCTGGGTTTGAGCTGTTTGTCAGTGACCCACATGAAATTCCTCTTTCTTAATGCTGCTGTCTAACCTCTGGGACTTGTGCCTCTCCTTCCTCTCTTTCTGGCCTCTGCAAGCTAAACTATAAGCTGTTCACACGCGCATACACATACCTTTTCTTTTGAATTAATTTGCAGTAATATTGGTAAGATGAGGCTGTGTCCTCATGCAAAGAGGTTTCTCAGTCCACTAAGTGGATAAACCAGGCCTTGGAAACTAAAGGAGAAGATTAATCAGTCTTTCTCAACATGAAGGTGTAATGAAATTTCTTTTCTGTACAGCCAGAAGAAATGTATGAGCAAGCTGCTAGAATATAATGCTGATGTCAACATTTGTAATAATGAAGGACTGACAGCGGTACGTTCTATAAACTTGTGTTTATTGACTTTTACTGGAAGATTTAAATAGTACTGGCATGTGATGTCAGAGTGATATTGAGATCTGTGATAATGAATTGGTATTAAGAATTAGAGTGTCCCGTGTCTTGTTAGGGTTGAGCCAACTCTTGGGGAATTGAATCTTCTTTTAAAATTCATTATCTTCTCTGGAGCAGGAAGACAATGCTTCATCCTTTCCCCACCTAATATCTGAGAATATAATTGTCATGGGTTAAAAAACAAAAGATATCTGAATCCTTGCACGTAGGTAGCACTAAGTGCCTGGATTGCATCTCAGAGCCCAGGAGTCCATTCTTTTGGTCTCAGATAAGCAACTCAGGCACCTGTGAAATCTCTTCTAAGTTCTGGAACAGAACTTGGTTGGACTGCTCATCCAAAATCCCTAGGAATGGGATTTGATTCCTTTGAGCAGTCTGAGGGACTGGGGACCCTGTTTGATTGTAAAGATTTGATTGAATTTCATAGTCATCCCTAACTGATACTACAGTTATTAAAAGGTAAAGGTAGTCCCCTGTGCAAGCACCGCGTCGTTACTGACACATGGGGT
Source organism: Heteronotia binoei (assembly GCF_032191835.1). Classification (NCBI taxonomy): domain Eukaryota; kingdom Metazoa; phylum Chordata; class Lepidosauria; order Squamata; family Gekkonidae; genus Heteronotia; species Heteronotia binoei. Next base: position 96,240,221 of record NC_083223.1, on the reverse strand, counting down.
GATGTCACATCATGATGTTTTCTTGGCAGACTTTTTACGAGGTGGTTTGCCATTGCCTTCCCCAGTCATCTACGCTTTACACCCAGCAGGCTGGGTACTCATTTTACCGACCTCAGAAAGTTGGAAGGCTGAGTCAACCTTAAGCTGGCTTCCTGAACCCAGCTTCCACCAGGATCGGATTCAGGTCGTGAGCAGAGCTTGAACTGCAGTACTGCAGCTTAGTTTCAGTTTCAGTTTATTTCAATTTATATCCCGCCCTTCCCGCCGACGCGGCTCAGGGCGGCTCACAACATATAAAATCTAACATAAAGTTTGGCTTTAAAATACATCAATTTACAACAATGGCTTTAAAAATACATCAATTTAAACAATTTAAAACAGTAAAATAATAAAACATATAGAACAAGCGATCTGCCAAAATTATATCTTCCATAAAGTTTCCAATGTCAGTTAGTTATAGGCCAGCCGGAAGAGGGCTGTCTTGCAGGCCCTGCGGAACTGCCCAAGATCCCGCAGGGCCCTCACTTCTTCCGGCAGCTGGTTCCACCAGCAAGGCGCCATTACCGAAAAGGCCCTGTCCCTGGTGGATTTCAGACGGGCCTCCTTTGGCCCGGGGATTACAAGCTGGTTTTGAGAACCCGATCTCAGTACTCTCTGGGGAACGTGGGGAGAGAGAGTCCCTAAGGTAGGCAGGTCCTAGGCCATATAGGGCTTTAAAGGTAATAACCAGCACCTTGTACCGAACTCGGTATATTATTGGCAGCCAGTGCAGATCCCGAAGCCCCGGCCGAATGTGCTTCCGTCTTGGGAGCCCTAATAACAGCTGAGCAGCAGCATTCTGCACTAACTGCCACTTCCGGGTTCGGCACAGGGGCAGCCCCATGTAGAGGGCATTACAGTAGTCCAGTCTCGAGGTGACCGAGGTTACTACTCTGGGTATTAAGTTGCTTCGGAACATATGAGACGTAAAAGCCGTTCTTTCTTCATAGAATATGTTGAAGTCCCTGTGATCTACAAAGCTCTAGGTGTATATTTGGTGTTACCTTTTAAATCACTGACAGAAGGTTTTTTTTTTTCATTTTTGTTTAAACTGCTGTTTCTTGGCCTGGTGTGGGAATTAACATACTACTCTCTTTGTGCCCTTGGACTGTCAGATTGACAATAAACCTGTGTTTGTGTTCAGCACCCATGATTAAAACATGATCATATTTGCTTTACCTTCATTTATGAGTTTATAGTCATCAAATTTACTTGCTGATGAATCTTTCTCCCCGGCTTCTATATATATCCAGATACATTGGCTTGCTGTTAATGGAAGAACGGAATTGCTTCATGATCTTGTTCAGCATGTTAGCAATGTAGATGTTGAAGACGCCATGGGACAGACCGCACTTCATGTGGCATGTCAGAATGGCCACAAAACGGTAGGCTGATGAAAATATGCATATTTAATATAAGCGGCTTTGATTTTCATGAACTAGTCACAAACGTCTAACGGAAGCCCATTAATATAAAGATGGCACATTACAAACTTGTTTTATTATCAATAATACCCTTAAGCATTTAGTTCCTGTGGGTTTCTCTTAGAAAGTGCCTGAGTGTAGCTTGTTCTCTGGTAGGCTGTCAATATATAAGAGGCTGCATATTTGCATTCCTCTGTAACCCTGAAATGCTTATGGGGCCTTTGAACAAAAAGCCACCTGCTGTGGGGGCAGAGGTCTGTAGTGTGGAAAGAAAATCTGCTGAAATATCTCTTCTCTCCTGCTAGCAGGGCTGTAGCTCTGCCAAGCTTACTGTGCTTGCTAAGTATTTTTTTTGTTATATTCTTCTATATACATCTGAATCTGAAGCCTTTATTGCAGGAAATAGGAGTAATTTAAAAAGGGTATGAGTTTGTGTGCTTCATTAGTTTTTGTTTTTTTCTTCTTGAAAGACAGTCCAGTGCCTGCTAGACAGTGGTGCAGATATTAATAGACCCAATGTCTCAGGAGCAACTCCACTTTATTTTGCTTGCAGGTATGTTGCTGTTTTATAAAATGTTACGTTCACCTCCACATGAGACAATGGAATGAGTGTTGGTTTGGCTGTATGGAAATCGTTAAAATCCTTTTCCACTGTGAAGCTCCCTGGGTGGCGGCGTACAAATAGTACTTCCAGCCTGCTAGAACCATATGAAGCTGGTCTGTTGGTCTGCTCTTTGTTGTGACCAGTAGAAGACTTTGCCTCCGTTTCTACCAGGCACTGTTATAATTGGAGGTGGCGTAACTTGAACCCAGAACTTTCTAGAGCAGGTGATGCTCTTACACTTGGCTCCTGTTTTTCTTATGTAAGAAATTTGATATATGTGCTCATAACGCAGTGTTAAACTTACTGGACTCTGGTAACTTTGTGAGTAATTTACTTTGAGTAATTTACTCTACTGCTTGCATAGAAAAAGCCTTCTACTTTGTGGAAAGTCAAGAGAGTGGGAGCCTTCTTTTTGTTGTTTAGGCTTCAGCTGAGTTTTTAGTGGTTGGGTACTGAACATTGACGTTATGAAATATTTTGTTGTAGGCTGCTTGTTACAAAATACAAACTAAATAGACCTTATAACCTTCCTATGTTTCATACAGCCATGGCCAAAGAGATACTGCACAGATTCTTCTGCTGAGAGGGGCCAAATATTTGCCAGACAAAAATGGAGTCACTCCACTTGACCTCTGTGTGCAGGTATAAATTAGCTTTAACATATATTTTCCAAAACCAGAGTCTTAAGTTCTTGTCTGTCTAACAGCGACATCCGTTTTGTGGAGGATGCTTGAGGAATTAGTGAATTTTTTCTGTGCAAGAGGAAAAAGCTATGTCTTTTCCTGTTCCACACATTCTGTTCCATTGCATGGTGAAATGTATGTGCTTCTGTAGCACATAATTTTGCTAAAGGGTAGATGCATGACTACCTCCTTCATATATTAGGATGTGTAGAAAAGTTGTGCATTTGTGCTTCCCATGTGTGATTATCCGTGTTAAAGCAAAACCAAAATTAAATTAAAAGCATTTGGGGTCGGGGTCTCTGTTTTATGGAACAAACTGCATGTGACTAGAGTCAAGTAAATGTTCACTTATTGTAGTAGCTTTTAGATCTCTTATCTCAGGGGTGGGGCTCAGCTGGCCTGCAGGGATATCCTGGCCCAGCTGGCCAACGGGGATCCCTGGGCTCGGCACGCTGCGCACCGGCCTCCCTGGGTCCAGCTGGCTGGTGGGGATCCCTGTGCCAGACGTCCTGAGCTCCAGCCTCCCCGGGCCCAGCTGGCCAGCGGGGGTCACTGGGCAGGGCGGCTGGCTGGCAGGGGTCATGGGGCCCAGCTGCACTGCTGTGGCCTCTCCGGATCGCTGCAGGGCCTGGAATCGTCACTGTGGAAGTTCAAGTAAGTTTCCCCCTCCTTTCTTTCTATTTCTTCCATCCTTTTTGTTTCCCTTTCTTCTCCTCCTTTATTTGCCTTTCTCCCCCCACCATTCTTTATTTCTCTTTATTTCCATTTCTTTCCCCCATTTCTTCCTCTTTCTTACCATTTCTTTATTTCCTTTTTTCCCATTTCTTCCCCACATTTTTAAACTTCCTTTTCTTCCCTCTCATTTTTTTATCTCCCTTTATTTCTCTGTCTCTGTCTTTGTCTCTGGAGCCTGAGTGGTGGGTGTTGTGAAGGACAGCTGATGGGGTATGTAGGTGTCTTGGGTCTGGTAGGAGCAGCTGCAGTTTCTTCATGAAAGGAGCGAGGAAGGGGTGGCAGGGGTTGGGGGTGGGAGCCAGCTACCACCACTTCAACTTCCACTTGATTATTCTAGATGGTGTGGACCTAATATGCTAATATTAGGGGGGGGTGGCCTAGTATGCTAATGAGTTCCTGCGAATGAGGTTATAAATTTCTAAATGGCCCTTGGCAGAAAAAAGGTTCCCCACCCCTGTCTTATCTAAACAACAGTGAACAATTTATTGCATGTTGAGCTTTGTCTAAATTAATATTTCACTCAATTCTGCTCTATAAAACAAATTATTACACATGAATCAGCATTAAATAAATGAAATTTAACATGTTCTGCTTAATATAAATATCACACTAGAATTTAAGATCAAGGTATAGACATTGAAGTATGATGGGTTTCTAAATTGTCACAGTAAAACAAATGAATGATTCAGGTGTAGGTTAAACATAAATTTGATATGGAGTACCTGTATATGACATGGCACTAGAGGTAAGTTGTTGAGAATATTTATGATGTCATCTAACATTCACAGTTTAAACGTTTTTCAAGTTTATTGTGTAATCTAAGGTATAATATTTGCACCCTGATCTGAAGGAGGTGGGTCTTTTAGCCAGGTGCTGACCTCTGTGGGGTAGCTAAATCTGTGCAGTGCGATTAGCCATAGCTGCTGCTTAGTCTTCTGCAAAGCTGGAAAAACACTAAGGTGTATAGGTTGTTTCCCCTCCCAAAAAACCATAACCCTAGAACCCTTGTTATCACTCCCTTGCATCATAACTAGATAAAATGAAATGGCAAAACCCAAATTTCTTGAATTGAGATGATGTTTTGTGTTGCTATGTACATAAACAGTAGTGGTGGCCCAGATGAGGAAGAGGAGGAGGTAGGGGAACTGGAGCTGGTAGCTAAAACTGTAGCCAATTTTAAGGGAAAAAACAGGCTTTCCTGTCCTTCATGCAGATAGATCAAGATGGGTAGCCATATTAGTCTTGTCTGTAGCAGTAAAAAAGATCAAGAGTCCAATAGCATCTTAAAGACTAACAACATTTGTGGTAGGATATGAGCTTTCATAAATCACTTCTCTCTTCATATAGTGAGCAATGACTCATGAAAGCTCATACTCTGCCACAAATGGTGTTAGTCTTTAAGGTGCTACTGAACTTTCCCCTCTTCCATGTGTCCTTGCAGATTTCCTTCTTGGTTGTTTCAGATAACCTTGTTTTCCTACATGAATTTAGAACTGTTCAGTTGATTAGTTATGCCCCTTAATTTTCTGAAATATGTGTTTCACATTATAATTCTTTCCTTTTTCAGGGAGGCTATGGGGAAACGTGTGAAGTTTTAATACAGCATCATCCTAGACTTTTCCAAACAATCATTCAGATGACTCAGAATGAAGATCTGCGAGAAAACATGGTAAACTTGGTTTTAACTGTCCTAACTGATATTGGGTTTTTTTAAAAAAAAAAAAATCTACAAACTTCTAAAAGTAATTTGGGTATTTTTACCTAGATGATAACCTTACTTGCTAGAAATTATTCTGCATAACAGTGGACATTTCTTGATGTGACAAAATCATCTTGTGACTCTCTTTTCCTGTATCCAGTTGCGACAAGTTCTAGAACACTTATCTCAGCAGAATGAAAACCAGTACCTAAAAATCTTGACTAGCCTTGCTGAGGTGGCAACAACAAATGGTCACAAGCTGCTCAGGTAAGTCAGACACAACCAAGACTAATAGTTTTTTAGATTCTCCTTTCTCATTTTTCACATTGAGTAGGATATATGGACTGTTATCAAAGTATGTGTACTTAAATTTTGAAGTGGGTAATGAAAGGTTCTTGGATTTCCTTTTGATGTTCTGATAATAGTTTGTCATGAAAACCAAAGCAGACTGTAATGAGTGAGTGGAACTTGTTCCTAATGCTTTGCAGTGTTTGTATGGTTATGTAGCATGCACATTTGTATTCCTGCTGATCCCCCTGTCTTTTGGAATGGGAGAGGGACATAACAATTATCTGGGGTGGGGGGAGGGCTTCTCTCAAGACCTAAACTTCCTTGTTGGAAAATGTAGAAGGACTAAATGGATGTCTGGGTGGCCAGGTGAGAAGGGAGGCTGTTATTAGACCAGGTAGTAAATAGATCAGTGTAGAAAGGCCACGATGATTCTTCTAGTTTTCTTGTTACTTGAAAATTTCAAGTTGTACAGTTTTAATTTTGATCCATATGGCTGCCTGCGGTTATACTGAGTTGTTACATGTTCTGGTTTTTTTTCCAGCCTGTCAAGCAATTATGAAGCTCAGATGAAGAGTTTGTTGAGGATTGTGAGGATTTTTTGTCATGTCTTTCGCCTTGGCCCATCCACTCCCAATAATGGAAATGACATGGGTTACAATGGAAATAAGACTCCAAGAAGTCAAGTGTTCAAGGTCAGGAAAGTAATTGACGTTATTAGGAAGATAAACCTTAAAGAGGTGAATTTCACAAAGCATGCATTCATTAATGAGGCATCTCATAAGGAGGAAGTAAGTCTGGTTGATACCCATTTTTAAGTTGGGACCACTTTTTTACCCTTACAGCGTTTTAAGTGTAACTAATTAGCTATGTCTTTTATTAGTCTTTTTTTCCATTACCTTTTTTCACCCCATGTAGCATGACATTGAGTTTTTAAGTTTCCAGGTACAAGACCTGGATTAATTTTGTTGCTTCTACCTAAATGAGTCCATTAAGATTGCTGTTATGCGAATTCTGTGTGTTTGATTCCCCTCCTCTTGCAAATTTCATGGGTTTGCAGAGAAACTGAAGCAGTGCATCTGTTGTGGGTGGGTCTTGGTTTTGTGCCAGACTTCTTGTGACTTCTTAGCGTTTCCAGTTATAGATTCTTCTCTCCCCTTTTCAGTATCATAGGGATTATGTAATGATGTATAGGTATGGGAGTCATTGTAGTTCCTTGTACAGTGATTAATATTAATTTGTGACCTATTTATAGAAGTAATGAGATATTGTCTACCACCCCTGTAGCCATAGTGGGACATTTGGGGGTGATGTCCCCCCATGGAGGAGCCACACCCCATCCCAGGAGGATGCCAAACCCACCTGCTCCCAATGCGCCATGCTCTTTCTCCCTGCCTACTGTGGCTTCACTGGCTGTTTTTCACCATATGTCTCTTTAAATACCCTTCCCTTTATCCACTGGCACATGTTGCCTCCACAATGCAACTAGGGGAGGGAAGAGGAGATTTAAATTTAAATACCTCCCCTTCCCTCCGTGAGTCACGCTGCAGCAGTGGCATGCACCAGTATTTAAAGAGAGATGTTTCTTTAAATAACTTGCTTTTACTTGCTGACATGTGCAACCTGCAAGGTAGGGAGGTATTCAGATTGCTACTAATTAGATTATTCATTACTGGTCTGTAGTGCTGGTCTATAAGTGGTTTTCCTGACTAGTATCTCTTTAAGACATACCTCTTGTTTGCTAGTTGTATATATTTGTTAGGAATGTGATATAAGCAAAATCTTAGTGAAGTGTCTTGCTTCTCCAGCCAGGGTAAACTGAAAGTTGTTGCTTACTTTTTATTCTTTATATGCACTGTCAAAATGCTCCTCAGCTAATAATGGCTGGAGATGCACATCTTTGTAGTCTTGGAATTGATATATGCAATTGACTCATGAGTATCTTCCTTTGGAGTGCCCATAGTTAGGAATGGGCACAAATCACATTTTTGCAGTTTGGTTCATGGTTCGTGACTGAACCGTGAACTGATAGGCTGGTTTGTGAACTGAACTGGTTTGTATTGGTTCATGATCCATTTAAAGTTTAACCCCCTGCTTTCTGCTCTCCATGCAAAACGGTGGGAGCAGAAAGCAGGGATTTAAATGGTTCCGAGCCATTTAAACCAAACACCTGTTTTCAGCTGTTCATGAACAGCCATGAACTGCATCTAAGTTCCTGGAAGTTTATAGCAGCTCTTCCATTCATGAACATTGCTTTGTGAACCATGAATTGACCAAAATTCATGATGAACTTTAATTTGTCAGCCAGTTTGTGTCCATCCGTATCCATGGCCATGTCTGACAATTCTATTAAAAGACCAAAAACTATTTATGCACGTCTGTATCTGTTTAGACTGTGCTGAACACATAAAAGAAAGGGAGTTTGTTATTAAAAGCTTTATAGCCAACTGGAGGAGAACGTGTATGGGGCGCTTTGGGACAGTGCCGTTCACTGGCGGTGCCGTTCCTTTAACTTCTTTGTACTTGTATCAGTTTACATAGTAGAACTGGGGTGGGGTGGGGGAATTAATTGATGGATTATTTTGTGCAAGGTCTGTGGCAGTGACTAGATCCCTCATATTATAAGAGGGCATTCTCATAAAATATTCTTGTGCCCTTCCATGTGCCAGCATGGCTCATATTGATGGGCTTGTTTAGGATCACTATAGCCCTTTCATTAAGCAGTTTGAATGCCAGGAACTTTTGCAGAACAAAATGAAACTGCAAAACTTGGCCAAAGCACAATGTTGGCACTCTTGTTTTTATTTTTAAAAATCTTTTATCCACCCTCCTGTAAACACATATGCTTTATGGAGTTTGAAATAATAGGCCTATATTGCTTTGTCTTCTGTATAAATTAGAACTGTAACAGTTTTGTAACCTCTGGCTATGACATTCAGCATTCTGATAGAAGTTCAGTTTTTGGTTTTGTGTTTAATTTCCCTGGTGTTTTGCAGCCTCTGGAATTACTCTGGCACTCATTAGATGAATGGCTAGCTCTAATATCAGCAGAACTGATGAAAAACAAGAGGGACTCTGCCAACATCACTTCTATCTTACTGAAGCAAAAAGGACCTGACCAGCTTGATGGCACTCCTACTCCTATTTTTGATGTTGCTTCATCTGGGAAGAGCAGAGCACTACCTGCAGACACAGGGGACTCTAAAACATATGAAGTTGGCAGTGCACAAGAAGCTTATGCAGATTACCAGGATGTTATTTCTGTGACTGCAAACCGATTGAGTGCTGTCATTCAAGCATTTTATATGTGTTGTTCCTGTCAGATGCCTTCGGGGTAAGCAGCATCTGACTTTCAGACCTTTAATGTTCCTCCTTCGAAATAACCCTTAACTTTGTTTGGAGCACAACTGATGATAATTTTAAAGCAAGTGTCAATTAAAGGGTTGCTTCCTGCCAGGTAATTGCATATCTTTTAAAACAGAAATCTCAACAGTTGTGATGGTAGTGAAGCAGCAGACAAACCCTAAAACAAAATTATGACATTGCTTAGGGATATAGAATATGTCTGAACTCTGCTTAACTTCTACGCTGTAGATCTTTGAAACCACCCCCCCAAAGAGAAATGCCCTTGGTGATAATGGCCAGCCCACTTCTGGGTTTCTGTGTGTGTCCCATCTGTCTGTCCTAGTACTAGGAAAATATGATTCCCTGTTGGAAAAGATTAAATCTCATGACCGTGGTTTAATTTGACTTCTGTGGTAATGGTGCACTGACAGTATGATTCCAGTGATGCTGAAACTATGCCAGTCTAGATGTATCATAGCCAAATGTGTGGAATGTGGCTTCTAATTTTTCATTTTCATTTCATTTTATTTAGTTTATATCCCGCCCTTCCCACTAAAGCGGCTCAGGGCGGCTCACAACACAAAAGTTCTAACATAGGATTAAGTTTTAAAATACATCAATTTACATTTAAACAATAAACCAGTAAAAACAGTAAATCAAAGCCATTTACCAAAGTACCATACTACAGCCTTCTATTCAAAATTTTCAAGTACCGATCAGTTGTATGCCAACCGGAAGAGGACTGTCTTACAGGCCCTGCGGAACTGCCCAAGGTCCCGCAGGGCCCTCACCTCTTCCGGTAGCTGGTTCCACCAGCAAGGGGCTGTGATTGAAAAGGCCTCGTCTCTGGTCGACTTAAGTCGGGCCTCCTTTGGCCCGGGGATTGCAAGCAGGTTTTGAGAACTCGATCTCAGCACTCTTTGGGGAACATGTGGTCCCTAAGGTAGGCAGGTCCTAGGCCATATAGGGCTTTAAAGGTAATAACCAGCACCTTGTACCGAACTCTGTATATTATTGGCAGCCAGTGCAGTCCCCGGAGCCCCGGCTGGATGTGCTCTCATCTAGGAAGCCCTAATAGCAGCCGGGCAGTGGCATTCTGCACTAGCTGCAACTTCCGGGTTCGGCACAGAGGCAGCCCCATGTAGGGCATTACAGTAGTCCAATCTCGAGGTGATGGTTGTGTGGATCACCGTTGCCAGATTGTCATGCTCCAGGAAAGGGGCCAACTGCCTTGCCCGCTTAAGATGAAAGAATGCGGACTTGGCAGTGGCTGCTGTTTGAGCTTCCATTGTCAAGGAAGGCTCCAATAGTACCCCCAAGCTCCTGACCTTGTGCGCCGTTGTCAGTGGCGCACCATCAAAGGCTGGTAAGGGGATTTCCCTTCCCGGGCCACTGAAGATCATCCACCAGGGCAACCAGCTCTGTCTCCATCCCATGACCCGGGCGAAAGCCAGACTGATGGGGGTCAAGAACGGAAGCATCCTCCAGGAAACTCTGTAGCTGCAACGCCACTGCCCTCTCAATGAGTTTACTCAAAAAGGGCAAATTCGAGACCGGCCGGTAGTGTGCCAATTCGGCCGGATCTAATGTTGATTTTTTCAAGAGAGGGCAGACCACCGCCTCTTTGAGGGGCGCTGGAAAATCAGGGATCTATTTATGATATCCCGTATAGGATATCTAAACTCCCTCTGGCAGGTTTTAATAAGCGAGGAGGGGCACGGGTCCAGATTACAAGTTGTAGGGCGTGCAGATAGGAGGATCCTGTCAACTTCCTCCAGGCTGAGAGCACCGAAACCATCCAGAATATGATCCGAAGACAGGCACGAGGCTTCGGGTTCACATACTGTCTCCAATATGGCAGGGCAGTCGCGGCGGAGCAACGCGATCTTATCTGCAAAAAAATTGGCAAAAGCCTCACAGCCGATCTCCAATTCCTTAGAATTTGGTCTGCCTTGTGGCAGCGTTGTAAGAGTCCGAATTGTATTGAACAATTGTGCCGGGCGTGAAATTGCAGACGCAATCTTAGCCGCAAAGTATGTCTTCTTTGCGGCTTTGACAGCCATCTCATAGGACCTCATAAACTCTCTATAAGATGTTCTAGTCGCTTTGTCTCGAGTATGCCGCCATTGCCTCTTTAGTCGTCTGAGCCCTTGCTTTAATTGCTGCAACTCCTGGTTATACCAAAGTGTTGGCTTTGGACGAGGGTGCAGAGAATGCCTAGGTGTGATCTCATCGATGGCTCTGGAGAGTCTATCATTCCAAGACTCCACCAGATCATCTAAAGAGTCGCCAGGAGGCCAGGGGTCCCGTAGAGCCGTCAGGAACCGTTCCGGATCCATCAGGCTCCACAGGCGAGCTAAAATACGCTCGCCGCCTAAACAGGCTTGGGGTGGGACATCCACACGAGCCTTGAGGGCATAGTGGTCCGACCATGGCACTGCTTCAGTAGTAATATCATCCACTGAAACTCCCGCCGCGAAGACCAAGTCTAACATGTGCCCTGCCTGGTGAGTGGGCGTTGTAACAATTCGGGAGAGTCCTGGTGTCACCATGGATGACACTAGGTCCATCGCCTGATTGGAGGCCACGTCGTCGGCATGGACATTGAAGTCACCCAGGATCAGAATCCTTGGGTACTCCAATGCCCAGCCTGTTGCGGCATCCATCAGGGATGGTAAGGCACTGGCCAGTGCGTTAGGCAGTCGGTACACCAGCCAGATCGCCAACCCCTCCCCAACGTCCCACGCCAGACTGCCACATTCAATGCCCTTGATCTCCGGGGCCGGGAGAGCCTGGAAGGAGTAAGCCTCTCGTATGAGTAGGGCCACTCCTCCCCCCCCGCCCACTAGTCCATGACTGGTGAAAGACCGAGTATCCTGGGGGGGTCATCTGGGAGAGAGCTACAGTCTCCCCATCACGCACCCAGGTCTCAGTCATGCATGCCAGGTCCATATCCTGCTCAAGCAGGAATTCCCGAAGGGTAGAGGTCTTATTATTTATGGACCTGGCATTGCATAACACCAGTGACGGAGGCGAGTAATTTAACCTGGCTCCACTACCTGCCACCATCGGGATGGGACACAGGCTGGAAAGGGGTTGAGCACTGCCATGTCTCGGCCTCCTTCCCTTGTGATTCCGTCTGTTCTCACCGTTATATCTTCCCCTCCCCAGGAGTACTGGAATCCCCAGGCCAGTCATCTCCTGCTAGTGTCCACCAGCCCTTCAGACCGGTGAATAGCTGGATCTACTTCCTCCTCAACCCTGTCTTCTCCAGCTGATCTATTCAATATTCTAATCTGCCAATATATCTAATAGTTATTTAATTTACAACCCTACCCTATCAGCCCCTTAATTCATTAGCTAACAATAATAATAATACCCAGACATACTGGTAGTTATGAGTTTTAAATGTATGCCTTTAAGCAGGCCATCAAATGCTTAAAAAAAAAAACTGATGGAGAACAGATTACCTTGGCAGAGCTTCCAGTAACTGGGATATATCAATAATTCCATGAACTTCCATGGTGTTTCCTATGGCCCCCTAGCATTATGTCTTCATACTTTTTGATCAACTGTTCCCAAGAATCACAACTACCCTTTCTAGTCTATAATGCTTTTCCAGGATTCCCCCTCCATATTGTTTGAACCCATTGAAATATTACTGATTATTACTTTGTTGGCTGTATAGGATTACTACCTATACAGCTACCTGTGCTAAGAAAAGGGCAATATTAAATTTTAATGTGATTCATGTAACATATTAGCTTTTTAAAACATTGAACAGACTTCTATAATTCTTTAGCTTCTTACAAGGGAATTCTTATTACTATAAGTAAATGTTCATTCACTACAGGCAAACTTTGAGATTTTCCAGGAAAATGGAGGCCACAACTGCAGTTTCACTTTCCCCTGCTCTTAATTGGGATTTGTAGCATCTCAGGAAGAAGTACATACCTTCCTTATTATTTTGTGTATTGTATTAAGCCAGCAGAGTGGATTTGTATACCCAGCCTTTGTAGGTTTCTGTCATCCATAGTAATGAAAAACATCACAAGATAATCTACTCAACGTATCTGGTACCATGTCCTGACGCAGAGCTTTTAGTCATTTAAAGTAATGACATGTACAGTTCTGGGCAATGCCTGCAGAATTTTGGACCTAGAAATTAAATTTAGTGAATGTGAAGAAGTATTGAAAGCTAGTTTTGTTTTTTTTATTTTTATTCACACCCTTCAGGATTCAAATAGTTTGAAGAATGGGCAGAATTTAGACGTTTCTGGTACCCCTAGGGAAAGGGTAGTAAGGATTACTAGACAATCTGGTACAAACATATGCGATTATAAGGTTTGGAAACCACACAGATTTAATTATCACATATATCTGCTTTCTCCAAGAAGCTCCAAGATTAATTTCATATTCATAATAACATTATATGGTAAGGGAGCCTGAAAGAGAATACCAAGCCTAGAAACCAGAATTGCAAAGTGTGGGCTGATTGTGATTTGTAATTCTTGTTTTTAAGCAAATTATGGTTTGTACAAGCCATGTCTACCTATTCTGCATATAATAGCTACCTGGGAAGTAGGAAAGGAAGGAGGGAACCGTAGTGCCCAAGGCAAAGTGATAGGGAGAAGGGAAGGATGGAGCATGCAAACCTGATGTTCATTTGTTTGAACTGTCCCAGATAATGTGGGCTAAGGTTGCTTAGTACCTCTTCCATTACATTTTCTATCAAGCTGTTCAAGTCCTTCTTAAAAAGTAACCTTCATAATGCTTCTGCAGTCCTTTTATAGATTCATTTTGTGGCACATTTGACTTCTGGGGTAATGATGCACTTACAGAATGATTCCAGTGATGCTGAAACTAGGCCAGTCTAGCTGTATGAAAGCCAAGTGTGTGGAATGTGGCTTCTAATGCCAGACATACTGGTAGCTATGAGCGCCCTTCTTCCCAATAATTTTCCTATATTAGATGACAGCTGTAGTGTATTTTCAACACACTTGTTTTCAATTAATGAAACTTTAAGTTGCACTCCTGACAATATTGTTATGTTAGACTTCAATACCTTGTTAATTTGAATGTTTCATTTCAGAATGACATCTCCTCGCTTCATAGAGTTTGTTTGCAAACATGACAACGTTCTTAAATGCTTTGTAAACCGGTATGTCCCCAGAAACCAACTTGTTTAATGAAATGTTTCTTGGATCACTGATAACTTCAGATTATGATGTACGGTTTCAGATAAATCAGCCATTAGCTATCATGCGTACCTGAAGTTTATTGGAGAATAACGCTTAAATTAATGACATGTTTTCATTCTATTGAGGAATGTAAAGTTGGAAAGGACAAAGACCTATTTTGGCTCAATTTAGATCAACCCATGGTTAAGAAAGCTTTACTATAGTTTAATATGATCCATACTGGCAAACTGTAGCTTGTAATTAATTAGCAGACCAGAATCAGAAACTGTGGTTTGAACCAAGTTTGCAAACCATGGCTTATGCTAACTATGACAAATCATAATTGCAAAGGTGATTCTTACGCCAGAGGCTGTTGTAGAATAGAGGTGGGAGGGAATTGTGGTGCTTAGTGGTGAGCAGATAGAAAACAAAGGCAAGCAAGTGGCTCTAACCATGGCTTGGTTCTGAAACTGAGTAGAGCATACCATGATTTTGGCATAATGTCAAGTTCTTCTGTATGCAGGGCCGGCGCGTGGGAGTAGGTGGGGTAAGCGGTGGTTTGGGGCGCTACCCCACCTGGGGGTGCCCCCAGGCGCCCCCTTATCCACACAGAGCACTCCTCCAACCCTGCCTTAAAGGCAGGATTGGAGGAGTGCTTTCCCCCTGCAGTAAGCTCAGTGGGCTGTTTTAGCGGCGCTGGTCGCTTTTGGGTTGAGAGGCCGAGCAGCGCCTTTGGAAGGCGCCGCTCGGCTGCTTTCAACCTGAAAATGACCAGCACTGCTAAAACAGCACGCTGAGCTTACTGCAGGGGGAAAGCAGTGGTGCAGCACCACTGTTGTACACCGCCTGTTGCTCTCGTCCCTACTGCCCTGCATGATGACATCACTTTTGGTGACATCATAGTGCCGCATGTGCTGGGGGGGCATGGTACAGGGGGCTGCCTCGAGTGGCAGAACCCCCAGTCCCGGCCCTGTCTGTATGTTCCCAAAGGGGCCTTTAAGGATTCAGACCTTCCTTTCACTTTAGGACTTGGTGATTCATAGTCTAGTTTCATCCAAACTTTCCCCCCCTGCATTTAGCTGGTATGCTGCACCCTACCTGGAATCTTGCAATTTGACTTAATGCAAAAATGCCATACAGGTTTCTGAGCTCATTCATACATTACTGCCCACCACCTAGCAGTATGCTGTAGTGTGTATATTATGTTTGTAGTGTGTATTAACATCCATATATGGATGTTATGTAATATATACAGATGTTTACAACATGTTTTGTGAGATTTCTTATAAAATATCTTGTTACATGCACCCAGAACCTCCCGTGTAGCCAAGCATTCCATATTATATATTTGTTTAACTAGTAAAATATTGCTGATTTTGGTAACCTAGGAGTCAATGGTTGTGATTCTTGCACATCCTGTTTGGTGTCCTAGGATTAGGGCTCAAAGTGTTGTCCTCAGTGTCTGGTTCTTAACTCCTGAATTGAATAAGGGACTGGTATTAATCTAAATGTCTTATTTTCTAGAAATCCCAAAATTATTTTTGATCACTTCCACTTTCTTCTTGAATGTCCTGAACTCATGTCTCGATTCATGCATATCATAAAAGCACAGGTGAGTTTTGAGAAAACACTTTAAATTTCAGTATTTATTTACATTATTTGTAGTCCATCTTTATCACCAGGACTCAAGACAGATTATATAGTATCAGTCAATGCAATCAATAGGATACCTGAAGAAGCAATGTAATAGACAAGGAATTGTAGAAATTTGAAACAGAGCTGTTTGAACAAAGCATAAATATTAAACATGCAGAAACTGCATTTTTCTGTTTCAATCTGTTATGATGTAGCCCTATTTCCTTTATAAAAATGCCATCTTGAACAGTTTGTTTTACATAGCTTGCAAAATGTCAGGAGTATGGGAGCCTTCCTGACCAATCACATCAGGCAGGCCATTTCAGAGAAGCTGTGTGTATTGGCAGTTGTTGATCTTGCCCATCTGCAAGGTGGCTCTTACCGAATGCCCTGCTCAGATCTGCACAGTCATTGCAGTGGAACATAGGTGGAGCGGTGGTCTTGCCAAGGTCTTTGACTTGACTTTAGTAACTGATGGGCAGTCAGTGGAGCAACTACAGGTTGGATGCAACACACGTGCTTTGCCTAATTTCCAGTAATAACCCAGCTGCAGCATTCAGTACCCTGCTGGAGACTGAGTTGATTTCGAGTGCATTATTGTAGTTTAATGTGAGTGTGCTACTATGGCATGGATCCAGATTGGGCAGGTCAGCCGAGTCAAGGTAGGGGGCCATCTTCTGGGTTAAACTGAAAGGCATTTTCTCTACCCGAGCTGCAAGATGAGCCAGCCCCAGCCAAGGCAGTGTAAAGCTCTCAGCTCCCACCACTGTAGCTGGTCTTCACTTGAAGCTTTGTTTAAACTGAGATGCAAGAGGAGCCAGCCCCAGCTCTCAGCACCCGCTGCCTTGGTTGATCCTTTCTTGCAGCTCAGTTTAAAACTGAACCACCAGAGGAGTCAGCCTGAGCTGAGGCTGATCATGGGCTGACTTCTCTTGCAACCCTGTTTAAATTGGGGTGCAGGAGATTTATTTATTTATTTTATCATATTTATATGCCTGCCAGCCCCAGTCCAAGCCGGCAGCGGCTATCTTCTGCAGCCTCTTTAAAGTTTAAAGGGGCTGTTGAAGCCCGACAAATCCCTGAGAGGCTGGAGCAATCTGTTCCTGCTTCTTGCTGTTTTCGAATCTGTCAGTAATTCTGCAATATATCTGTGATTCTCTCAGGATCTGTTTTTTGGTTTACCTGAGAAAACCCAGATACATTTGGGATAAGGTATTTTCAGGTATATTTTCAACTCAGGTAGGTCCGGATGTACACCTTATTTTGTAAGCTGCTTTTAGGTCCCCATCAAGGAGAAAAGTGGAGTATTAAGTAAATTAAAAGTGAGTTTTGCTTCTCCAAGTATTTTCAGATACCACTCACAACTGGCAAGGGGTTTACAAATTAAATTGAAGAGAGCTTGCCCATATGATGCCATATGCATTATGAGTGTGTTACATTGTCTATTTATTTATTATTAGATTTATATCCTGCCCTCCCCGCCAGGGCAGGCTCAGGGTGGCTCACAACCTATAAAATCACAATAACAATAGAGCTAACAATTACATTTAAACAGGTTCAGGTCAGCCAGTAATTAAAACAATCTACAATGCTTTAAAA
This sequence comes from Heteronotia binoei, assembly GCF_032191835.1. Lineage (NCBI taxonomy): Eukaryota > Metazoa > Chordata > Lepidosauria > Squamata > Gekkonidae > Heteronotia > Heteronotia binoei. The sequence goes on along the minus strand of NC_083223.1, from coordinate 96,222,990 downwards.
CAATATGGTACTAATATCAGGATATCCTTTCAGTTCAGTTGGATGATGGATGTTCTTCCTGCTACTGTATCGGCCTGTTAGGATCAATTAAAGGCGAACCGGAAAAGTATGGTCTTGCAGGCCTTGCGGAACTGAGAGTAGAGTAGAGCCAGTTTGGTGTAGTGGTTAAGTGTGCGGACTCTTATCTGGGAGAACTAGGTTTGATTCCCCACTCCTCCACTTGCACCTACTGGAATGGCCTTGAGTCAGCCATAGCTCTGGCAGAGGTTGTCCTTGAAAGGGCAGCTGCTGTGGGAGCCCTCTCAGCCCCACCCACCTCATAGGGTGTCTGTTGTGGGGGAGGAAGATAAAGGAGATTGTGAGCCACTCTGAGATTTGGACTGGAGGGTGAGATATAAATCTAATACCTTCTTCTTCTACAGCAAACTTCACTGAAACCAGTAAAGTGGGATTATATAGTAGTGGTGAACATTGGGCTGGGTGTACCTAATGGTTCCAGAAATCTTGCTGACTCAGTTAAGAGCCTAGGGATTAGACTGGAGCCAACATTACAGCTGGGAAACCAAGTTAATACAGTTGCAAAGCCTTAAACTGAGCTGCAAGAGAAGACAGCCCAGGACTACCTGGGGTTCCAGGAGCTGAGAGCTCTGCACCACCTTGGCTGGGGCTGGCTCCTCTTGCAACTGGGTTTAAACTGAGCTGAAAGAGAGGTTCACCTGGGGTGGGAGGAGCTGAAAGCTCCACGTCACCTTGGCTGGGGCTGGCTCCTCTTACAGCTAGGTTTAAACCGAGCTGCAAGAGATGCTAGGCCAGGATCAACCAGGACAGTGGGAGTGTAGAGTTCCAGGCTGCCTTGGCTGGTGCTGGCTCCACTTGCAGCTCAGTTTAAACTGAGATCTAAGAGAAGGCAGCTCAGGATCAGTTGGGGCAGTGAGAGCTGAGAGCTCTCCACTGCCTTGGCTGGGGTTGGGTCCTCTTGCAGCTCAGTTTAACCAAGCTACAGGAGAGGATGGGCTGGGAGCTCTGTGCCTTCTTAGCTGGAGCTGGCTCCTCTTGCAGCTCAGTTTAAACTGAGCTCTAAGAGAAGTCAGCTGAGAATTGCCTGCATAGCAGGAGTTGAGAGCTCCCCTCTGCCTTGGCTTGGTGTTGACTTCTCTTACAACCCAGAAAAGCCTAAAGCAAAACAAATTGCTGTTGCTTTTAGTTAAAATTGAGCAGTTTTCCTTCTCCCTATTCAGCCACTACTGTTTATCAGTCTGTGCTGTCATTAAGTTATTCAGGTGCAGTTTTCATTTTAAACTTTGTTATTCAGAGGGCAGGCCTCCATGCTTCATGGAAAACCCCTGTGAAACTAGACTTTCAGAAGCAGTTTCATAGAGCACATGGACTTGGATCCAGTCAAACTTTACTATGTGTAATGAATGGGCCTTTCTCACTTCCCTCTTCCTACTGCAGTTGAAAATGTCCCTCAGCACTGTTCATGGAATGCAGGATCCACCCCCCAAGCACCACAAAGAAGGAACTGAATGGCTACCATGGGACGGGGGAGGGAATTGTTCTCTCATTTCACACATTGATGTGTTCAGGATATAATCCACTGGTGATGCTGAAAAGAAAAAAAATCCACTAGGCATGCCGAAGTATGTCTCTAGTTCCTGATATTTGGTCTCTTAGTGCTCAGCATAAACTTTTTATCTCCTGTCCCAGTCTTGTTTACAGTGCGTATGAAATATTTGTTCTTGTGTGCTTGATCACTCTTTGTTGTCTCCCCTCAGCCCTTTAAAGATCGCTGTGAATGGTTTTATGAGCATTTGAATTCTGGACAGCAAGACTCGGACATGGTCCATCGGCCAGTCAATGAAAATGATATTCTGTTGGTCCACAGAGGTAAGCAGTTTCACCCATGCCCTCTTCATTGTGCAAAACACTTCTGTGCTGACACAAGTTAAGAAATTAATTGGTATTTCATATTTAGATTCTATTTTTAGGAGCAGCTGTGAAGTTGTGTCTAAAGCAAACTGTGCAAAGCTGAAACAGGGAATTGCTGTGCGTTTCCATGGTGAAGAAGGCATGGTGAGTAAAATTATATATTGTGTAATGCATAAAGCATAGTTTTCATGAGATACCTATAAAAATAGTGTCTTGAGGACAGCAGGTTCTGAAATTCATAGCAAGCTGCCCTAGATTAAGAAGGAAAATCTGCTTCTGTCTCTTGGCTTATTGCGGTGTTAGGCTTCAGTGCAGTTAGATCAAAACAGAAAAGAGCACCATCCATGTTTCTGAAGGCAAAACCCCCTGTGGATCGAAAAGCCTAACAGGCTAGACCCTTTCTTAGACCTTTTGCTCTCAGTGAGCATTACCTGGATGTGGTTCTTGTCAAAGGAGGAGCTGCAGGTGTTAGGTGTAATGATATGCTTCCTGATCCAAGGCAGAGAGAAATCCACTGGGCTGAACAGAGCAAGATGCATGGGCAAACTTTGTGCCATCCCTTTTTAAGTAGTCAAACCATCTTTTTTAAAAGAACCTGAGTCAGATTCCAATTTAGCAGTATTGTAGGACTTCAATAATCATTTTGACAGGATTAAAAATGCATATTATATTAGCATATACAAAACCACGACTTAAAAAGTTGCATCTCCTTGTTTCCATTTTTGTACCTAGGGTCAAGGTGTGGTACGTGAGTGGTTTGATATCTTATCAAATGAGATAGTTAACCCAGACTATGCACTTTTTACTCAGTCTGCAGATGGTAAGTTGGTGTTGCTGTCTCTTGTAACAAAGTTTACAACAGCTAATCAGAGTCTCTTGCCAGAAATAATCTCTCACACAAAAGTTTTTCTATTTGACCCTAAGTGTAAGGACATGGCTTCTGAATTAGTTAAACTCCTGTGGTACAAATTGTAGAATTCTTTAAGTAGAAGTACAGTTGTATGGGAATTGTTCAGTGTTTACTAAACATACTAGGCCAAGAACCAAACAGTTAAGTCTTCAATAGAGTTATTCCAGTCTAAGACCTTTGATTTCAGAGGGTTTAGATTGGAATAACTCTGCAGAGAATTGTATTGAAAAGATACTTTAGTGTTGACCATGGATTTGTGCATACCCTGATGGTTTTTGATATTAAATTGCAGATAGACATGTTATACTGCAAATTACTGTGTAAACAGTTTCAGATTTAGCTTGTTATGCAGCAGATCTCCCTGCAGCTCCTGACATTCTGGATTTTGGCTTATGTCTTCAGTGTAAAGGGTGTTAGAGAAATTGCAGGAATCCCAGCTATAACTTCCTTAGGCAGAGGAAGGCGTGTCTCCCCCATTAGTTTGTAAGCCAGTGTTTGTTTGAAGAACGAGACATAGAGTGGTGACTCCTGCATGTATTTGGAAGCAGTTTTAAAGTAGAACAGGCTATAACTACATGTATTCTGGAGAAATATTTTGTTTGTAACTGTAGTCATTTTAGCTATACACAGCCTTTTAAAAAGCAACATATGGAACTGTAGAGTCCATTTCTTTCTTCATGTTTAGCTCTTTGTTAAAATATTCATACCTCTGCTTTCTCTGTGGCTCAAAGCATTGTATCAATTAAAATTTAAAATATGCAGAATGCAATAAACAACCCCTCAAATGCCAATCTAAGCAGAGTTATACCCTTCGAAGTCTGTTGAAGTCATTGGGCTTAAAATGGTGCAGCTTTCTGTAGGATGACATTGTTAGAACCATTGTTTTTCAAAGATACTTTGAATTTCTAAAGGTTTTTCAGACTAGAACATTTGACTTTGAGTATCACCTTTTCAGTGTTCAGTCACTATAAAGTGATGCGATGGTGATTTCTGCATGCATGTTTCAATGACTGTTCTTCCAAACCAGGAATATAAACTTTGGATGTGCAAAATTATCCCTTTCTATACTCTGACATTGCATATTTGGGATCCCTTTCTATAAAAGTGGATCTATATTTTGCTGTGTAGATTTGTATAGTAGTTATACTTGAATCTAAACTTCTGCAAGTATCTTAATTACACATTGCCTGAATCAAGTTGGTACTTTTTCAGAGCTTGTGATATTTTTAACTTACTGCTTCTCAAAAACATTTGTCTGCAGTAACAAGTGAGTGAGTTTAATATAAGAAACAGAACACACTGAAGCATCCTAATATAAAATGCAGGAATTTAAAAATATGATAATTATAAGCAAATTATATTTGTAATTTTTAAAACTCATCTTCAGAGTTGCACTTAAATATTTAAAATATAAGTGAAATTTACACACCTGAATTCGTTCTCTCTTGACGTCTTTTCTGGCTACATTTTTTTTTTTTGCTGGATAACATTTTTTTGTCACTGTTGAGACTCATGAATCATAGAAAATAAACTGAATTTTAGTGGTCTAATGCATTTTGAAATGCCTGTAAGCAAGTTCTTGTTTTTCTAGGAACCACCTTCCAGCCAAATAGCAACTCTTCTGTAAATCCTGATCACTTGAACTACTTTAGGTTTGCTGGACAGATCTTGGGGTTAGCCTTGAATCATCGACAACTAGTGAACATTTACTTCACGAGGTCATTTTACAAGCATATTCTCGGTACTATTCCATTAAGACTTTAATCTGATAAAATGTAGTTTATAATGTATTTCAGCAAAGAAAAATTGTTTTTTGCTCTGTTCCTGTGAACTCAATGAAGGTCACAAAATCACTAAAAAAATACCTTCATATTGAGTTACATGCCCTGATTGTAAACAAGCTGTTCAGATCACTATTTAGCATGCATTTATTTAGGTAATTACACACTGCTTTTCTGCCCAGTTTACGACATTGTTCTTTCTTCTGCCATTTTATCCTTGTTAGGGGGAGAGAGGCTTGCTCATGGTGACCTAGCAATCTTCCATGGTAGGAGAGGGGTTTTGAACAGTTTTGCTACTTACAACATTGATGTGGAGCATATCATTGTGTATGATCCCATATTATTGTGTATCCCCATATTATACATGAGGATAGGAAGTTAAAGCTCAGAGCTCCTTGCTTTAAAGCCTGCTTATTTTGTTGATGGCTTAACTGAGGTTTGAAACTGTACCCTCCCTGGAAGCATAACGTGTTAGCAGTACTGCATGTGATTTTTTTAAAAAATTAGTATAGTTGTAGCATTTTCTAAGACACAAAATATGTTGTATCCTTGTGGCAGCTGGTAACAAATAATTTCTTTTAAAAATCCTTTGCTGCAGATTCCCTTTACCATTCATTTCTTCCCCTCTGCACTGTTTCAGTGTGCCTTTAGAGGGCAGTCCTTTACCACAAATCAAATCCATTTCTGAATTAACATGCATGAGATCTCTTTGTATATATGTTTTCCTAGGTATTCCTGTAAATTATCAAGATGTGGCATCTATTGATCCAGAATATGCAAAGAACTTGCAGTGGATTCTAGATAATGATATCAGCGACTTAGGGCTAGAGTTGACCTTCTCTGTCGAGACAGATGTATTTGGAGCAATGGAAGAAGTGCCTTTGAAACCAGGAGGTGCAAGTATACTTGTCACACAGGAAAATAAAGTGAGTGTTTTTGGATTTTAGGTGCATGACACTACACTGTGTTCCCGGTTATACAACAGATTCATGATCTGCCAGCAAAAATGGGACCTGCTACTCCAGTCCTAGGCAGTTTTATTTTGACCTGGATTTCCAAAAATAAGAGCATATTGACATTTAAATAAGTACTCATTGTCTTTACTGAATCTAGTTTGACTTTGTGTCATGAAAGAGTCATGTCCTGTCAGTGTAAAGCTGCTTGTACTGGCAGAAAGCTCCCTGAGTCTAAGAAAGGCTCCACTATTAGTGTAAAAGAAACACTTGATCCAATTTATATTGTATATTCTGGGAATATACACTGTGGTAGAAATAGTAGCAGGAGACTGAAGTGATTTTGTTCCTGCCCTTCCACCCCCTCAAAATGAACCAATATCATTTAAAGCTTAGTTTACTGGCTAGTGATTGATGTGCTATTAATACAACATAAATGAGTTCATTAGGGTTTGTAGAATCTTTCGGGCTCAAGTGCCGTGTTCTACTGGAGAAAGTTTTCCTTCCAGACGTTTCGTTCTCAGCTGCGGAGAACATCCTCAGTGGCGTTGCAGCCGGAGCAGGCGCTCAGACCTTCTTGGCTGACTCAATGCACAGCAGCCAAGAAGGTCAGAGCGCCTGCTCCAGCTGCAACGCCACTGAGGATGTTCTCCACAGCTGAGAACGAAACGTCTGGAAGGAAAACTTTCTCCAGTAGAACACGGCACTTGAGCCCGAAAGATTCTACAAACCCTAACGATATTACCAGCCGTGAAAACCTGAAATCTTTGATAAATGAGTTCACTTTTGCATTAAATGCCTGTTTGCACAACATTTTTGTCTGAATTTTCCTTAATATAATGTAGGAACTGTTACAATTTTTCAAGTAATGGGCATCAGTGCATAGGTCAACAGTAATTCCAGTAGGTTAGCAGTATTCTGTGAAATCAGAAAAAAAAGCCTTATTAGAATGTTTGTGGTTGCCTCTTTTATGAGGTCTAGCTAGTCCTGTGCCATACCAGTTCATTCTGTAATGAAGAGTCACAAGAATTTGGCATATTAAAAGGTTATTCCCTACATCAACACTATGTGCAGAGGAACTAAGTTGTACATCTTACCAATGTGGTTTTCAGTTATGGATATTATCAGTGTGTTGTAGCACTGGATCACATAGAAGCAACAACCATGCTCTACAAGTAATGTTTCAACTGTGCCTTAAGTGTAAATTTTCCCCAGATAAACTACATTGATTCTTCAGCTAAGACTGAAGATGTTTCCAGGCAATATATTTGAACTACAAGAGGTGTGGGGTGTTGAATACAAATGTACCCTATGAATTTCCCCACAACCGCTACATATTGTGCCCCCCTGCCTAGCTCAGATATGCTTCAGGAGGCAACAAAAGGATAATTTTGTGCTCTAAATTTAGATGCTGTCGATATTAATATGCCTTTAATTTATTTTAATCTGTTAGTTTCCCTGAAGGATCTGCAGAACTGTGCATATCTAGAGAGTTTCTACTGTGTAATCTTGCTAAAGCTAAGCAAGCCTGAGTCTAAGTGGTGTTTTGAATGGGTGGCCTCCTGTTAATTCTACATATGCCTCTGTATTCTGTGAGAAAGAAAATTAATAAATAAATTAGGTCATCTATCTAAAATTCAAAAAATCCCTGTTTAGCAAAGAACTTGTTTCATACTTTAAAAGACACCCCTTCCAGGGCTTCAGCTTCAGCACTGGTTGCCAAAGCAAAAGTGCAGGAAGCTGATATCTGGATGTAGCCTGCATTGCTCCCAGAGAAGACAGAAAGTGAATGAGGCATAAAACCAAGTTTACCCTTGAGTACTCATGTTGTCAGTTGTATGTACATTGTTTATCTGAATGCATTTCTACTCTTTGGCTCACATTCTATTTTACTGGGATGTAGACAGTGTGGAAAGTAGATTATTGCTCCCATAATCTTATACTGGGAGTATAAAATTAGTAGCTAATCTGAATTGAGTATTTTGTCATAACCCCAGAACTGTTTGTTTTTCTGTCACATCATCAAATGCAGCAGTGTTATTATGTTTAATTCAAATCCCAGTGCATCATTTTGATCTAGAATGCTGATTCTCGTAGGACAACATGCTGTACTAGCCAGCGACCACTTGATGTCACTTTTTTGTTTCCCCCACTTTCAGAAGGCTGATTACTGTAGAGACAAGAGTGCCTCCCTCAAATAGTGTTTATATTATTCTGTGTCTTGATCTTTCTGATACCTTATAGTTATTGATTGCGGCTGATGATAAAAATTAAGGTAATTGAAGAATTTTGTTGAAGAATTTGGCTTGTTCTCATTTTTATTTTTAAAAAATTAGGTAGATGTAGCAGTGATTTACGCAGCATTTGGACTGCAGTGTTGCTTTTCAGTTTTGCTTCCTAGCAATTTTAATTGTAGTTGTTAGGGTATGATAGTCATCAGAATCTCCTGCCATGCCAATGGTGGTATATATTAGAGCACAAGGACGATTGAAAATTGCTCTTTATCTGTCCTAGCTACTTTTCTGTCAGTGTAGACTTGAAGGTCTTGATCCTAAGGCTGCCAAGCATCTTTTCAAGTTATTGATTCAGGACTTAAGGTTGAAGGGCAGGAGGGGTGTGTACAGTAACTTGAATGTTGCCTGGATCTGTGACAGACAGCCTGGTGGTTGTAGGCGAATCAGCATTCATTCTGTGCAATAAGCATATGCATAACTAAGTATGCTATTTACATTTTGGCAACAAGAATTGCTATACAAAGAGCTTACGCTAATTTGAAGTTTCATCATAACCATGTTTTTATTTATTTATTTTTTTAATTACCATGTTACAGCATGGTAGAAGAACATTTGCTATGCTAACCTTGGTTGGGAAATTTAAGATTGTAAGTTGGTGTAGTACATGACGAGGAGCAGAGAAAAGCTATGTGGCAGGCTCAAAATAACAGGATGGAGGAGGAATGTTTGCTGCTATCTGTGCGACTCCTGTGAGCACACAGTACGTAGACCATGTGCTGTGAAGTCCTGGGATAAAGTTTATATATATATATATATATAGGCTCCTTTAGCCTTTCATTTGGCAGCATTAGTTCTGTCTTTGCTACTTCTTGACTTTCCTTTGGAACATCTTTTAGGAAGAATAGAATATTTTAGAAGCACAAGTCTGAACTGCAGCTCTTCACTTACCCTCCCATCCTTAGGGGTTTTCATTTTTTTAAATTGCTGTAGCATTTTTTTTAAATGCTGCACACCTTAAAATAGCATACGCCAGCACCAGTTCTTAGAATATTAAAAATGTACTCATTTTGAACAGCATTGAAGTACAGATGTTCTTCAAATTTGAACATCCTGTTGATCATGGATGCATATCTTTTTAGCCATTGGGGATTTCCAGATATGTTCAGAATATGGGCAGACCTGATTCACATCTATGTCCTTCTCCACATGTTGATCCAGGTGGGTCTGCAGCAATAAAACAAAATTAGAGTTCAATAATACCTTTAAGACCAAAAACATTTTATTCAGGTTGAGCGCACACATGAAAGCTCGCACCCTGAATAAAACATTGTTGGTCTTAAAGGTGCCATTGGACTCTAACCATGTATTTACACATGTCTCCTGCTCCCAGCCCAAAGTATTTAGGTGCATAAATAAGTAGATGAACTGACTACTCTTACTAGACTCACTTGCCTCTCCTGTTGCACATGAAGAAATTTAAGTATATGATAGTTTCTAGTTGTGACCATATCAACTGATTGTAGCAAAAACATACCTTGGTATTTTGAGGCAAGTAGTGTGTGGATGTACTATGCAAGATACAGAACTGAGTGGTAATTGGATCTCTACCACAAAGTTTTGTGGTGAACAGACATCCTAATAAAGGCATTGCAGTAATGCTGAACAGATTTTATGCTCCAGGTTCTGTATTTCATTAAGGTTATCTTCTTCCACGTATTACCCGCCCACAAAGGACTTGTTCTGGGAGTATGGACTGATATGTTAACATATTTATTGGTCTGTTGTATGTTTAGTCAAACCACATGTACTTTCTTTCTTGGCAACAGGATAGCTTTCTTTGTCTCAGTAAAAAAAAGTTTTATGTTATTGTAAAACTAACCAATTTATTATGGCATAATATTCTGGATTAGAGCACCCTCTGCCAAGTATCTCTTATAGTAAGTCCAATTGGATGAAGGTGTTGGGATGGAAGGAATGGCTCTTGTTTTCATGAACCCCAATATTTGTTTTTATATTCAAAGCTTAATCCTGAAACATATGAAGTAGGAACAGGTGAAAATGTCTCTAGTAAGGAATGTGGTGCAGGGGTTCCCAATCTTTTTCAGCCTGTAGGCACCTTTGGCATTCTGACACAGGCAGGCAGAGCCAACTACAAAATGGCTGCCACAGGAGTAAGGTTGTGAATAACTCTGATAGTGGGTCTTCAACATTTCAGACAGAAGCTCTGTTTAACGAGATGCCTTAAAAATTAATATATTGTTTAAAAGTTTTCTAGCATATTCTCAAGGCCTTGCAGTGGAACCTCATTTCCTTTCCCTTTCCTGAAAGCCTCATAGCATTTCCCATTTTCTTGCTGCCTTCTTTTGTTCCCACCCACCAGCCAACCTACATTTATCTGCCCTCCCCTGTCTCTTCTTCCCTCCCCTGGCAGCCTCTTCCTGGAAAAACTATGGCACAATTGCATGGTGCTGGCTGCTGAGCCTAATTGCACAGTAGGGAATTGTGAAGGTAACCTATATCCCCCTCTCACACCATTCTTCTTTTTCTCCTGGTAGCCCTCATGTCTTCATTTTCTTGCTTCTCTCTTTCCCATGGGAGCCACCAATCTGCCTGTTATCTGTCCTCCCACCCCATTTTGTTGTATTTATTCACTTACTTTATATGTTTCTCCACCATGGGAACCCTTCTGTCATTCTCCTCTTTTTCATTTTATTTTCACAGCAACCCAGAGAGGTAGGTTAGGCCAAGATTGTATAACTGGCCTAAGGGCACCAGTAAGCTTCCACAGCAGAGTAGTGATTCAAGGCTGGATGTCCCAGATCCTGGTCTGAAACTCTAACCACTATTACAAAGGCTTTCATGGAGTGGCTTGCTGTTGAACAGTAACAAGCAGCTGGGCCTGGGTGATTCCTGCAAGTTGCATGGTAGCAAATTATTTAGTAATTGGTGCTAGATCTAGCCCTACTGAGTCCTTCCTCAAGGGCCAAAACAGCCCTGGAAAGGACCTGACTGTCCCCTCTACCTTTTACAGACACCAACCAAGCCTTATAAGCTGATGTTACTTCTTGTTGTCTTACGACAGTGGCATTTGTTAAAGATGTAGGTTCTGCATCTATTGCTTGGAGGTTTTTTTAACCCCCTTCCCCAGTTTATTTTCTTTTAGATATGAGACTTTTCTGCAAACCTCTGGTTTTCCTATGGTATATAGAAAGATCTGTCTTGTTGGCTACTTAAAGCCAGAGACTGTAACCATTATTAACAGATTTACCATGTTGAGAATTAGATGCATTGATACTGAGCTCCCTAATTGTCATCTGGTGGTATCTGTCTTCACTTTGTAGGACCTAGCACATTTATACAAAAGGATTGGGGGAATGGGAGGGGGCTCTTCCTTCCATTCAGTCAGAAGAGTTGCTGCTTTGCCAACAGAATATCACTTTAGGATCATAGAATCATAGAGTTGGAACGGAACTCTAGGGTCATCTAGTCCAACCCCCTGCAGGAGGTTGCAGGAAACTCACAAACACCTCCCCCTAAATTCTAAGCCAAGCAGTTTTGTTGTCTGTTACTTTTCTCTCTGGCCTTTGGGAACCATAGGGTAAAGTTCAATAAGGCATAGAACATGCAGAACATGTGTAGGGGGAGGGGCAAGGATAGCAGCAACAGGGTTGAGCCCGTAGCAAACCTTTAATTAATCTTATACATGATTCTTAAGACCATTTTATATCCTAAAGGCTATTATCCTGTGCAGGGCTTTTTTTTGAAGAAAAAGCTCAGCAGGAACTCATTTGCATGTTAGGCTGCACACCCCTCACACCAAGATATCCGGAACTGTGTTCCTGTGCGTTCCTGCTCAGAAAAAACCCTGGAAACAAGGATTTTTATAAATCCCACCCCCCTCCCGAGTTGAAGTGTTTGAATTTTTTATTATCAAGGCATAGTGTTTGATGGCCCTTTGGGACAGACACTGTGCCATGCCATTGCCCTCAAGCCAAGCAGGAATGCAAATGTGACAGCTAGCATGAATAGACATTGCACCCTTTGAACCCTGGCCAAGCCAGCCGGAACTCTAGCTAAGCCAGCCGAAACTGCATTCCTGTGCGTTCCTGCTCAAAAAAAGCCCTGATCCTGAGGCAGCTGAGTTTGTAAAAGCTGAGAATGCTGGTATCAGACCATTTCTTATTTACATAACTAGTAGCAGACATTGGAAAAGTCCATCACAAATTCATTAGACTTTTAGAATTCCAGAAACAAAACACTTCTGGTCAAGGGGTCAACACTTCTCGCAAAAAAACCTCTGGAGAAGGGATTATACTAACATCTGCAGCAGGGTTCCCCAACCCCCTGGCTGTGGACCAGAACTGGGCTGTGGCCTATTAGCAACCGGGCGATGAGTTGTATAATTATTTCATTATATATTACAATGTAATAGTAGTAATAATAATATGACATTGGATTTACGTATATCCTACTCTCCACTCCGAATCTCAGAGTCTTAGAGCGGCTCACAATCACCTTTACCTTCCTCCTCAACAGACACCCTGTGAGGTAGGTGGGGCTGAGAGAGCTCTCTTAGAAGCTGCCTTTTCAAGGACAACTCTGAGAGCTATAGCTGACCCAAGGCCATTCCAGCAGCAGCAAGTGGGAAATCAAACCCAGTTCTCCCAGATAAGAGTCCACACACTTAACCACCATACCAAACTAATAGAAATAAAGTGTACAATTGTATAATCATAAAACTGTCATCACCACCCCAGTTCATGGGAAAATTGTCTTCCACAAAACCGATCCCTGGTGCCAAAAAGGTTGGGGATCTACAGTGTGCATCAAGGTGAGCAGGGATAGGTTTGGCGCCATTACGAACATATGGTGTTAATTTCATCCTCTACATCTCGATGTGTTCCAGTGAAGGTTTTCAAGTCTGCTTTTCAGGTGCAGTTTTGCTTGATGTAGAAGGAAATTCAGTATGCATCTGTTTCAGTTTTTTTCTTCTTTAAAAAGCATAAAAATGACACACACACCCTTAAATGCCAGTCTTTGCAAGATTATTTCTTAGTGGCTTCAAGCCCATCATTTTCATGATGTGTGAAGATCAAGAACTCTAACTTGAAGAAGAAATGTCATGAACAGCACATGCTGAAGTTGCATCAGTAAACAACTAACATAAAAAGGTTTGTGCTCAGGACAATGCTTTAAGAATTCACAAACTTGTTCCATTCAATATAGTTATAAAACGAGTGTGATGGCAGGAACTGGGGTTTTATTTTTAGATGGGAGGGGTTGCTCTTCTGTTCCCTTTGGTAGTTTTGGTTGCATACAGCTACAAAAATGGATTTGACTGTAGCATGTACCTGAAGATATCACTGGAGCTGAAGGGGAGTATTCTCCTTATTGCTTTTTTCCCCCCTGCCATATTTGAAAAATAGTGCTTCAAGTTAGTTCCCCAAATCTAGTGTGATTTCTTCTTTTGATAGTTCAATCACCATTTCTGGTTGCCAAGATTCTAACTTGGTGTTGTTCTTTATTTATTTGGTTCATTTATATTCCACCCTTTCCCAGATGGGCTCAGGGCGAATCACATTCAGATAAAAACCGGTCACATATAATAAAATCAATAAATACAATTTAAAACAACAGCATTACATCAACATTAAATAGCAGAGGCGGGTGACACACAGTGCAACTTTAGGCCCGAATATAAAGATTCAGATGATAGATCACTGTGTGGGGGGGCAGCCAATGGTATAGGCACCGAAGTAGAAGACGCCTGCCTGCCTCAACTAAACGCCTGGCAGAACAGCTCTGTCTTGCAGGCCCTGCAGAAGGGTAACAAATCCACCGGGAGCTGATTCCACCGGGTTTCCAAAAGGCTGATTCCAAAAAGGCCCTGGCCCTAGTCGAGGCAAGTTGGACGTTCTTAGGGCCAGGGATGACCAAAAGGTGTTGATTGGCTGATCACCACGTCCTTCAGGGCTCATATGGAGAGAGGCAGGTATGTTGGTCCCAGGCCATGTAAGGCTTTGAATGTTAATACTAAAGTCCTGAAATGGATTTGGTACTTAACCAGTGCAGTGCGTACAGCGTTGGTCGACTGCTTGCCCGTATAGGCAATCCAGTTAAGAGCCATGCGGTCATGTTTTGCACCAGTTGAAATTTCCATATCAGCCTCAAGGCAAGCCTGTGTAGAGCAAGTTACAGTAGTCCAACCTGGAAGTGACTGTTGCATGGATCACTGTAGCTACGTCTTGGAATGTCAGATAGGGCATCAGCAGATAGAACTGGGTGTCATCTGCATATTGGTGACAATTCAGCCCAAAACCTCAGGCAATCTGGGCAAGGGGGTACATGTAGATGTTAAACATCATTGGTGAGAGAATAGCTCCCTACAGCATACCACATTCAAGTGGATGCCGCCGAGAGGTCTGCTCACCAGTCGCCACCCTTTGTCCCTGACCATGGAGAAAGGAGGAAAGCCACTGTACGCCCCCCCCCTTGAACTCCAACATCAGCAAGGTGGTGGGTCATAAGATCATAATTGACCATGTCAAATGCTGAGATCTAAAAACAATAGCAGCGCTGACCCGCCTCGATCGAGATGCCTTCTAAGGTCATCTGTGAGGGCGACCAAAGCAGTCTCTGTCCCATGACCAGGGCAGAAGCTGGTCTGGAAGGGATCGAGGGTAGAAGTATCCTCCAGGAAACCTTGAAACTGCTCTACCACCGCTTTCTCAATTACCTTACCCAGGAATGGTAAGTTCAAGACTGGGCGGTAATTGGCCAGGGCTATCAGGTCCAAAGATGGCTTTTCCAAAAGTGGACGGACCACTTCCTCTTTAAGTTTAGCCGGAAAAGTCCGTTTCCAAGAAAAAGTTAATAATATCAGCTAAAGAGTCTTGGATGCCCCCGCCACCTACCTTAATAAGCCAGGATGGACATGGGTCCAATGGGCAAGTGATTGGCTTCACTGCAGCCAAGATCCTGTTCACATCTTCCCGAGTAAGACGGTCCAATATGGAAGTGGTCCAATATGGGGCCCATAGATGGGCAACGGGCTTCCAGCTCCCGTACTGTATCAACTGTGGCAAGAAGACTCTGGTGGAGAGTTGAGACCGTGTCTGTGAAATAGGTCGCAAAAGCCTCACAGCCTATATCCAATTCTCTAACTTTTGGATTGTCTGTTGGCAGTGTAGTCAATGTTCAAATCGTTCTAAATAACTGGGCCAGGCGTGACTTCGCTGACGCAATGGAGGTCTCATAGAATTCCTTCTTAGCGGACTTCACTGCCTTCTCATAAATGCTCTATAAGAAGTTCTAGACTCTGTTGGTGGTGGCAGTGGGAGGGGGGTTGCTCTTCTGTTTCCTTTGGTAGTTTGGGTTGTATACAGCTACAAAAATGGATATGACTGTAACGTACCTGAAGATATCACTAGAGCTGAAGGGGAGTATTCTCCCTAATGCCTTGTTTTCCTGCCATATTTGAAAAATAGTGCTTCAAGTTAGTTCCCCAAATCTAGTGTGATTTCTTCTTTTGATAGTTCAGCCACCATTTCTGGTTGCCAAGATTCTAACTTGGTGTTGTTCTTGGTGTTGGTGGTGGCAGTGGTGAATATTCACCTACTGTGTGATATGGTAATGGCCAGGAACAGTTTTATCACACAAACTTTTTGTGACTAATCATAAAGTAGTATTCTATTAAAGACTCCAATTTTCCTGATATATCTTTTATCTGAACAGTCTAAAATATTCCAAACCACCATTTCAGGACTCCAAGTCTTCTGTACTTTCTCAAGTTTGTAACTGTGATTTTGCATTATTTATTTATTCTGTATATCAACACGGACACACTGGTTTCTTTTGGAGTGTGTGAGGTTATAGATGAGCTTTCTAAGGTGCTTCAGAATGGGTTCCAAACATGATTCCCAACTTTCTTATTCTTTTTTGTAAAAATTAAACATTAATTGATCAGTAAAGTGTACAGTCATGGGTGTCTTGTAAACTGAAACAGAATGCTGTCCATAGTTATGAAAATACAAGGATGATGAAAATATGCCCAAGTTTGGGAACTGCAACAAGGAGCATGGGAAGAGAGCTAACACTAGTCTTAAAACTAATGTTTTCTCTCTAATATTATGTATTGGTTATGTGCAAACCTTTGGAACTTTCCCCCCAGGGAAATGTATCTTTCTCCCTTGATTGTTATGTTCTGCCAGCAGGTGAAGAGTTTTTTGTTTGGTGTACCCCCATTAACTGTAATTGGCCTTCCTCCCTGGCTGTGGTGTGTGTTTTTGTGTTTTTCTTGAATTGTCTAAATATTCCATATATTTTAAATGCTGTTTCAGTGCTGAACTCTTTTGATGTTTCCCGCCTTGGAGGCCCTGTTGGGTGGAAAGGTGGTATAGAAATGTAAAATAAATAATACATACAGCTTCTTTCAGACAGCTAACTAATTAAGAATTGCCATCTTAATCTGGGGCTTTAATTTTAGTCTTGTTTGAATTGTTTGCAGGGCAGGCTTTTTGTGCACCTTCTTGAGTCAGTATGTTTTGTGATAAAGTTAAAAAAAGGATGCCGGTATTAACATTACTCAATTTCATAAAAATTTGACGTTCTTGTGTGGACTTCTAATTGATACATTAGAATTTTTGCTCTTTGATTTAGACAGTCGGCGTATGCAAATATTTCTTTAGAGGTGTAACATGTGTGAGTTGAATGATATCCACAACTGGCCATTGTGCAAATTCACTGTAATTCATGAAAAATGTAGACAACCCCTCTTTGAAGAGGGGCACATACACATTGCCTCATCAAAGTACATACTTTCCAGCAAGCCTTGGAGAATGCACATCTGTACAGTTTCCCTACAATCTCCAGCCAGTGCGCATATTCCTGGCGAACATATATGTAAAAACTGTGCATGTATATTTAAAAATAAATTAATTAAAACCTTTAAACATCCCTTCAGTAATACCCACAGTTTAATTATTTATCTGAATTTTTTAGGGGAAAAGATTTATGGAAATCGGGCAGCAAATACTTAAACAGGGAAAAGGACCTGATGAGATTTTATTTACTTCCATGGTAGTTTGTAGTCTTTCTTAGCAGTCTATTTCTAGGCTTCCTGATTTCCCCATTTATGGATTCTGTTTTGATAAGAGCTGGTTTTAACTTAGGAACTGAGCCAAATTTGGGTTGTGTGCATTGGTGACATAATATGTACATCATTTCTCCACCCCTCCTCCCCCAGGCTGAATATGTCCAGCTTGTCACCGAGCTTCGGATGACGAGAGCCATTCAGCCTCAGATCAATGCTTTCCTGCAAGGCTTCCATATGTTCATTCCACCTTCTCTGATACAGCTGTTTGATGAATATGAACTGGTAAGTAGCATGACTTACTTTGCATCAAATAGCATTTCATTCAAGCAGGTGATTATTAGTTCCTGAAGTTAATGACGATTAGCAGGTTGGGCAAAGGTTAACGGGGGTAGAAATATTTAAATACTTTCAGAAGACTAGATTTAGCAATTCTGGGGAGTGATTTCATGTCACTGATTTCATTGGAGCTCAGGAGAGGTTTTCATATTGCATCAGATAAAATAATATTCCCCAAGCCGACAATAGATAACCAGGAACTCTTGTTTTTATATGTTCAGTAATGGGCAGATGCACTATTATATCTGATATAAAAAAGTGAACACCAGTCTAAACAATTGGTTTCCTATATACTGAACATTGACTGACTGTAACTTAAAGCTACAGATAATCTGTTTTTGAAATCTTGATTTTGGTTTCTTTCTTTTTGAAGGAATTGCTGCTATCAGGCATGCCAGAAATCGATGTGAGTGATTGGATTAAAAATACAGAATACACAAGTGGTTATGAAAGAGATGATGTAGTTGTTCAGGTAAAATCTCCTTGAGATGAATGCAAATAATTGTGTATTTATGTTTAATGGATTCTGCTCCTTTTAGGTTAAAGCAGAGGTGTCTAGGAATGGAAGGCAGAAGGTACAGGAATCTTACTGAAGCTAAGTAGGTCTGGGCCTGGTAGGTGTCCAGGTGGGAAACTTTATGAGAATCTACTATAGGCTTCCCTGAGATCCATTAAGGAAGAAATATGGACCATAAATTTAATTAGGAAAACTGTAGAACAATGACTGTTCACTTTCATTGGAATGTTTGTTTACTGTCATTGGAATGAGGCATAATGAGTCAGTGTGGTGTAGCGGTTACAGCGTGGGATTATGTTTGGGATTAAAATCCCTTTTTATCATGAAAACCTTGCTGGGGTGACTTCCTTAGTCTAGCCTGCTTCACAAGATTGTTATGAGGGGGAGAAATGGGGGAGGAAAGATTCATGTATATTACTGAGTTCTCCCTGAAGGAAATGCAGGATAAGAACGCATGAAACTTAGGGTGTTTTCGCACTGACCTTAATCAGCAGCGACGCCCCTCTTCACCGCGCAGGATCGGCGCGGATTTCGCACTAATTGCCGCGGAGCACCTGGAAGAGCCGGAAAGTCCCGTGGGTTTTGGCGGTTTCCGTTTGCGCCGCAAAAGCCGCGGGACTTTCCGGCTCTTCTGGGTGCTCTGCGGCAATTAGTGCGAAATCCGCGCCGATCCTGCGCGGTGAAGAGGGGCATTGCTTCTGATTAAGGTCAGTGCGAAAATGCCCTTAGTTTGTATTGTACATTGATTTCCTTATTTTAAATTGCAACAATTTAAACATGTTGCTCTTTTTTATCCCTATTTGAAGAAAAGTATTTCAAAGTAACTTATGTTTCTTTTAGTGGTTTTGGGAAGTTGTAGAAGAATTGACTCAGGAAGAACGAGTGTTGCTTTTGCAGTTTGTTACAGGCAGGTGAGTATACATATAGCTTCAATGAAAATGTTTTGCCTACATTTTGAAATTACAGCATAGTGCTGTGTTGTATCATTTGCCAAAGCATGTGATCAGTGCGAGGGATGTCTAAGGGTGTTCACTTTGTTATTATAGTGCTAACATTAAAGCTAGTTAATCCTTTGTCAAGTGGGTAAACATATCAACTGCTAACTTCTGTTTCTATGGGTTTCTTCTGTGGCATAAATATACTCAACCACTTGACCAGTTTTTGGACTTCTGACTAGTCCTTTTTTTACTTAACAAAATAAGGTTATGGTTCTAGTGTGTTAAAATTGATGTTCTGCTGTTATAGCAATTGAATTTGCAGGTGTTAGAATTTCTCAATACAGCTGGAGATTCAGTTGTTAAAATCATGTCAACTGAATGTCTGAATAAGAAACTTGAGAAATTTGTACTAGGCTCAGTGTTAAAGTCTGTTCATTATTATTAATCCAGAAAAGTTACTTTCCTTAAATTTCTTTTGTTGGGTTGTTTGGCGGGGGGGTGTCCAAAAGAAATAAAGCAATACCTAAAGAGGTATTCTTAGGGCAGGGAATGCAGTTGAGAAGAGTACTGTGCTCAGAAAGAAGGAGGGAAGGGTTAAGAAACATCAGCTACCTAGGAATGCCAGCATCCAGGTGGGACCTGGAGATCTCCCACTTTTACAGCTGATTTCAAGCTGACAGAGATCAGCTCCCTTGGAGAAAATAACTGTGAGAACAATCACCAGTAAATAATAACACCTTCACACATTCAATGTGTAAATGCGATCTGTTCAGTGCAATATAACGATAAAACATTCAACAAGTGCAAATATATGTTATTTGTAGCCACTCAAAGCTGAAACATAGGGTGCTCTTCTCTCTTCCAAACCGTCTTGTCACTACTCAGTGTTTCATCAGGCAACTGCCTCTTTTAAATCAGTTCGTAGCTCTGTGACTGTGGGTGGAACGTTTCAGTGTTCAGCTGTAAAATCCAACTGAGAGAGTAAGGAACCGTATCCCCAGGACTGTCCACTGTTTCGTATCCTCGGTCCTTTCTCATCCTTTTCTTGGAGCCACAGTACATCTGTTTCAAACATGGATCAATGCATGCAGTTCAAATTCCGGCTGGAAGCAGAGATTTTTAACTGTGTATGTTGATCTGGGTTTGAAATAGATTTGAAACATTTGAAAGGTTCTACCCCTGAAGTCTCCAGGTATTTTCCAACACAGACCTGGCAACCCTAGGACACACCCTCACTCAAGGATCACTCCTCAAGGAGTTTCTTACTGGGAGTGGGTTAATATAAGAGTTTGGTGGCAGCTGAATAACCCCCCTTGAAATGGGATATGTATGTCAGAATATTCAAGACTGTGGAAAATAATTTAAATTTTTAATATTTTAAAATATATTATAAATTCCACTATAATAAACTGGCAGAATCTGAAGTTAACATAAGAACATAAGAGAAGCCATGTTGGATCAGGCCACGGCCCATCAAGTCCAACACTCTGTGTCACACAGTGGCAAAAAATTTTATATACACACATACACTGTGGCTAATAGCCACTGATGGACCTGTGCTCCATATATTTATCTAAACCCTTCTTGAAGGTGGCTATACTTGTGGCCGCCACCACCTCCTGTGGCAGTGAATTCCACATGTTAATCACCCTTTGGGTGAAGAAGTACTTCCTTTCATCCGTTTTAATCTGTCTGCTCAGCAATTTCATCGAATGCCCACGAGTTCTTGTATTGTGAGAAAGGGAGAAAAGTACTTCTTTCTCTACTTTCTCCATCCCATGCATTATCTTGTAAACCTCTATCATGTCACCCCGCAGTCGACGTTTCTCCAAGCTAAAGAGTCCCAAGCGTTTCAACCTTTCTTCATAGGGAAAGTGCTCCAGCCCTTTAATCATTCTAGTTGCCCTTCTCTGGACTTTCTCCAATGCTATAATATCTTTTTTGAGGTGCGGCGACAAGAACTGCACACAGTACTCCAAATGAGACCGCACCATCGATTTATACAGGGGCATTATGATACTGGCTGATTTGTTTTCAATTCCCTTCCTAATAATTCCCAGCATGGCGTTGGCCTTTTTTATTGCAAACACACACTGTCTTGACATTTTCAGTGAGTTATCTACCACGACCCCAAGATCTCTCTCTTGGTCAGTCTCTGCCAGTTCACACCCCATCAACTTGTATTTGTAGCTGGGATTCTTGGCCCCAATGTGCATTACTTACAATGTACATTACTTACAATGTGCAGTTGTCTATGGTGAATTTTTCAGGCTTGCCAGTTAAATTTCTTTCCAAAAACTTTGTGTTCAGTGAAGAATTGTGCTTAGATTCAGTGTTGCCACTGGGCTTATCTGTATTCAGAATCTGTGTCACAAGTTTCTACAAAAGCTTGAGTAAATATTTAGTGCCACTTGAATGAAAAGTCAAACATTCCTTTTATAGCTAGAGACCATAAAATTAATTTTATTGATCTAGTGAAACAAATACTACCTATGAGAGGTATTATTTCATGGAATTCCTTTAAGCATGGCTTATGCCTCTTTGCTGTTATACATGGCAAAACAAAATTCAGTGAATCTTTCTGATGTTATTATTGTGACTTAACTAATATGATACTGGTGCTCTTTGGATTAACTTTTTAGTTTTTTCTAAATACTTGATCACAGGTTTTTGCTGCATTTTTGCAGAAGATAACCTGGTGACCCATCCAAGATTTAATACTCTTCAGAGCTTTATTTCTGCTCACTGTGTCCTAGTTTGTGAAAATTTATCTCCCCTTTTAGTATATGTAAAGTTCATCCTTGTGGCTTCTGTGAAGTCTTGGTGTGAGGGGGGAAGATTCATAGCTACCTGTCCTTGGAGAGATCCCAGGTCCTGGTGGAGAAGGGCAAGATGGCCTGCATCTCGGGTACACGGTTGGATCCCGGAACACACAGCACACTAAGCATGTCCAGAATGCCTTCTTAAGTAGCCAAAAACATCCTGAGGAATAGGTGGTCAGGATGTTCCTTAGAACAATGCAAGATGGGATTATGAAATGGTGCAACAATGTGATGGGTTTTGCTGAGACAGACAAAGGGTCTCAGGAAGCTGGGTGATGGGTTTCGGGTGTGCCTAATAGGTGTTTATGTACCATTGCTGAAGAAGTAGGACAAGAAGAATGGAGGCTGGGCAGGAATAGGAGCAGGAAAGCAGTTAATTTCTGAGATGGAGTAAGAGGGTCAAGAGTTGGAGACAGGGTGTTGCCAGGAAATATAGATACAGACAGGGGTCGCTTTGTAGAAAAATAGGTGGTGGAGCTTATCCAGGGATTATTATGCAGCTGTACCTACTATTCAGTGGACAAGGTGGGAGAGAGGAGGTGGAACTGTCAGAAGGTTCAGGAGCTATGCTCCTGAGAGCTCCCGCTGAATCCTAGGCCTGGATAAAGATATACCCAGAGGTGTTACTGACAGAAGACAAAAGCTGGAGGACAGGGAAAGAATTCATAAGAAAAGGAATATGGAAAATATTTCCAAGTTGGTGCATTCCATAAAAGTTGGAGGCATGATGGGATTAGCCAGGTGTCAGTTTGCTCCGGGGCCATCTAAGTCACAGACAAAGAGATTTATGCATATTTATCTCGACTTGTATAATGCTAGTATGTGCTGTGTCTAGGGGTCATAGCGTGTTTGAGAGCTGGGTCAGCTTGACCAAAGTGCTGACTCCATTTTATGTGCCAAGCCTGGCACACGGTTTCTAAACTGAGGCTGTGTCACAGGTGCAAAGTGTTATCGAGGGTTGCCTGAGCCACAGTGCAGCCTGGCTATGCCCTCCTCAAGGCATGTGGGTGACCAGGGTCTATAGGTGGAAGCTGCAGAAAGAAGGCTTTGCTATGGCCAAGCAACAATTGGCTGCAGCAAAGCACATGGTGGATGTATCCACAAAGACCATCATGTCCGCTGTGTGGCTCCGTCGACACTCATGGCTAAGATCAACAGCCCTTCAGCAAGACACTAGGGCCTTTGTTGAGGACTTGCCCTTTGAGGGAGACGGCCTCTTCAGCACCTCCACAGACAGTGCGCTGCAGGAGATAGACAAGAGCCTGAAGACATCGAGGAACTTGGGTGTTCAGGCCACCTCCAGAGCTCCCAAGGCAAAGCAGTGGCACAAACCCTGGGCCAAGAAGACATATCAAAAGTTCTCACCCGAACAACAATAAAGGCCTCGCTCGGCTCAACCTGATAGTAGGCCCCCATATTCAGGCAACAACAGGAACCATTAAGGCTCCCAGGCCACTGGCAAATCCAAGGGCACTCGTCCTCAAAAGCAGGGCCTTTGACTTTCTCGTGGCACGCGTCATCGTCCCCACTGGTTCTACATCTATCCGCCTCCGCCCTTTCCTACCTGCCTGGGAGTTGATCTCTACAGACAGGTGGGCGCTGTCCATCATAGAAGAGGGCTACAAAATAGAGTTTGTTCAGATTCCGAACCAATCCGTGGTAATCACCACTCCCCCTTCCCCACCTCTGCTGGCGGAGGTGAACAACCTCCTACAGAAACAAGCCATAGAGAGAGTTCCGATGGAGGCCAGGATGGGAGGTTTTTACTCTCGTTACTTTCTGGTCCCCAAGCAGGACGGGGGCTTAAGACCAATCATGGATCTTCGGAATCTGAACAAGTTTATTCTGTACCAGAAGTTCAGAATGTCCACTCTGCAAACAATCCTGCCCCTCATCAACCAAGGGGACTGGATGGCGACCCTGGACCTCAAGGATGCCTACTTCCAGGTCAGCATCCATCCGGCGTTCAGGCGTTTCCTTCGGTTTGCAGTGGGTTCTCAACACTTCCAGTTCAAAGCTCTTCCGTTCGGCCTGTCCACTGCACCTCGGGTGTTTACGAAGATGATGAGTGTTGTGGCTGCCCATCTCCGTCTCCAGGGAGTTGTCGTTTTTCCATACATTGACGACTGGCTCCTTGTGGCGGAGTCGAAGGAAGGTTTGTCAACTCACATTGCCATCACTCTACGTCTTCTCGACACCTTGGGGTTGCAGGTCAACTTGGAGAAATCTCACCTTACTCCGTCAAGAACAGTGCCGTTCATAGGGGCTTTGCTGGATACGAACCGGCATCACGCATACCTGCCTCCGCAGAAAGCGAGGGACATTATCTGTCTGGTACGACTTCTACAGAGGCGAAAGTGGGGCACAGCGCAGCAGCTGCAGCAGATGCTGGGGCTGATGGTGGCGACAACAAGTGTGCTACTTTTTGCGAAACTGAGGATGAGAGGTCTACAGTTGTGGTTTCTTCGCCAGTTTCGACCACTCAGAGACTCACCTCAAAAGAGGTTTGTCATCCCATCCGTGACTCTTCAGACGCTACAGTGGTGGGAGTCAGAGAACAACATCTGTCAGGGAGCTCCCTTTCATCTTCCGACTCCCACTGTGACTATCACAACAGATGCTTCCTTTTGGGGTTGGGGAGCCCACATGGAAGGTCTGTGTGTGGGGGGCCCTTGGCTGCCAAAACTGACTCAATGCCACATAAATTACCTAGAACTGCTGGCAATTCATTTTGCCCTGCGCTCTTTCCGCCCCTTGGTGGCAGGGAAGATCGTGGCATTACTGACGGACAATACCACTGCCCTGTGCTACATCAACAGGCAGGGAGGGACAGTTTCTCGTTGGCTCTCGCATTGGCGATGGTTCTCTGGTCAGAGTGTCTACAATACGACATCTTTGTGAAGGCTGCACACCTGCCATGGGTCCTCAACATGCAGGCAGACTCCCTCAGCAGGGGTGGGGCTTCCCCACACGAGTGGGAACTGCAGTGGCATTTTCTCAAGCCTGTATTCCAGCTTTGGGGGTACCCACAGCTGGATGTCTTCGCTACGGCCAAGAACAAGAAATGTCTTCTGTTCTGTTTCAGAGGGGGAGCGGATCCAGCGTCACTGGGAGATGGCCTCCTGCTTCCTTGGGAGGGTCGGTTCCTCTACATGTTTCCGCCTCTGCCGTTGTTGACAAAGGTGGTCAACAAGATAGCAAGAGAGAGACCATGCTGCATCCTGGTGACTCCCTGGTGGCCTCACCAGAACTGGTTCTCGATCCTGCTCCAACTGTCAAGGGGGGTCTTCTACCAGTTTCTGGCAGAACCGGACCTTCTGTCAGCTCAGGGTGGTCACGTACTCCATCACAACGTGCCCCACCTGAAGCTGACAGCGTGGCTCATCGACCCTTGGGGTTCTCTGACAGAGTCCAGCAAGTCCTCATGAACAGTAAAAAACCCTCCACCCGCGCTTCCTATGACAGGAAGTGGCGAAAGTTCACTCAGTTCTTAGTTGACCCTTCAGTCTCACCTAGCAGGGTGGGATTGTCGGTAATTTTTGGTTTTTTGTTATCCCTAGTGGATGCTGGCCTTGTTTTCTCCTCCATTAAGGCGTATTTGGCAGCAATATCTGCTTTTCATGATCCAGTGGAGGGATATTCTGTTTTTTCGCACCCTCATTCCAAGAATTTTTTGAGGGGTTTGTTTAGGCTGCATCTACCATCAAGATCGCTCCTGCTGTTGTGGGACTTAACTTTAGTGCTGGACAAACTAACTTTTCGCCCCTTTGAGCTGATGGCCATGTGCTCTTTGCAGCTCCTATCATGGAAAACTGCATTTTTGGTTGCTATCACGTCAGCATGTCGTGTAGGGGAGCTCACGGCAATGCGTTGTGATTATCCCTATCTTGTTTTTCGGGAGGCTGGAGTTTCCTTAGCTCCTGACATTACTTTTCTTCCTAAGGTGGTCTCTCAGTTCCACCTCAACTTAGAAGTTTGGTTGCCCACTTTTTACCCTACCCTTTCCTCGGATGCGGAACGTAGGTTGCACGCTTTGGACGTAAAGCGTGTTGCTTTGTTTTATTTGAACTGTTCAAAGAGTTTTCGTAAGGACAAGCAGCTTTTTGTTTCATATGTGGCCCCTAAGTTAGGTTCCAGGATTTCATCTCAGAGGCTCTCAAAATGGCTGACTGAGACTATTAAACTCTGCTATTTGTTGGCAAAGAAGCCGTTCCTGGGTCTGTTCGTGGACACTCTACAAGAGCGATGGCGACGTCAGTGGCGTTCCTGAAAGGCGTGTCCCTGACGGATGTCTGCAAGGCTGTCACCTGGTCTTCTCTGCATGCCTTTATAAAGCACTACGCGCTGGATGTGCATGCTCAGCAGAGGACTCGGTTGGGAACTGCGGTGTTGCAAGCTGTTTCTTCCGGTTGACCGTCTTCCTGCCTCCAGGTATGTCTTGCTAATCTCCCATGAGTGTGAAGCACAGAGACCACGAAGAAGATAGACAGGTTGCTTACCTGTAACTGTTGACCTTCGAGTGGTCATCTGTGCATTCACACTACCCGCCTTCCTTCCCCACTGCTGATGGTCTCCCTCCAGTAGGGGCTTCCAGCGGTCAGGAAGGAACTGGCGGGATCCCCGCGCTGGCGAGCATGCGTACTGGGACGCCTGCGCATGCCCATTGGCGCCGAGCGCGGAAAAATCCTGGGCTTTTCAGATACCGATTCGGGGATTGGCGCAGGCGCTCTATCCCATGAGTGTGAATGCACAGATGACCACTCGAAGATCTACAGTTACAGGTAAGTAACCTGTCTTTTTAATGCACAAAATGGAATATTGCAAACTTTTTTTAAAACTGGAGAAGGAACAATGACCAATCACAATTTGATAATTTGAGATTTTTAGTCCGCCGAGCTTGCTTCAAGTCAAGTTTTAAACTTCAGAGAAATTAAAATCAGCTAATATGTTTAAACAATTCAATTTAATTTTAATTTAACTTTGTGATTTATACCCTGCCCTAACCCACAAGTGGGGAAGTGGTTAGGGAAAGTGGTCTTCTGGAATGAAAATTTATAAATGGCTGCTTATGCACAAGTTCTAGTGCATGAAAGAAGGCCACTGCCTCCTGATAACTTGTTTATTACAAATGTGGGCCACTGAAATATCAATATTACCAACTATGGGATAGAGGAAGGAGGAATTTTGGGTGTTATTTGCAACTGGACAAGAATTGCCAATGCAAAGATTGGCAGGTCAACAAAACTTCACAACTGGGAATGAGAGGTTCCTATTGCTATATTAAGAATGGCACAATTTGACTTTGGTATCCTTTTGAAAGGGAATTGCTTAGATCTAGCTTTATTCCCTTCCCCCCCCCCCCCGCTCAGTTTTCCAGAAACCCAGCATCGTCTAGAACAGATAAATTTACTGCCTGAATGAATTTTTGCTGACAGTTCTTGAGAGATGACAAAAGTGCTGTTGTTGGGAAGGTTAGAATGAATAAATGTTGTGGAACAGTTCATGCCTCTCATGGGTTTAGCAGAAGGTTGGAGTTTAATTATACCTTAATAAATAAGGGCTCAAATGAATGTAAAAGGATGGCAGTGCAATTATAGTTGATAAAACTCTAAAAATTCAAAACAGATTTTGGAAATCAGATTTTGAAAACTGAAAGAAATTACACAAGAGAATTTTAGAATCATGTAAAAGAATATATGAGGAATAATGAAAGAAGTTTTTCAGAGACGCTAATTGAGTGCTTTTCCTCAGTCTTTAGTAGCTCTCTCCAACAAAGGTGACAGCGGATGAAGTTTTATTTATTTAGAAAAAAAATATGCTGCTTTTCCAGGGTACCTGCTTTGAGAGGGCATACATAATAAAACACAATAAAAATATAAAACGTTTAAAAATCCAGTCAGAGCATGAAAACATATTACTGAGCAACTCAATATAAGAGTTTTTAGACTAAAAGCACATTATAAATTGTGTTAATTAAAAGCTTGAGTGAACAGATATGTTGTTGCTTTCACCAAAAAGAGAGTGGTGTAGGTATCAGGCAAGCCTCAAGTGCATTCTGCAAACAAGTTGCCACCACTGAAAAAGCCCTGACTCTGATTGCCAGCAGTCTAATCTCAGAAGACAGGAGCACAGAGAGTAGAACTTGGGAGGCAGATCTTAACTGGGAACTTGAGCCATGTGGTAGGAGGCAATCCTTCAGGTATTTTTGCTAATTGACAAAAAGTAAAATGGCTCTGGGAGCAGATGGCTCCTTGAAAGTTCTTGAAGGAATTTCAAATGTGAAATTATTGGCAACATTAACTAAAACCAGCCACTTTAGGTAGGAAGATTGGAAGACAGTATAACAGCACTGGTCTTCAGGTAGATTTCTTCACAATTAGAAGCTGGAAAATTTTTCTTATGGAAAAATGTATCATGAATTAATATTTAAGATTTGGTATGTTCCTAAATGTGACTTTGATAAGGAATGCATTGCTGAAGAATATTGTAATTTCCTACCAATTAAAAGTCTGTTTAAAATTTTTAGCCTGGATTCTTATAGTGATTGTGTTGCTTAGAAATACAATTGTAGTATGTATGGTTTTGCTGTATACTGTGTTTCCTTTCTGGTATTAATACATTGTGTAAGTTGAATAGCAGTATGTTGCACTGGAAGCTCTTTTATTGTGTATACTTGCAACTTTTCTTATAGAAAATGAATACATTAATACTTCTAAAGTACTTAAATATGCCAAACCGTACAATGCTATATGCTACCTGATTTACAAATGATGCATTTTATTTTGTTAAATCATTAAAAGAAGTTTAGATTTGATACTGTATTGCATATATTTCAGTGTTCTCCAGATTTCCTCTTTTTTCCCTGACCTTTGTTAGCTTGAAAGTCACATGGAAAAACAAATTGCATGAGTTGACTTTTAATGTATAATCTGCGCAGCTGTCAGGGAGGAGAGAACAACTTAGCGTGGGAGAAATAAAAGGCCTCTGATCATGGTATTAACCTATGGAGAGTATAAGAGATTGGTACTGAGTTCATGGGTATCTGTGTACATACTTCATTTAAAAATTTATGTTTGTATTCTACTGAAGATTGAGCAAATCCAATTTCATCAGTGTTTAATATGTGGGAAATTAGTACCTATTGATTACAAATATCTCTTTTGAAAAAGTAATTTCTAAACTGTGTGCTCAGTGCTTTTGCTGCTTAAAAAAACAACAACCTGTAGCCTCTTTTTCATGCCTTGTGCATTTTTTTTCAGTTCCAGGGTACCCCATGGTGGCTTTGCACATATATTGGGTGGTAGTGGGTTGCAGAATTTCACAATTGCTGCTGTGCCATATACACCAAACCTTCTGCCAACATCAAGCACATGGTAGGTTAAATAGTCTTATTTAAATGCATTAAGATTGTCTCTTGTTGTCATTATGTTTTGGGGGGGATGAGGGGAAGAGAATGGCAAACAATTATTCAGGATCAGAGGAACACCCTTAAATAACCTCATTACAGAAATGCCTCTGGTCAGTATCATTAGTCACCGCAGAATGGGTTGTGATACTCAAACAGTATGGGTACTTCAGTTATTTCCTCCACAGTACTGAGAAGCAAAGTCTAACTGCTGTCATATAGTTTAATAGACAGCAGTACAATATCACTAAGGGGCACTTCATCCTAAATTGCTATATTGCTTTTTTATTTTAAACTAAAAAGGTATTCTGGTGTAGGAATGCTAAAAGGGACTGCAGTGCAGGCATGCTCTTTATTTATTCCCCCTGCCTGCTTCATCTTCAAGAGATCTCAGTCAGAATGCAGATCTCAGTTATGGAGTCACATTAATTATCTTGCACAGAATAATTTTTTTACTTTCGGATTTTTAATGGGGCTGCATTTTTCTCCATTCCAGTATCAACATGCTGAAGTTGCCTGAATACCCAAGAAAAGAAATCCTTAAGGACAGGCTTCTAGTGGCATTACACTGTGGAAGCTATGGTTATACAATGGCATAATGAAGTCAGAAAATGCATCTGATTTCTGATGTTCAATTCAGAGTGGCAGAAGTAATTTAGGAACCTGTCAATAAAAGAATGGGAGGAGGGAACAGACTTGATGCTTCAGTCCACAGGCAGGATTGACTTACACAAGTAGATAAGGACCCATGTCTGTCTCTATCGTCATAAGTCTTGGATACCATTTCCTGGTATAAATTAGAAGTGTACTGTGACTTCAGTTTTGAAATGGCGGTTCTGAATTAAAAATGGCATTAGTGCCTCATCTGACTCTCTAATTAGAGGTATGCCAATGTGATTCTAGTTGTCTTTATTTTAACTAAGAAGCAGCTATGTGTTTGCTTGCCTGTTCGAGGCTAGTTAATGGAAGCTGCAGGACTTCTCAAACCATGGCCTCCTGGGGCTTTTGATGCAAC
Source organism: Heteronotia binoei (assembly GCF_032191835.1). Taxonomy (NCBI): domain Eukaryota; kingdom Metazoa; phylum Chordata; class Lepidosauria; order Squamata; family Gekkonidae; genus Heteronotia; species Heteronotia binoei. The sequence goes on along the minus strand of NC_083223.1, from coordinate 96,193,056 downwards.
CTCCAAGGCTCCATAGAAATGTATGGAATAGGCATGGTCTGGGACCTCACCTGAGGCTACTGTTTAAATCCAGTTGAGAATCACTGCATTAAGCTCCTTGTATTTCATTGAAATAAAGAGAGCATTAAGCAAAGTTAACTGGCACAGGATTGCACCCACTGCCTTTTCCTCTATGCTGTCTTGCATGCAGAAAGTGCCATTTATTTATTTGTGTTTCTAGGAAGCATTTTACAAAAAAAGGTCCAAATTGAAATAAGGAGCACCAAATTTGATGTGTATTTTCCTGTTTATTGTACTGAACTTATATTACAAAAAAAGTTTTTTAGCTTTATGGTATTTTATTATCTGTACAACTTTTACAAATCCATTATGTTAATAAAGAAGTAAACATCTGACCAAAATGTAAAGATAATTTATATTATACATTTAAAATGTACATGCACTGTTGAAGCGTTTGTGACTTCATGGCCCTTCAGAGTTTTGTATGTATTTTAGAGATTCAGTTCTTTTGTCTGAGGGATGCTTTTTTCATGCCTATGTGAAAGGTGTGCATTAAAAGTGAAATATTTTATTGTAATGTACCCATGTATCAGTTGTTTTGTCTATCTTTGCGTATCATTTGAAATGAACTACTTATTTAAGCAGGCATAGTTTTGATGGCACTGCAGAGAGAAATATTCAGGCTTCTTCCACCTTATAAACCTGCATTAATCATAATGATATAGCACAATAAATTACAGTTGAGAAAGAAATTTAGTCCATGTTAACAAGGAATTATACTTAAGTTAAACTATTGGGGGTCAGAATCCCACATCATAAACCTCCTGTCCTCAACTCCAGGAAATAAGAGTTCTGTGAGATGGCAACTGCAGATATTCTTGGAAAACATAAAATTACCTAATTTATACTCTCCTGGAAATTAACTCATATTGATAATGATCCCAACCCTCCCATTCTGAAGAGCTGCCCACCTTGAATAAAACAGCATATTAAATTTGCTAACGTCTGCTCAATTTTCTGTTGAGTTTGCTTGCTTGTACTTGGAGCAACAAAAGCATTATGTGAGCATATAATACAGTTAGTTCTTTGTTGAACAGGGAGCTTTGTTTTGTGTAGTAGACTGAAAACCTGTTTAATAATGATGTTAGCATATATATTGAGCATTTACTTCCCCTTCTTTTATTGAGTATCAAGCAACTTAAAAAACCCTTTGAAACCTTACATATCATACAGTGTAATGACAAATATTGCCCCCACATTCCTGTTTTTGTCAAATGTTTACAGTTTTTTATTTAAGAGTTTGTTAAATCAGTTTTTGTAAACTACATATTCTGGAAGTATATAGTAAAAGAACATGTAGAGATTTAACTTTATCAGTACAATAGGTATATTTTAAAGTTAAGGTTTTAAGATACTGTAGTGTAGGGCAATGTTAAGAGTAGCTAGCAATCCTGCTACTGCTGCTACAATGATTTTTAGATCAAAATCTGTGGAGTCTTAGCATTCCTTCAAAGTTTCAGGTAAAGGTAGCCAGAAGTTATTGGTGGTCACTCAGATCCCTGTCTCAAGTCATGTTGCACATGCAGAAAATGTGGAGAAGGAATGTAGACTCCTAGAGTAGTGTAGCACAGCTTCTACAATGTAATTTTTATCTACAGCATTTATATCCTAGCATTCCTATATATTGGGGCAAGGTGGCTTGCCATTAGTTCAGTAAAAATTAAAATATGCCACACAGTAAAACCCAGTAGCAATCCATCTGGTGACCACAGACTTTTCAGACCCTATTAAAAGAACAAGTTGCATCATTTTGCAGGTACCCTTGTCACTTTCTCTGGAAGCTTATTCCACAGGGCAGGTGTAATGGAAAGTATGTGGTCTCTGAAGGATCAGCACACAATCCTGAGCGTAGGGAGGGTGAGAAAAAACTGATGTGTGAGTTCAGATAGGGAAAGAGGATCCTTCGCATATGTGAAATGACAGAGGAGAGGAAGAGAATTCAGTCTCCAAAATGGTGCCAATGACATTTACAACATATTTCTTGGTGCTAGTTAAGTGTTTTTAGAAACTGGCTGGAGCTTTTGCCCAGCAAGGCTTCTGATTAGCCACTGGAGGTTTGATTGGCTATGCAGATTTTTTAAAAAAGTTGCTTTAGGAACAGCAGCCACCACACCAGGAGCTTCACTGTGTAACTGAAGATAAGCTGCAGCAGCTGCTTTGTGGCTGGCTCTGCCTCCTGTGGCAGTGATTTTGTGGCTGTGCCCACCATGCTCTCAGAATTCCAAATGTGCCTGCAGTTGGGGACCCTTGCAGTGGATCATTTTGCTAGTGCAGGGGTGGCCAACGGTAACTCTCCAGATGTTTTTGCCTACAACTCCCATCAGCCCCAGTCATTGGCCATGCTGGCTGGGCCTGCTGGAAGTTGTAGGCAAAAAACATCTGGAGAGCTACCGTTTGCCACCCCTGTGCTAGTGGTTGTGTATATGTGCCTACCTAGGCCTGATGCTCTACTTTTGTAGTAACAGGGATTGGTTCTTGTGTGGAATTGTTTCGATGGACACCCTCCCTTCCAGCTTCGGATCTTCTCCCTCAAAATGTGTCCCTGGGGATCCATGAATCTCCTGGATCATCATAGGTTCATCACAGGGAAACTGCAGATGGGAAAATTGGTGACTGTTACCTTCCATCTCTTTGAGCAGAAGAGGTTAAGACACAAAGTTGTCCTCTCTCAAAAATCACAAGGAACTCTGATCCTAGAATATTGTGGAGAGGAGCAAAGGAGTCTAAAAAAATAAACCACAGTGAAACAATAATGGCATTTTATTTCTATCTTGACATGTCTAGTGTGGCAGTTCTCCCATTCTTTTCAAACGTGTGGGTGGGGGCAGTAAAATCACAGTTTTATTTACATACGGATTTTGTGTTTCTGGTATTGCTCAGCCAATAAAAACAACATGGGAACCTAATTTCACTGATAGGACTCAGCCTGACAATAAGTAATAGAGGACCCCTGAGTGTCTCCAAAAAGCCTTTTCTACCCCTTGAATAATCATAACCAGGTGTGGAACAAGCTCAAAAAGAAACAGCATCTAAAAACCATTCCAAGCAGCTGCATTGCCTTTTCACGTGCTATTGGTAATCAGCTATTAAACATACAAGTCTTTTCAGACCTCAGCACTGAATGAGAAGAGAAATGCGGAGCTGCTTTGATCTGTCACTGCCAATTCCCAGGACTTGATTAGACACACATGATAAACTAGAAACACTGTGAAATTTAGCTGGAGGCTTCTGGCATGTTCCTGAGGTGTTGTACTGAAAGTCTAAGCTGTATGCAATAGGTTGGAGAAGGGAGGAATGTATGCTTTTGGGCACTTGCCCATGGAAGTCAGGTGAGCAGAATTGCGAGGATTCCTCGCTGGAAAGCTTTAGGGTTAACAAACAAACAGCCTACCTGAACTGATCTTCCTTTTCAGTTGGTCTTGTTACAACAACCACAAGGATGCTGGATCTGTTTTAGGTTTCTTGGTCTGAAAGATGCCACTGGACTCAAACTTTGTTCTGTTGCTTCAGACCAACACAGTTACCCACCTGAGGTTATCCTCTGTTCACTGAAGGTAATGAGGCTGTGGACAGCTTTGGCCAGTTCTGAGAAGTGTGATCCTAGGAGACTTCCCAGAATGTTCAGCTACATATTATTAGTCTATGGCAGGTGTACAGATAGGGTTGCTGGTTTGAATGTTCTGTCCAATAAAAAAATTAAGTAAAATGAGAGCCACCCTGAGCCTGCTTCGGTGGGGAGGGTGGGATATAAATAAAATATATTATTATTATATTATTTAAAATACAGGTGGAAATGCCCAGTATTTTCTAGTTAACTCCCAAGCAGTCTCAGGAGCACCAAGGCTGTTCTTGCCTGATGCAGAGGTTCCAACTGGGAGAGCCATACTCACTCCCACAATGCTGCCACCATCTAGAGACAGGCAGGTAGAGATTGGCTGGAAGGTGCTCAGAGCCAGATGCTAGGCAGGGTCATCCTTTCCTGCTAGCCTTCCGTGTTCCACCCACCTTCATGCTGCAGGCACAAAGTGGGAAGAGACAACCTGGAGACATAGCACAGTGGCAGTAATGGTAGTGGTTTTTGGGTGGGCACTCAGGCTTGTTCCTCATGCTTCCATCTTTGGCTACCTGACTGATTTCCTCTTCTCCTATGGGATGGGGCTGTCCAGTAGCTTCCCTTCACTTTGGCATGGGGGCTGTTGCAGTTGCCTTCCCCCATCTCCTGCACAGGTCTGCCAGTCTCCTAGTTGGGGAGATCGATTCTTGAGCTTAGGTTGAGATGTGACAGAAAAAGTAGTCCTGGCTTGTAAATAGGAAGCTGAAGAGGGGCAGATGCAGCCTAGTGTCCTTTATCAAAATCAAACATTTCTCCACCTGCTTCAGCTACTCCATGGTGTGCCCTTTCCTCCTCCCCTGATTTTAGATTGCTAAAGGAATCCATCCCACCCCTCTGATCAAATTCTATGCATGGCCTCAGCAAAATGTTCCAAATCAAGAGCCCAAATGAGATCCCATGAAGCTGCTATCAAGTCCATAGTCAAGCAGTTGGTACCAGACAGATAGTTGTATCTGGAGACGGTCCTTAGCCTTAGCTTAGTATTCCACAAGTCTCTGAAGTTTGCCCACATGCTTTCTCTAGCTTGTACCTTTGCAATGAATTTCCCATAAATTGCTTTTGGACTTGAAATAAGCCACTGTGAAAAGCCCAGTATTTTCTGGTCTCCCCCTAGGATGCATAACAAATGTGTTATCATCAGCACCACCCTTTTAAGGGGGATGTACTAAAATGAATTACAAGAATGAGCACTGGGAATAATGGGAGATGTGTGAAGGACCACTGGATATAATGGAAGCCAGTGATGCTTGGGATAAGTCATCTTGTTTGAATAATTGGCCAGGTCTCTCTTCTGACAATGGTGAGGAAAAATTTCCACCCTCCCTTTCTTGGTACTGGAACAAAGATCAGCTTTTGAGGGGGAAAAAAAGCTAAACTTTGAACAATCTAATGCAAAATATAAAGTAGATTGACATTAAACATCCCATATAGGATTGCCAATCTTCATGTTGACCTGAGAATATCAGCTTGGAGTTGGCAACCCCATACTGTGTGTGTATGTGTTTGGTCAACAGATTTTTATCAAGAGCGTCTGATAGTTTCTATAAAAATATCTGACAACCCTATGTGCAGAAGTTCCTTGGCTGATGAACTGATATGGAAATGGTTCTCTAAGAAGTTTACATAGCAGTGTCTAGAGGATCAGTTGAACAAAGTATGACTCCAATAGCACCTTTAAGAGTAAGACCAAAAGAGTTTTATTCACTGTATGAGCTTTTGTGTGCACACACGCTTTCTTAGACACAATGAAATGGAATTTACCAGTCCATACATATAGGCAGAAGTTGAGCAGTAAATTAGCATGCAACATAATGAAGATATTTATCAGATTAAGGAACAACAGCTTGGTTTATATCAGGGGTGGCCAACGGTAGTTCTCCAGATGTTTTTTGCCTACAACTCCCATCAGCCCCAGCCAGCATGGCCAATGGCTGGGGCTGATGGGAAATGTAGGCAAAAACATCTGGAGAGCTACCGTTGGCCAACCCTGGTTTATATGGTTACCATTCAACATAATGGTTAACAGAGGCCAAACAGTGATAACAAGTTAAGTCCACATGGTTACTATTTGTGGGTGATCAGTTGGCAGACTCACTCTGGTATCTTTTACATTGCTTTTCATTGCAAGTTTGCATACTGAAATTGAATCCAAGAAGACGGAGGTCCTGTACCTAAGTCGTGGTGGTCTAGGAACCGAGGTCTCATTACCGACTTTTGATGGGGCACTACTTACACTGATGGCCGAAATCAAAAGCTTAGGGGTGATCTTTAAATATGGAGGCCCCAGGGCATACCTTGGGGCGAATGGTGCCCCAGACAGACTCGCCATCCACCTCCCCCCTCCATGGGCAGACTCCGGGATGCCCAGGAAGGGATGGTGGAGCACCATGTTTCCTGAGCTCTTTAAAGCCCCCCTGCCTATCAGCTGATTGGTGGGTAAAACACTGCCACCTCCCTCCCCCTCCCCTTCTGTGGCAGCATGCTCTGCTGCCTGCGCCCCCTCCGCACTCACAGGAGCACCGCTAGAATCAGCCCTACCTGCTTAAATGCGTCCCAGGCCTCTTAGTACTGAACAAGGCTTCACTCCAGCGAAGGCTCGTTCAGTGCTGAGGCCCGGCCAGCGTTTAAATGGGTAGGGCCGATTCTAGCAGTTCTCCTGTGAGTTCAGGGGTGGGGCGAGCAGTGGAGTGTGTCACCACAGAAGGGGAGGGAGGAGGAGCACCGCTAGAAATGGCCCTATCCGATTAAACGTGGGCCAGGCCTCTCAGTGCTGAACGAGGCTTTGCTCCTCCCTCACTTCCAAAGTGAGGGAGGAGTGAAGCCTCATTCAAGCGCTGAGAGGCCCAGCCTGCATTTAAGTGGGTAGCGCCGATTCTAGCGGCTCCTGTGAGCACAGGGGGTGGGCAGTGGAGCATGCTGCCGCAGAAGGGGTGGGGGAGGAAGGGTGGCAGTATTATACCCGCAGGAGGAGGGAGGGAGGAGGCAGCATGGCGAGGATGGCAAAGAAGGTAAACTAGGCATTGCCTTGGGTGCGGGGAGGGGGGAGAGCTCAATTCAGTGCCCCCATGCCCCCAGTGGCCTAGGCAATTGCCCTGTGAGACCCAGATGGCAGCCACCGCCAGATCAGCCTTCTATCATCTTCTGCTGATAAAGCAGTTGGTCCCCCTCGAACGCAACGACTTGGTGACAGTGATCCACGCCACAGTCACCTCAAGATTGGATTACTGTAATGTCCTCTACAAGGGGCTGTCCTTCTCTCAAACCTGGAAGCTTCAGCTAGTGCAGAATGCAGCAGCCAGGTTGTTAATGGGTCTTCCTTTACGGGAGCACATTCAACCTGTGCTGAAAGCACTGCACTGGTTGCCTATCGCATACCAGGTTCATTTCAAGGTGCTGGTTCTCTCCTTTAATGGTGCTGGTTCTCTCCTATATGGCCAGGGGCCTGCATATCTTAGGGACCACCTTTCTCCACATGTTCCCCAGAGAGCACTTCAGTCTGGATCACAAAATCTACTTACAATTCCTGGCCCTAAGGAGGCCAGGCTCATGACAACTAGAGCCAGAGCCTTCTCTGTAGTGGCTCCATGCTGGTGGAATGAGTTGCTGGAAGAAGTTAGGGCCCTGCGAGAGCTCATACAGTTCCACAGGGCCTGTAAGATGGCACTCTTCCACCAGGCATTTGTAAACTAGACTGCTGGCCACTACAGTTTTTAGGCAACATATGGACCACCCCTTGCAATCTGCTGTACAACATCAGAGGAGAGGACAATCTAAGATCCGCTTCACATAGAATTATAAATCTGAAACTTAAGATCATAGCACCAAAATGTTAATTATTCTATGTATTCTATGTTTTTATACTTTTTTATGGATTTTATGTCCCACCACTATGTCTACTCATACATATGCATGTCTATGTAGTTATGTGCAGTGCAGTTATAAAGCTAGTGCCTCTGGCTCTCTTTCTTCAACCAAAGAATTATTTTGAAGAAGAGGAGGCTGGATTTATACCCCACCCTTCACTACCTGAAGGAGTCTCAGAGTGGCCTACAGTCTCCTTTCCCTTCCCCGCCCCACAATAGACACATTGTGAAGTAGGTGAAGCTGAGAGAGCTCTAACAGAAACTGCTCTTGAGAGGAACAGCTCTGAGAGAACTTGTGACTGGCTCAAGATCACAGCAGCTGTATGTGGAGGAGTAGGGAATCAAATCTGGTTCTCCCAGATAACAGTCCACACACCACTACACCAAACTGGCTCTCAATTAATTTTTTCCTAATTATGAGAGATTGTGACATGTACCAGGAAATCTTATTTCATCTTTTTGCCTATACAGTGAACACAGGAATCTCAGTAACACTGCAATTCTAAGTAGGTCTATTCAGGTTTAGCTCACTTCAAGGGAAATGTTCTTATCTTTCATATAGTACTATCAAATAATCCTAACTCCAAAAATCCTTAAAAGAATACAATTACTTTGGCAATCTTTCTGTAGCTCCGTATGTGTGAGATAGGGGGGGTGGGGGAATGATCTATGTATCATTGGGGAATAGATATACCTTCAGACAATTTAGCTTTCTTTTACAAACTTCAGAATGTTTAAAACCCCACTATCAAGGGTTTTCATTTTGTGGTTTAATAGTATAAACAGGAGTGTGTAGGATAATGACACATGGTGTAGCATGATTTAATAACATTGAAAAGGCTACTAACACCTGTGTGCTATTAACAACCAAGGATGACAAGCCTATTGAGAAAACATAACTTAATATTTAGCACACAGTTTAGAATGATTGATAGGTTTCTATTTTGTGTTTTCCCTCTGTGTCAGATCATTTGCTGTGTGCATCTCTGGAAGGAAAGAGATCTCTTGTCAGACCATAGATCATGAGTTCTCATTAACTTTTATTATTTTGATAAAGTTACCGATGCATACTTTATGATTTGGAAACATTAGGTATCTAATGTTGCAAAACCATTAAAGGTTCTTGACATGCAAAGACAGAAATCTAAGCTTAGCAGCAATGATCTGGCTTGATAAAATCTTGGGGAGGGGACAGGGAAAACACACAGGGCTGACTTATCTATTAGATGCAATAACAGTGCTTTGGGCCCATGATATTTTTAGGGGCCCATGAAAATGTTTTAATTTATTTTAAAATCAGAAAGAAAGAAAATGTATTTTTAGATGGAAGAAAATGTTTTAATTTTTTCTCACATCAGAACAAAATGGAATCTTAGAGCCCATAAAAATCTATTAAATTTTGCCCCAAACAGGAAAAAATAAAATATTGAAGTATTTAAAGTTATATCAAAAATAATTTTTATTATTGATATTAGTATGGTGGGAGGGGCCCACAAAGGCGAAAGTGCCTTGGGCTCAATGTGGCCCTGGTGATACATCTACTCAAACATACTAATTACATTTTTCCTACTCTTGCCTGTTTTGGTTAGAAAATAAACTATGGAAATATCCACCAGTGGTCCATGGAAGAAGTTCTGGGCCTCTAGATTGTTTCAAATCTTGCTTCAGTCACAAAATAAGTGGTTTTGGAATTGGGCAGTGCATGTAGTGGGTGGGCATGAACCCCATAGATAGGCCTCTGATGTTTCTAGGCAACGGGTTCTCTTCATCTGTTATTTGCATGGTATGGGTGATGTTGCAGTTTTCTAATCAAAACAGGCAAGAGTAGGAAACATGTAATTAGTATGTTTGAGTAGATGTGTCACCAGGGCCACGTTATTACTTTAATGGGCCTTCCTATATTCATTGAAGGTAACCAGTGATATCTACATGGAAGGAACTTGAGTTCTGGCCATCACATTTAAAGGAACCATTCACCTTTTAAATGCTTTCCTTCTACTGGAAATAATGGAGGATAGGGGCACCTTCTTTTGGGGCTCATAAAATTGGGCCCCCTGGTCCAATCCTTTTGAAATTTGATATTGTTTTAAAAGAGAGGCACCAGATGCTATGCTGAAAATTTGGTGCCTCTACCTCAAAAATCAGCCCTGGATACCCAAAGATCGATTCTCCATTATACTCTGTAGGACCTGGTCTCCATAGGGTATAATGGAGGGCCAGTGGACATCCCCTCCCTGTGCTTTCTGATAACCCTGAAGCTGGGTGAAGGGGTTCTCCTGCCACCAACCAGGGGATCTCCTGCCACTAACTGGGGATTGGAAACCCTATTATACTGTGACTTCTGCCCATATCAGGCATGTTGATGTGGGCTGCAATATGAGTTCCTTCCATGTGACCCAGGGCTTCTGGAATTACTTTCATCTTACAGGAAAATAAACATATTTCAACAGCTTCTGAATCATGAGCACATTATAAGACTGAGAACCAGTGCGGTGTAGTAGTTTAAGTGCTCAACTAGGATTTTGGAGGCCCAGGTGTGAATCCCTGCTCTATCATGGAGGCTTGCTGGGTGACTTTGGGCCAGTCCCAGACTCTTTACCTAACCTACCTCACAGGGTTGTTGTGAGAATAAAATGGAGGAGAGGAAAATGATGTAAACTGCTTTGGGCCTCCATTGGGAAGAAAGGCATGGTGTAAACCAGGGGTGGGGAATGTCAGATCATTTGGTCTGGCCCTCAGGGATTGCTGGGCTGAGCCAAGCCACGTGGCAGCCTCTACAAAAAAGCCCTGAACCTAGACATTTTCCTAGGGTTGCGGGCTCTGTGTGTGTGTGTGTGTGTGTGCGTGCGTGCGTGCGTCAAATTAGGCTCTCTTCACATGACTTCAAATAGAAAAAACAATTATTCGTATTAATTTTGCTGGCCCGAATCTTCCTCCTTCGGCGGAACACTGTTTTTTAAGTTGATAATTTTGTATGGCCCAAGAATGTTATAAATGGCCTTTGGAACCTTTGAAAAAAGGTTCCCCACCCTGGTGTAAACAATATGTCTGATACATTTTTTTGAATTAATTCTAATTTTGTTGGCCTACTTGTGTTGCTTATTAGATCATTTGTACTCTTTGTACTGTTTTACACCGTGTAATCTGCCTTGAGACTCTGTGAGAAGAAGACTGAAAATTTATACCCTGCCTTTCTCTCTGAATTAGTTTCAGAGCGGCTTACAATCTCCTTTATCTTCTTCCCCCACAACAGACACCCTGTGAGGTGGGTGGGGCTGAGAGAGCTCTTGCAGAAGCTGCCCTTTCAAGGACAACTTTTGCAAGAGCTATGGCTGACTCAAGGCCATTCCAGCAGCTGCAAGTGGAGGAGTGGGGAATTAAACCCAGTTTTCCCAGATAAGAGTCCACACACTTAACCACTACACCAAACTGGCTCTCACCGTCTTGTAATGTGCACAGAAAAATGGGCTAGAAATAGACTTGCCAATCCCCAGGTCCTAGCGGGGGTTCTCCCGCTTTCCCAGGCTCCTTCCCGCCCCCAGTCAGCTGACCGGCGGGGGGAAGTCACGCCCCCACAGCCACCATGTGACTTTCCACCTCCGGAGGCTTCAGTCTCCGATTGGAAAGGCTTCCTTTTGGGATGGTGTGTCTGTGTTACTTTGAAAAAGTTGGCAGCAACTCGTGAGTAGAGTTGCCAATCCTCACTTCAGAGTTGCCAGAAAGGGGGGGGGGAGGGATGTAAATGTCTGCTAGGCACTTCATTATTCCCTATGTGGAGATCGATTCTCATAGGGTATAATGGGGAATTAATCTGGAGGTATCGGGGGCTCTGGGGGGGGGGTTGAGGTAGAGGCACCAAATTTTCGGTATAGCATCTAGTGCCTCTCCCCAAAATACCCCCCAAGTTTCAAAACGATTGGACCAGGGGGTCCAATTCTATGAGCCCCAAAAGAAGGTGCTCCTATCCTTCATTATTTTGTATGGAAGGAAGGCATTTAAAAAGGTGTGATGTCCCTTTAAATGTGATGGCCAGAACTCCCTTGGAGTTCAATTATGCTTGTCACACCCTTGCTCCTGGCTCCGCCCCAATGTCTCCTGGTTCCACCCCCAAAATCCCCAGGTATTTCTTTAATAGGACTTGGCAACCCTAGCTAGGAATAAAGAATGAGCCTGCACTCCCTTATCAATGCCACCGTTTGTTGTACTCTAGTCAGGGCCCCGAAATCAACTTCGAAATCCATTTGGTGTAGAATTCTGTTGCAACTCTTGATAGCATTTTAATTGTTACATGATGTGCGCTCTGCAGATTTTGGCCATGAGACCTGTGCTGCTTGACCTAGCTCAGCATTAAGTGCTTGTGACATTCTATGCCAAGAGTTCAATGGCTGGGTTTTCTAGAGAGCACAGCTATTCATCAGGATTATTAGGATTCTCTGGGGATAGCTTTGGTATACTGATTGCCTTTGACACATCAGTTTGCTTAGATTAAAAGAAAATTGCTACTGTCTAGTTGAATTTTAAGCACTTCAGAAGAGAGGAAAAAGAACCCCAGAAATGTTTGTTGTATATAAGCACCCTAGCAAATTATGTGGAGTCAAAAAGAAAAACTATTAAACAGTAACACGATATCAATTCAATTGTGTGTCGATGAAGAGTTGTGCAAATATTTCAACCCTCTACTTTTTACATATGCATTCTGTTAGAATTGTATTGATGTTGCTATTTTAAGCAAGTGGATATGGTCAATAGGATGTGGATTGTGGTGCCCCAAACAGCCTGACCAAACAGCTGAGTTAAAATATTACCCTTTTAAAAAACCATCATGTATACTAGGGGTGTCAAACATGTGGTCTGGGGGCCGAATCAGGCCCCTGGAGGACTCCTATCAGGCCCCTGAGCAACTGGCTGTCGTCTGCTTCCTTCTTCCTATTTCTTGCTTCCTTCTGCATACTAGTTTGCTTTAAAAGGCTTGCTCAATTGTACAGGAGCTACAGAGCAAAACCTCTATTTTCTCCATTGACTGAGGCGCCTCCCTTGGGGAGGAAGGGGGGAAAGCAGAGCTTGTTTTGCCAGGTGCTCTCAATCGCACAGCAGAGCTATTGAGCCAAGCCTCTCTTCCTTCTGTTGACTGAGTCTCCCCCCCAATCCCCTGGGGAAGGAAAGAGCCAGAGTATCCTTTGCCCAGTTTCCTGGATCCCAAAGAAAGCACCTTGAGTGCTAATGTTTTAAGCATGTTTTAAGGGTTTTTTTTTAATTGTGTTTCTCTGTTTCCTGTTTATCTCTCTGCTACCTAAACTTAAATAGGTACACACTTGGCTCAGCCTAATATGGCCCAGCCCAACAAGGTCTCATTTATGTAAGATCTGGCCCTCATAACAAATGAGTTCGACACCCCTGAATACTAAAGCAAAAGTAATATGTATCTGCTTAGCCCCAGTCCTAAAAATCTGCCCCAAAATGTGTTAGGATAAGCGCGCCCAAGGATATAACATTGTGCATTACCATCTGATGTTTGTAATGTGTGTTGTAAAACAAAATGTTACCCATCTATAAAAGCACTGACTGAATCTCGGCTTTAGCTGGAGTGGTGCATTTGGGGGCTATGTACAGCAAAGTCATGGCTGCTGGTATCTTGTCACAGATGACAGGGACAGAGCAGCTAGCTCTACTTCTCATGCTGTTCAGATTACCTGGAATGTCTGAATGCTGAGGTTTGCCAATGCAGTGCTGCTCCAGCACTTAGGGCGCAATTGTATGGGCTTACACGATGCCATATAAAGTGCAGCAAAAATCCTTTTCCGTACTTATGTCTGTGGGAAAGGAGAGTGAATGAACATCTAGCATTTTAATTTTAAATACCTGATTCCATTCTAAGGGAGATCATCCTGCTATCACAAGTATAAATGTTTGTTGTGAATTTTGTGCTGGAAATATTTAGATAAGCATTTATCTTGAAGAAGGAATAAATCTACTTTGACAATGGGTATTTCCAAATAGTTATTTGCTCAGGGTTCAGTGTTGATTTGTAAAAAGACTTTTCTTTCCTTGCTTCCCTACAGCATTGTGGTGTACCTCCTGGGGTTTCTTTAGCATTGCTTCAATCTTTCCCAAACCTGTTTGAAATTTTGCATGAAAACCTGGATGGCTATTCTTTGGGTGGGAAAATTTGGATTTTCCTGTCTGCATGACAGCCATTTCCCTGACACTGTCTCTGTGGCATCATTTCCTCCCCTTGCTGCCAAGGGACTTCTTAGTAGAAGAAAAAAAAGAAAAGAAAAGTTTAGGTTTTCCTGGTCTGATCCATTATACCCATATATGCATCAGATTCCCTGAATTCTTAGCTTTCATTTTTTTAAAGTAAGTTTCAAGCCTCTTTCCTTGTGGAGATATGTTTTCTTCCTTTACATCTCCTCAAGAAAATGGGATAGAGACTTTTTAAAAATGAAAGCTGAGAACTTGATAGCACAATCTGCTCACTCCCAGACACACACACACCCCGTCAGCGGCCTCTCTTTTGGGAGCAGACAAGCTGCTACGTGGGCGCAGGAAGGGTTTCACCGATGTACGACTGGCGCCGCCACAGCAGAGGGGAGTTACGTGGACGGGGGGCCGCCCGAGCGCCGTTGCGCCTGAGGGCAGCGATACCTGAGGGCTGCGCCCAAGCATGGGCAGAAGTGAGGCGAAGTGCGCCGTTCAGGCGGAGGAGGGGGTGGAGTTGGGGGCGTGGCCAGGCTTAGGCAGCTTCCTGAGCAGTTTGGCCCATGACACGCCCCCCCCCGAGAGGCGCAATGTTTCTCTGGTAAAAATAGCAGCATGTCCTATAGGCACTCATTGAAACCAAAAACAAAGGTTGCCTCTGCCGCTGCGGAAGCTCGCAAACCCCTTAGGGAGCGGCGTGATTGCCTCACCAATCCGCTTGCGCCTCAGGCTGATGAGCCCCCTCCCCAGCACCCAATCACGGTCTTCCCCCTCCTAGAAATACTTCTGCTCTGGCCTCGCACAACTCGGTTGTTAGGGAGAGGAGCACGTAGCGGGAAGCTCTGCTGGTGAGCTCTCAGCCATACAGACTTAGAGTGAGGGACAGGCAGGCACATTGGTGACGGGTTTTGCACTGCGCCATTGCTTTGACAGTATCTTGGACTTGTGAGAGGAAGAGAGAGGTCTCTCCCCTGGGGCTAACTGCTCTTGTTTCCAGGTCTCCACAGGTTCCAGGCTCCCGGAGGCTCTGCATGCGAGGACTGTCGCCCAAGGCTGGGTAAGTTCCACTGTCCCCCCTCCCCAGCCTCCCCCTTCCCTCGCTCTCAACCGCTTGGTGTGCGAGCATCTCTGGCACTTGAACCAGGCACTGGGCTCTGGCAGGGGGCATTTGCTGACCCCGCTCCCCTGTGCTGCTGCCTGCTCCCTTCCCTTGGTCTGCCCTCTGCTGCATTCCCAACCCCTGGCAGGGCATGGTGTGTATGTGTATGTGGCAGCTACCCCATTGTGGCGAGGTGGGTCAGAGACTGTCCCTTTAAGACAGCGCCTGGCTGAAACGCAGCCTGCTCTTCCAGCCGCCACCCCCCCCCCCCCCGCAGGTGCTCTTGATCTCTATCTTTGTTTTGCAGGTGGGACTGCAACATACAGGCTTCCACGTGTGTCGCTCCACTCCCCCCCCCCCCCGCACTCCCTCAGCTGTTTTTGCCCACCGCTCTGAATGGAGCTCCGCCCATGGCGAGACTGCCCAGCGCATGCCAGGGAGACTGTTGCACTCTGTTCCAGAAAAATAAAGTCTGAGCTGTGCCCTCTGTTGTCTCGCCTGCTTGGCATCTGCTGCACGTTCCCTGGGCAACCCCCCCCATCAGTGGCCTCTCCAAGGGAATGCCTGGGAGGGTGGGCAGACTTGGTTTGGGGGGGGGAATGGTCTATGAGCTGTCACGCGGCCCCCCGCGTGGTTGGACAGGGGTGGGGAGTGCTGCCCCTCAGCCTGCCCGGGCTGACAGCCTACCCGACCCCACAGGGCTGTTGTGCGCAGGGCACTAAGGGGGGCTGATGAAGTGGACGCAGAGTTCTGCGGCTGATGTACTCGCACTCTGAGTTCTGCGGCCCCGGGGGGAGGTGTTCCATGCACATGGCAGGGGGTGTCAGGGCAACACAGGTGGTCTCAGGGTGGAGGGTGTCTGCTGCTGGGCTGCTCACTCCCAGACACACATTCCAGCTGCTGTCTATGACAGCAAACTCCTGCACTTGGTACTTCCTGTTTGTCTGCCTGCCATTGGCAGAGTCTCTGACAGCGGTAGGGTGTGAGGGGATTGACGGCTTCTCCGAGGTCCTGTGCAGGCCTGTCTCGCCCCCACCTCGCCACCAAGCTAGGCTTCTTGTGTGCGCATGCTCAGCCTCACTCCTGTTCCCTTTCCGTGTTGGTGGGATGTCTCTCCTTTCCTTTGATGGTCTGTTCATCATTGGCTCCGTTCTCTGTTTGGGGGCAGGTTGGGGATGGCTATCACCCTCTCTGGGGCCGCCTCTCCCCATCCCTGACTGTCATGAGCCACAGCACATGCCCCAGGACTGGCCAATGGGGTGGGGGTGGGCTGGCCCTCCCCTCTGGCTGCCTCCACCTCCCTTGTGTGCCTATTCCAGCAGCATTGCCATGGCGCCCGTCTCTCTCACGGCAAGCTATGCCTCTCCCCTCCTCACGCTCCAGTGTGCCGAAGTCCTCAGGAAGTCTACTAGCGGCGTGGCAGCTGTGCCACGGCCGGCTGCCACTTATGTCTGGATTGGGCTGTAAGGAACATAAAGCAGAGACTGGTGTAATAGTCTATCAATTTAACACTATTTGATATCTGATTTTTAAAAGAAATAATTGAAGAAACCAGCTGTGTTGAAGCTAAGATTGCCATGTTCCTGCTGGGAGTAGATGACCTTCTGCTCCCTCTGCCCCCAGTCCTTCCTGCCACTGCTCAGCTGGATGGCAAAAGAGAAACAGAACTGATCACTGGCATCCCACTTCACTGTTATTTCTGACATCACTAGAAGTGTCATCATCAAGATGTTCTAGCATGTGGTCAAAACTCTATGGTTGACAGCCTCATGCTGGCCTCTCTAGTGGAAGCTAGGGATGTGCATTCGGCTCGGCCGAGCCATATTTACAGCCAAACCAGTGTTGATTCGGCCGCATACGGAATAGCCTGCAGCCGACTTCCATAAGCGCCCATTACACGGCAGCCGAATAGGCTCGTTGTGTAGTTACGAATAGCTATTCATAAGCAAACAGCTGTCAATTCAAAACAAAAGGCGGCAATTAGCTTCTGGAGCTTCAAAGGAGCTCCTTTGGCACCTTCCCGCCTCTGCCTTAACATCCCTGGGATCAGGGAGGGGGGAGGGGGAAGAGGAGCCCCAACAGCCAATCCAAAGCATGCATTTGTAAAATACATTGGAAATGCATGCTTTGAAGGGCTTTCTAAGGAGTCTTCACTTCCTGGCTGACTCCTCCATGCTGTGTGTAAGAGATTGCTTAAGCTGCTGCAGCTCTCTCACTCAGACTTCCCTGGAAGACAAGGTAAAACACTCTTTGGGTTCTTGTTTTTATTTATTGTTGGTAAAAGGACTTTTTTTAAAGACTTAGCGTCCCTTTACTTATCCAGATTTGGGTGGTGGTGGGGTAGCTTATTTGGGGTTTCTGCTTGGGGAGGGGGCCTGGGGTGGGGGGGTTTGCCAATCTGCCCATATCTTAATTTAGTGAGAGGACTTTTAAAAGTGCAGTGTCCTTTTACTTCTCCTGATTTGGGTGGCTTTAATTTCTTGGGGTTAGGGTGAAGGGTTTTTGGGGGGGGAGGGGGTGGCAAAATTCCTGTATTGTTAAAAGTTAATTTTTTACTGTTTTAAAAGTATTCAGTGTTTGATTTGTTGCTGCTGTGCTGTGTTGTGCTGCTGCTGTTACTCTTTTCTTTGGGTTCTTGGGGCGGGTGCTGTTTGGCCTAATTTCCATTGTTTAAAAGGCCACTTTTGTCCCCCTTTTCTTGTTGGTGAAAAGGCCACTTTTTTTTAACACTTGGCCTTTTGTGATTCTGCTGGTTTTGTTTTGGTTTTTTAAATTGCCTCTGGTTGGTGTGGGGGTTGGTGAGGGTGTGTGTGGGCTGGGTCACTTTCTTGTTTTTATAGAGTAGGTTGTGTGTTCTGTGGCAGGGAAGCTGGCACCTGGGTGAGAGACCCAGAACCAGCGGGCTTTTTGTGGTTTGCCAGCTCTCCCCTTGTTATTTGGGGCAGGGCTGGAGAGCTGGCATCTGTAGATTGTGTGTTCTGTGGCAGGGAAGCTGGCACCTGGGTGAGAGACCCAGAACCAGCAGGCTTTTTGTGGTTGACAAGCTCTCCCCGTGTTATTTGGGGCAGGGCTGGAGAGCTGGCATCTGTAGATTGTGTGTTCTGTGGCAGGGAAGCTGGCACCTGGGTGAGAGACCCAGAACCAGCAGGCTTTTTGTGGTTGACAAGCTCTCCCCGTGTTGTTTGGGGCAGGGCTGGAGAGCTGGCATCTGGGTTTGCTGCAAGCAGGTCTGCAGAGCAGACCTTGAGCAGATTGTGTTTTGTGTGGCAGTGAGGTTGGCAACTGGGTTTATGTTGGTGCCAGGCCTGCAGGCCCAAGGTTCATAGATTAGATAGAGGGATGTAGTGCATTTGGGGCCTATAGAGATTCTCTGGTGTGAAGTTAGGTTTGGCTTTGGGTGCCCCAGGAATTGGACCCCATGGTCCAATTTTTTGGGGACTTGGGGGGGTTGGAGGGGAGAGTCCCCTTCAGGTCTCCTGCAAATTTGAGGGCTCTCCCTCAAACCCCCTCCCCTCCAGGCGGCTTCAATTATATCCTATTTGCCATTGATTTTAATGGCCCATAGGGTATAATGATGGAATAGGGGCACCCTCTTTGGGTGCCCCTGGAATGGGATCCCCTGGCCCAATCTTTTTGGGACTTGGGGGGGTTGGAGGGGAGAGTCCCCTTCAGGTCTCCTGCAAATTTGGGGGCTCTCCCTCAAACCCCCTCCCCTCCAGGCGGCTTCAATTATATCCTATTTGCCATTGATTTTAATGGCCCATAGGGTATAATGATGGAATAGGGGCACCCTCTTTGGGTGCCCCTGGAATGGGATCCCCTGGCCCAATCTTTTTGGGACTTGGGGGGGTTGGAGGGGAGAGTCCCCTTCAGGTCTCCTGCAAATTTGGGGGCTCTCCCTCAAACCCCCTCCCCTCCAGGCGGCTTCAATTATATCCTATTTGCCATTGATTTTAATGGCCCATAGGGTATAATGATGGAATAGGGGCACCCTCTTTGGGTGCCCCTGGAATGGGATCCCCTGGCCCAATCTTTTTGGGACTTGGGGGGGTTGGAGGGGAGAGTCCCCTTCAGGTCCCCTGCAAATTTGGGGGCTCTCCCTCAACCCCCCCCCTCCAGGCGGCTTCAAATATACCCTATTTGCCATTGATTTCAATGGCCCATAGGGTATAATAGGGCCGTATATTCGGTAATAGCCGTGCATCTACCGTATATGCGGCTATTCCGAATACGGTATTCAGTAGTGCATGGGGAATCCGAAATTTTTTTCCCTGTGCACTTCCGAATCCGTGTAATTCCGAATTTTTTTTTTTTGCACATCCCTAGTGGAAGCCCCATTGCTGCTGCCAACTGTATTAGTGACTGTAGCAGCAAAAGGGAAACTATACAAATCTGTCTTCCTGTGGGAAACACAATATCAGCTTCCAGCTCAAATACTTCAAAATCATGTATATTGTTTCCTTCCCATTAATTTAACAGCTATTATGTTGAAAAGTATTAACCCTGCTAGTATCTATATGTCTCCTGGAACAGTTCCTGGGGGTGTCGCAGTTGTTGTGCAGTGCCTTAGCTGAAATTTTTACAAGGTTTATGTTTTTCTTTAAAAGCATTATATGGGCATCCTATGATTTATGGCTATCAAAAGTAAAGTGGATGGAAATAATATCATACTGTATTTATTATAACCATCTAAAGTAGAAAGTTATAGTTTTCCAGCCCATTGTCCCATTTCGTGTTAATACTGTGATTTGATTTAGTTATTCAAGGCATCATTAAATCATTATACCTCTTCAATCTGTGGTCATATGAACACTGTAAAAAAGGGACCTATTCAAATTATGAATTCATCCCTGGTTTAACAGTCAGAGTGTTCTTATTCTCCTGCAATGCTGCATAAGGTATTCAAAACCTATGTGACTTACTCTGGGTAAGGAATTCAGCAGACTTCTTTCTAGTTCCAAGCTTTCTAGGAGTCCAGTTTGAGTAGGGTTGCCAAGTCCAATTCAAGAAATATCTGGGGACTTTGGGGGTGGAGCCAGGAGACATTGGGAGTGGAGCCAGGAGCAAGGTTGTGACAAGCGTAATTGAACTCCAAAGGGAGTTCTGGCCATCACATTTAAAGGCATCACACACCTTTTAAATTCCTTCCCTCCTTCAGAAATAATGAAGGATAGGGGCACCTCCTTTTGGGGCTTATAGAATTGGACCCCGTGGTGCAATCCTTTTGAAACTTAGAGGGTGTTTTGAGGAGAGGCATGATGCTATGCTGCAAATTTGGTGCATCTACCTCAAATAGCAGCCCCCCCAGAGCTCCAGATACCCACAGATCTATTCTCCATTATTCCCTATGGCAGGGGTGGCCAACGGTAGCTCTCCAGATGTTTTTGCCTACAACTCCCATCAGCCCCACTCATTGGCCATGCTGGCTGGGGCTGATGGGAATTGTAGGCAAAAAACATATGGAGAACTACCATTGGCCACCCCTGCCCTATGGGAATCAGACTTCATAGCAAATAATGGAGTGTGCAGCAGGCATTCCCCCCCCCCCACACACACACTTTCTGATGACTCTGAAGCGGGGGGAGGGCCTCCAAACAGGGGAATCCCCTGGCCCCACCTAGGGATTGGCAGCCCTAAGCTTGAGGAATGCTAAGATTGAACTGTGGATGGTCAGAAAATGAAGTCCTCTTTTTAAAAGTTGCAAAGTGAGCTTGAAATGTCCTTGGCTAACATCAAGTTTAACAGTCCCAAGTCAACATTAGAGATTTTAGACAATATAAAGGGTACACATGGCTTGCTAGGCTCCAATGAGCCAGGCATAAACACCATAAAATATACACATTTCAGATCACATATACAACAGTCCACGTCACATAAGGCAAGATCCCATGGAGGATTTCAGCAAATAGTAGGGAGAAACAATGTCTGCCAATCTCACCGTGCTGTTGCAGACTTCTCACTTCTCCCTCACATTCTTCCTGGGGATTACCTGTTCCTTAGGAGCATTATTTCAGGGGACATTTTAGGCTGTATTAGGAGGAAGAGGCCATATGAGTTATAGCTCTGGGAGAGAATACATATTTTGCATTCCCCAGGTTTGATTCCCGGTATCTCTTGCTAAATTGGATTTCAAATAGTGAGTCAGGAGTTCTGCCTGAGCCCACCACAAGTTAGAAGAGTGACAATACACTGCTAGATAGACCAGTGGTCTAACTCAGTGTAAAGTAGCTTCATATATGGTCTTGACAAATGGCTACATTCATAGAAAGGTAAATCTTTCATGATCATGAGGACTGGTAAACACCTGAGGTTATTGTTCCATTCCTCCTTCTCTTTCTCCCTTGGTCTCTTCCCTAGAGGTTTCCATCATTTCTTTTTATCCTCAGTATGTGATACCTTTGCAAAGTAAAGGGTGTTGTTTGTCAGCAATCTATTCAGAGGTAGTGGTTGTTTCCATGCTTGTTGATGCCTTCCAAATGTTGGGGTTTGGCTAAATGGTAAAAAGGACAATTCCAGAACCGTAGTACCGAGAGCTCAAAAAGTGTCTAGAACCCTCCTTGCCCAACACAACATTTAGGTTTTATCTGTTATATCTGCACAGGTATAAGCAGATGAAACACTGAACATTGAAACAAGGAAATAACCTCCTGGCAAAATACATTTTCTGCTAGCATGTGGATGTTACCAGCACCAGAATTGTGGAATGCTCTCCCGGAGGCCATAAGGGCCCTGTGGGATCTCTCTACTTTCTGCAGGGGCTGTAAGACCGAACTGTTTCGACAGGCCTTTGAGATCTAACCGTGAGAGAGCTGCAACCCTACATCATTTTAGAGTACCATGATCACCACTTATACTATATTATATTGTAGTGATACAGCACCATGAAATGCAATGTTTTAAATGATTTTAAACTGTAGTTTTTATTGGTTAAGTTGTAAAACTGAACGTTGTTAGCCACCCTGAGTCCGCTTGCGGAGAGGGCGGGATAGAAATTTAAAGTAATAAATAAATAAATAAGACCATGCATGTAGCTGTTATTCTGTTGAAATATGTAGAATAGCTTCTGCCTCACAGGGCCTCCCAAACTTTCAGCTGTGGAGAAGGTGATGCATACCTAAGAGGTCTCTGGGATGTGTAAAACACTGCTTTTTGCTAGGACCATCAAAGACTGACAAGGTCATGAAATTTCTTGGTCTTTCAGGGGAAAATGTAAGTTATAGAAGGCAGCAAATCACTCGAAGATATGCCAGTCCCTGTAGTTGGAAGCCTGCAGAATAATTCAGGAGGTTTGACAAGTGGAAACATATGCCAAACATCTGCCTCTGCTGGCTTTAGGAAAAAGCTTTCACTCAAAGATATCTGTGGTGCTTGCAGCAAATGCTCACAGCCAGGTCTAAAGGACATACGTGACAAGAGTGTTCAAAAGATCCACAGCGCAGAGGAACTAATGAAGGTTTGCTTTGACATGCTCCCTTTGTGACCAATTACACCCATATATTTGATTCCTTCCCTGAAAGTGCAAAGTCCTGAAGAGTTTCTGTAGCAGTCATGATAGAGAAGGCTGGATCCCTCACAGCTGCCCAATTTAGCTCAGTGACTGGGGGGGTGTATGGAGTCAACTCACCCATTAGGTAGACCTAGGCAATTGCCTAGGGCATTAGAGGATGGATGGGGAGGAGGTTCCAGGGCACAAAAAAGAGGCTTGTGGGTGGCAGCCCTGAGAGGCACCCCGGCACCACTGCCTGACTGCATGGCATGAACTTGCTTTCTGACTGCGGGCATGATCAGCAGTGGTTCTGGTTATTGGGGGTTCCCCAGAATGGCCTGCTTCCTCCAATCTGGGCTGCCTTCCCCAGCCCTGCCCTAAAGAGAGAGAGAGAGAGAGAGAGAGAGAGAGGAAGAGAAAGCAGCCACCAGCTCTGCTGCTCTTGGACTCTGCAATCACTTGGCTTGCAGGGCCGCAATAGTTCCTTGCCTGTCAGGGTTTGTGCTCACACAGGCCATGGTGGCTCAAGGAACAGCAGCTTGCTTGGCCTGCCTTCCCCCACACCACCATGATGAAGGAGACTGGGAGAAACAGCAGGCAGATACTAGCGCCACCACTACCAGGCTTTGCCTCTCCTGACGTGGGATGAATAGGTAAATTTTTTCTGTACTGATGGTGTGACAGACAGTAAACAGTCAATGCTGTAACCTAGCTTGACTCCCTGAGTGATAGAGGATTCAAATGGAATTCTTCAGTTGAAAGAATCGGAGGAGTGGCAATTGAAGGTTGACAGTTAATGGTGAAAGCAAAGCAGACTTAGAGGAGCAAAAAGGATCCTGAATTAGGAAAGTGGGAAGCTTCGCCCATCCCTAACAAGTCTGAGGAAAATAATTCCTGGAAGATGGGGGTGATCCTTAGCTAGTGGATAAAGAAGGAAACTGGAACCTGTGAGAATGTTCCTGCCTTCACCAACTTTCACATCAGTGAGACCTAGAAGCTTATGCTTCTTTTTGTAAGCAGAGACTGCCAAGAAATCTAACTCCTCAAGTTTTAAAGACTGTCTGAATAAAAGAAACAGCTACTTGTTTATGGCAAATTATTTGGTGTTTATTTTTTTACCTAATTGCCTGTTCGCCTCATAAGTCCTAAACCTGATTCCTACCTGACCAGTTCCCCTGAAAGTAAAACAAAACAGTTTGTTATTTTTAATTTACCATCAGCCTCCAGTGTGGCATTATCAAATCAGGACAAAAAGAAGGATTTTATTCTCACCCCTCAGTTCCCCAAGTTGGGTCAGCATCTAACAATATACATTCAAATGACTAGGTGGAACAGCCAGAGAAAAACAAAGAAGAAGCAGGGCAAAGGGGTTGCTCAGCAAAGAACAAGATAAAGGGAACCCCTATGAGGGATGGCAAAATAATCATAGATGGTTTGGAAAATTTGGTTCAAAATATGGCAGTTTGGATTTGCCGTTCAGAAGGCATATTGACCATTAGTTCAGCCAGTGCTGTGGTTTTGCAGTCAATGTTCTGAGATACCATCGCTGTGGACCTTGTTTTTTAAAAGTAGCCATTCAGTAGCAGAAACAGTCTCCCCTCTTCATTTGTAATATATGCCAATAAGACAGAAAGAGGAGAGTTTGAGTCAGAATAGGTGATCTAATAAATGAAGAGGGGAGTAATGGTGAGAAAACCAGGTGAAGAAACTGTCCTGAAGGAAATAGTCAGTTTAAAGGCAAAGAGGCCATTTGGGCAAGATGTTCTAAAACTGTGGGAGGGGGGGAGTATGGGGGATGGCCCTGATATCTAGGCAGACATTAAATCTTAAATAATAGGAGATTAATTTGGACAAATGAAGTTACTCAATAAAGTAAGCCACAGCCCTTAGTTTGCAAAACCTGAGCAAGGTTGTTAATGATAGGATGCTTTGAAGGATATTCATTCATAAGGTCACCATAAGTTGGAAGTGACTGAGCAGTTAGCTGCTCCAGTATTATTTTTGCTGATATTAAAAAAAAACACATTTTGCTGATGTTGTCTTCTGTCTTGCCTTTCCCTATGAAGTTTAGCATGGCAGAGCATTACAGTGATGGCCTAGGGCTGCTACTTCAGGGCAGGGAAATTACTGAAAATTTGGAGTTGGATCCTGGGGAGGGGAGAGTTTGGGGAGAGGAGGGACCTCAGTGGGGATCATGTGATGCCATAGAACCCACCTTCAAAGCTGTCATTTCTTTCATAGTAACTGATCTCTATACTCTGAAGAGATGGTTAAGCTAGAGGTTGTTTGAACCCATATAGCCAGAAACGGAATTTTTCAATCTGTTGTTGCCCTTGTAATTTAAAACCTGTATTTGACACCTTTTCTTGAGGCAGTCATCTCTATAGTGCTTTGCTATTGGAGATTGGTATAAAGTGGCTTTAGTGTTTTTATTTATTTAAGAATTGCTTGAATTATTCTCTTTATGAATCCTGTGAGTATTTTTGAAAATCCTTATTGCTAAACCAAAATAGAACAAAATTTGGTTCAGAAATATCTTTTGCTTCCTTTGAGGCACTGATAACATAGAGCAGATTAATGAGGAGTTTGGATGAAAACTTCATTTAAAAGTGACAGATTAAGACATGTTTTATCAGCCTATGTGGCTGATAAATGTTTGAATCTGCTGAGTTGTTTGCTTGAGATAAGTCACTGGATATTTATCCTATTACAAGCGAAATGCCCATCACTTTGAAACTTGATGGGCAGGGAGACTGAGGTCCTAATGACTGACTGTACCAACTTTGGAGGATGAGCAGGCAGATAATATCCTCGGAAATGAACCCTGTGCACCATGCGCTCCCCCCCCCCCCCCAGCATATAGTGAAGAGCTACTCTGTGCAAAGAATGGGCTTGCTTTTATTATAACAGAAGCAGGGGAAACAAGCGTATCGTGTCAGGTTGAGAACAGTAACTAGCTTAAGCAGGAAGACAAACAAGCCTCTCTTTCCACTCAGGGTGCACTCATTTTGGTCCCCTCTTCTGCATGGAGCAAAAACAGATCAGTAAGGCTCGCCTTCAGTTGAGTCCAAGAAAATTGAAAAAAAAAAGTGACATACTGAAGGAAGGAGGATGTATTATTCCTTATATTAGCTGCCACTGCATTGAAATGTGATCTTTCACTAGATTCAAGGAAGAGGAGTGAAGCCAGGAGCCCTAACAGAGAGAAACAGAAACAACCCCATGGGGCAAAATCCAGTTTGAAGGCACACTGAAGGTGGATTGGAACTCCATTATTTAGCATGTGTGATTGCAGTCAATGAGAACGACAGGTAACAAATGAAGTCCTATGAAGAAAGACTGAAGGAGCTGGTAAGGTTAGCCTGGAGAAGAGACGACTGAGAGGTGATATGATCACCATCTTCAAGCACTTGAAGGGCTGTCATATAAAGGATGGTGCGGAGTTGTTTTTTATGGCCCAAAAGATTAGACCAGAACCAATGGGCTGAAATTAAATTGGAAGAGTTTCCAGCTCAACATTAGGAAGAACTTTCTGACACTTACGAGTGGTTCCTCTGTGGAACAGGCTTCCTTGGGAGGTGATGGGCTCTTCTTCTTTGGGTGTTTTTAAACAGAGGCTAGATGGCCATCTGACAGCAATGCAGATTCTGTGAACTTAGGTAGAATTTAGGGGGAGGTATGAACTTTGGGGGGGAGGTATTTGTGAGTTTCCTGCATTGTGCAGGAGGTTGGACTAGATGACACAGGAGGTATCTTTGAACTCTATGATCCTATGAGGCATCTCCATTCCCCCCCCACACACACACTATTTTCTCTTTTCCTTTCTTGAAAGCTCCCATAGCCTCTTCCCTTTTCCTGCTTCCTTCTCTCCTTCTATGGTTGTCAACCTTCAGGTGAGGCATGGAGATCTCTTGGAATCACAACAGATCTCCCCACAACAGAGAAAGGTTCCCCTTAGGATTGCCAGCTTTGGGCTGAGAAATTCCTGGAGATTTGGGGATGGAGCCTTGGGAGGGCAAAGTCTGGGGAGGGAAGCAACCTCAGCAAGGTCTAATGCCATAGAGTCCATCCCCAAAGCAGCCATTTCCTCCAAGGGAAGTGTTCTTTGTCATCTGGAGAGCAGTTGTCATTCCAGGTGATCTACAGCCCCCACCTGGAGGTTGGCAATCCTAGTTCCCTGAAAGAAATAGCTGCTTTGGAGGACACAGTCTATACCATTAGATCCTTCTGAGGTTCCTCCCATGTTCAAACCCCACCTCCCCCAGGCCCCATTCCCAAATATTCAGGCATTTCCTAACCTGGAGTTGGCAACCCTATGTCCTGTCCACTCATCATCCAACCCAACTATCGGCAACTCTGTCTTAAAATCCTCCCCAGGTTGGAAAATATCTGGAGATTTTAGGGGGGGGGGTGGAGCCTGAGGAAGGTGGGATTTGGGGCATAATGTCATAGAATCCTACTTCCAAAGCAGCCATTTTCTCCAGGTGACCTGATATCTGTCACCTGGAGATCAGTTCTAATAGCAGATCTCCAGTCATGTGGAGATTGTGTAAACAATTAGAAACACGGTATATAGTTGGAAAAAAATAGCCTGCCAACTTGGTGTAATTAAAGCCTCACACCAATACAATGTAAAGTTTCTTTCAGTTTAGATATGATTCCCACAAGTCCATTCTAAGTTGTAAAAGTCACAGTTCAATACAAAATTGGATATACGTATGTTAATCCTGCAGCAGAGTCTCCATGCACAATACTCAGGTAAGTCTTTCTCATATGTAAATGAATTCTTGTACAATTGGGTAGTTTTCTGGTCCAGGCCACTTATTGGATCAATACTTTATATGTGATTTTTCTCCAGGCTGAAACTGCGATGAGTTCAACCAGTCTGAGCTGTCTTATTTCACATAAATGCTTTATCCAAGCTAATTAAAATATTATGATATAGCATCACTTTAAAATTTATCCAAACAATATAATTTTGCCCCTGAATTCAGCAAAAAGCATATGTTCACAATTTCTTTGAATAATTATCTTTGGGAACACTCACAATTCTGTCACCTTCCAACTGATTACAAACTTACATGAACATGGTACTTAGAAGTTCCTATTAAATCCTGCTCAAACCCAAGTGCAATATATTAAGAAAATGAAATGTTCCATTAAAGAGACATACTCTCTTTTCAGCTAGCTATCAAAGTGTTGTCAATTAAATGATCTTTTAAAAAAAGATCCCACTCACTATTAAATTCATTAGGTTCCAGAGTATTTAATCTGAATATCTGCTTCATCTTCTGTTGTAATAAATATTTGCTTATGTCAGTGGAATTATACATTCGTGATTCATATTTAGATATAATGAAGAATTTCAGTGAGTTAGGGTTATGATTGTATTTTACAAAATGATCCACTAGGGAAGCTTCAGAAATGCTGCATTTTATTCTCCAGTGGTGCTCCAGGATATGTGTTTTAACCATTCTCATAGTACTTCCCACATATATCAAGAAACATGTGCACAAGATTGCATACATGGCCTCTTTGGTGGAACATGTAGTGTGATTTCTTAAGATACTTTTCAGCCCTGTTTTTGGATGAGCATATTCTCTACTTTGTAAACAAAAACCACACGCTAAACATTTATTTATTTGCATTTATATCCCACTCTTCCCAAATGAGCTCAGGGAGGGTCACATCAAAGATAAAACAATTACAGAGATAAAACAAATCAAGCAAACCATTTCACAATTAAAATTCAATAATTACACTTTCAGGTGGCATCTGTTTCAAAAACCTGGTCCCTGGCTGAACAATAAATAGATGATAATAATCAAACAGCCCTGATTGGGCCAGTATGTGACAGGGAGACCATATTGATGGCCAGTGATGCCCACCACCTAAACTAAAGACTTGGTGGAACAGCTCAGTTTTACAGGCTCTGGAATTGCAACAGATCCTGCAGGGCCTGGATCTTCAGTGGGAGCTTGTTCCACCAGGCAGGGGCCAGGGCACAAAAAGGCCTGGCCCTAGTTGAGCCTAGGTGGACATCCTTTGGGCCAGGGACAACCAGGAGACGTTGTACAGCAGAACATAAAGTTATCTGGGGGGTATATGGGGAGAGGTGGTCCCTTAGATATGCTGATAAACATAAACCACATTTGAAATTGCCACCAGGTTGGTCCAATTCTTTTTTAGGTCTCATGGGGTGATAACAGATGGGAAGTTTGGGGAGGATGGGAGGCATCCAGAATTGGGATGGCTCAAAGAGAGCCATCCCAATTCCGGTGGGAGGCGGCCGCATCCTGTCAGCAAGGCAGCTTGGTGCAATCAAACGGGGGGCACCTCACCTTAGGCAGGATTTGGGTAGTCAGGGGGCCATGGGACTTTTGAGTGGGCAACTCCCTGCCCAACTCCCCCGCCGCCTTGTAGCTGGCTGAGGGCTGCACTCCTCAGCCTCCACCTCCTTCCTGTCCCTATCGTTGCAATGCCTGGGAAGGGGTGGTGGAGCAGCCAGGGCTTCCCAGGGCATGTAAAGCCACCCCCCCCACACTGATCAGCTAATCTGTGGGTAAACTGGCTCTGGAGGCTTGTGGCTCCTATGATAGCCCTCTGGTGTGATTGCTAGCAGTGCGGGGTGGGGGGGCAGTAGCAGTGGGAAGGACGAGCTGTCTAAGCGTGTTAGACAAGATAGTGATGCAAACATCTTCCCCAGAAGCCTGTGCGACCGCTAGTTTGCATATGCAGATTGAGGTCTCCCTCTGTTTGGGTCTGGCTGTGTTATGTGAAGCCAAGAAACCCAATCTCATTTGGGAGGCATCGGGAATTCCTGCATTGAGCATGCTCCACGGAGGACTTAGCTTCAAACCCGGACATTCTAGCTTCAAGGGGGGCTGGGAAGAATAACGAATGCCACCAGGCATCCTCTCTCTCTCCCTCCCTCCACCAGGAAATGCACCTACATAATAGAGGTACTGAAGCAGCACCTCCTTGGCCCCCAGCACAAGAAGCTTATCGAGGGGTGGGGGGGGAAAGAAAAGAAGACTCAAGGTTAAATAGTGAATAGGAAACAAATGTATTAGATTAGTTGTAGGTACATAATGTGTGAATTTGACTTGTAACCATGAATTCAGATATAGTTTTTTTTTTCTTTTCCAATCAATTACTGTGATTTATCTCATTGGAATGATAGCTGAAATGGCTCTGCCTTGCTCCTTGACCTTTCAGGCACACTTGATTGGTTAATAAGGAACAGAGCATAGCAAACTTTGTGCATGCTCATGGAAAAATGTTAAGTTCAGTAAACATGATTATCGGTCTTTGCTTTCGAGCACGTCCCATGTTCTGACAAAACAGTTTTGTACAACTCAGCTATTCCCCTCAGACAATGATTCATGATTATCTGATATGACTCAATAAAAGGCTGGACAAGAGTCCAGCAAGGCAGCTCATGCTGAGGCCGGAAGTCTGTCTGACTGTCTCGACTTGTTCTCTGCTTCATATAGCAATGACTTTATAAAGTTATCCTTTTATATACTACTGATTATGAAATTGCAACCATGTGTCAAATATAATGTATACTGAACAATGTAGCTAATGTTAATTGTCCCCACATCATAGCCTTTGAGGAAGTAGCCTTTGGCCCATTGGATACTGAATTTTTGAAATTGATTTTTGAGTAGGTTAGCTTAGTGGCTCCAACCTTAGCTAGGAGGTATACCCCGATTAACACTTGGCTCCCAACAAGGACGTCGCCTGTCAAGACCTGCTATGGACTGTGTTGTTAGTCAAGACATTGTCCCCATTCTGTGACGAAAGTCTTGCAAGGGGGGAATCTGTGAGCAAGAGACCCCTAATTTCAGTTGTATATGGACATCGTAATCACTCATTTGGTTGCCAGGATGCCTGGAAATTCAACTCACATACATCTGCTGTGAGACATGGATTTTATCTACCATTTTATAAGAGACTTATGTGACTACTAACAGCCTCAGTGTTACAACCGCACTCTATATCTCTGGAAGAGTGCTAGCCAGGAGTGGAGACCAGCTCCCAGCCGCTCCGTGCGTGCACCATCTCAGCCGCTGCAGTGGAAGAAGTTGCGCTGTCAGGAACTGCCCAGGCAAGCAGTTTGCATCCGTTTCCATGAAAGCCATGTCGGTAGGCTAACATCACCAGCGACCATTTTCCTGCACTGCCAGACTCCATGACTGAGAAGCGAGAGGCTCACGTACACCACAACTGTTTCAAACACCTGTATAAGGCAATCATGCTTATCTTGGGCATGCATCTTGTCAGATCGCCCAAGTCTGTGAAACAGAACTCTTGACAAAGAAAGGTACCAACCAGTGGAGAAAGAAGAGGAACAGAAGCTGTATTCCAAGACCAGAGCATTGCATAAATCGGGTGTCACCTTAGGTTTCAATTTGACACTCTATTGTCACTTTTTAGATAAGTTTGAGTAGATTATTTTAATTCCCTCCACCCAGGACTCACCCATTCCTTGCCCAAACTGTCACTTTCGGAGCCTCCCCTTTTCTGAGGTAATGTACCAGGTGGTACGGCATCATGTCGCATCTGACCCTGGATGTCATAATCCCCTGGACCTCCTACCCCCTAAGGGTTCAAGGTAGTCCTTATAACCTCTGACTCAAATTCCCACATGTGTGTCTGACAGTACCCCTACCCTGCTGTTTAGATACACCCCCGATACCTGATCAGTTGAGGGCTACCTCCCCCATTTCCTTTTTTGTTGCCATTGGAGCCTTCCTCGAAGACTACGATAGGTAATTATCACCCTGTTTGTCTACCCATGTGTTTACCCCTGTCTATTTCAAACCTGTTTTTCCTAGACCTGTATGTATGTTGTATGATTTTACACTCTTGTATGTTTGATAGTATTTTATATTAAAACCCTCTATTATTATTATTATTAGACCAAATCTCCTCATTATTAAGAGGGTAACTCTCAAAGAAGACGCCTTCTGTATAAATAGGTTTTTGATCTCGCTATAAGGCAGATTGCCCACCAATCTAAATTCCCCCAAACCCTATTTTTAGGGCAATTTGGTTAACAGGGGAGCTGGGGAAGGACTCCCACAGCCCTTAAGCTACATGGGGGGGGGGGGGGGCAATTGAACCACTTCAGCCTGAAGTGGGGGGGGGGGCTGTGCTCTTTTTTCTTCCCGATAAATTAAGCGCTCATGCACTCAAGTGCTCCGGGAATGTTTTTTTTGGGGGGGAGGCAGAAGCGGCTTCAGGTGGCTTGGTAGTTTCACATGCCAAGCTGTCTCACTTCCGTCTTTCTGCTTCCAGATGCGGCCCGGGTGACTGGCTATTGGCTCAGAAATTTGCTATCACTTTAGAAGCGGTAGCTTTTTGAGCCAGCCTGTGGAAGATGGAGGATGGGGTGAGTACGGGATGGGGATGGGCAGCAGATATTTGGTGTGGATTTTTTCGGTTGATTTCAGAGCCATATCTGAGTTGGCCCAAAGTGCCGGTCTGTAATCCATTCTGATCAGCATATCTTTTATATTTTTAGTTCACCTAAACACAATTATTATTTTTTTGGGGGGGGTCAGTTTGGTAGCCTGGAATATTCTGTATTTCAGGCTGCCAAACCTGTATTCATTTATTTTATTGATCCCGCACGGTGGGGACCAAAGCAGCATACATTATTCTCCTCACCTTGTTTTTATCCACACAACAATCCTGTGATGTAGATTAGGTTGAAAATATGTGATGGATTAAAAATCACCCAGTGAGTTTCCACAGAAAAATGGGAATTTGCAGCTGGGTCTCCCAGGTACTACTCTGAAACTCTAACTGCTATACCACACTGGCTTTCATAGGGTGGCTGCTGCTGTAGTAAACAGCCAGGCCTAGTTGTGTCATGCAAGTCGAGTGGTATCAAGTTACTCATATATTGCTTGTAAGCCAAGAATTGCCAACCTCCAGGTGGGACCTGGAGATCTCCCAGAATTACAACTGAACTCCAGACAACAGAGATCTGTCTCCTTGAAGAAAATGGCTGGTTTGGAAGGTAGACTCTATGGTATTATGAACAGCTGATGCCTCTCTCCTACTCAAACCCTGCTCTCTTTAGACTCCACCACAAAATTTCCAGGAACTTCCCAACCTGGAGTTGGCAAGGGCCCTGCTTCCTCCCCCTGCCTTTTGCTGACAGAACCCAGTATGGAATATGGTCCTTGCCTAACAACAGCCACTGTGGGAAAGCTTTTGTCATTTTCAGATTTTTATTAAAGCCCTCCATTTTCACATTTTTCTGCAAACCTGGTGTCTTTTTCAGGTTAATAGAAAGATATGTCTTGCCTGCTCACAGCTCCAGTCACCAGATTTAAGTATCCAAAGATTGGCTGTCCTATTAGAATATAAGATAAACGCATTTCAAGAGCCCCGTGATGGCTGATTTTCATGACAATTACATGTTCAAACAATGATTTTTCAAAGTACTTTATAGTAGTCTTGTAATCATGATGTAGGAATACAAAATCTGTTTATAGAATCATCCCCCAGCTTACATAGATAAAGTTGTTTCACCCGATTTCCAACACTTAGAGTCATTTAGTGAAAGCCAATTATTGTATCAGAATCAGCCCTAAGGCTTGTTCTGGCCATCCAGAAATTTCATCAGTGTAACAGAAACAGTGAGATAGCAAAACACCCCCTCCCCCAAGAAAAATAAATCATTATTCCCTTCAATAACATGAGGTTCCTCCCCCCTCCACTGAATTACAACTTCAACTCTATACAGGTTTTGTTTCTGTTTTGCAATCCCATGCAATGGTCCTCCTGGATGGGACTTATGTAACCAGCTGAATGGCTGCCAAACTTCCAGTATCAGATTGTTGAGGTTTGCTGACTGCTTGGATACTGTAACAGCCAACAGTGAGCTCTTATGCATTCTCAAGGGTTAGTTATTAGTTGCATGGTCAAAAGCCAGCGAACAACTGGTCTGAATAGGAAGGGCTGCTTTTGGGTTCTCCCAGGTGAGCAGCATAAGGCAGATTTTATATTCTCTAAATTTTGTACTTCCAGCCACCCATTCCCCATCCTGGATTCCTGCTCATTCAAACTGGTCTGGTCTGGTCACTGAATGGCAATATGGTTGCCATCCTCCAGGTGGGGCCTGGAGATCTCTCACTTTTACAACTGATCTCCAGCTGGTAGAGATCAGCTCCACTGGAGAAAATGGCTGCT
Organism: Heteronotia binoei; assembly: GCF_032191835.1. Lineage (NCBI taxonomy): Eukaryota > Metazoa > Chordata > Lepidosauria > Squamata > Gekkonidae > Heteronotia > Heteronotia binoei. Next base: position 96,159,526 of record NC_083223.1, on the reverse strand, counting down.
TTGAAGGATGGACTCTACAGCATTGTACTGTGCTGAGGTCCCTCCCCTCCCCAAACCCTGCCCTCTCCCAGATTCACCCCTAAATCTCCAGATATTTTCCAACACAGATCTGGCAACCCTAGGCCCAATTTATTATTTTGGCCTAAAGATAATCATGGAGTATCCTATAGCTAAAAGTATCCTTGTCTTTTCCTTTGAAAATATTCAAGGGGAGGGGTTCCATAGACACTTGGGATAGTTCATGTTCATGCCAAACTCCACATCTGTTTGGTCAAGATTTGTTTCACAGTAGTTTAAAACTTGGAACTTCAGAAAACCTTTCTCAACAAGACTAAGCTTTACGTGGGCTGTTTTCCTGTCATCTTGTTATTAGCTTTCTAAGTTCTCCATAAAATTGAAAGAATAATCACCTGCGAGATTGATGATTTTATAGTCAATATATGCTGGAACAGACTAGATGGGCAGCTGATAAATGTTTACCATTATAGATGAAATATTATTTTCTTTCCCTGTCTATCTTGAATGCTGTGATTTAAATCATATTGCTTTTTGTTCTGTACAGGGAACAGCTAAGCAAACCAGAAATGATATAAGATAAACACTGAGCTCTGGTCTAAGTAACAAGAATCATGAATTACATGTTTAGTGTTTAGGCAGACAAGTCTGCAAAATGATGAATGTGGGACAGATTATATACAGTGAAGCATGAGTACACATCACTAAGGTGTAGACACACTAAAAAGAAAGGAAAAGCTTCTAGTAGCATTGATAGAGGCTGGTGTAGATAACCAGAGCTTAGCTGCAAGTTATACTCGTAACTTGAAAAGCAAATTAGACTATGAATGCTGAGAATTCTGAAGCTCCCTCAGAGCTGAGCAGAGAGCCGGAGGATCACCTAGAAGATACATTCCTTATGATATGTCCAAGGTGACTTTTCCCCTTGCTGCCTTCCATCTTGTTCCCCTTATGACATAGGTCTTTGAGAAGGATAGCAGGGAGCCATTTAAAGACTGTGGCTTTGAAATCTTTAAAAGTTACTTTCTGACCTTTATACGAATTGCCTGTTGGGAATGTCAGAACTCCCAGCTTCCCTTCCATGTTCTGAAGCCTTGCCTCCATGTCTCCTGCTGCCCAGTATCTGGACACCATGGGACAGTTTACTGCCTTTGCAACCTTGGAAGAATAGCCACTTGCTAATCACCTGCCTTCCCCCTGGTGCTCTTTTAAAAATAGCATGTCCAAGATGCTGGAGGTTTATGTGGTACAGAGAACCACTACCAGCACTAAAAGTTATAAATTATTTATTAAAAAGAAAAAGTTCACAAACATACTTTTAGCACAGCACCAGACTGAGCAAGAGATTAAAAAGAAATGGGTAAAATGCAAATCCTCTTTCTTTCTCTTTATACATGCCCTATCAGATGTTAAAAGTATAAGACAGGCACCTTAGCTTAGGATGTTACATATCTCTACAGAGTGAATATTACCTTAAAGCTTCTTTCAGCTCTTCAGGATAGCACATGGTTGAAATAGGTGTCTCCTCCAGGCCTCAGTTAAGAGTTCTGTCTGCTCTGATGGACCTAGCAACAAGAGAATTTCCTCCTTGCTTCCAGGAGTTTTATCACCTATCGTTTCCTCACCCACTGACCGGATCAGGCCAGGCCAGCAAAAGCTTTTCTTGAAGTCTCTGTAATTTTCCTTCCCAAAGCCTCTCTAGTATTTAATTCCTCCAAATCTCTGTTCCCTGCTTGGGGAAGGGGGAGAGCTAGACCCACCTGTTATATCTCCTGCTAGATCTATTAGCATTTGTATAAAGGTGAGCTGAGGTATGCTGGAAAGCAATTGGACTGATTTCCCCCCTTTCTCTCTGCCCAGATAGAGGGAAAAAAGTTTTAAAACTCAGAGTGAAGGTTTTGCTGATTTCAAGCCTCCAAGGAAAAAATGCATTTATCACAGATATATTTCTTAACCCTTTACTTTCTAGTGTGGATGAGATTCTCTTCTATCCTACAACACCTACTTTACCTTCATTCTCTATTATTGGTACACTGATCTCTTCTACTCCATCTGCCTGGCATTCCACTATTCATTCAATACTTAATGAAATATTTTCTCTGGGGTTTTGATTGACTGAATTTTCAGTTCTCGATCTCTGGTGCATTTGCCTTTACACATCTCAAGGCTAAGCACTTTGAACTACATACCATGTGTAGTCTACATTTATTGTACCTCAAGTGTTTCCCCCTTCTTGCTACTCTTTTAGGAGGAAATCTTACTTTCACTTCCACGAGGGCAAGGGGCTTCCTTCACTATACTTCTGACTAACATTGTGTCAGTTTTTCTTATTGGTCAAATCTTTGTTCCTACATTTTCCCCTGATGTTCTAGAAATATAGAGTGCATATCTTAAATGTCAGGAGGGCTCTCTCTCTCTATCTTGATGTAAAGGCTGCATTCTGGTAAAGTAACAGCCCCTTTTCGTCTGTCATTCAGGCTATAACAAGAGACAACATTTATACCTTGTAGTTTATCATATACTACACCTTGTAGTTTATCATATACTACAGAACTCAGTTATGGCCTGATGTTTGGCCACTCCCACAAGAGAGTGGCCTTCATTACACCAGAGACATAGATGCATCTTTGGCTCCCCCACCCCTGACCTATGGTTGTCAAACCATTTAGTTTCTTCAAGAATTATGCCATTTATGTTTGGGCTAGAACTGATGCCTCCTTTATCTGAACATAACTGTTTTTTTTCTCTATCTGTGCTTACCTCCAGGAAGGTCAGCTCAAAATTCTATGTCCATCATTGTGATGCACATACGCCATGAAGAAGAAGTTGCTCACCTGTAACCTGTGTTCTTCAAGGGGTCATCTGTGCATTCTGTCCACCTTCCCCCAAACAGGTGCCTTTTTAATTTGCTGTACTCTTTCACACTAGAAAGCACTGAAAAGGTATGCGAGTTCTAGTTCTTGAAAGACCCAAGAGGCTCACTGTGTTGAAGCAAGATGCAACAGGTTTTGAAGAGTTACACAAATAGAGTGTTGATATGTATAAACAGTTAAAATTTCTATGCATGTGTTTTAAAGCCTCAGAGATGTAATCATGCCCAAAGGCTGACACTCCAATAAATGAGAATATACTCCTTCTGACTTAGCAAGCTTCTGGATGCCAATGACCATTAGCATACACCTCTTAGTATGCCATGTTTTGATATCTTTGGATGTCAATGAGAGATCCACAAGCAAGAAAAATGGAGCCTTCTACCCCAGTTATGAGTTTTCTTTGCTGACTTGCTGGCAACAGCATTGTAAAGAAAGGTTTTATCAAGGTGGCAGTTCTGTTAACCTTCAGTGGAATGATCGAGCAGGCCAGCTGTTTCTGTTTGTTAATCTTTACTCACTCTGCGAAGTGGTTGGGTCTCTAGCAAATGACAGTAATAAAGAAACGATGCTTGACAGCTTTGTCTGTCTCCTGTGCAAGAGAAGAGAAAACAGCAATAATCAGGCTTTTCGCATGACAACTTAAAGAGGTCAGTCTTGTTGACAGCTTTTCTGCATAGTGCAGCATAATTGCAAAAGAAACTACTTTCCTGCTGCTTCATTACGATCCTTTCCAATGCCCTGTAGGAGTTCTAGTTTTGTTACACCTGCTAGTGAGAAGTTTGGTGTTAGGATTTGTGTCTAGGCCTTAAAAATGAAAAGAAGTGACATTTTAGCATATACAGATGATTGTATCAGCTAGAGATTGGTATCAGTTTAAATAGCTCTGAAAGGGTACACTTCAGTAGGAACACAACATTACTCATTTCTGGATTGGAAACTGAACAGTATCTTCTGAAAACTTCTTGCAGGGAGCATGATTAAAATCAGGGTAGATTCTTTACAAGGACGCTATTGATAAGACCAACAATGGATATGGGGTGTTCTTAAAATCACCCAAGCAAGGCTACATAAAAAATGATAACTTTCCAACCTCCACTTCTATAAAAACAAAACAAACAGTCTTAATTCTGGTTATTGCTGCCAGATTAGTTTCTTCAACACTATGGTCAGAGTTGGCTTCAGGTCATCTGGTGCCTGAGGCTAGGCCCCACCCCACCCCACTGCCATCTGCTCTGCTGTTTGCATTCTTCCTCCATTGCGCCATGGCAAGGGAGAGGGTGAGCACCATGGTGATGGAGTGGAACAGTTCCTGCGCCTCAGAGTGTGCTCCCCACTCAGCCACTATCACTCAGCCTCCCAGGTCTGCACTTCTGGAAGCTTCTGGAAGTGACGGCAGCCAGGCTGAGTGATGGTGGCCAAGCGGCACGCATGCTCTGAGGTGCAGGAGTCATGCTATGCTGATGTGCTCACCTATTTCCCTTGCTGGGGAGGTGAAGGTGGGGGGGCAAATTGGTGCCCCTACAGAGGTGTGCCCTAGGCAGCCACCTAGCACTGCCTAAGGGATGGGCCAGCCCTGACATAGGCCCTTATATGTTATTTAAGTCCAAAATACTGTCAGTAGCCCTACTATCTGTATTAAAGTGTTTGGAATCTGGTCACTTTCTCATGCATGAGAGTTACCTAGGTTGACAATCCTTGAAACACAAATTAATGGAATTTGGACCTTGAGCTGCTAGTTGTTCGCCTCTGTATTTACAGCTTTGTAGAAGGGAAGAATTCTGTATGTCTTATAACCCTGTGTTTGACATTCCAGGCAAGAAGCAAAACAAGTGGCTGGTCACAGGTTGTTCAGACCTGGGCAAGAGTTATCACCTCTTCTGCCTCCTGTGCCTTGTGATAAATTCAGCAGCAGAAGGGTCCTAGACCCTTGCCAGTCCGGCTTTCGCCCGGGCTATGGGACGGAGACAGTACTGGTCGCCCTGGTAGACGATCTCCAACGGCATCTGGATCGGGGCGGTGTGGCGGTGCTGATGTTGTTAGACCTGTCGGCTGCGTTCGACACGGTCGACCATCGGCTACTGACCCGCCGCCTCGCCGATATAGGGGTGAGGGGGTCTGTCTTACAATGGCTCTCCTCCTTCCTCGAGGATCGGGGACAAAGGGTGGCAATTGGTGGCGAGTGGTCCCGGAGGCGCACACTGGACTGTGGAGTGCCTCAGGGGGCAGTTCTCTCACCAATATTATTCAATATCTACATGCGCCCTCTTGCCCAGATTGCCAGGAGATACGGACTTGGGTGCCATCAATATGCAGATGACACCCAACTCTATCTGCTAATGGACGGCCGGCCTGACTGCGTCCCTGAGAATCTAGACCGGGCCCTGCAGGATATGGCAATGTGGTTGAGGAGGAGCGGGCTGAAATTGAACCCAGCGAAGACAGAAGTCCTTTGTCTGGGTCGGGGCGCCCGGGAAGGGGAAACACCTCTTCCGGTCTTCGACGGGGCGCCGCTGAAAGCGGCGCACCGGGTTAGGAGTCTGGGAGTTTTACTGGAGCCTTCATTATCAATGGAGGCCCAGATTGCAGCCACTGCCAAGTCAGCCTTCTTCCACCTGAGGCGGGCAAGGCAGTTGGCTCCCTTCCTAGAGCGCCAAGATCTGGCAACGGTACTTCACGCAACGGTCACCTCGAGACTGGATTACTGTAATGCCCTCTACATGGGGCTGCCTCTGTACCGAACCCGGAAGCTGCAGCTGGTGCAGAACGCAGCGGCCAGGCTACTGTTGGGGCTCCCTAAATGGGAGCACATACAGCCTGGGCTGCGCGAGCTGCACTGGCTGCCAGTTATATACCGGGTTCGTTACAAAGTGCTGGTCATTACCTTTAAAGCCCTATATGGTCGAGGACCTGTCTACCTCAGGGACCGTCTCTCCCTATATGAACCCCAGAGAGCACTGAGGTCAGCTGGAAAAAACTTGCTGACTATCCCCGGACCAAGAGAGGTGAAGTTGCAATGCACCCGCAATCGGGCCTTCTCCTCTGTGGCCCCGAGCTTATGGAACCAACTTCCAGAGGAAATGCGGGCCCTGCGGGATCTTGAACAATTCCGCAGGGCCTGCAAGACTTTCCTCTTCCGACTGGCTTTCGATGATGTAGAAAATTAAGTACTAATGATACCGCCATCATAATAAAGAACAAATAGCAATAGCATTAGCACTTTTATAACTGTAATTAATTTTAAATCTATTAGAATTTTAATGTTGAATGTAACCTTGTTTTTATACAATGGAATGTTACTGTTACTGTTAGCCGCCCTGAGCCTGCCCCGGCGGGGAGGGCGGGATATAAATAAAATTATCTTATCTAATCTAAACTTTCATTGCCACTATTGGGAATGAAATATTTTCTATGGGGAAAACCTGCCAAACAGTGAAAAGCACAGAAGCCCTGCTAGAAAAATAGTTGGCAGTCCTATGTAAGCTGAGTTCCTCTTGTTTTCTGTAAAATGTAGAACATTTGCCCTGTAACAGTTATAGGGAGTTTCTCAGCACTCATCGTGCTGTTGCCAATTTTCCCTTCTACTTTGTGACAGCTCCAAATTGGCATCCCTGTTGCTGGCATATTTCTACCTAGTGCCCAGTGATTTAATCTGGAAAACAAAGAGGTAGAACTCTTAACTCTAGGTCAGAAGTGATTAATATGGAAAGAATTACCCATTGGTTAGAGAGCAGTTCATTATTGATAGGAATTTCCAGGAATAACAAAGATTTACTTTAATAACCAAGTTTTGGAAGAAATTAGTACCCTCTAAAATATACCAGATTGGATTGTAAAGAAGGAAGACAATCAATTGTCTAATTGTGTTGCTAAGGAAATTTTCAAAACAGTTGATGTTCTTGCTACTGAATTATTTTCTTTCTTTTTCTTCCTCGCACATACACATCTAGTTTTATATACAAGCATTTGAGGAAAAGATGGCTTAAGATACAGGAGAGAGCAAATAAATTACATCTTGTATGCAAATTGTTATCTCTTCAACTCTCCCAGCTCTTCTGTATTCCATGTATTAATATCAAATAATACTTTTTCAGACTTTGGAAAATAAAACCACCTTCCATTTTTTTGTTTTCATTTTTCACCCTGACAGCAGTCTCTTGTTTGATTATGTTATTAGCCTCTCTACCACAATGGAAAACAATTACTTTTTTTATTACAGTAACAAAGTCTTCTGCACTTGAGACAGTTCTAAGATAGATACTTCCTAAGACAGTCAACATATCATGGCATTTTTCTTCAGCGACTTTAGATAGAAAGAAACAACCTCAGAAAATATCTGCTCAAGGCTGGTCAGAACCAAGTAAATAAAATAACGCACCAAGGACTCTCAAATATTATTT